>NC_080689.1:21501277-22126277 GCF_030445035.2 Dasypus novemcinctus | reverse complement strand
TAAATATTTTCCATATGAAATAATTCCATAAATCTTTTAAAAGATGCCCAAAAAGATAATAAATTCAAAGAAACTTCTGGAGGAAATTCTAAAGGCAAATGAAATCTTGAAGGAAAATGATAAAGACAGAGAAATCAAAAAATATACCAAGATTTTAAGTAGGTCAACTGGAAGCATAACAATTCAAATGTCAGAATTAATTTATTTAGGTGAATGTCAAAGAGGCAAAGTAAATGATTGGAGACAATATAATACAAGTTGAAAATGCCTAGGTCATGGTTAAAAATACATTGATGGCTTTGATGTGGCCATCTTCCATGATAAATGGTCTACAGAGCAGCTAATCTCTAACATTTAGGAAGTGATCAGCATTTTTCTCTTACTGTTTTAAAAATAGGCCTATCT
The DNA here is from genome assembly GCF_030445035.2 of Dasypus novemcinctus. Classification (NCBI taxonomy): domain Eukaryota; kingdom Metazoa; phylum Chordata; class Mammalia; order Cingulata; family Dasypodidae; genus Dasypus; species Dasypus novemcinctus. The sequence continues at coordinate 22,125,872 of NC_080689.1, read as the reverse complement.
CCTATCTCCCTAAAACTGAACATTTAGTATTGTCCATCACATTCTAACACAAAGAAGACTGCGGTGAAAGTGTTTGGATATATTTTACATTTGTGAGCGATAATTATGTGAAGACCAAGGAAGGAAGAGAGAGCAAGGGATTTCTGGGAATCAGATACTAGAGAAGTTGGAGGGAATGCTGCTCCCTAAAAACATTAGGGTGATCTCTCGAGAGGGGCCACTGCCAGCAGCACCACTACATTTCCAGGGTTCACATGGAAATTGGGTGACAACATTGTGGTAAGAAAGAAGCTACTCAGACCTCCACCTAGTCCTTGTGTCCAATATGATTGGAAGACAAATGTAGGTGCTTATTTCAAAGTTTCTTTTGCTTAGAAAGAACACATTCTTACTTAAATGATATGTGTTTTTATTAGCATCAAGCTGTTTTTGTTTAGCAAACTTTTGGGTTTTTCTTCTTCTTCCATTGCATGTTTATTTGGTGTGACCCAAGCAATAAATATGATGAAAATTACTGCAATAGTTGGCTCCACTACTTGTTTTTGTTTCTTTCTCTCAGTTATTTCACCAGTCTTGCAGAGAAGGAATTCTTCTCTCTCCTGCCTTATTTATTGCCTTCCCAGCAGATTCAAAGTAAACCAGAAGTTTACACTTCTTTCCTGCTCTATTTCTGCTCCTGGATACTTCTCTCTTATAACTTAAAATGGTGGAGAAAAGATAGGAAGGAGCAGACGTTAAAGAAGACTGGTGGTAAGCAGTTCCCACAGCTTTGGCAGAGGAGGGCTCAACAGAGCATGGTCAAGACCATCGTGTTGATAAGTGGTTAATAAATCTGTAATGTATCAGAAAATAGATTCTTGGCTTCTCTTTTATTTGCCTTAACTCTAACACAGATTGGATTAAAAGGGTGGCATATTTGAAATTCCAATTTATATTCTTACATTTCCACAATTATATCTCCTGAATAGTTTTCAGTGTAAGTTACAATGAATATCATTTTTAAAAAAATTATAACCACAACGCGTCTTGTTTTCAAACTTTGTGTCAAATCTCAGTGGAGGCTTCTTCACTGCCTTCCCATTTTACCTTGTACCATCCTCTATATCTTCAAAATACCATGCTTTCCCGAGATGTTTACTTGTTTGAATCTACTCATTAATTTTGAGGCATTTTGCTTTGAACTGCCATTATGCTTTTCTGATCTGTAATATTATTAAGTGATATAGCTCCCCTCACACCCATTTTTATTTATTTGACCCATATTTCTCCATAGGAATATGAGTCAGTTGTTCTAAAGGCTTATTAAATATATATAGGAATATGCCTTTCGTTTAGCTTTATTTTTCCCAATAGTAATAAGTGATCTCCTGAAAGTAAGCTGTATTTATACCAAAGTAAGCATGAGAGCAAATATGTAAGGACAGTTTATTGTTAAGCTTCTGAACAGGTTATTTTTATGTAGTAAGACAAGTAGAGTTCTGTCTAGGATGTAACTGTGTTACTATAAAGGGAAAGAATCCTGGAGGAAATGTCACTCCACAAACTCCCTGCTGTATCCATTTCTAAGGCACATTTCAATATCAACGGCATTGACAAATCCGTGCTTGAGAATGGAAACTTAGTGAACTTTTGAAATCTGGGTTGGCTCCAAAATCTAAGACAGCTCCAGTTGATTGGCCTTGTTCATGGACGATTTGTCCATATTTTTAGATACATCAGATTCATGGCAAGAAAAACCAAAATCATCATTGGACATGACAGAAATATTTGGCAAAACAAAACCCATAATTTTATTTTCTCTGTATCCTTCCAACATTGTGCATTGGGAATGGATAGATAAGTACTTATTGGGGCTTCTCTTCCCACCTGGCTCTGCATTCTACAAGCCCTGGAGCTATGACAAGGGATTTAAAACAAATAACACCAAGTACAACAAAACAACACAAAAAGGATAAACCTTCTCTTCTCATGATGGCCTGGCTAAAACAGTCATTTTTAAGTGTCTGAACAGCTGTGCCTAAGTTAGGTTACCACCTGATCAAAAATAAACCTGCTTATAAAAATCAGTCCTCCAAAAATAGAACTAGAGCTAGCTATGGGTGAGAATGCTAACTCATTCCCTGCATCTCCATCTCTTTATAGGGCTCCCTGCCTCTGTTTTCTGTAAAGGATCAACTGATTTCAGATTATAATATTAGCAGTGATGGTAAAAGTAGTAACAACAATAATAATAATGTGTTAGAATTTATTAAGCACTTAGTATGAGTTAGGCACTGTTCTTAATTCTCTATAAACCTTATCACATGTAATTTTCATAACAATATTTTAATGTTAATACTATGAATAATTTTATTTCAGAGAGTTTATTGATGAAATTCACAGAGTTAACAAGAGTTGAGTAGGGATTCACATCCAGCCAGTAGGATTAAAGCACACACTACTCATAACCACTACCCTGAGCTATTACTATAACTCCCCCTTTCTTGGATCTTCGACTCTTATTCAAAGCCTCATAATTCACTGTTTACTTTAGGTGCTTTACATTTAGAAAGTTATTAATTCAAGCTTTCTTCCCAGAAGGGATCAACAGACCTTCCTAATGCCAAGTAGAAAGCAGCTCTTGAGTGTTTTTGTGCAGATTGTTGTGCTCCTTGAGGGCCTTTCTATAGTGGGGAGAGGGGTTTCAGGAGAACGCCCGAGCCAGAATTCACATAGCATCAGTTGTGCTATAAAGCAGTATGAGACAGATGAAGTCACACAGTCTCCCCATTCTGAATGATTGTCATCTGAATTTCATTTAAGGAACAAAAGTCCAGGGGAGAGGGCAGAAGGATTTCCCTGCATTTTATTTTTATTTTTGTTTATTTATTTTGCAGTGGTGTATTCAGTATAGGGATGAGGAAGTGTCTTTGCAAGAGAAACAAAAACATGGACTCCAAAGTGAACATCACTGCAGTAACATAGAACACGTTTCTGAGATTTCACAGCCAAAATATCCTGGCGAGCAAATGCATTTCGGTATTATTCCAATCAAGTGGCAATAAATGGATAGCTAGCTGTTTCTTGCCAAAAATGGCAATCCCAGTCTGGCCCTAGGAGATAATACACAATCCTGAACTACATAGCTATTGCAGCTGCCTGGCAATAATTGATGTACATTAAGCCATTATCATTGTGAAAGAAATGATTATAATTTTTTTCCCTGTGGCAAATATAAAAATGCATAGAAGAAAACTATTGGCTTGTCTAGGTGTAAAAGCCATTACCTTTGTTGTCAGCGTTTGAGACACAGAGCAGCTGGTTTTCAAAACAATTAGGACATTTAGGATACATGTGGTGAGATTAGCCCTTCTTGCTGGCAATGTAATTACTCTGTTTATTCATTTTAATGTTCCTACAAAGGAGAATAAACTATGATGTAGTGCAGGAGAAGGAAAAAAGGCCTGGAAAGGCAAGTATGCCATTCTTTAGAAGCAGAATGTGATAAGCACAAGATAAGCCAGGATTTGATGGAGTTAGCTCCTTGTCTTCTATAGAGTCAGGAATCCAAGCAAATCTGGAGTTGACCTTTCCTATCAGGTACCCTTTGTAGCCCTCATCTGGTCCATAGCGTGATTCATCTTTGATGGAGTTCTGGGTAAAGATCTGTGAGCATAGGTTTTGGATAATGTTTAGCTCTATCTGGTCTTGCTTTACAAATTGAACCACATAAAAATAGAGACGTAGGTTATAAAGATATTTAGCAGTTGTTTACTTCAAACTTTAACCCCAAGGAAGAAATCTCTCTAATTGATGGTTATCTTATCTATGGTGGAATGTTGTCGTTGCAAACCAGTTTTACTTTTTGGAAGCATCCTGTTCAATATTTGGACTTGTCTAATGTTTATAACATCTTTCTTTAAACTGAGAGGAAATTGATCTCATTGAAGCATCCATTTGATCCATTCTACTTCTTTCTGAGCAATCCATACAAATTTTAGTTTTTCTTGCTTTTCCCATTCCTATTTTAATTCACTGACCATACCACCCCTTAGATATTCATCCATTTAAGGAGAAAATTATTTAAAACTTAATGTTTAGTGAGTATGATTGAATGTGCACATAAGAATGTTTTTCTCTGAAACAGAACAAGTGTACATTAATGTTTACAAGATGTCAATATAAGGGTAATATTTGGGCAAAAACACAGCCAACGCAAACTATGAACAGTAGTGTATAGTAATTTATTAATAAACTTCCATCAATGGTAAAAAAGGAAATATGCTAAGAGAAAGAAATTAAACAAAAGTTACTGCACATTGTTTGACTCTATCTTTACAAAATATAAAGACAAATAAATTAGAGAGGTGGAAAGAGATTAGCAGTTAGGGGAAGGAAAGAGAGATTGTGAGATAACTACTAAGGGGTAGAGTTTTGTTGTTTGTTTTTTATTTTTTTGAATAATGAAAACCATCTCCTATTGATTGAAAAGATGCATGACCAACTCTGTGATCATATCAAATGCCGTTGATTGTACACTTTGGATGGATTGTAGAGTTTATGAATACATTTCAGTGAAATTGATTTAAAAAACACTGAACTGTATACTTTAAATAGGTGGTTTATATAGCATGTGAATTATTTCTGAATAATGCTGTTTTACAAAAAACTTAATGTGTGGTAGGCACTGGCGACTCTACAGTGACTAAGCAACATGGAGCATTATAGAATTTATAGCTTAGAGTGGTTACAGAGAAGTAAAAGAATAGTTTAATAAACTGTGATAAAATGCCTTTGGTGCTATCATAGCATTTCAAAGTGCTATCTAGTCAGGCCCAGCATTTCACATATTTCTTGTGTGTATGGATATGGACAACTCACCAAGCCAGACATACTACATTGTCAATTGTCCCTTTTAAGAAATAGTCAAAAAATAAAAATAAAACAGCCAATATGGAAATATCAGCTCCCTTAACTGTACACTATGAATCATTTTATTAAAGTAGCCTAAGAAGTTACTTTTCTTTGATAGTAATGCCTATAAATCGTTTTCCTTGAATCGTTATACAACCAGATCTGTATTACCATGCATAATAACACTTGTCCATGTTAAAGTTTATCTGGTGGATTTAGAACCAGAGATTCAGAAATTTTGTATCTTTCTTTGCGCATGTTACATATTAATTCGGTATTTTATTTTTAATGACCAGTCCCATGTCCCATGATGTTAGCTATTTTATTATTAAGATATATATTCTAAAATTGATCTTTGTGTATTTCTAAGTTCCTGCCTGTTTTTGCATCTTTGGTTTCTACCTTGTGGACATAAATGAATAAAGACCTATGTATGGTACTATCTGTATTTGCACACATGTGCAGACACACATAGTTTATAAAAAATTAATTGAAAGCAGCAATGATAGTAACAATAATAAATAAGAAGAGTAAAGCTATTTTACTTTTCTTTTGAAGATCTGGTTTCTTAGAGATTATTGCTAATATTTAATTTGCCTTGATATACTTTTCATTTTCTGGCACATGTGTATGTATTATCTTTTCTTTCTATCCTTCTACCCATCCATTGTATTAATAGTGGTCAAATATTATCATTCCTATTTTATAAATAAAAGATGAGTCATCATGTGGAGCTGGCCCACATGCAGTGCTGGTGCACACAAGGAGTGCCCTGCCACGCAGGGGTGTCCCCCGCATAGGGGAGCCCCACGCACAAGGAGTACACCCTGTAAGGAGACCTGCCCAGAGGGAAAGAAAGTGCAGCCTGCCCAGGAATGGTGCCGCCCACACGGAGAGCTGACACAAGATGATGCAACCAAAAGAAACACAGATTCCCATTGCTGCTGACAACAACAGAAGCGGACAAAGAAGATGCAGCAAATAGACACAGAGAACAGACAAGTGGGATGGAGGCGGGGAAGGGAGAGAAATAAATAAATAAATCTTAAAAAAAAAAAAAAGATGAGTCATAAAATACTAAGTTATCCAGAGTCACACACAGAGAACCATACTCCTGACACCAGTGTTCATTACTAAGATACTACAAGCCAAGATTTATGTTTTAATATGCCTACAAAGTCATTATGCTTGATTTTCTTATTTTGATAAGTTCATGCCACTGACTAATGATAAAATAAAAGTTCAGTGGCAATCACCAATCACTGTTACCTCAAATGTTATATCATTAATTGGGGAAAGAGTATACAGTACATTTGATTATTATAGATTTTAATCAAAGCACACAAATAGGCAATATATGTAAAAGTCTATAGGTATAAATTCAGAAGTTACAAGAAGCTTGCATTGTATAAATGATAATGGACTTTACTTTTCTTGGCAACATTTCCATGTTTAATAAAAGTTAATCAATCCTTAAATAAAGCCATGTGAGTCACAGGAACATAATATAAAGGAGACTAAAACCAAACTACTTCAGTATTCACACTATTCATTTGCTCTTTTCTAATAGCAGAACAATAAACTTGAATTTTCAATAAAACCAGAGCCTTGATGTGGCCATTTATTTTTAAAAGACATTCTGTAGCATACACAATTGCTGATTCTAGTAGCTCTCCATTGTTATTCCATTTAATAAACTAGCAAGCCAGATATATTTATTTTAAAGTTCAGGTTTAATTAAAAGATAAGACTAGAGTGACAGAATGGCAAAGGGGAAAAGGGGCTGTTGAAAGTTTTTGTTTATTACTGCAGAGCAGCTGCTTTTATTTTTTAACTAATCTCCATTAATGTCAAATCAAAGGCAACACTTCTTATAGGCTTTTGAATTTGTCTTGTTACCTGCTCCCTCTAGGAAATTACTATACATTTCCTCATTCTTGGTTGAAATCTAGTGTGAGCCCATTACTGTCTAGCTGAAAAGTGCTGAGAAATAGCCGTCATTGAGTTTATTTTTGAAATTGAAATTCCTTCATTTATTTATTCAGCAATATTTGCTAAGTAACTATTATATGTCAGCCTCTGTTTTAGGTGTTACGAGATAAGCAGTGAAAAAATTAACCAAATAAAATAAATAAACAAAAACAATGAAAAATAATAACACATTTCCTGCCTTGCTGGAGATTAACTTTATAGTGATACTCATTTCAGACTCAAATATATTACATTTGAATGTTAAAATATTAAGACCAACAGAGCATTGCGGAAAAAAAACTGAGGGCATTTTCAAAGATTGTTTTCTTGGATTGTTATTATTCCATCAAGTATTTCAAGACCTGCCTTTATGATAGAGATAAGGAAGGGCCTTAGAAGGTATAAAAGAAATGAGAAAAAGGAGAATTTGTAAGCTAGGGTGGGTGGTATCTTTTAGACAGATCAGGAGAAATGAGTTCCTCAAGACATGGCTTTCTCGGGAGAAATATTTAATGAGCTACATGCTCTTGAAGTCTTCTGAGTTGCATCATGGCTTTCCTTTCCCAAAAGTGTCCAGGATATGCAGAAGAAAAAGAAAAAAAAACTTAACAACAAGGGCCCTATATGAATTTCAGAAACTACAGGATTCTTAGGACAAAGGAAATAGGACACATGTAATGGAATCTTTCTCTGAGACAAATTATACCACATTTCCCTGATAATATTCAATGTCCCTTTTAAAAAGAATTTAAAATTCATTATTTTGTAATCTATGAAATCATGATGGAAAAATTCATGTGAAGGGAAAAATATTTTTCATTTTACATAGTATATTAAAACAGCAAAGAAATTGACCACAGGCTACTTATTTTTTTCGTAAGTAAAATTCCATTAGATCTTTAGAACAAGCTTATGAGATAGATATATTTTTTCATCATCATTCTACATGTGAGTATCCCAAACTGATTGAATTATTTATTCAAGTTGATATATTTACTCAATATCCATATCAGAACTCAAAACCAGTTTTAACAGTACCAAAACCTAGTAGAGTCTCACTGAACCATAAAGCATTTAAATTTATTAATCAAATACAGGAGTTTAGTTAAATAAAAATATTTTCTGTTAGGCAACTTTAATATTATAAAGGTGGTCATGCCCATCTTTTGTTTTCTTGATAGTTCTTAGGTGCTCATGCATTCTCATTAAGCTTCCCTCAAAGATGATTCAAGAGGAGCTAAGAAAAGTAAATCAAGGCAATATATGTACTTGAGCCAAATCATCCTGTCTTAGTCCTTAGATATTACACTGCTCTTGCTATGGCTTGTTGAAGCTTGTAGGACATTTGATCATTGTAAGGCATAGTTCGACCATTTCAGTTGGCTCTTCTGGAATTGCAAGTGCCACCAATGTTTTAAGGGCTTACTCTGTTTCTGAGAACCAGGCTCTTCTCCAGAACTTTGGCTGGAAGCTGAGGCAATGAAAGCATGAAAATAACATTCCATTGATGAGGTAAGGAGGCAGTAGGTAAGTGTGATGGTTAGGCTAGTGTGTCAACTCAGCCAGGTAATTGTGCCCAGTTGTTTGGTCAAGCAAGCCCTGGGCTAATTGTAAAACAAGAACATTTATAGACTTTAGTCATCAGTGAGTTTACTATATAGGTAACTGATTACATCTACAATCAACCAGGGAAACTGCTGTCAGCAAGGAGTGACATTTTTATTCAATCAGTTGAATGCCTTAAAAGGGGAAGTAATTTCAGCATTTGGAGAGAATTTCCTAGCCACCTTTGGGAGCTCATCAAAGACCTTCATCAGACCTTCATCAGAGCGCCTGGTTTGCAGTAAGCCTGCAGAATCTGGACTTGTGTACTCCCAGTCATGTGTGAGAATTCTGTACTATTTACAGGTATCTCCTTTTGATTCTGTTTCCCTAGAGAACCTGATTAATACAGTAAGTAAAGTGATAGACTTCAAATTTAGACACGAGTTTTTGTCCCCATTCTGATGTCAGTGAATAATATCAGAGTGGACATTTTGATTGCTCTCCTTTGGCTGCTCTTTTTCCTATGATGATGATAATACATAAATCATAACATCGTGATAATTAAAGAAGATATAAATAGGTATACAGAAAGAATTAATTTATCTTCTATTACAAGCATGAATATTCTAAAACCCCTTTCCCTCCCACTTTAAAATCTATGCATTCTCACGTATCCATTCAGGTCTTTTTGAATTTGTCTAGGAGTACATATAGTCTGCATCTACCTATCACAGAAAGACCACTGTTTATTTAATAGATAAGTATTTATATTCAACCTACTTCTTAAGGAACTTTAGGCAACTTGAATTTTACCATTTGTTTTCATAGGAAAGTTGAGGTTGAGAAGGGGAGTGGTCTAAGGAAAGTTTGTACTTTATTTCCAGGCATCTGAGATGAGTTAGAGTCAGAGCTTGTATGTGACTCTTAGGTCCAGGTCATGTAAGACCTAAACCAAAGGTAAACTGATATTCATTAAATAGATTTTGAGCTCTGAAAATATCAGTAAGGCAAATTCTTTGATAGAAAGAAATGATTTCCTTGAAATAAAGTTACGGAGGAATTTATGGCACACATCTCTGCTTGAGAGACAGATTAACACAAGAGATAATCTATAGTTTAATAGAAGAGAACTACTTTTCAAATGTATGTATCTACTACTGAATCTTTACAAAGGAGGTGGTATATTATTAAATTGTAGCTCAACAAGGGGCTGAGATGGTTTTGCCTTATTATCTCTTACATGTTGGTGATCTAAATTAACATTAGAATAGCAACTTAATAGAGACCTCAATGGGCATGCAAACTTTCTATCCAACTGTTTTTCCTTTCAGATATTGTATGTCTTAGTAAGCGTTGGCAGATGTTAAAATGCAATAAATTCATGATTGAATTCTCTAACAGGTACCTGCATTGCTTATAATCATTGCACTGATTAAAATGTAAGCCATGTACGTTAATCAACTCTGGCACTCTATTCACATAATGGAAAAGCAAAGGACACAGATTTTCCCATGTGGTTGTGAGTATTAGTTATATACACATGAAGGTGGTGCCAACAATACTTGTTAATGGGGAATCATGAATGAGCTTAAGATCTTTAATTTGGGGTGATGCCATTTACACAATTGGTGACAATAGCAAAAGGAGTAAGTTTGGGGAATAATGGAGAGCTTGTTTTATATTTAAGATGTACATTAGAAATCCAAGTGTGTGTAACAGATAGTTATATATGAGCATATTAAATACTGAGGAAAAATTGGGATCCAACATCTGACTTTAGTCAATAACATGCAAGTATTTTTAAAGGCATGATATTAGATGAGAATACCAATGGAAGCAGTGTAGATATATATATGTCCCAGAGACTTTAATCTTTGGTCCATTCATGTGCCATTTGAACCCTGAATCTCAGCAGAGTTGCAACACCTACTCTCCAGTTCACTGGATTCACCCAGGACAACTAACAAGGGGATGATGTTGGACAATGCCCATCCCAAGGAACAGAGAATGTCTGCAACAACAAGCAAGATAGTTCCATTCATCTGCCCCATGGAATCTAAGTCCACTCTCAATTAGAAACAGAGTGGGCATCACCATCCCCAAATGCTCAAGATTGGGGAATGAACAATAGAATAGAATAGACTTATTATTATTCTATTATGGACTTATTAATCTAGCAATGAATTTGACCTTTTCTTACCACCAGGGCTGTCACCTTTCTAGTCTCAACCACTATCACATTTCATCCAGACTGCTGCAAGAGCATCCTAACTTGTTTTCTTGTTGCCACCTTAAATACTCAGTCCAATCTACTTACAGAAGCCAGAATGATCTTGTTAAAGCATGATCACATTATATCGTTCCACATAGGTCAAACACCCCCAATGACTTCTCAATACTGAGAGTAAAATCTAAAGCCTTTGCCACAGTTTACAAGGCTGTTAGCCTATCCTGGCCTGTAGCTCCTTAACAACTTCATGCTTTAGTAGTACTACCACCTCCCCTTGGCTCCCAATATTCTAGTCACACAATCCTTGCTAATCCTCAAGAATCTAACCAGCTCTAGACTCAAGACCCTTCTATTTGCTGTTTTTAATACCTGAAACTCTCTCTAGCCATAACTGCAAAGTTTTCTCCTCACTCCATTCAGGTCTTGGTTCAAATATCACCTCCCCAGGAGTGCCTTCCCTGGACACCATAGCAAATTAGTAGCACTGTATCTCTCTATCCTCTACACACTTTAATTTTTCCAGTTTTCCCTTAGTGAGGTACTCTCTAGGTAACATTCTATATCTAAACCATTATTTTTAATCTAATCACAATTAAACATAAACTTCATGAAGATAGCAACTTTGACTTTTTAAAATGTCTACACAGCAACTAAAAAAAATCCTGACACATTGAGGTTGCTTTATAAATATTGTTTGATAAATGAACAAGTTCATTTATTAACTAATGAGTTAAGACAAGAGAAAATAGGTAGTAGCAATTGCAAATATGCAGGTGTGGTTTGAGGCTCAAGGTGGGAATCTAGGCACTGGGAAATTAAAAAGAAAATGGAGAGCCCCTGGGGAAACTGGAAAAGTGCTTCAAAATTGGGTATAAGGATAAATTCACCCAAGAGTAGAATAAATGTGTAACTATTAATCCAGGGCAGGACTGCCTATTCTTGGATCTGGTTTGAAGTAGTTTCTGGACCTAGAAAGACCCAGGCTGGCAATTAGAGACTGTGCTGCCAGGAGGAGGGCGTTAAAGCCCCTGCGTGTCTGCAGCAGAGATCTTGGACATCTTGTAAGCAATCAGAGGCCGTGTTCTATGATCCCAACTCTTATACTCTCAGTGCTAAGTTTAAATTGACATAAATATTGGCCTTGTGTGAAGAGATTATGTATACAAATAAGTCTGTGGTTTTATTTTGAGGGGTTGATATCTAAAAATGTACAAGAGAAGACCTGAATATGAACATATGAATATGGTGGTAGAATCATTTTGTTTATTTTCCCAATAATGTATTTGACATGAAATTGGTGATTACTAAAATCACATAACTAACTCTACACCTAGAAAAAGGAGAATATATACAATAAGCAATTTAATAGAAAGTTATACTATTCCCATGGCCATAATTGTTGGGGAATCCATAATATAGTGCACTGGCAGATGGATTCACTGACAATGCTAGTCCTAATGTGTAATGGGTTTATAAAACAGCAGAGTTTTTTTTTCTGTTCTGTTCCTACTATCTTTGTCACTTAGAGCATATTATTTAATTACTTCTGGCATCTTCTTGTACATTTGTAAATGTATATGATACTTACCAGAAAGTTGTTTTGAAGATGCAGTAAAGTAATATATTCAAAGACCTAGTTGTGGTCCTCATCAAAATAAGGTGTACAAAAAAATCTAGTGCCTTCCCCACTCCCATGTATATGCAATAATTTTGCATAGTCTATTTTATCATATTTTAAATGGCAAATAATTGGATAAAACAATAATTTTAAGTTCCAGGACCATCTTACCTAAAAATCATAGCTTCCTGACAGTTCTATATTAATCTAGATAAAGGTGGTTAGTAATAACTATTCTTGCTACTCTCACAGAGCTAAGAACCAACCTGAAAGAGTAAAGTGATATTTTAAGCTGTTGTTGTCAAGAGAATATATTGGGACTCAGGTACGAATAGATCTTAGAAAGCCATTCTTCCAAGTATGTAGTGAAAGTGGAAGCTACTGAGATCCATTGTTGCTATGGTTATGTATACATTGTGCCATCCATGAAGCATTCCCACTTTTTCTGGAGTTGATGCTTGAGAGCTATGACCACTCAATCAATCAGGGAAGGCAAAATCTAGTGAGAGCAGCTTTCCAAAGGCACCACAGTATCAACTTCTGGGACCTTGTCAGTTAGTGCCCACTTCAGGAAGTACCAAGTTCTGAAGTGTGATTGATTTTACTTCAGATTATTTTATTTTACATTTTCAGATGACACACACCAAGCAAAAGCTGAAACTATTTGTTTTTCCTTCTATGTTCCTAGCTGAATTAATAATTTTTCTGTCAAGTATAATTTCTGACTTCTGATTTAATTCCATTTCAGCAACTGACGATGCCACCGGTAGCTTCACTGAAGTGTATTTTGTAGAAAAACTCTGTGCCTTATTGACTAGATTTTAATTTCAAATACTATTCTTAATGATGCGGTAGTTGACTGCCAATGTTCTGAGAGGCTTCCCTCATGTACTGAAAGGTGATTGCCAAATCCATATATGTTCAAGGACATAAATTGTAAGAAAATCATTTCTGTATTTATACCATTAAATGACTCCTGGAGGAATCAGTAGTTTTTGAAGGTGAAAGAATATTATTTTAAGAACCTAACAGTAGGGAAACATATATTTTGGTACAAAAGAAAGAAATACAGATAGGGCCTGGTTTCACTACTTCTAAATATTATTATCTATTGCAACAGACTAAATCGAAGGAAAATAAAATATGAATTCAGTAGGTTTTTATGAGAATGTGAGATAATCCAATAATTAACCAAGCTTGGTCCTATAGTGAAAAATCAATATAACTGAATGAGATGACCTCATGCATTTGGGACTGCCTCACTTTAGCACACACATAATTGATGGCAGTACAGTTGAGTGAACGAATCAACTAAATTGATCTAACTCTTATTACTGTGTTATCATCAATAGTAACAGGATTCTAAAGTGTTTAAAGAAGTGGTGCTTTAGGAAAAAGTGTTCTTCAGTGTTGCTGAGTACGTGAATCATGAAATGTATTGCTGTGTCCCTTGGTGAAAATTAAAGTAAAATTACTAGTATCTCTTCTAGTCCAATCTCTAGCGGAATAGCACTTATATAAATATCCTTAGAGTTATCTATTCAGCTCCCTTCTCAGTGAGAGAACACACACTACTTCACAAGAAACATCATTCCATTTTTGAATAATTTTAATGATTAAAGAATGCTGTCTTACATGGACACTTGTGGCACTTCTACTGATATCCATTGATACCTGGCAACGTAATAAATGTTTTCTGCCTTTATTACTTGACAGCTCTAGAAATTGCTCCAAATCTCCATTTTATCTTTGCATACCATTTACTCCATTGTTTCCAATATAAAATGATTTCTATTTCCTTCATATACCTGGTCACATTCATCTGGACATACTCAGATGTATTTATACATTTAAAATCCATTATCTCCTAAGGATATCGATGCACTGACACTTTCCAACACCTAGGATTTCTTCTCTAGCATTTTTTTGTGCATTGTCACTCAATGATCATTCTTTACATTATTCAACAAATACTTGTTGAGTTATACCTAGATGTCTTTCACTGTGATAGTCACTGGAATTAAAATGTTGGTTAGGGCGCAGACTATCCTACAGAGACTTTCCATCTGGCAGACAAGTAAATAGGCAATTATAATACAGTGCTACCAGGAGTTAAACTCAAGATTCTGTGAAAATCCACTGGAATGTGATATGTAGAATCCATGACACTGAAAAATGGTGCAAAAGAAAGGGGGGAGGTGAGTTTACTTTCAGATTTTCTAGGTAAGCGAATGTGTGATGGTATCCTTTACAGTGATGGTGTTTACAGGAGGAAGAACAGATGTGAAAAGAAAGTAGTAAATTGATTGGGATAAATTGAGTTTATGATATTTGGGGACATCAATGTAAAGAATGTAAAGGCAATTGATATACAAGTTTGGACTTTTGTGGAAAGGTCTTAATTTTATGATGATGATACCCTTAGGCATGTCCATGATTTTTAATTTTTTGTTTGCTTTTTAATTGAGTTAACGTTTACTTGGAGTAAAAACTTACTGGATCATAAGAGCTAATATTTAAATAATGAGAAATGTTGTGACTCATTGATAACCCTTTGGTAACTTGAAATCAGCCAAGGTAGGGCCATTTGTATCATGGAAATTGGCAAATACTACCAATGGTTTTGTTGTTGTTATTTTGATTTGCTTTATTTTACTTTTTTGTTTTAGTTTGGTTTACCAGCACACCACTAAGTCACCTTTTCTTCTCATCTTAAAACCAATGTATTGAAGTATATCAATTTACATAAACTTACATAAACAATAAGTGCATAGTAAAAATTGTGGACTTACAAAACAAACATGCATAACATCATACAGGGTTCCCATACATCACCCCACCACAAACACATTGCATTTTTGTGAAACATTTGTAATAAATTATGAGAGAATACCATCCAAATATTACTACTAACTATAGTTCATATCTTAATTTGATGTCTTTTCCCCCAACCTACCCTATTATTCTTTTTGTTCATAAACCATATAATTTATCTAAAGTGTACAATCAATGGCATTTGGTATAATCATTGAATTGCACATTCATTACTCCAGTCAATATTAGAACCTTTTTATTACTCGAAAAAATAAGAGAAAAACAATGAAAACATAGTCCATATCAAGAAATTCACCTTTTTATATTATTTTTCTTAAACATGAAAAATCACAAATAGACAAAATAGATAGAATTGGACAAAAGCTGGGAGACAAAATCTCTATTAAAATTATCACAGTTAACAGCTTATTGCTGGCACCAAAACATCAGAGTCCATTTGCTATTTTTCATGCCCACCACCTTCCCCAGGATATTTCACATATTTGCCAAGCAGTTTTCAAGGCCAAACCAGCCACATCTGCTGAAAATGCCTAATTAGGGTTCTTGGCTTTGGGTCTGAACACCTGGCTCTGGCTGATTCGGACACCCTGTGCTTATATATCTGTGGCCATGGAAGGCTGATACCACGCCATGACCCTGGAATAGAATCAAGTGTTCAGGAGACAAAACCCAAATGCACACCTTCTGATTTGAATCCAGGGCTACATGTTAACAACGTGAAATCTTTAACTGATATGGCTGCTGCATGTATTTTTCTTAAATGAGAAAAGAATTTAAGGTTTTCTTTCTATGGGCAATTCAGAGGGATGAAACTTGAGTTGATATTCTAGAATACCTAATAGTAATGATGGAAATATAATAATAATAAAATAATAATAATAATGACTTACTTAATGTTGAAGAACAATGTACCTAGGACAAAACCCCTGGACATTTTCACAATTTCAAAACTGTCAATTTGCAATCTAATAAATTTCCGTAGTTAGAGCCAACACATTCTTTGGTATCTGATTTAAGCAGCTTAGCAAACCAAAACAATAAGTATTATAAACATTTTGAGAAATTTATCCCAAAATATTTCATAATTTTGAATCTGTTGTAAAAGAATGATTTTATTACTTCAATTTCCAATTGTTTGTTGACAACATATAAAATATAATTGTTTCTTGTGCATTGACTTTGTAAGATTCAACCTTACAAAGATCACTTATTGTTGATCAGACAATATGGTCCTGAAATTATATTTCTGGGAATGTTTTAAATAAGAATTTTGTCTTTGATAGAATGAGATTCTAGTTACCAGTTTCTTTTTCAGGGATCAATTTGGTTTTTCGTCTCTCAAGGAACTTGTCCATTTTATCGAAGTTGTCAAATTCCTTGGTGTAAAGCTGTCCATCATATTTCCTTATTTCTTCTTGATATTTATATGTTCTTTAGTGTATTTCTCTTTCTCTTAGTTTTGATATTAGTAATTTGTGTTTTCTATCTTTTTTTCCTGATCACTCTCACTAAGGGTTCATCAATATTCTTTATCTTCCTAAAGAGACCACTACTGAATTCAATGATTTTTTAAAATTTTTTCTATTTTCTATTTCACTGATTTTGGCTTCTATTTTTATTATTTCCTTTTTCCTGCTCACTTTACTTCAGTTTGCTTTTCTATCAGTGGTTTCTTAGAGTGAAATTTTAGGCATACTCTTCCCCTAATGTCCTCCTGCTTTCTCCCACAATGAGATGGCTCACCAGAGTACCTCTCAAAATTATTTTTTCCTGAACTCAACAATATTATGCTCACAAGAAATTAAAACAGCATATAAGCAAATAAAAAAAAATCCAGTTAATTGAAGAAGAGGTAGGAATACTATAATTGTGTTCTCTCACCTCCCAGGCATGGCAATTTCTGAGGGGAGCTTCTGATCACTCAGGGTTGCAGATACTCTGATATATTCTCTGAGAAGCCCCAAATATGTAAACCATATGCCTTGAAATAGTTTTATCACCCTTACAGCATATTATATAGATATATTTTCAGTATCTATGTGATTTGATCCATTGTTCATTGATTTATCCAGCTAGTAGAGTTTTGTTGGCTCATTGAAATGGAATCACATGGAAATAAGAGGCATTTGAACTTCAGTCTCCTGAATCCTACCTGATATTGATTAGCTTTGGAACTGTGGGCAATAAAGAGCTCACATCTCGGTCTATTTTATGAATCTAGCCTCAGTGTTTTAGACAAGATGATTTCTAAGTGGCCATATTAAATCTTATGATTTTCTTTAATGTAAGAACAGCTTCTTGATAAGAATTAATTGAGATATAAAATAATAAGGCATATTCCTGCATTCCAGAATGCCAAACCTAGTTAATATGTTAATAAATACATATAAAGTTAAATAGGCTATGTGTAGTAGTATGTACCAAAAATGAGAACTTCCCTTACTTGGATGGAGAGAAAAATAGGTGTGGATGAAAGTTATTGGTAAGTACAGGTAGAAATGAAAGAAATTTATGTGGATTCTCTAAAACAGGCAGATTATGTAATGTTATAAGGATTAGCATATATACATTTTAGGCAGAAGGAATGAAAAAAGATATGGTTTATGAATGTTCAGAAGATATTGAGACAATTGAGCATATATTTGTTTGTACAAGTTGAAAATAAAATTATGTTTTACTATCTGTTTTAAAGATACATAGATCACACAAAATGTTACAATAAAAGATGTAAGATGTTCCCATAAACCCCACTCCCACCCCCCACCTCCACTCCTTCCACATCAACAACCTCTTTCATCAGTGTGGCAGATTCATTGCATTTGATGAATACATTTTGGAGCACTGCTACACAATATGGATCATAGTTTACATTGTAGTTTACACTCTCTCCCAGTCCATTCAGTGGGTTATGGCAGAATATATAATGTCCTGCATCTGTCCCTGCAGTATCATTCAGGACAACTACAAGTCCTGAAAATGCTCCCATATCACACCTCTTCTTCCCTCTCCCTGCCCTCAGCAAATCTCTTGGCCTCTGTCTCTACATAATGATACAGTTTTTTCCATTGCTAGAGTCACAATAATTCTATAGTAGAATACCAGTAAGTCCACTCTAATCCATATTTTATTCCTCCATCCTGAGGATCCTGGGATGACGATGTCCTCTCCACCTCTAAATCAAGAGGGGGCTTGGATCCCACATGGCTGATAAATGGGGTAGAAGATGGCCTTTAATGCTGATGAAGGAATTGACTTTGTCTTTGAATATATTTTCAGTGATATCTCTCTAATGCATTTATAAACTGAGAAAAGATTTATCCTTGAAGAATAATTGAAGTGGTCTCATTGGTGAGAGTGAGAAAATTAGAGGTTTTAGGTTTTGGGGAGGAAGAAAATAAAAATTAAGTTACATTTTCACCATGTATCAAGGGTACATACTGTCAACATGATCTGTAACTGTCAATATTGAACTTGATCGCCTGGCTGAAGTAGTCCCCTAGTGTTTGTCAGATTTCTCCACTATCAAGTTACCCTCCCCCCTGCCCATTTTCGATACTGTACTCTTTGAAAGAAAGTCACTTTGCATAGCCCACTGTAAAGAATGGGGGTTATGCTCCTTCCCTCAAATTTTGGGTGAGATAGAATTCTTCTGCATAGGAGATTTGCCTCTTCTCCTCATTTATTAATTTATTCACTTATATATTTATTTCATATGGACTTGTGAATATTTATTTTATACTTTGGGTTATAATCTGATGCTACTTTATTTTATTGATGAAATTGTGTCAGCTTCGGCCATTGGGATCTCTTTCAATTTGTACCTGTGCCTCTTTGATGTACTCATAATTATTTTTGAGAACAAACTTTCTACACTATAAGATCTTCCAGACTCATCTTGTACATTTTCTACCTCAAGACTAGAATCAGCCTTTTCTCAAAAGATCTCTGGTTCCTTATACTGGAGAATGGTATTCCAAATCAAGTTCTGGGTGCTAGGTATGGTTGTTACTACTAGTGTGTTGTTTATTCTCATCTGACAGAGCAAAGAAATAAGTTTGTGTATGCTAGCATGTGTATCTGTACATATATATAAATATTTCTCTATATAACCATTTTTATCTATATTAAGCTAAAAATAAATTCTTACTGATGTCTCCTACTCTAATCCTTTACCACATGAATCATTCTAGACTCCGACCCTTACTGAGCTATAAATTCAACTCCACAGTGAAAATTTTGCCTCCCAACATCTGCTATCCATTTAGTTAATTTTTCAATAACAGTATGCATGATTAGCAGTATCTGAGTTTCTAACCCATTGACTTTAGTATTATAGACTCCACTTGTTTCCAAAATTACTTAGGTCACTGCCTTTTTACCCCATCCACTTCAGTGACATTGACTTATAATTAGATTCTCTTGTCCCAGTTCAAGTTCTTTCCTGGGAACCCTGGCTTCCTTGATGATTTTCAAAAACTTGCATATATTTTAAAGTTCAATCTCTGTATGGTAAAATTATATAGGTTTTGACAAACACAAGTATCTACCATTACATCATTCAAATCAGTTTTACCTTCTTTTTGCATCTCTTTACCTACTTATCCCTCCCTCCCTTGCCTCAAATTCCTGACAGCAGGGGATATTTATACTGTCTCTGAAGTTTTGTATTTTCTGGACTTTCACATAATTGAAATTTTAAAGTATGTAGCCTTCTCAATCTGGTGTCTTTCACTTGCTAAAATGCATTTAGGTTTCTTCCATGTCTTTTTCTTTTATTACTGAATAACATTCCATTTTATGGATATACCGCAATGTGTTTACATATTCAACTAATGAAGGACATCATGATTGCTTCCAGTTTTAGTCAAATATGGGTTTATTAATTAATCCTCTCAAACATTTAGAGTTTTCTGACTTTTTAACAGCGACCAGTATATACACATGAAATGATACCTCTTTGTAGTTTTGATTTGCTTTTCCCTAATCATTAGTGAAGCTGAACATTTTTTCATGTGTTTCTTCACTATTTGTATTTCTTCTTTAGATAGTTGTATTTTCAAACCTTTTGCCCATTTATTAATTGAATCATTTGTCATGGCTATTAAACCCTTATCAGGTATGTGATTGCCAAACATTTTCTCCCATTGAGTTGACCCTCTTTTTACTCTTTTGACAAATTCTTTTGAGGTGCAAAAGTGTTTAATTTTGAGGAGGTTCTATTTATCTTTTTTTTTTTTTTTTGGTTGCATGTGCTTTGTTTGTAAGGTTTAAGAAACTACTGCCTACCACAAGATCTTAAAGCTATCCTGCATTTTCTTCTAGGAGTATAATGGTTGTTGTTTTTATACTTAGGTCCTTGATCATTTTGAATTGATTTTTTAGTATAAAAATTGATATAGGGGTCTTGTTTCTTACTTTTGGATATGGCTATCAGTTCTCCCAGCCCCATTTGTTGAATAAACTATTCTGGGTCAGCTGGGTGGGCTTCAGAGCCTTGTCAAAAATCACCTGACTGTAGATGTGAGGGTCTATTTTTGGGTTCTTAATTTGGTTCCATTGGTCAATCTGTTTATCTTTATGACAGTGCCATGTTGTTTTTACTACTCTAGCTAAGCAATATCCTTTAAAGTCAAGGAGTGAGAGTCCTCCAACTTCAATCTTCTTTTTAAAGACATTTTTGGCTATTTGGGGCCCCATTCACTTCCAAATAAATTTGATTATTGGCTTTTTGATTTCTGCAAAATAAGACCATTGGGATTTTTCTTGGGATTGCATTGAATCTATAAATCAGTTTGGGTGGAATTGATATCCTAAAGATATTTTGTCTACCAATCCATGACTATGGAATGTCCTTCCATTTATTTATGTCTTCTCCTGTTTCTTTAAGTAACATTTTATAGTTTTCTGAGTACAGGTCCTTTATGTCCTTGGTTAAGTTTATTCCAAAATATTTGATTATTTGATTACTATTATAAATGGAATCTTTTCTCACTTCCTCCTCAGATTGCACAATAATGTCTTTAAACATTATTGATTTTTGCATATTAATCTTGTATCTCACCATCTTACTAAACTTGTCAATTAATTCTAGTAGTTTTGCTGTGGATTTTACAGGATTTTCTAGATATAGTATCATGTCATCAGTGAAGAGTGAAAGTTTTTCTTCTTCCTTTCCTATTTGGGTGGCTTTTATTTCTTTATCTAGCCTATTTGCTCTAGCTAGAACTACTAGCACAATATTGAATAATAATGATGATAGTGGGCATCTTTGTCTTATTCCTAATTTCTGCAGGAAAGCTTTCAATCTTTCACCATTGAGTACAATGCTGTAGATTTTTTCATATTGAGAAATCTTCTATTCCTATCTTTCATAGTGACTTTTTCCAAGAAAGGGTGCTGTATTATGTCAGCTCTACCAGTGTATGACTCATGTCTAGGAGCACTGAGGTTAGGTACAGAAATATTTAATATAGTTATTTCTTCTTGCTGAATTGACCCTTTTATTAATACATAATGACCTTTTTCATTCCTTATGACAGTTTTGCATTTAAAATCTATTTTGACTGATATTACTATCACTACTCCAGCTCCATTTGGTTACTATTTACATGGAATATCTTTTTTCAACCTTTCACTTTTAACCTGGCTGTATCCTTACATCTGAAGTGAGTCTCTTGTAGACAACATATAGACAGTTCATATATTTTTATACATTCTATCAGTCTATGTCTTTTGATTGGGATGTTCAAGCCATTATTATTCAATGTTATTACTGTTAAAGTATTACTTACTTCATCTATTTTGACCATTGACTTTCTGTTGTTTTATCATACTATTGTCTATCTTTTTACCCTTTAATTTACCCTTTCTAATAATCTTCATTTCTACACTCTTCTTCAAGTCTCTCACTCCTTTTTCCTTTCAGACCACAGCACTCCATTTAGTATATCTTACATTCTGGTCTTTTGATAGCATATTTTATCAGTTTTATTTGTCTCTGAAGACTTTGAACTTACCCTCATCTTTGGACAGCTTTGCTGGATACAGAATTCGTGGCTGGCAGTTTTTCTCTTTCAATACTTCGAATATATCATACCACTTTCTTCTCTCCTCCATGGTTTCTGATGAGAGGTCAGCACTTAATCTTATCAAAGTTCCCTGTATGTGATGCTTTGCTTTTCTCTTGCTGCTTTCAGAATCCTATCTTTATCTCTAATATTTGTCATTCTGAATAGTAGGTGTCTCAGGGTAGGTCTATGAAGATTTATTCTGTTTGGGGTACATTATCCTCCTTGGATATTGACATTTATGTATTTCATAAGGGTTGGAAAGTTTTCAGTCATTGTTTCTTCAAATATTCTTATTGCCCCTTTCCATTTTTTTCTCCTCCTGGGACACCAATAATGCATGATTTTGCATTTCACTTTGTCTTTAAGTTCTCTGAGACCATGTTCCATTTTTTCCATTCTCTTCTCTTTCTCTTTTCCTGTTTTTTCCAGTTCAGTTTTTCCATTTTGGAAATCACTAATTCTATCTTCAGCAATTCAAATCTGCTCTTATGTGCCTCTAATGTATTTTTAATCTCATTCATCATGGCTTTCATTCCCATAAGGTCCATTACTTTTCTTTGCAGATGTTCAATTTTTCTTATGCTCGCCCAGTGTATTTTTAATATCCTTTATGTCTTTAGTCATATTTGCTTTCAATTCTTTAAATTGATTTTGACGAGTTGTGTGATTATCATTGATTGTCTTAAATCCCGTATCTATTCAGAGCATTTGGTTTGTTCCTTTGGCTGGGCAATCTCTTCCTATTTCCTAGTAAGTTTTGCAAATTTTGCTGATATCTAGGTATCTGAGTATGTTGCTGAATTTACCCTCACTGCCAATTTCTCTCTCTTGTCTGTTATTATTATTTTATAGCTTTTCTTTGATATTTTGTTCAACTTACCCTAATTCTTTAAAATTGTCCAGCTTCAAGTTATCAAAATTGTACCAGCAATTCACTAATAGGGTGCAGATTTTCTCCCAAAAGAGAACAGGGATACAAGTGCCATTTTTGTCCACACAATTTCCAGATCAGCCAGTGGCCGGTGGTCATTGGTACAACTTTTCACAGAGGTTTACATCTCCATTTTCCTTTGTTTTGGTCTGGCCAGAGCCAGGTTCCAAAGCAGGCTCTGCTGGCCAAATTCACCAAAGTAAAGCCTCCTGGCTCCCCCTCACTTTTCGCTTGCAACAGCTGACAGGGAGAAAGACATCTGTTCCCCTCTCAGTCAGATCAATGAGCCAGGGATTTTACCCCAGCTTTATATTTTGAAGGTGAGGAAGGGGAGTCTACCTGGCAGCAGGGAGGTTGAGAAACTTAGTTTGTTCCTTCAGGTTCTTCCTCTCTCTGTTCTTCATTCTCCTGTAAGTTGTAAAGTGCTGTCCTCATCTGCTGACCACAAAGCAGGTCCCTCAGGTAGCTTTTGGCTCTTTCTCCATTGTTTTTGTGAAAGAGCTGATCCTCACCTGCCTAATCTGATGCCATCTTACCCAACCTCTTTTTTGGTTTCTTTTAGCAGTGTTTTGTAGTTTGCTGAATACAAGTCCTTTCTGTCCTTAGTTAAGTTTATTTCTAAATATTTGATTCTTTTATTCTCTATTGTAAATGGGATTCTTTTCCTGACTTCCTCCTCAGATTACTTATTAGTAGTATATAGAATCACTACTGATTTTTGCATATTAACTTTGTATTCTGCCACTTTGATGAACTTGTCTATTAGTTCTATTAGCTTTGCTGTGGACTTTTCAAGATTTTCTATATATAGGATCATGTCAACAACTAATGAAAGTTTTATTTCTTCCTTTCCTATTTTGATGCCTTTTGTTTCTTTTTCTTAACTAATTGATCTAGCTAGAACTTCTAGCACAACATTAAATAACAGAGGTGATAGAGGGCATCCTTGTCTTGATTCTTATCTCAGCGAGAAAGCTTTTTGTCTCTTTCCATTGAATTCAGTATTAGCTATGGATTTTTCATATATGCCTTTTATCATGTTGAGAAAGTTTCCTTCTATTCCTATCTTTTGAGAGTTGTCAGCAAGAAAAGATTTTGGATTTTGTCAAATTCCTTTTCCACATCAATCAAGATGATAATGGGTTTTTGCCCTCAATTTACTAATGTGATACATTACATTGATTGTCTTGTGTGTTGAACCATCCTTGAACACCTAGGATAAAACCCATTTGATCATGATTTATAATTCTTATAATATGCAGTTGGATTCAATTACATTTTTTTCTTGAGGACTGTTGCATCTATATTCATTAGAGAGAGAAATTGGTCTATAATTTTCTTTTTTCGTATTATCTTTATCTGGCTTTGGTATTAGAGTGATGTTGGCTTCATAGAATGAGTTTGGTAGCATTCCCTCCTGTTCTATTTTTTGGAAAATTTTGAGCAAAGTTTGTATTAATTCTTTGAATGATTGGTAGAATTCACCTGTGAAGCCATCTGTTCCTGGGCTTTTCATCTTTGGGAGACTTTTTGTTTGTTTACTTGTTTTTAAAGATTTATTTATTTATTTATTTATTTATTTATTTATTTATTTATTTATTTCTCCTTCCCCCTTCATTGTCTGCTTTCTATGTCCATTTGCTGTGTGCTCTTCTGTATCTGCTTGTCTTCTCTTTAGGTGGCACTGGGAACTGATCCTGGGACCTTCCAGTGTGGGAGAGGCACTCAGTCTCTTGCACCACCTCAGCACCCTGGT
The DNA here is from genome assembly GCF_030445035.2 of Dasypus novemcinctus. Lineage (NCBI taxonomy): Eukaryota > Metazoa > Chordata > Mammalia > Cingulata > Dasypodidae > Dasypus > Dasypus novemcinctus. The sequence continues at coordinate 22,101,023 of NC_080689.1, read as the reverse complement.
CTGCTGCATCTCTTATTGTCTCTCCTCTGTGTCTTTTTTTGTTGTATCATCTTGCTGCATCAGTTCTCCACATGGGCCAGAATTCCTGTGTGAGCCAGCACTCCTTTGTAACCCAGCACTCCATACAGGCCGGCTTTCCTTCACCCAGGAATCAAACCCTGGACCTCCTATATAGTAGACAGGAGCTCAATCACTTGAACCACATCCACTTCCCTTTGGGAGGTTTTTGATGAGTATTTCAATCTCCTTACTTATGATTGTTTTGTTGATGTATTTTATTTCTTCTAGGGTCAGTGTAGATTGTTTGTTTGCCTCTAGAAATTTGTCTATTTAAGCTACATTTGTTGGCATATTGTTGTTCTTAGTATCCCCTTATGATTTATTTCTGTGGGGCCAGTAGTAATATTATCTCTTCTTTCTCTTTTTCTTTGCCAATCTAGTTAAAGATATGTCAATTTTGTTGATCTTTTCAAAGAACCAACCTTTGGTTTTGTTGGTTCTCTATTTTTGTTGCTGTTGTCCTCAATTTCATTTATTTCTGCACTAATCTTTGTTATTTCTTTTTTTCTACTTATTTTGTTATTAGTTTGCTGTTCTTTTTCTAGTTCCTCCAAGTGTTCAGTTAGGTCTTCAATTTAGCTTTTTTTTTTTTAATGTAAGCATTAATGGCTATAAATTCCCCTCTCATCACTGCCTTTGTGGTGTCCCATAGGATATGCTATGTTCTCATTTTCATTCCTTTCAAGGTATTTGCTGGCCTCTTTTGCCATTTTTTCTTTGCCCCACTGATGATTTAAGAGTATTTGGTTTAATTTCTGCATATTTATGAATTTCCCCTTTTTCAGTTCATTCTTAATTTCCAACTTCATTCTGAGAAAGTGTTTTGTATAATTTCAATTTTTTAAATTTTTTGAGACTTTTCTTTTGACCCACATATGGTCTATCTTAGAGAAGGAGCCATGAGCACTTGAAAAGAATGTATATACTGCTGTTTTTGGATGCAATATTTTATAGATGTCTGTGAGGTCTTGTTCATATTTCTTATTATTCAAGTTCTCTGTGTCCTTATTGATCCTTTGTCCAGGTAGTCTATTCAAAGATGAGAATGTTATATTGAAATAATCAAATATTATTGTAGAGACACCTATTTCCCTCTTAAATTTTCCAACTGTGTGCCTCATGCCTTTTGGGCCTGATTAGGTGCATAAATTTTTGTTATTGTTATAGCCTTTTGCTGGATTTTCATTACTATATAATGTTCTTCTTCATCTCTTATAACAGTTTTGTATTTAAAGTCTATTTTATCCAATAATAGTATCACTATCCCAACTCTTTCATTTTCGTTTGCATGGAATATCTTTTTCCAGCATGTTTCTTTCAGGCTATCTGTGTCCTTGCATGTAAGTTGTGTCTCTTGTAGACAGTATATAGATGGCCAGTTTTTTTTTTTTTTATCCATTCTGCCAGCCTGTATCTTTTGATTGGGAAGTTCAATCCATTAACACGTGTCATTATTATTATAAAGGCATTACATTATTTGTCCATTACCTCTTTTGAATTTCCATTTACCTAGCCTATGATTATTTGTCCTTTTACCCTTTTTGTCACCCTTACTAATAATCTTCTTTCTACACTCTACTCCATGCCTCTTCCTATCTTTTCCTTCCCTTTAGTATAGTTTCTGCTTCTGGTCTCTTGATGACATACCCTTTTAGTTATTGTTCATCTGTAAAGAGTTTATAATTACCCTCACTTATGAGGGACAATTTTGCCAGATAAAGAATTCTTGGTTGGCAGTTTTACTCTTTCAAAACATTTGCTATATCATACCACTGTCTTATTACCTACATGGTTTCTGATAAGAGATTGGTACTTTGTCTTATTAAACAGCCATTGTATGTGATGAATTTTTTTCTCTTTCTTGTTTCAGAATTCTCTATCTCTGTCATTTGACATTCTGAATAATAGGTGTCTCAGAGTAGGTATATTAGGATTCATTCTGTTTGTGATGTGCTGTCTTTCTTGAATATTGATATCTATGTCTTTCATAATGCTTGGGAGATTTTCAGTCATTATTTCCTCAGATATTTTTTTTGCCCCTTTTCCATTCTCTTCTCCTTCTGGGACACACTGTCATTCAGTTCCCTCAGTCCCTGTACTATTTTTTTTCCATTCTTTTCTCTTTCTATTCTCCTGTCTTCAAATTCAGATTATCTTTCCTCCAACTCACTTATTCTATCCTTGACCAATTCAAATCTGTTATATAACTCCAATGTATTTTAATCTCATCCATTGTGTTTTTCATTCTTATAAGATCTATTACTTTTCTTTGCAAACTTTCAAATTATTCTTTATGTTTAAATAGTGTCATCTTAATATCCTTAATCTCTTTAGCCTTTCATTGAATCTATTAAGGAAATTTGATGGGATGTCTGTGATTAGTTTTCTCAAATCCTATGTTTCATCTGAAGGTTTAACTTGTTCCCTTTGCTGGGCTATATGTTCCTGCTTCTTAGTATGGCTTGTCATTTTTTCCTGGTGTCTTGGAATCTGAATTTTTTATGTGTTTATTCTGTGTTCAGTTTCTCTTAGCCTATTGTTTTCATATTGATTGGCCTTGTGCTAAAGCTTCCTCTGTTTCTCCTCCATGAATGTTAGTCTGTTCTGTTTATTTATTTTTTCTGTATTTAATACCTCTTTCTTCTCTCACTGCTATTTCTTGGATAGCTAATTTTGGTAAATGTATTCCCCTTGAAACAACTTCACAGCTCTAGTTTCTCAGTCAAAATGGGCTCAGGGGACCTATGAAGGGAGTATAGATTTATTCCAATGTGCTCTGGAGAAGAGAAACTAAAGGCCTCCAATCTTCTTTTTGGTGTCCCCACAATCTAGGCTTTCCTAAAGTACCCAGAAGGTAGCACTCTTTGGAGCTGGTGTGCAGTGATGCTTTAAAGGAGGATACAGTGGATCTGCCCTCCCTGCCCTTCAGAGAGTCTGTGCTTCCTCTCTGTTAGGGGCATCAAATGTGCAGCAGCTCTTCAATGTGGGTGGGTGAATCTACCATCTAGAGAGTGTGTGCTTTCTTTCTGTCCAATGGTGCATTGGGGCCTTAGTGTGCAGGACCCCTTCAGGGTATGCTGGATGAATCTGCAAGCACTGCCCACAAAGTGTGTGCTTCTCTTTCCTCCAGAGGGTGGTGGGACCCATTGTGAAGCGGCCTGCTCTGCACAGAGAAAGTGTTCATACTGCACCCAACTTCAATTCCTGCTGAGAGTGGGGGCCTAAGCAGTGGCTTTCCAAACTGGGCACACTGGATTTGATTCTTACCATGTGGGTTGGACTGATGTGTTTTCAGGCACACCTTCTTCCACTCCTGCCACGGATGGAAACAGCACAAGTGCTGCTGGCTTCTTGGTGGCTTGGGCAGGTTTAAAGCTCAGCTGTGCTCAAGATTGGATTCCAGATAGCTGAATTTGTCAATCAAAAGCTGTAGTTTGTACCAGACCACTTCCTTTCCCTTGCTTTCAGGAAAGAGAGTTTCTGCTTCCAGAAGCAGCCCTCCTCGCCAGTGGGTGTCGGGCAACCACCTCTGCAACATGGAGGAATCTACTCAAGAATCTTCGCTGCAGATGGTCAGTCTCCCCTTCCTGTTTTTCCCTAGATGGTACACTGTGTTCTTCTGGTCTCCTGAGTCCCCCAGACATCTTGGATCTCCTCCAATATCATTTACTTTTCTTATCCAATTGTTACTATTATTACTTTAAACAAAGAATTATCTACTAGATTACTGAAGAATAAGAAAAATAAAAGATTTTATTTTCTCTTCCTTTATTCCTTTACCAATGTTCTTTCTTTCTTTATGAAGATTATATTCCTGATCTATATCATTTTGCTCTCTCTGAGGAACTTCTTTTAATATTTTCTTTCAGGACAAGTCTATTGACAACAGATTCTATAAGTCTTTGCTTGTCTAAGAAAGCCTTTATTTTACCATTATTTTTTATTTTTTGTGTATATAGAATTCCATGTTGGTGGGGTTTCTCTCCCCAGGATTTTAAATATTTCACTGAAATCTCTAAGGACTTCTGTTCCAGGTAAGTTGACATTGGCTTTAGTTTTCTATGTTTGACCCTCTCTCTTGAAATTTTGGAGTAGCAGCATGCTCTTTGACCACAATTTTCTGATAGGTCTAAGAAAAGTTATTTGTTTTCTACTTGTTTTTTGGTTTTTTTTTGACATAAGGACAGAAGTGAAAACTTCCAAGCTCTTTAGATTTTGCAGCTGAAATTGAAGTCCTATGTTAAACACATTACTTTTTAAAAATGTCTCCTTACTTTTTTCTCATATAGCATTGACCTTCTCAATCCTGAGCTTTAATGGGTTTGAGACCTGGTAGATTTGAGGAATATTTCAGATTGGCTGACTCTAAATCAAGTTCACATTTTTATACCTCAGTAGTTCCCATGGCCTCCAGAGGTAGATGATTTTAAAATAAAACAACTCTTAGAATGGACTCTAGATGTGCATAAATAATCTCCAGAGGAAGAATAGAGGATAGGTAGGTAGATAGTTGATAAATAACTAAATAGATGGATGATAGATTTCCTAATTGAATGGAGTGTTGGAGATAAATAAACCCACAAACTTTATTATAGAAATGGGGAAACTGAGTCTGTTGAGATGAAACAGTTTCTATTAAGCTTCTCCGAGTGGTTCAGACTGGGCTGGAATTTAAATATGGTCCCTTTGATTTCAGTGTTTATTGTACGTTACTGTGCTGTTATCTAATATTGTCTGTCCTTCAGTCTTTTCTGAAAAAAAAAATCTGGCTTTACTCAAAGAAGCTTATGTGTAGTTTTACCTTATTATGAATACCTTAACTGTATCTGAAATTTAGAGATTAAAATATCAAAATGAGTTTCCCCTCAAGTTAAAGTGGACATATATTAGCCCTCTACTGCTTAAGAGAATCAATTATTAGGCAATAATGAGACCCTATTACCTAGTCTTTTGAAATGAAGAATATGCAAAATGACTAGAAGAGAATTGTAACCCTTTTACAGCTTCATGTATATAATGCACAAAATCTTATTTCCCATTCAAATATTTCTATTATTGCATATATTATTTGCAATAATGAGGACTAGAGAGTTTGTAAAATAAAGAGCTTTACCCATCCCTTTTTTATTTTTTGTAATATAATCATCTGTGTGTATATGTGTATATTTGTCTACATCTACATATATATATATATATTTATATATTCAGGCACACACATAAAGACACATAATTCATACCACAGAATTCTTTGTAGAGAGTTTTGAGTTTGGCATTGGGATTCTCTCCCCTTTCTTTACTATCATTTAAATGCCTTAAATACCAATAGGTTTTAAAGTAATAATTGAGCTCAACTTCCTTACCTGTCCAAACTGTCTTACCATCAAGCTGGTATCCTGAAGCTTTATCTGAATTGAGTTTCCAAACCCAAAAGTGGGTCCATATGTACAGCAAGAATATATTATGGGTTGTAGAATGTGAAACCACAAGATCATGAAGAAAGGCCCAAGAGCAAAGAGAGTCACTATATCCATGAAAATATAGGGAATGTAAAGTTAATCAAATGAATCCAGGATGTAAAAAACATTATGAATGGGAATATGTAAATTGTAAATGCTATTTTGGAAGGAAAAGCTGTATCAATTTCCCAAAGCACCACTGCATTGCATTACTGTTCTTTTCTGGACTGTTCTATGGCCAACTGCTAAAGAAAATCCTGATTAAGAGAAGAAAGCTGATTCTTACATCCATTGGATTCTACAATTCAGAGATTTCCAGAGACTTTGAGATATGCCCCAAACTTGTCATCTCCAAATATCAAGGTACTACTACCACTTTACATAATTCCCTTTTAGGCCTAACTTCCCAGTTAGAGTAAGAGCTCCTATCTATGCCAGGGAGATTATTTTGTGTATCTGTTTTGATGGCATGCATAGAACCAGAGATATAGTAGAAACAGGGCAAATATTAAATACATGACTCTCTACAAAAGGGTTTCTCAATTTTTAAAATCCATGTTCCTTTTCAACAAACCTAAAGATTTCCCCCATATTTATACACCCTCCACAAATGAGGATTGTGAAAACTCCCCATATAATGAATTTTTAAGACTCCATGTCCATTTTACATCTGCAACATGGAACAAAAGTAATATCCAAAATCTGAATGCTGCTATGTCACCTTTTACTTTTTTAAACTGTTCAGTGGTTTCATAATGCTCTTAAGAAAAAAATTATTATTTGATTATTATTGAGCAAACCTCATTCTTGTGCGTAATGGGATGCTTGAACCACAATGGAATTAAATAAAAAAATCAATTACCATAAGATAAAGAGGAAAATCCCATATATTGAAAATTAAACACAATTCTAAATAATCATTGCATCAAAAATGAAATCATGGAGGACTGAAATCAGTTTTGCACTGAATGATGATTGATAATTAAAATACAGTATATTTAAATTCACAGCATACAATTAAAATGTACTTAGAAGGAAACTAATAGCTTTGAATGCCTATACTGGTAAAAGAAGACCTCAAATCAATGAGCTCTGCTTCTATCTTAAGAAACTAGAAAAAAAGGAAGCATAAGTTATACCCACAGACAAAAAAATAAAAGGGAAGAAAATGATGAAGAGCAGAAATCAAGGGAATAGAAAACAGAACAATAGAGAATGTAAATGAAATCAAAGTTGTTCCTATGAAAAATAATAAAGTTTATATACCTCTAACCTGAATGATCAAGAAAATAAGAGAAGGCACAAACTACTAATATCAGGAATGAAAGGGAAAACATCTCTACCAAGCCCTTAAATATTAAAAAGATAAAAAGCCAATAAACTTGACAACATATATGACATGGACAAATTTTTTGATGGACACAAATTACCAAAACTGACTAAGAGAAAAATAGAAAAATTGAACAGTTCTATATCGATTAAAGAAACTGGATTCATAAATAAACCTTCCCAAAAGGAGAATTCCATACCCTTTTGGCTTAATTGGTGAAAACAGAGAAAGAGGGGAAATATTCCACTTATTCTGTGAAGTGATTTCAAACACAGAAAGCTATCCTAAGAAAGAAAACATATAGACCAGTATCCTTCATGAAAATAGATGAAAAAAATCACAGCCAAGATATAAGGGAATTGAATTCAATTACCCATGAAAAGATAATGTATCATTGCAAAATGGAGTTATCTTGGGAAGATAAGGTTGGTTTAGTATCCAAAAATCAATGAATAGATAATATTAATAGAATAACACAGAGATGTAATAAAAGATGAGCAAGAGTTGACAGTTGAGAGATGAATCTGGAAAAGTTTGCAAAGGGAAAATGTAAATAAATGGGACATGTACCATTTTCATGTATGGAAAGATTCAATACTAAAATGGCAGTCCTCCCCAAATTGATTTATAGATCCAACTCACTTTTAATCAGGGACCACTTGGAGAGCTTGTTCTTCAGACTATCTCAAAATCCTGGCAGATACCATCCTCAAAGTCATCTACTCTCAGAGATAAGGCTGGCCTACACTGGAAAGTGAAGGAGAGTAAGTGAGACTTTGAGAACAGCAGAAGCTCTGGTATTCTTTGAAGCATTGACAAAGGCTCTGAAAGAAGTAACAATTTTTCATATCCCATGGCTAATCCTCACTTAAGCATCCACACATAGTTGTAGTGATCATAATCATAAAGAATATTTGAATCTCTCTTTAATTTACAGAGCACTTAGATGGGTGGGCTTTGCTTTATTTGGTGTTTGCATAAACCTCTTGACCATGATTCCCTTGTTTTGAGTATTCACCTGGGAACTTTACAAAGGTGTATCCTACTTTACCAATGCATATCTCAGGATGTCATACATGTACAGAAAATGTGAGGTTGGATAAAGCAAATATTTTTTTCATTTATTATTTATTACTTCAGGAACAGTCTTTGTGCCAGGAACAGGGATGATCAAAATCTGATTTGTTCTCAAGGAGGTCATAGTTTAGATAGAGAAAACAACAATATTCAAAAACACTAAGGGACATAAAATTACACATTAAGTAATATTTCAGAAGGAGGTGGCTCCAAGGAGTCAAAGAAATGTTCTCTGAGGAAGTAAAGGTCTATCTGAGATTTCATGGATGGTCAGAAGTTAATTAGACAAAGAAGAGAGGGAAGCATGTTCCAGACTGAGAGGACATGTGTAACAGCCCTGTGGCATAAATCATTGACAAAGTAATATGGAACTGAGAGAAGACCACTGTGAATGAAGCAGGGTGGGTTTGGCCATAGGCAAAAATGAAATTAATTGTTACCAAATCACAGTACAATTTATAGGATACATTAAAATACTCTCCCTCTATCCTAGTGCAATGTTAAGCCATTAATGATTTTAAATATGAGAAATATTTGATAAAACTTGTGTTTAAGAGAAAACTATTTTGCTTGGGTTGTAGAAAAGAATATTGATGGGATCATATATGGATGGAGTATAGAACTGTAAGACGTATTGCATTAATCCAGCAAGATTGGGGGGTAATGGATACGAAATGGACAGAAATGGTAAGTCAAGAAAGAGTTAGAAGTGGCCAACCCAAAAGGTACTTAGGAAATAATTTTAGGAAATTATTAATTGGAATTAGTGGAAAATTAAATCTGGACAATGTGAGAGGTAGACAATGATGAAAATTTGCTGCATTGAGAAGTAAGGTTTCTCAGGGTGATAATGTGAGAGGCAAAAGGATCATTTCCCTGGATAGTTTAATCAAAATACTGTCAGGGAAGCAGATATGGCCCAAGCAGTTGAGCATCCACCTCCCACATGGGAGGTCCCAGTTTTGGTTCCTGGTGTCTCCTAAAGAAAACAAACAAACAACGAGCAGACAATGAGCAAAAACAATGAGCAGACAATGAACAAAAAACAGACAATGAGCAGACAAAAAGCAAGAACAAAACAAAAAGTACATGAAACAATACTGAACATTGTTTCTAAGTAAACTTCAAAAGGAAAATGACTTTATTATTTGCATCTTGCAAAACCTGTTCTGTCATGTTGACCCCTTGTAGGTCAATACCAAAGGTCAAAAACATGTATTTGATTTCCTAGCAGTAATTCTATGCTTTATCTCAGTGGAAAATAAGCTTAATGAAGACAAAGAAATTGTCTGTTGTATTTATTTATATATCTCCAGTATCTAAACCAGAGCCTGGCCCAAGAAAGCACTCAATAAATATTCAGTGAAAGAATGATGACTTATTGAATCTTTGAATGTGTACTCGGTTACCACATATTCTTGTTTACTCAAAGATATAAAGGAAAGTGAGTGCGTGAATAAGAAAATTGACCAAGATTTGGTATTTATTTTAAGGTCATGGATCATTCTGGTGGATAATAACATTGAGTGACAAAAACAACTGCATAAGGTTTGCACTGACATTCTCTGAAATCAAATCTATAGTGATTTGATGTACTAGTCTAATTGAATCAGACGGGTAAAACATTATTTTGATCACTTAGTTTCTGAACATGTTGTGAATTATTTCATGTTTCAGTTTTAGAAAAATATTGAAACTCTGAAACTCTATTGCATGTAAACCTGTAAAACTTTATCAATATCACTCATTCTGGATATTTTTCCCCAATCACCACCCTATGAAAGCAGTAAACCTGATGTATGGTCATGAGTGAAGCTAAATTGCTCATACAGAGGTTATGCCTATGATTCCATCCTCATTTTAATGCCCTAAACATATGACCTAAGTAAAACCTTGTTTTTGAAAGTAGCATAAAGAAGACACTCTAGTAGTAGCAGAAGGGGGCACAAAATGTAAGATCTTCTTCTGCTACAGTTTGGGAATAAGCTTTTCTTTTCCATTTAGTCAATAAATGTTACAGAAGACTTGCTTCTCTATGAGAGGAAATAATATTTGCCTTGTTCAGCAACATGGATTTTGTAATTTATGTCTTAAGCAAAAAGAATTTCACAAGTGTAAGAATGCATGGCCCTGCTAGTGGACAACCTTGGAACTTATGCTCCCTAGTGTGACAGAGTTGGACTCATTTGTTGTTTCCATACATATGGCTTTTCTGCCACTTCTATTTAACCTATAATTAGTACTATACTTGATGGGTGTATATCCAGAGACTTAAATCTTTGATCTGTCCATGTGCCAAATGGGCCCTGAACCTCAGCAGAGTTGCAACACCTACTCTCCAGTACATTGAACTCACCCAGGAGAACTAACAAGGTGATGATGATGGGCAATGCCCATTCCAAGGAACAGATAGAGTCTGCAACTACAAGCGAAAGAGTTCCATCCGTCTGCCCTATGGGACTAAGCCTCCTCTCAATTAGAGGCAGGGTGCTCATCACTATCCCAAAGTCCTCAAGACTGGGGAATGCTACTATTCTACTACAGAATTATTGTTATTCTAAAAACAAAAGAACTTTTATCATTGATGTGAAGGCAGTGGGAACCAGAGGTTCTGAGGGGAGGGAGAGGGAAAAATAGGTATAATATGTGGACATTTTCAGGACTTTGGAATTGTACTGCATGATGTTGAAATGATGGATACAGGCCATTAAATATTTTGTCATAACTTACAAAATTGCACGGGACAGAGTATAAACTATAATGTAAGCTATAATCCATGGTTAGTGGCAATGCTTCAATATATATTTATCAACTTTAACAATTGTACTACTCTAATGATGTTGTTAATGTTGGAATGTGTCGGAGGGATAGGGAGTAGGGCATATGGGAATCCCCTATATTTTTTATGTGACATTTAATCTAAAGTTTCTTTACAATAAATGAATTTTTTTAAATGAAAAAAAAAAAAAGACTGCTTGGAAAGTTACCAGATTAAGAAATTCTCATTAAGTTTGACTTGATTTAACTGATGATGAAAGAAACAGCCTATTGAAGACAAATTGGCCCTTAAGATAATATGGCCTTGATAGGATCAGGTTCTGATTTTACAGTTTCGTACTCCTGTTTTCAGAGGTTTCTGGTGTGTGCACGTTATCAACATTGCAGTCAACCCAATAAGGTCATACAGGTAAAACAGGAATGCAGCTATACTTAAAACATTTTTTTTCATTGATTATTTTTTGACAAGGAATAGCTTTTTAACTCAAATGATTTTGTAAATTTTTCTGGGTAGGCACACATTAATAATCAATTCTCAGTTTCTGAATTCTTCACCTCGAATAAAACATCCAGAAGGGAAGGAAATAAGCTTCCCATAGAGATAGATTGGAGAACAGTTGGCATTCATTTTCCCAAATGCCATATGCTCTGTGGATTTGGTCTGCAATCTGAAGCTGAGGGCTATAATGGCCCCTGCTGGGTAAAACATCACTTAAGAGCAGACATTTGTTGGTGTGCCACTGAGGAATGCACACACTTGGTATTTGCACATCACAGGCTGAAATAACGGTGAGGCTGTTTTAGCAGGAAAAAAAAAGGAAATATCTTGGCAACTCTTCAGCATTATTCAAAAAGTAGTTTCAAGATTTGGAATTATGTTATCATTAAGGAGGACCCAAGTGATTTTGTTCTTCTGGCACCCACTGCCCTTAACTCTCATAGATTTTGAGGTTGTAAAAGTACTTCCATATTGTGATTGTAAGTGTTTACAAAGAGGTTATGGAATTAATTGATACTATAAATTGAAAAATGCATTTGTCTGTAATTATTTACGCTATTTCTTGACTATCATTCATTGTTTCTTCCCTCTCTCCTGCATTTTCCTTCAATAGATAAATAAACAGAAATAAGTAGATAGTCTTATACATATACATATATATATTGCTTTTAGATATTAGCTTTAAAGAGATACTTTGTGATACATTTTATCCTCATAATCTGTCAGACTTGACTCTGCATGGGAAGATTACTGTGAATTGTTGGGAAAGATGCTGCTAGATAAGGAAACCTCCTCCTCCTAAAAGGAAATTCATGGATACCAAAGACTGCAAGTCTTACTCTTTTTGGTTAAAATGCTTAAGGCCATATGAAAATATAATTATACTACTGAGAGTTTTGATAACCCCAAAACCCACCTCTCACTGCTACCTTCTTAAATTGCAAGAGTGATATCATAGACAAGTGATTCTAGAAGTATGGTCCCTTTCAGGGAATTCAAAAAGTCAGATTAAGATACTATTTAACTTTTTCATTTTTATTCTCTTTCAAGTACACAGCAGAGTTTTCCAGAGGTTATATAATGTGTAATATTGTAATAGATTGACTGCAAAGCTTGTTTCCACTCTTCTTTTTCTACTCTGCCCTCCTCTCTCCCTTTCACCTCTTGCAGGCCAAGAATTTCTTACTTGGGGCTCACCTGTAATTCAGGGATCTAAAGAGATTAGAGACGAAAGAAATACAGACTTTCCCTGGACTGGTTCTTAAGCTCAATCTCCAACACAGTAAAGAAATCAGGGGCTCTGAAAAGGAATTCCTTAAGGAATGATTCATATTGTACAGGTGGAGGTCTCATATTCTAACTTTTAGAGACCTCAACGTAGTTCAGGATAGTGAATACCTTAAAGAGAAGATAACATGATATGCCCCTATGCTCTTATTGTCACTGCTTCATAAAAAGTTCGTTATCAACATGACCTCAAACACAAATGCAAATGCTCAGGTTCTGATGAAGGCCAGGGGAACCATTAAGGGAAAAATTAGAAATGGGTTAGTGAAGGCATAAAAACTGCCTGAGCAGACCTGTAACTATGGAACCCAGGGCACCATGGGCAAGGCATGGAAATGGGAGAGGAGGCATAAAACCATTTAAAACAAGCACTATTCTGCTTAGAATAAATGACTTTACAGATGTTTAAATATGTTTTAAATGATTTTGAAATTATATGCATGATCTAATAGATAATCTGGAGAGGTTTAAGTATTTGTAATAAATTTGTACTCTGAGTTAACCATTATTGTATTAAAAAGTTATGTGCTAAAAATAATGTATCTTCTTTGAATTTCAATGATCTCCTTGAAATAGAGATAAAACTATTTGCCCTCATTTGCTAATAGAATGGTTGTGAGCACCAAATTGGAAATATCAAAGTACTGCATATGCTTTATGTTATTATATAAATGTAAGATATTGTCATTATCTTCCTATTACTCTTTCTGGGAATACATGCCATATTTAATGCCATTACTTTACTGAATATTTTTCTTACTAGAAGCTGCCATATACAGCTACATTTAGGCTTTTAAGCTTTATTTTAGATCCTTATTTAATGATTATATGGTACTTCAGAAATGGCAACTCAATATAAACAATAAAATAGGTTAAAGAGTGTCATTATGTCTACAATATTCCATTCTCTATCTCAAATTCAATTATTTCCCTTTGTGGATATGGAGGTGATTCTCCTGTTTAGAGTAAATATGATGAGCTTTATTATAGGAGTTGACTCACATGACTGTGGGGATGGGCAAGTCTGATTCCATAATGCATCCCACAAGCTGGGGGCTCTGATGAAGTCTTTTGATGAATTTCCCAGAAGAAGCTGGCTGGCTGAAGTAGAGATGGGTATTCTTTCTGACTTTTGAAATTATCAGTTCTCCCTTCAAGGTCTTCAAATTAGATAAGGCTTCTCTAGTTGTTGAAGGCAATCTCCTAAGTTGAGTGTAAATGCAATCAGCCATAGATGCAATTAATTTACTAAAGACTTAAATACATGAAATATCCTTAGAGTAAAAATAGGCCAGTGCTTGCTTGACCAAACACCTGAACACCATAACCACACCAAGCTGGCACATGATCTTAACCATCGATTTTTCATACTATGTCTCTATTTATTTTAATTATCTCTTACTCATTATTCTCTGTCTCCCCAAATTTGACCAAACTTTCAAAGCTCAAAGCAAAACTCACTATTGCTTTGGTGATTGGATGCTCCCTATTCTTCCAGGTTTTAGTTATGTCTGTTCCTCTGAACCAGTCCTTACCATTGGGAAAAAACCTTGACATTTAAATGCAGGTGACTTAATACACTCAAAGTGTATTTTTGACCCAATGAATGTATAATATGAAAATGCCTCATTTTGTTTTCATATATTAGTCTTGTTACTTTTTGTAAATTCTAAGATTTTACAAATCTATTTTTGCTAAAAATAGGGTCTTGTTACTCTCTCTATAAGTAAATAGAATATAGATGATAGATGATAGATGATAGATAGTAAAAAGTAGAGTTACATACCAAAAAAATACACTATACTAGTACAGTCATTTATAACTCCTATATGGTTACATTTACCAGAGAACTTTATTTCTTTATGCTACTTTGATCCACCATCTATTGCCTTTTCCTTTCAATTTAAAGAACTCTCTCCAGTGTTGCTTGTAGGGCATATTTTGTGGTGATGAACTCCCTCAACTTTTCTTTTACTGGGAAAGTTTTATACTCTCCCTCATTTTTGAAATACATTGTTACCAGATATATAATTCTTGGTTAGCAATTGTTTTCTTTTCATCACTTTAAATATTTAATTCGACTGCATTTTTCCTGCATGGTTCCTGATGAGGAATCAGAATTTAATCTTATATTGGGGTTCCCTCTACATAAGACATTGTGATTTTTTTGTAGCTTTCAGTAATCTCTCCTTGACCTTGACAATTAGCAGTTTGACTATTATGTGTTTGGGTGTGATCCTCTTCATATTTCTCTTATTTTGAGTTCACTGGGTTTCCTGAATGTGTATATTCATGTCTGTCATTAAATTTAAGAAGTTTTCTGCCACTATTTCTTTAAATTTTCTCTGTATCTTTCTTCTTTTCTTGTCCTTATGAGACTCCTATAATGTGAATATTAGAATATTTGATGGTGTCCCAGTCTCCTAGGCTCTCTATATTCTTCCATTTTTTTTTTCTTTCTCTCCTCAGTGTGAAGCATTTCAATTGTCTTGTCTTTTCTTTGAGTTTACCAATTGTTTTTTTCTGTTAGGTCCAATTTGCTAATGAAACCCTGTTAGGAATATTTCATATCAGTTATTGTGGTCTTCAAACTCCAGTATTTCAATTTGCTCTTATTTTAAAATTTCTATCTCTTTATTTAAGATTCTCATTTTTTCCATTTATCATTGTGCAGATATCCTTTAGTTCTTACTTTCCTTTTTATCTCTTTCCACATACAAAGATTATTTTAAAAATCTTTGTATGATATCTCCAATGTCTGGTCCTCTTCCTGATTGATTCTGAATTTCTATCTTCTTCTTAGGGATGGACCACCTTTTCCTGTTTCTTTGTTTGTTGTAATATTTTCTTACATTAACAATGTTCGTTTTAATGTTTTTCCAAACCAGCTCCTGAAGGGCATTAATTGGGGCAGCTGCAAGACTAAAGAATGCACATGGTACTGGGTCAGAAATGAGCCTTATTGGGATATTGTACAGAAAAGAGTTTCCAATGGTGGTCCATCAGAGAATGAAAGTAGTGCTCTGCAAAGAAGTAAGAAAAGATGGGGCAATGTAAGAACAAAGACATTCCATAGGGCATGAGAACAAAGTGTCTGCAAGAGTTACATGAAGTGCACAAATGGGCTTTCTGGCTATGTTATTGCCTGAAGGGAGTATACAGTCTTGAAAAGATTAGAGTTTACAATACATTTGTACATTCTTTCCTCTGAGGAGGCTTGTTACTTTTTAACTAGTGAAAGCCCAGATTATACCAGTGTCTACATGCTTCAGGCTGTGTTTCCCTTAAGGGGAACATAACCCAGGCCCTGGACTTCCACAAATACTGTAGTGTGTTAGCTATGGAGTTTAGTTCCTGGGCTTCTGTTCTTTAAGTTTTTATCTAGCTAGTGATAAGACAGAGCTTTTCTTGTGCTTCAAGAGCTAATAAAAACAAATCAACTCAAAATACCTTTCACAATCTTTGCAAAATAACTCAGTATAGGCTAATGTTATCTTTCAGAGTTTAGCTCTTCTATCCAGATGATCTGCCTAAGGTGAAAGTGATGTTTTCTCCTGGGCTTGTGCTTGCTTGTTGCTTTAAGTTTGTTCTTTTCCTAGTTTTTGGAAAGGAATCCCAAACCATTGGCTTTCTTCTTTTCTAGTATTTGCATTTAAATAAAGAAAGTTCCTTGTAAATACTACTTTATCTAATTAGCTCAAGTTTTGATATACCATACCTTTACCATATTTACTGCAAAATATACTTAAATTCTAATTATATCTTTTTAAATTGTGAATGATGTGTTTAAAAATATACTGTTAACTTTCTAAGCAATTGAGAGTTTTGTTATTATCCCTTTATGGCCCAATTTGCTACCATATTTGGTAAATATTACATAAGGACTTTTAAAAATCAATTTTATCAATACACTTTAATAAAGCATACAATTCCTCCAAGGTATATAAGCAGTGGTATTTGCTAAAATACATAACTTCAATCATTATTAAAGCATTTTCATTATTTCAATGTTAAAAATAATAAATAAAAAACAGACAGAGAAGCAAACAAATTCCTCACTTCTCAATCTCTCTATGCTTCCCCCACTGTACATAGCTCCTGTTTCTGGTTTTTCTATCCAAAGTATATAGTCAATGGTTTTTAGTATAATATAATCACAATATTGTACATTAATCATCCTAAAAATTCTAGAACAATTTCACTACTCCAGAAAGAAAGACTCCAAACCCCTTAGCATTCCTTCCTCTGACCTACATAACAACTAATCCCTCACCTTTATGAATTAATTTATATTTAAATTTCATTTAAATGGAATCATACGATATGTAATACTCTGTATCTGGTCTCTATCAATTAGTATAAAGGTTTTTGTTTTGTCTGATATTAACATTGTATAGTATTAACTCACATTTGTTCAGCTTCAAGGAAAAATGGTCTTATATATATAATTCTACCCATATTCATATTTCACATAATATATTTAGTCTAAGAAAGCAATCATACAATATTTGTCCCTTTGTGTCTGGTTTGCCTCACTCAACATAATGTCCTCCAGGTTCATCCATGCTGTCATACGTTTCATGACTTCATTTCTTTATACGACTGCATAATATTCCATCATATGTATACTCCACAATTTGTTTTGTTTATCCATTCATCAGTTGATGGACACTTGGGTTGTTTCCAACTTTTGATTACTGTGAATAGTGTTGCAATGAACATTGATGTGCAAATATCTATTTGTGTCACTGTTCTCAGTTCTTTTGGGTATATATCTAACAGTGGTATTGCTGGATCCCATGGCAAGTCTATATTCAACTTCATTAGGAACTGCCAAACAGTCCTCCACAGTGGCTGTACCATTCTACATTCCCACCAACAGTGAATAAGCATTCCTATCTCTCCACATCTTCCCCAACATTTACAGTTTTCAGACTTTTTAAATAGCAGCCAGTCTAAGAGGTATGAAATGATATCTTATTGTAAGTTTGATTTGCATCTCCCTAATCGCTAGAGATGTTGAACATTTTTTCATGTGTTTAATTGTGATTTATATTTCTTCTTTGGACAGTTTTCTTTCAAGTCTTTTGCCCATTTTGTAATCTGATACTTTGTCTTTTTATTGTTGAGGTATATAATCTCCTTACAGATCATAGATATTTAACCTTTATCAGATGTGATAACCAAATATTTTCTCCCATTGGGTAGGCTGCCTTTTTACCTTTTCAACAAAGTCCTTTGATGTGCAAAAGTTTTGAATTTTGAGGTGGTCCATTTATCTATTTTTTCTTTTGTTGCTCATGCTTTGGGTATAAAGTTTAAGAATCTACCACCTGTCACGATATTTTGAAGATATTTTTCTACATTTTCTTCTAGGAGTTTTATGGTTGTTGTTTTTATATTTAAGTCCTTGATCCATTTTGAGGTAATTTTTGTATAAGGTGTGAGAGAGGGGTTCTCTTTCTTTCTTTTGTATATGGCTATCCAGTTCTCCCAGCATCATTCATTGAATAAACTGTTCTGACCTAGCTGGTTGGGCTTAACAGCCTCATCAAAATTCACTTGACTGTAGATGTGAGGGTCAATTTCTAAGTTCTTGATTAGGTTCCATTGGTCAATTTGTGTGTCCTTATGCCAGTACCAAGCTGTTTTTACCCCATGAATCTAGGTAATATGCTTTAAAGTCAGGAAATGAGATTCTCCCAACTTCATTCTTCTTTTTAAAGACATATTTTGCTATATGGGGTTCCTAACCCTTCCAAATAAACTTGATTATTGGCTTTTTTATTTCTGCAAAAAAGGCTCTTGGGATTTTCATTGGGATCATGTTTTGATAGAATTTATATCTTAATGATATTTAGTCTTCCAATCCATGAACATGGAATGTCCTTCCATTAATTTAAGTCCTCTTAAGGTTTTATTAGCAATGTTTTGTAGTTTTCTGAATACAGGCCCTTTATGTTGTTGGTTAAGTTTATTCCTAAATATTTGATTGTTTTAGTTGCTATTTTAAATGGAATTTTTTTTTCTGATTTCCTCCTCAGATTGCACATCAGTAGTGTATAGATAGAAATGCCATTGAATTTTGTGTATTCACCTTGTATCCTGCCACTTTGCTGAACATACTTATTAATTCCAATAGTTTGGTGTGAATTTTTCAGGATTTTCTAGATATGGAATCATGTCATCCATAAATAGTGAATGTTTTTCTTCTTCCTTTCCTATTTGGGTGACTTTTATTTCTTTGTCTAGCCTAATTGCTCCAGCTAGAACTTCTAGCACAATACTGAATAATAATGGTGACAGTGGGCATCCTTGTCTTGTTCCTGATTTCAGCAGGAAAGCTTTCAGTCTTTCAGCATTAAGTACAATGCTAGCTGTAGGTTTTTCATACATGAACTTTACCATATTGAGAAAACTTCCTTCTATTCCTATCTTTTGGAGTGTTTTTATCAAGAAAGGGTGCTGTAATTTGTCAAATACCTTTTCTGCATCAATTGAGAGGGTTTTAGAGAATGTGAGTTTTGTCATTGTAAGGTACAATTTTCAAATACATGTCAATATATGTTAATTAAATAAAATTGGCTAATTGAGTGGTTCAGAACTTACATTTTTCTTCTGAATTTTTTATCTCCTTGTAATTTTGATTTGTCATTTCTTTCTCTAGCTCAAACGTTCCTTTGTATGTTGTGAGGCTATTCACCTATGTGCATGCATATTTGGGATTTTGCTCTTTTCCTGATAGCTTGACTTCCTTTATCATTATTAAATATCTCTCTTTAACTCCAGTAATGCTTTTTCCCAGATGATCTGTTTTGATTAATAATAGTGTAGTGATATTAGTTTTCTATGTATTAGTGTTTGAAAGGATTATTCTATTTCTTCCATTTACTTTCAATCCTTCAGCATCCTTATATTTTCTATATATTTTTGTAAGAAGCATATAATTTTTTCATCTTTAATCTATTGTGATTATTTCTAACTTTTACTTCCCTTATAGTTAATTTAATTGTAATATAACTGAGTTTATACTTACCTGCTTACTATTTGATATAACTTTTATTTTTCCTTACTCTCCATTCTAACCTTTTCTATTTTTGATTAATCAAAATTTTTTCTACAATATTACCTCAATAGACTTCTGAGATCACATCCTTTGGTTTGGTTGTTTAGTGAAGAAATTTTAGCAAGCATCATCAATGTATTAGAATATACTTAAAAATTTTTGTCATTTCTCATATAATTAGAGGACATCACAGAAATTTTACTTTATTCACCCTCTTCCTGCTTTTTGTACTATTGTCAAACATGTTTATATTTTAAATGAATTATATTGAATTTTAACATAATCAATTTCATTTAGATTTACCCGTAAATAGTGCTTTTTATTCTACCCTGAACATCAAAGTTGCTTCCTTCTGGGATCATTTTCTTTCATCCTGAAGACTTCCCTTTATTATTGATTTGAGAACAGATTTTGTGGTGACAAGTTCTTGAAGTTTTTATTTGCATTAAATAGGTTTCATTTCACCTTCATTTTGAAGAATATTTTCACTGAGTAGAATTCTAAATTGTATATTTTATTTCAGCAATTTGAAGACGCCATCATTTTGTCTTGCTGTTATTCTTTTGAATATAATGTATTACTCTGGCTTCTGTTGGAATTTTTCTTTTTTTCTCTATTGTTCATCAATTTTACTATGATGTACCCACATTCATTATTATTCTTTGTGCCAATCCTAGATGGATCACTACTGAACTCATTTTCATTGTGCTATTTTCTCTTTATTTTTGGACATACAGTCTTGATCAGACATACTTTCTATTATTTTTTTTAATGCCAGATATTGGGTATGAACATTAATAATGGTCTGGAGTGATAGTAACTTCCTCTAAGTAGAATTTCATTTTATTCTGCTAGGTAGTTATAGCATTGTCAGTCCTGTTTGACCATCCTAGTATGCCTATTTCTTATTTTCTTTACTCCTAAGTTTTAGATCATTTGGGGTGCCCATTGAAATTCATGACTCTACCTTTGTTGGTTCTAAACTCCAATATTTGTCTCCTCATCACTATGAGGTTGCCAAAGTCTCATTTTATATTTGGATCTATTAAAACCTGCTTCTACTTTGTTTCTTAGCACTTCAGCCCACACAGTTCCAGCTTAGTAACTAGAAAATTCCTCAGGGACAATTGCATCCCAAATGGTAGGCTTATTTTTCAATGGTCCCTTTTGCTCTTTGGTAACATAAATCTTGTATTATTTGCTAACACTGAACCTAATTATTTTCTCCTCAGCCCTCTGAGACTGTTGCAAGCTCTAGATTGCTGATTTATGTTTTGCCTCCATAACCATGAAGGTAACTGGGAAATGCACTGAAGGGGTTAAAAAAATATTGAGAAGAAGGTCTGGCTCATTCAATGCCTTTCTCTCCTCTGGAGGATGTTGCTCCCCAAGTACTGCCAACCTTGATTAATCTTTGGTTCCATTACATAGTTTGCTTTATTTGCTCCAGCTTTTATAGATGCTATTGGTGGGGGGCTTAGTCTGATTACAGTCCCTCTGTCATAGCCCCAATAGCACTGCTGTAGGATTTTTTATGTAGATCTTCTACTAGGTTAATAAAATTCCTATTTTTTCTTAATTTGTAAATATTTTATTTAAATAAATTTAGCTAGCAGAGTTGAGTTTTATCACCATTTGATGCATGTGTTGAGATTCTCAAAGGATTTCCTAATTTATAATGTTTTATTCTGTCATGTAAGCATTTAGGCACATAGCTTCCGCAATGGTGCATTAGTAGGATACATCTTAATTATCATTTATTATGTATTTCTGTAAATGGCTGATTTCAGATTATTTTCTTTAATTTTGCATTCATATGCATGTGTGAAACCAACTAGCAATTTTCCTTTCTTATAGCATTCATTTCTAATTTGGTTATCATGATTGTGTTTGGCTTATGCAACAAGATGGATAATGTTTCCTATTTTTTAATTGTCTTGAAGTATTTGTATAACACTGGTATAATCTGTTCCTTAAAAGTCTGATAAATTTGTTTTATAAATCATCTCAAGTATTTTACCATTGAGACATACTATTTACTGTTCCATGTCAACAGCAGGGATTAATTATCCCCTAAATTCCTGCTAGAATTTTGCAGGGAGACTTTGAAAACAGTCCTGCCTGACTCCAAAACAAGGTCACTTCCCTCTACCTAATGTTGCCTCTATAAAATAAGAATAGCAGGATCTAGTTATAGAGTTCTTTCAAAGACATATTAAGATAAAGCACATGAAATATACATCCTATAGTCATGATTTCTCATATTTTCCAAACAGCTCTGAGAGCTTAAATCTGATTAACCACATGGGGGGGGGGGGGAAATAAAGGCTCAGTGAGGTTAAGAAATTTCCTCCAAACCACAGAGCCAGTTAAAAGAAGAACTGGGATTCAGATATGCCCTTGTCTGACTCCAAGGAAGACTCATAACCACAACACTCTTCCTTTTCCTAAGGCTTTATAGGGTTGGCTCAAGCTCGAGGCAGCCAGCAGGCCATCAGTAGTGTGGCTGGCCTTAAAAACCCATGTCTTTAAGATGGCATCATGGTGCAATGGGAGAAAATTAGACACAACTGCAAAACACTGGATGTCAAACTTACTAATTGTGGAGTTTTAACCAAATGAATTGACCTCATTTCTTTACCTACAAAGTTTAACTATAAAGTTCAGATATCCCCCCAACTTTCTTCCTTAAACATTTCGTTTTCGGGATTTTTTTGTGTAAGATGGAAACAATAATATTTAATTTATATATGAAGTGTAAGAATTAAAAAGGGTTACAGGAAGGAAAACACCTGGCAGAGTTCCTGGGCCATAGAATTATTTTGATGAATGTCGCTGTGTGTTGAAGGACACTGAGAAGCCAAGGAACATCATGAGAGCATGGAAAGCCTGAGAAGCAGATGGAGAGGAAGAGGGCATTGAGAAGTGAGGGGCAAAGAACAATTTGTCTCAGAAGTGTCTTCACCTAGGATTGGCCTGGGCATGAGAGAGGTGCCTTCTGTCCCTGGTTTGTGGGGTGGAGGGAGATAGGGCAGGAGTGGGATTGCCAGCACCCAGAGCTCCTGCACCTGTGCCCCATCCCTCACTGGTCTATGAAAATTAATCTAATTTAAATATATATATATATATTTAACTGTGTTTGTCTACATCTTTAAAAAAAGCATGAACTATCTGACAAAATTCTAAAACGTTGTTAGAAAAAAGCCCTTTGTTATCTACTTCCATGAATTAAATCCTAACAAAGTCAACAACAACCCTCTTGGAAACAATGTGCTTAAATGAATGGTTTTCCTTATCAGGTTACATTAAACAAAATGTATGCAAGCTAAAAAGTAGGCATCATTATCCTTCAAACAACATAATAACTGGTGGCAGCTCTGTATCCAAATGTAGCTCTTCCTGATTTACGTAATCTATAAGATAGAGCATGGTGTCTGAGGAATGTCTGTAGCAAAACTAGGGAAATTCTTCCAGGGCAACAGATACCCTATCCCTCCCATTACGTGTCTTAGTGGAAGTATTCTTGTAAGTCCAGATCAAGTGTTTTTTTTTTCACATCAAGGAAGATGAGTTATCAAAACAGCCTTTGAAAAAAGCATCTTCATACATGGGCTTAAAGTCTAAAAGGTTTTGTGAAATTGCGCATAAAACTGGTTACGTAGGAAGCCTTTCTCTTACCCTGCCACACAGCCTGAGCTTCTTCAATCCTATCCCCAAATTGGTAAATCTGGGAGAAATGTTTATAATTTTTCACAGGAAGTAAGGCTTCCTTATTTTGGGTTGGTGTGGAATCAATTCTCAGTTCATAATACAGAATACAGGAATATCCACTTAGCTATCATTATGCTTTTTTTCTGCATAGCACTTAAGATTATTTAAAATGTTATTAATTATCTCTTTCCTGCTAGAATGTAAGCTATGGCTATGTAAGAATGGAGATTGTTCTCTTGCTGCAGTGTATCTCCAGCATTTGGAAGAGTGCCAGATGCATTATGGATGCCAAAAAATTAGTGGATAAATATATATGTGAAGGGTTTTTTACCTGTTCCTTATTGTGGAGAAATTATCTACATATTTCAGAATGTTTCAACTCATTCTTTTTCATTTGTTCTATATATCTGAGTTTACTTTGACTCTGTAGAGATTTATACATGGTTCTCATTTCACGAATGTTTCAGCTACATGTTTGGTAAACACTTACTGAGCACTTATGGGCAATAATCATTCCTTCTGGAATGGTTCTTCATAAAAGGTTGAGTAAGCGAACAACTCCAAATATTATCACGAAATGATATAGTCTCCTGTAGTAACTCCAAATATTATCACGAAATGATATAGTCTCCTGTAGTTAAGAGTCTGGTGCCCAGAGTTGGGAAATCCAGCTAAATGACACCCCTTAGAAAATGTGACTTTGATAAGAGCATCCTCAGGATGCTTCATGAATCTGCTCATAGTAAGTAGTGTGGCAAGTCCCAGTTCTTAGGTTACAAGAATAAGTACTGTTTGGTAGCTTCCTGGAGATTTTCTTAAGACTCCTCAAGTACAGTTTTTGTCTCTTCTTGGTCTGTTTATCTCTTTCTAAGTCCTGCTTCCTAGAATGTGATGCCTGTACAATGAGATCAAGGAGTGTACCCGAAGAAAGGTGAAGGCTTTCAAACTGATGCTGGATAGTGATTCTGAATTTCCTAGTAGACAAATTATAGTGGGAAACAAGAGTAGTTAAAGTGTTCATTGTCAATGAAAGAAAGCAAATTAGGATTTCTGGAGAAAAAAAAGAAAATTCAATCACAGAAGATACTTATTTCTTTTTAAAGATGACAAAAAAATATTGACTCAAGAGGGTAAGGGTGAAAGCAGCTATGACCAGTTTCAAAAGCCTAAACAATTGGGACTGACCATGGGTAGTTCTCTGATCACCTGCCATTATAACCAATCTGTTTATCATTGCAAATAAATATTAGATATGAGTATTTGAGGGGTTTATATATAGTGTGTGAGTGTGTGCACTGTATGTTCACATTTGTGGTAATTAAAATGAGTCAGGGAAGTACAACAGTCATAGTTACCTTGAGTGCTGGTAATTGTGCTGAGAAACCCCAGAATGTATTAATTCTGAAAATACGCACACATACACACACTCGTTCAACAATATGAGAAAAGCAAAATCCTCTTTGTTCTATGATGATCATGAAAACTGTATTCATGATAATCATAAATTTTCATTTAAATCACAAGAATAAATATTTCCTCATCCCCCTGAAGTAAGTAGGCGATATAGGTATTAGAACAACAGACAATAACTAAACTAATCCAGGTTTCGAGATTTTGACAATTCAGGTTGTAAAATTATATATTTATCACACATGAAACTTTCAAATATTCGGATGTTGTGTTCATTTATAAAGACCAAATGGTTCCCATACAGTTTGGGAAATTTCTTCTCTCCCTTTCATTGATAGATAGATAGATAGATAGATAGATAGATGTATATATATATATATAATTAATATGCAGGAAAGCAGCTGGTTTGCAAAACTTACATTTATTAAGGAGGTTAATTCTAAAGGAAATTAAATTGATTGTTTCTATTTGAATTAGAACCACGCAATATGATGACATGAGTATTTGTTTTCTTCTGGGACTTATTAAAATGCTCAGAATAAAATCTGTATATCAATTATTACATTCCTACTCACATTCAAAACTGGTAACCTGATTGGTTGGGGAAGTGCTTCTTCTTATCACATGCAAAAAGAAGAGACACTCCACGCAAGCCAGCAAAACAATAATAAATCTGCTGAAAACCTTTATTTACTCTCCCCCATCAACAATTTTGGAAAAGCCTTCCACAGTCTTCTCCATTTGATTTCAGCACAAGAAGCAAAAAAAAAGGTTCTTTGGGGAGAAGTCACAGCAGTAAATCTAGAAACTTCTATTTACCTCATTAGGAAAACACACACACACACAGTAAATAAGAGAAGGAAGCCCTTTCCCCAGAGATAGCTACATTCACTAGTTTTGGACAAACCTAAACATGCACATTCCAAATTGCCATTCCTTTGTAATGTGCCTGGCTTGTCCACTGAGGGATAGAGTAAGACATCCTTTCAAGTCATAGAATGGAAGGGGTCATCGCTTGCTGAACTATTTAAATGGATAGAGTAAGACATCCTTCCAAGTCATAGAATGGAAGGGGTCATCGCTTGCTGAACTATTTAAATTTTAGAATTACTCAAGAGATGCTACAGGCACTGACAATCTTAGAGAATCCTGTTTCTCTTGTATTATGAGTGATGGTTGATTCTTCTTTATCTTGAATCATTGCCTATGACATGCTGGCACCTGCAATGCTAGAAGAGCTTATATCTTCCCCAGGCATCCAAGGATCATCATGTACACATATGAGCATAGGCGGACATTATTATGCTAGGAGTTGCCCTGTAGTTTTGGCACAAGGCTACCATCTTGGCATTTACATAAAAGAAACAACATATGTTTGCTTATTGTTCTTCAGGGACCTGCTTCTGCCAGAATTCCTGGACTGGTCAGCCAGGAGTGTGAATATATGATGGCATATCCAACTCTGAGAGTGTATGCTTGCCCATCTATTTCAGTCCAACTGTTTGGTATAACAAAGGAATCACGTGGCTGGGAGAAAGGGAAATTCAGGAGACTCTGAGCAGCATTCTCTGACAGATGGCTTGGGTAGTCCTTCTCCATGATTGGATGACTGCACAAGAATTTTCTTAGCCTTGACTTTAACAAGCTCATTAAGCCCACTGAACACCACAGATGTACTCAGGGCATACTTGGAGGAAAAAGAACCATGGCACCCTAGGAAACTTTCAAACCCAAGTTTAGGTAATTCTAACTGGGATTTTTGACAAAACATGATTCTCCTAAATTCAATCTCCTGTTCTTTAAAATGGGGCAAATAATATTTGCCTCATTTATCTCATTCAGTTGAAGACTAATCTTTTGTGGGGGTTGGTTACCAAATTACTTTATTTGAAGGAATGGCACAAATGGAAGAACTTGGTGGATGTAGATACAACTTAAAGAAACTGTAAACCCAACAGCATGACTGCCGTGGTGAACACATGGTCACCAGTGGCTCTGGGGAAGCCGGCACAAGGTTTAGCTCTCACCATCACTGTTTCCCAGTGAGTGCTTGTCAAATGACACTCCACCAAACCACAATCCCAGGGGCCTCCATCTTGCACGGATTGGTTATGTAGTCACCCAATTCTTTGAAGGGTTTTACTTGCTCATTCAGGTAACTGGTCTCAATGATTCACACAAGTGGGAGTCGCTTTTTTCAGTGGCCAGTTTGTGGAGTTCCAGCAGTGACTGATTCATCCTTTTTTCCAGATGTGGTGAACATTCCATTAAGTTCATTCCAATCTCCCAGTAATCCAGTTCTATTTTCTTGGTATCCTGAAGAAAGATTATGCCACCTCCTTGGTTCTGCAGATTCATAGTTTCTCAGCATGTTCCATCTCATGAGATTGGTGAAGAAAATATTTGGTAAAGTTCCTCAAAACCACATCATCACAGTCTAAGTAGTAAGACATTGACAGGTAGACATAAGAAGCATAGATCTCCAGGTGGCCTGAGTCCTGGTAGGGGGTCTTGCACACCTACGATGGGGATGTGGTAGTCCTGGCAGGCCATGGAGGACAGGTGGCAGTGGCAGCTTGGTGCTGGAGCGGTGGTGGAGGGCGGCTCTGAGTGACTGGCAGATGGGGGCCAGCGCCAGGTTGTGTTCAAGCACTGTTGAAGCAGGATATCATAGTGACTCTCCATGAAGATGTCTGGTCAATATTCTTTAAAATTGAGTAACATATGGCACAGAACTGTAGACATTGCGGGATAGGTTTTTATAGCCTTTTACCACAGAAAAAGTGAATGCTTTAACTTAAATGAGAAGATGGGGGAGAAAAATAAGATGGGAAAACAGGAAAAGAAGGGAAGAAAAGTGGGAGAGTGCCAATAAATTAAAGGAAGAATAAATGCTTAGATTCAAAAGTGGAGTAGTAGTATATGCTCAGTCGTAAGTATTTCAACTTTGCATTTCCCTAAACACTTCTCATCTTCAAATGAAAAGAGAGATGATATGAGTAATATAATTCAACATAAATCCATGTAAGGATTGAAGGGAATATTTTTTTCAAACATGCAATTGAAAACTGGCAATTCTTTGTCTTTACAGATGAGACAAATATAAGAAGTAAAATTTTACATCCATTTATTTTAAGACATTTTGCATAAAACCAACACTATTATTGGTGTTCTTTGGCATATACTGGTGGTTGAGGAATGTGGGCACAGAGCCTGGTTCTCATGAAGAAATCTCATATCTCCAGAGGCTGACATTTAGCAATTTTGTTTGTTATATGTTCCTTGAATTGCTCAATGGACATGAGGCTTTCGTAAATAAAAACTTCATTAAATTTGAAATTTGGTTGTATATTTGAGATGAGGAGGTGTGGCAATCTCACAATATCATGGCCTTCAACAAATAAGTTTGGTTAAATATATGGTTAAAGTCAGGATAAATCCCTTGTTAAGTTTCACTCTCTATGTTAGGAAGGTGTTTCATATAATTAAAATACTTATAATATACTCCTTTGTTTATCTACAGGGAATAATCAGGATAAAAGCAGCATTTTTTTCTGTGCAAAATTGTAATTTTCTTTACCTTGGTTTCCATAGACCCAAATTAACCAAAGTAACTTTTTGATACATATAAAATTTAAGTTTATTCCATTGAAAGGGAAAACTGTCTTCTGAGTCAAACAGCCTTGCATTTTTATCCCTAATTCAGCAAGGTACCAACCAGGGATATGAACTTGGGCAGGTAGCAATCACTTTCATTTAGCTGAAGACTCCTGTGAGGACTCACCCAATCCACTTACCTCAATTACACGATCACATCTCCATATTCAATTCCTTTTGTTGCATTACATCATTTGTATATCTGTGTATGTGTTCATCAATATCATCCAGCACATCTGGAATTTAATACGTACTACTTCTTTTCCTCTTCTACTGAAGGATTCTAGTAAGAAAAAAATACTGAGATGTTCTAGTCCTAAAATATCATTCTACCCTCTTACCTGACCTTTTGTTTTCCTTCAAGCTCTGGATATGAGTTTTTACATTCTCATTTCATGAGGCCAAAGATACTATTTATCCTATGTGGGAATCTCAATAAAATTTATCTAAACTATAGAGAGTTAACATTGGATGATGGACCTATATTAACTGTTCAGGTGCTATGAGTTATGTTTCAATAAAAGCATCTCCTAATCATTCCTCTGCACTTTGATCACTGATACATTAACATTTTACTTGTAATGGACTTCACTGAATCCATCCTAACCAAGAGCACTGCTTTGTGAGAAAACAGGAGGTTAACCAGGTGACTTTTTATTGAAATATTAATTCTGATCTCTGTGTGTATGTGTGCATGTGCGAGAGAGAGAGAGAGAGAGAGAGAGAGAGAGAGAGAGAATGCATTCATTTCTATTGGGGTGTGGCTAGGTATGGTTTGGAAAAGCAAGAAGGAATAAGGAAAATAGGTTGGAAATGTAATCAGAAAGTAACATCAGTTACAATGCTGTTTGCAGAAGAAAAGCTCTGATTTTAAATCTTATTTCTGTAGTTTATTCCACATAGTCTTCAGTAATTATGTCAATACTCTTAGCCTTGTCTAGATCTCTTCCTGGCTTCTCCACTATTTTTACATTTTCCCTCCCAGAAACATTGGGTTACCATGTCCTCCATTGTTTATTTTTCATAAATATGACTGAAGTGAGTTAAAACAAAAACAGCAACAACAAAATTTACAGCTCCTCCTCATTGCTCTCCAATCCACATGGGAGTTTATTCACTTATAGTTTTGAGGCAGGGAAAACATTAGAATCAAGCCATCATCAAGGACATGCTTTCTCCCAGAGGACTGTGGCTTTATGAGGCTGGTTGCCAAAGATCCTCACTTCCTTTGACTCATGACAAGGCACATGGGGGTAGCTCCTGGTCTCTTCCTTCTCTTCCAAATTCCATTTCAGCTCCTTGTTTCCTGTGGCTTTCTCTCTCAGTCTAGAGTTCATTAATTTATAAAGGACTCCAGTAATAAAGTTAAGAGCCATCCTGACTGAGACATCCTTAACTCAAGTAACCTCATCGAAAAGTCCTACTTACAATGAGTTGACACCCACAGGAATGAATTAAATTTAAGAACATGTTTTTCTGGGGTACATATAGCTTCAAACCAATGCAATTACTCACTTAAGTACAGCTGACTATATGGTTAATGGGATCATTCTTATCTATATTTTTGCTTAGGAATCTCTACTTCGAAGATATTCTCAATCTAGACCTTTCTATAAAAAAGTCAATACTTATTAATTCTTCTTTTAGTTGAAATCATTTCTTAAACCTTATAATGAAATGGATGCACTGCACTATGTTGAGCACAATGGAGAATATAAAAATAAATAAGATCAAGGATTTGCCTTCAAAGACTTACAGTCAAGAGGAAGACAGACTTGTCTTGTACATGACCGTTTAACATAATTCCCTAGAGAGTCTATTTCATATAGTTATATCCTTATGCCTTCTTTCCAAAGTAAAATCTAGCCAACCTCATAAATAATTCATTATAATGCATCGATTTTTCCAAAATTTTAAACAAGAACTCTCTGGAGACAGTAATAACCCAAAGGGATAACACCAAAAGAAGAAATTTCAGAAACTCTGGAGCATTGTTTACAGAAGTTTGGGGTAGATGACTAACAAACTGGAATTCCTCAAGTGGTATCCACAATTTTTGTCTCCATATATGCTAACCCTGATAGACCATTCACAAATGGCAATCAACTAAATTTTGATTCAGAAGTCATGACCCCACTGCCTGGGTAAGACAGAGGTATTGCTTTAATATTTACCATTTACATATAATTAACAGTGTTTGGTACCTTTACAAGGTGGTATTTCAGGAGAAAAGCAGTTCTTATGTGGTCTGAATAATATCAGACATTTCTCATTATTAGTATGCAGGCTTTAGGTTAAGGAACAAGGTTGCCAGCAGACCTGAAGATGTGTTTAGAATACGTGCAGTGGTGAGAGCCCTTTCATTGATTCACAGCAGTTACAATTTTTGCTTTTATTAAGCTAAAGCAATTGAAGAGAAAAGATGCATTTGCCTTCCTTTAGGGAGAAAGTGTGTTACTAATATCTTAACCCAAAGCCAAAATATTGAATATATGCAAATTTGCCCTTTTACAATATGAACTAAATTGTCCGTCTTCACACAAATGGGAAAAACACTCTCAAGGTCATGTTTCCTGAACACTTTATTGTACAATGACAATTCGATGACCTTTTGAAATACAGATATATTACGATCAATTTGATTTGTTTAGTCACTGGTAACGCTATCATGGCCATACATACAAATCAATGAGATGAAAAGAAAAAGAAAAAAAAATAGTCCAACTCAACTATTTAAATTAATTATAATCTCCATGTTGGTAAAATTCATGTAAATATCTGAATAATCTGATTTTTTTCAATATTCTCATAGACATTAATGATTTAAGTCTGATAATCTTCTGAAGAGAAAATAAGATGAGGGAGACAAATGTCTTCATGGCCTTTTCTGAAATAGCTAGTAATTTGAGAAGAATTATATTAGTAATTTAAGAATAAGAATAATTCTCTAATAATGTGAGAATTAGAAATATATACTAAAGGCTAGATTGAGACTATTTCCTAAGTGTTGTACTTGCATATGTTTGAACGTAAATTAAAGGAACATTTTATGGTGTAGATCACATGATATTTAACACAGTAAAAGTACTACCAAATAATTATTATCATTATAACAAGAAGAACTCAAAATGAGTAGTATTGGGGTCAAGATGTTAAAAATATTTTAATAAGACATTAAGAAATATAAATATTTGTGCTGCAAACATATCTTCAAATATGAAAATTTAGCATTTTCTTTTAGTGAGGTTTCAGGATTCGTTACCATCTGAGAAGGTGTCTAGGAATCCCTTTGGTTCAAAAATAACTCAAAAATCTGCAAGAAAGAGGGAGAATCTGATGAAAATGTATAATGACAGTTTTTTTTCCAGATTATAGGAGCAATAATATCTATTTTAGAACTTTCGTATTGGTATAATTTTCATTTGATTTTATTGTATTGGTATAATTGCATATATATTTCCTTCAGCTATAGGTAGCCACTATTAATATTTTCATTTTATCTTTTCAAGGCTTCGGATATAGTTAAAACACTATGATAAATTAATATAATTTTTCATTTAAATGTAAATAATAGAAATTTCCTTATCAAACAAGTTTTTAAAACAAATACGAAGAGATTTCACCTTATGTTTTCTACCAGCAACTGAAGAACATATACCAACTTCAATTTTGGTTTAGATTAAAGCAGCATTCTTGATCCTTGTCACAGAAAGCTGATAAAAAGTCATTTCCATTCCTGCATGTGTAAACACACAAAACTGTAGGAGTTGTGGAAATGCAAGGAAAGTAGGATGAAATCCAAAAGCATGTCATAATAATATCCTTGTAATAATCAGTGTATTTAGGTTTGCAGTTCATCTTTAGGAAAATGGTTTAGAAATTGTTCAACTCAGTAAGATAAAATCAATCTCATTTTGTGCTTCTTGTACAGATGTATCACTCACATACTATGACAGGATTTTTCACAAATATGGTTTAATTTAATCTTCAAACAACCCATATAAAATAAAATATTTCACCTATGTTAACTCTTTGGGTATGAATCTTCAGTAAGATTCACAGCAATTTCAGTTCCCATCAGCCAAGTACCATATGAGGCATTTACTGTGAGTTTGAAGTACATTAACTCATTTAACTTTTAATCTCAAAAACAATATCATGGAGATAGATATCTACCCTATTTTACAGAAAAAGGAGGCTCAGAAAGATTAAAGTACCTCGTTCAAGATCATACAGCTATTAGATTGAATGAGTTGTTATTATTCAATCTCTGTTCTGTCTGATGTCAATATATGTACTTTCTCCATTAAAGCAATTTGCTGCATCACTTTCCTGAGATGTCAACAGGGTGGGAAGCTCTCTGCTCCATAGGATGTAACAGTCTCCTGAAAAACAGAAATCAATTTGCTTGCCTGAAATTCTATTCTCCTAGCATGTCCTCTTTTATTATTATTTTTTCTTTTCTTGTCTTTGGATCTTCAAAATATCTAAATATCATACATATTATTTTGGAATATGAACTATCCTAACAAACAACACCTATGAGTGGAGAGAGACAAGGTATTATGAGTAACTGACTGCAAAATGAAAGGAGGTCCTTACGAAATGGAACCAACAAGAAGGCTTTGAAAGTGCATGTGGGCACCAGAAAGAAGGAGGACACCAGAGATGCAGTTGTCCATTCTGCAATGACTCAGTCATGTGTGTGTATATGTGTGTGTGTGTGTGTAGACAGATGAAGCAAAATGGAGACTCCAGAGCATTATTTAGCTAGACAAAATGCACTCAATGCATAAAATAAATTACTTGGACTTGAGACTTTCCAGAGGGGCCATTTGCATGAATCTCATTTATTGGTTAATCATTCAATCATGTATTTCCTACTTTGCCTGGGTGAGCACAATCTGAAACAAGGCGGATGATGTGCCACTCTGAAAAAAAGAACAGTAATAGGAAACCACTGCATGAGATACTTTTATCTATTGGTGTTGCTATAAAGGCACCAGTAGAGGTTGTATTTTTTCTTCATTTCTAAGCTAACATCTTTCTTTTTTTGCCATTACATTTTTGTCAGCCATGTCTTATAGATCCCTGTATCTGCCAACATTTGGGTGCATCAAATAAATTTATTGTTCTTCCTGCTATTAACTTCTTCTCTGCTTCCCTGATGTTTCCAGACAAAAATGTTGTTTTAATTTTCTCCTCAAATGTTTCTAATGGATTTTTTCTATGTTGATTTTAAAGATATATATTTTAACCTCAAAATTGAAGACCTAGATATATCAATATTCTAAAGGTTAGGCTCACATAAAAAGCTTTTACAGATTTCTCTTTCCTTAAATGTTATTAATAGTGTATGGGTAGAACATGAAATATCTACCGGTACCTATCTATCTATAGATCTGCCTAGCTATCTGTAAATCAATCAATCTATCTATCTATATACACAGAGATAATACAGGTTATATATGTATTATAAAAACAATATTGGAAATTGAAAATAATATTTCAGTGAAATTTTATATGCAAAGACTAACATGAAAGATTATTCAGTTATTTTATTGAACCACACATTATTTAATCCCTGTTATATCCAATCTATAAAATGTTTTATATGAAGCTAAAAATAGCAAAAACACAAATGTATTCTGAAGCAGAAGAGTTTTTCTGTTGTAGTTCTTTTTAATTGTTATGTAGTTGTTGTTGTTTTAATTCAGTCTCCACTAAAATAACCTAGGTTGGCAAAATATTTCCAAAGAAACCAAAAATATGATGAAAAAATTAATCTGAACAATCTGTTAAATAAACCAATCATCAACCATCTTTTTAAATTTTCATTTTAGAGGAATTTATTGAGTACTTACTCCAGTCTTAGCCTTTATGTGTACATTTTGGATGGGCAGTTACAGTTGAAAAATAAATATAACACAGGCTTAATTCTCAGGGAGCTGATAGCCTAAAGTAGTATTTGTTAAGGTGTGTTCTTGCAGCTCCTATGTCAGCGCGAATGAGGTCTGGTTAAAATGCAGATTTCTGGGCACCAGCACAGACCTGTAAAATCAGAAAGTAAAGGGAGTCAGTCATCTAAAAGGGAAATGAACATTTCAGTTTTAGGAATCAATGATTTAATGGGACAGTCATATAAGAAATGTCAACCATACCACATGGTGAGTCATGTGCTGTGATGAACAAAAAAGCAAAGGGCTTCTGAGCAAGACACAGGATGAAAGAAGACATCCCAAATTAAGATGTGCCAAGTGTGTGAAGGAAAAAAAATCTATTTCTAATTTACTGATGAACTCACAATGAATAGATCCTTCACAAAGCTTAAATGTCCCAGAAGAGTCATAATGTATTGCTCTATACTCTTAGAAAAATTTCCTCCTGTTTTAGTACCTGTATAGTTTCTTATGGAGTGGAAGTTTATCCTTATGTATGATTTGAGAAGTGAATATTTTTATTGCAATACTACTGGTAATTACAAACTGTAGATAATTTTCTAAAAGGCCAAATAGAGAAGATTGGTTGGATAAAGTATGGGGCATAGATGCAGTAAAGCACTATACAGCTATAGAAAATAATGAAGAAGGCCTCTGAAATTTATGGAGAGGTGCCTAAGAGATATTAAGTGAAATAGTAAACTTTAAAAGAATATATGCATGCATATTAAATGTACCCATACCCACGCATGTGCACATGACCTGAATGAAATTCAGAATGTTACAAAGTTTCATGTTAGAAGTAAAACATATCAAGCATTTAATTCACCAATGGACTGAGACCCAGAGTCTAAAAATGACCTATTCCAAGATCACAGATTAACTCAGCAGCAATAACTTCCATAGTCCATCACCTACAGTAATGGGATGAATGAGGGAAAAACTAGCATGGGTCCTCTTGGAGTAAATATTTACTACAGATATCTTTATTTTTCTAAAGGTCAAGATAAAAATGTTCTGTCCTGCCATACTTGCTGGTGGCTGCCTTAGCAAAAGAATGACTTACTCATAGTTCATCTCATCACACTGGCTAGTTCCAGAGAGTAAATAAGGTGGATGATTCTGAAAATGCAACCAATAATGGTTACCATGGGAGTCAGATTCACCTCCAAACTATGAGATACAGAATCATTGCAAATGATGTTCTTCTCTAGATAATCATTTATTATTCTGCATATTATGTCCATTTATGTATTTTCCTTCATACTTCAATTCAGAGACAACATGTGAAATTATAGTACAGACTTAAAGTCTGTTGTTATATTGATAACTCTTTTAGATGCATATAAAAATTATTCAGAGCATACCACAAATTCATTTTTTTAAAAATACTCTCAACAACACTCAGCATAATGCAATTCACAATACAATGGTAGACTGTCTTATTTTTCACTGTGCAGTAATGGGAGAACAAAGAGATAAAGCCACTCAAAAGATTAAGGGATAACATAAATTCGTTCACCATGGGTGTGATTACAGTAATTTTTCAGAACTTCAGTCATCCCAACATACTTACAATGCCTTTCTTATGACTGTATTTCCAAATAAAAAACCAATTTTCCACTAAATAAATGAGAGCACAAAATTGACGTACTGATTTTAAAGGATGCGGGGAGATAAAATCCATTCAATGTATCAAGCATGAATTAAGAAAATAACACTTTGTGTGTATGTGTGTGTGTGTGTGACTGAGATAGAGAGAGTAAGCATGAACATGTAACCTGTGTTCATTCCTCTTCTTTCCTCAGGTGATACCAGACATAGAGAAGAACGAGGGCCCAAGGGTAATGCTACAAGGATTTGTCGCTCCTCTATTCTACATACCTCCAAAAACGTACAACTCCCTTATTGGGTTCCAGTTCCTTCCTTCTCCAACCAGGATGACAAACCATAATTCTCTAATCTATAAGGCAAAATCTTTTCCCACAATCTCTCTCATAATTGATAGCAGTTACATAGTTTCTGCCTTTCTTGACCTGCTTCTGCTGTGCAGAACCAAGATTTTAAGTTTTACATACTTGTTAACAAATATACAATTATCTTACCATCATCTCAAGACTCAAGCATTCTTTAAGCAAACCTACATGGCTGTCTGAAGCTGTATGTACCCCAGAAAAACATGTTTTTAAAAGTAATCCATTCCTGTGGGTGCGAACCCATTTTAAGTAGGACCTTTAGATGAGGTTACTTCAATTAGGGGTGTCCCCTGCGTAGGGGAGCCCCATGTGCAAGGAGTGCACCCGTAAGGAGAGCCGCCCAGTGGGAAAGACAGTGCAGCCTGTCCAGGAATGGTGCTGCACACAGGAGAGCTGGCACAACAAGATGATGCAACAAAAAGAAACACAGATTCCCGTGCCGCTGACAACAACAGAAGCGGACAAAGAAGACGCGGCAAACAGACACACCACACCGAAAACAGACAACCGGGGTGGGGGGGAGGGGAGAGAAATAAATAAATAAATCTTTTAAAAAAAGAAGACAGCCTGGACCATCTCAATTAGGGGTCTTAGTCCCATTACTGAGATTCTTTACAAACAGAATGAAATTCAGATAAAGAGAAAGCCACAGGAAGCAAGAAGCTTCATCAATGGAACCCAGAAAAGAGAAAACCTGGGAGATGATGTCATATGCCTTGCAATTTGACAGAGAAGCCAAGGATTGCTGATAACCAACTCCAGAATGTCTTAGTCTTTGGAGAGAAAGAATTGCTTTTATGATGCCTTGACAGGGACTTTCTTTTAGCCTCAAAACTATAAGGAAATAAATACTCATTGTAGCAACCTAGGAAACTAGAACAACTGCCTAAATGGTCTGATCTCCTCGGGAGACCATATACTGTAGTATAAATACAGGCACCTTGTGTGTGTTTTCTCCTGTACATAATTGGATGGCACTAGCATTTAAATCTGCAAAATTCTATTTGACCTACAAAATTTACTTCATGCAAAAATTAATGACTATCAGTGCAAATACCCTAAGTAACTGTGATTTCAATAATACATTGTTACTATATAGCATTGAACTTTATGTTCTTAAGATAGCAAAATACAACATAATAATTATTGCATGTTTTTCAGTAGCACCTTTATGGCTTTCTCCAATTAATCAACAGAGAAATTATAGATTATTGGAGAAAACTCAGAGATAAACTGCCAAAGAGATAACAGGACCCTCAGCTATTAGATGCATGATTTTCAACAACACTAAAGAGTGCTGATAATTGTCCATCTTCCTTTCATTATTGTCCTCTTGCCTTGATATCCCTGAAGTATTTCTTAATTGCAAAGGTTTCCCACATAAAAGATGATCTGGGTCCAATAGTGTAGTATGGAATACTCTGGGAAAAACAAGCCTGGGCAAAGGAGTTTGGGAAGAATTCAATTGGGATAAATAGGTTTGAGAACTACCCATATTCTGCTGGGAATACATGAAAGGGAGAATTATGGAGAGAAGAACGTTCTAATATGAGGGAAATTCATGCAAATTCTGAGGTTAGAAAAATAAAGTGAATACGGCTTCAAGGGTCAACAAAGGTGGCCTAATGAAGAATGCAATCAGTAAATTTCAGTAGCAGCTTAATTCACTGTGGCCCTCTGGGAAGCTACCAATGTATTCAGAATGGGAGATGGGTTTAGTACCAGTAATATCCAGCAACAGGATTCAGGGACAACCTGTAAGAGACTAAGATTCAAAACTAACTGGGAAATGGATAAAGCAACAAAATAATTCCATGGCCAGATGCAAAAATTAAAAAAAAAAAAAATGGTTGTGTTGAGAACTGCTGACACATAGATCACCAATTCCTAAAGTCAGTAATTAGTCTCAGAGTTGAGGCAGAGACAAATCCACCCAGAAAAATAGGCTATATCTGTGGTTGACATATGACCAAATAACAATGGCTATCTATTTGCTATAATGAATATTGTGAGGCTGTACCCAACAGTGGTGGAAAATTGAACTGTGATAGATCTAGAAAGAAATTACACTGAGATTGATTGAGACTATCAGTCATAGGCATGAGAAGCATGAGTCAAAGCTCATGTAGAATGTTTTCTCCAGTGCTGAGCTAAACCTATAGTGGAGGTCATAGGGAAGGCTTAGCTCACAAGGTCTGAAGGTTGCAAGGGTAGAAGCCAGATAAGCTTCTAAAATTAATCTTCCTCATTAGGGGTCTCTCTCTCTCTCTTTCTCTCTGATAACACTTCTTTCTGCGTTTCTTTTTCAGTGGGGCATTACAATTAGCTTAGCTGTAAGTGGAGACTTTCAGAAACACTTATGTCTGGAATAAATTAAAAGCTAATCCTAGGGAATGCCAAGACTTTTTTCTTAATTGCAGTGTTTGTGTATAATAAAATCCTATTTGCTTTCCTCTGTAGACTTACAGTAACAGGGTGCCACTGAACTGGATGTGTTTAATTATTTATATACAGGTTATTAGTGTGTGGTTAGTGAGTCTATATTGAAAGTTATACATGCCAGCAACCTGCAGTGAAGCTAGGTAAGGTAGTGTTCTTGCTAAATTATTAAGGTATATAAGGAATAATGAAGGGCATTTTAGTGGAAACTTACATGGAAAATAGCTGCTTGTGCAGGGGAAAGAGTAGTGGAGAGAGGAATTGTAGTGAGTTATTCTGTCCCTTACGAGGAATTAAATCAATCTTTCATAAATTATTGGATGATTGATATATACATGGTAGATGACGCTAAAAAGCAGCAATGTTTGACCTACACATGCTAAATTTTAAGGGTTGCTTGGTGAAGGGCACTGATATTCTTCCTCAGAGCAGCCCAGTATACTACTGCATCATGGTGCTGTCTTGCCTGTCTTCAGTATCCACAAACCATACCTCAATTCCAGTCTGTCTATTGACTTGGTTTTGTCCTGGCCATGGAAAGCAAAAACAGAGGCGGTTCTTGCCACAAAGTTAACCAGGTGGTTCTTACTGATGTCTCCTTGGACCTCTTACCTAGACCCTGTGCCCACATTCTTACTCCTTTATTCACTGGCCTTACCCTATCTGATTTCTAGCATTTTTATGTTGCCTCTCTCTGCCAGGTTCTCTGACTTCTGTGACCTCATTCCTATTGTATTAGTTTCCTATTGCTGCTTTAACAAGTTACCACAAACATGGTCCCTTAAAGCAATGCAGCAACTTTATTATCTTACAGTTCCAGAGGTCAAAAATGTAAGGTGTCTGCAATACTGATTCCTTCTGGAGGCACTAGGGAAGAATCTGTTTCCTTTTTCCCCTCTTCTAGTGGCTGCCTGCATTCCTTGGCTTGTGACTCCACTTAATTCTGTCCTCTGCTTTCATCATCATTTCATCTTCTCTGACCCTGATCTTCTGCCTCCCTCTTGTCAGGACCCTGTGACTACATTGGGCCACCAGATAACCTGGGATAATCCCCCATCTCAAGATCCCAAATTTAGTAGAAACTGCAAAGCCTCTTTTGCCATGTAAAGTGACATACACACTGTTCTGGGCATGAGGACAGGGACATCTTTGGGAGACACTTTTCAGCCATTCATACCTACGAGCCTGTTAGGTTCTCTTGTTTAATAAATTGCTTTCCACATCTTGAACCTTAGTATTTCAGATACCTCTTAAGACTGAGATCCTTAGCCCTGTCACTTTATATCTCACATTCTCCACCCTCACATTTGGTTTTAGAGTTTGGATCTCCTCTACCTGTATCATTTCACTCAGGACCTATAAATTCAACCCTTCTGCTACAAACTATTTCCTTCTTGACCGTTTTGAAACTTGATCCCTTAACTCCACCAGCCTATTTACAACCAAGCAGCCTTCTCATAGTGACTTGTAGAGATTATCCATCAATTCATACTTGCTGAGCCCATGGCCCTCCCCTACTCCCTCAGTTTGCTACCCTTCACATTCCTATGGAAAGAACACATCCTTACCCTCTAATCACTAGCTTAGTCTAAGGCTTTAGCTCATGTATGTTATCTTCCTGGCCTCAGAATTTGCATTCTTGACCTGTCCCATAGCTGAAAGCCTGTCTGAGACAATTTCAGTTGGCACCTTGGAAAAGGTGAATTTCTCAGATGCTTTTATTACAATGAAAAACAAACAAGCTACCGTAAAAAGGAATAGAGGAGAAAAAGAAAAAATAAAAGTGTTCTTTATTGGGGGTGGCTTTTTGCTTAATTCTTCTCACATTTTTATCCTTACCTATTCTGTATTTGTAGATACAGGGCAGTAGTTTCACAGAGACTGAAGTGAGTAGCTGATGCTTAGAGGTGCTCTGAGACTGTATTATTTACTATCTGCCCCTATAGATTTCATATGATTTCATATGAGTTTGTGATTATTATGGCATCTGCTTGAATATGGATGTGGCTTTGATTGGCTCAATTTTGTAAAATCCCACCACAAATCTCAGATTACAATTTACAGTGTTTAGATTTCCTTTTAAATATTTGTCCTGATTTTCACTGAGGGATCTCTAAACTGCAGTCCAGGTATCCAAAGATGGAAAAGGAATTGTTTGATTATTCCTAAGATTTTGTGAGTGTTTCTTCTGTGGGAGAGAACATCATGATACCTTGGAATGGCACATCAAATTGAGGAAAAGGTTGGAGGAAGGTCTTGGGTAGTTGGAAACAATACTCAACAATTAAAATCAATAATTTCATTATTTTTATTAACACCAAACAAAAACATATTCTGAAATTCCAAATAACATTAAAGTAAAGCTTTTGGTTTTATGCATTTTGAAAAGGCCCATGAGTTAAAGAGGCTGAAACATGTTGTTCTGTCTAGAACTTTCCTCTCTTTGCATAAACTCAAATATATTTTTCTCTTTTATTGGGTAGGTTTCTTTACTGCATATTTTCTATTCTGTTTCAATCTTTTATTGTTCCCATGTTAGAAAAATATAGGTATAACTGGAAAGCAATTAAAAGGAGGCAGCAAAAATAATAGAGTAAAAAAAGTGGAAATTTGAGGTAGACATACATTGGAGA
The DNA here is from genome assembly GCF_030445035.2 of Dasypus novemcinctus. Lineage (NCBI taxonomy): Eukaryota > Metazoa > Chordata > Mammalia > Cingulata > Dasypodidae > Dasypus > Dasypus novemcinctus. The sequence goes on along the minus strand of NC_080689.1, from coordinate 22,059,705 downwards.
AAGATGAAACAGCTATTGCAAGGAAGTGGGGTGTTCAGGAAAGTGCAAGAGAGAACTTGACACACTCACAGGAGGATTTTGTTTGTTTGCTTGTTTGTTTTTAAGTAGAAAACTTACTTTAATTTAAAAGCAAATAGTTTCCCAGGTGCTAAACCTAATATAGACCAAATTCTTATGCTTTGTATGAAAAGATCTTCCACATCATTACCCATTATGGAACTGCAAATAAAAACCAAAATGAGATACCACCCCACTCTTACTAGAATGGTTATTGTGTTTGGTTTTTGTTCCATTTTTTTCTTTTTAAGGAAAATAACAAGTGCTTGAGAAGATGCAGAGAACTAGAAATGTGTAATGGTACAGCAACTATGGAAAACAATTGGCAGTTCTTCAAAATGTTAGATCTAAAACTGCCATGTGACCTAGTATGGCAGTTAATTTCATGTGTCAGTTTAGCTACGCATGTTGATAGCATCTGCAGTCAACAAAGGAGATTGCCCTCAGCAATGTAGGGCATTTCCTCATCAATCAGTTCGAAGTCTTAAAGTCAGAATTGAAGATTTAAGAAGTTGGAAAGAAGAATTTCTGAACCTAATTCAGCCTGGCAGTTTCTCATGGGGAATTCAACTTAGCATTCATCCAAGTTTCCAACCTGCAGCATGCCATATAGAATTCAGATTTCCAATCCCCACGATTGTAGGAGCCAATTCCTATAATGAATCCCTGAATATTTTCATCTATTTGTCTGCCTATTTATCTGCCTATCTATCTATCTATCTATCTATCTATCTATCTATCTATCTATCTATCTATCTACCTATCTATCTAATATCCTGCCATTTCTGTTTCTCTGGAGAACCCTGACTAATACTCCCAACAATCCCATTTATATGTATATGCCCAAAAAAATTGAAAGCAGGGAAGAAAAATTTCTATTTATAACAATGTTCATGAAAGAGCATTATCACAAGAGCAAAAAGGTAGAAACAATTAAAGTGCCCATCAACAGATGAATGGATAAACAAAATGTGATACATGCAAATAATGAATTATTATTAAAACAGAAATAGGAATGAAGTTCTGATACATGCTACAACATGGATGAATATTGAAGACCTCATATTGAGTGAATGAAATAAGCCAGACACAAAAGGACATATATTGTATGATTCCACTTATACTAAATAACTAAAATACATAAATTCATAGAGACAGAAAGTAAAGTACAGGTTATCAGAGGTGGAGTGTGGGATGGGAAATTAATACTTAGTGGGTACAAGGCTTCTGTCTGGGGTGATGGAAAAGTTTTGGAAGATTAATACTGTGATTATTGCCACTGAATTGTATGCTTGGCAGTGGATGAGGAGGGAAATTTAGGCAGTATATATGTTGCCATAATTTTAGAAAGAGAGAGAGTGAAAAATGCAATACATGATCTTGCACTGGATCTAAAAATGGAGGAGAAAATACCCCAAAATATATTATTGAGACAACTGAAAAATAGGAATAGTAACAGTAACCTTTATTTACATCAATGTTAAATTTGTTGAATTTGATAGCAGTACTTAACATGGTTGCACAAACAAAAATCCTTGTTCTTAGGAAATGCGAAAGCATGGAGTATAAAAATGTTAAAGTAGATGATGTGTCAATCTACTCTCGAATATTTAGATAGAGTTAGATAGAGTGATTGATCCATCAGTCTATAAACAGATATAACAAATGTGGCAAAATGTTAAAAGTTGGTAAATCTGAATATCTGGATAAGGGATGTATTTGAAATTGCTATAATTGTTTTAAAACAATTTTGCAGTGTACCTATGATTTTAAAATTGTTTCAAACCAAAAGGTAAAAAAAATTCCTATGCTCCTGTACTCTTACATTGCCAGACTTCCTGTACTTTATACAAATCAAAAATTTTAGGTGGCAAACAGACCTTGGAAACCATTGAAAATACTGATTACCTAAAATCCTTTAAAGGTGAAAAGTTTGTAACTTATATTTTCTATTTTTAATTGCTATGTTCAAATTTTCTTGGATTAATGTAGCAGTGAAAATTTTGGGGAAATAATTGAATTTACTGGTATTTTATTTTTTTCTGTTTTCCTAATGATATTAGCATCAATCCTCTTTTCAGGGGTCTAGGCATTGAGTTTTATTTAGACAGGTTATATTTAAAATTTTCATTTTGAAAAATCTTTCCATGAGTATTCAACCCACTTCTGATTTCTTAGTGTATTAATGAGAAAATCACAGAGAATGGTTCTTTTGTGCCTGTACTTTTCATCAAATACGTCAGAAATGAAATTGTTATAGTTTTGTCTGTTTCATCAAGGGGTTTCTCTGTCATCCTCCAGGATAGGCAGTCATCTGTATCCCAGTCAGTTTCCTCACAGGAGTCAGAACTTTCTCACTCTCCTAGAGCTCTTCACAGCTCTTTACTAAAAGATACACATCTTAACAAAATATTACAGAGTTGTAACTTTACAGAGGAACTATCTGAAATAATTATCCTTTTTCTTAGAGGAACCCTCCTGAAATATTCCACAGATTTTATAGTAGGTGGAACCATTTAGCTTACCCCTCATTGGCATTTGCCTCTTTTTTCACTATAACTTAGATAATTTTCCAAAAGCTGCGGAAGTCTGATCACTGATCAGTTAGTAGCTTTTGGCCCCATACTTTGTATTTAAATATTTGTTTAGTATATTGCTTTCCACAGCTAAGATAAACCTTTGGTATTCAAACATGACAAAATGAAACTATAATTGAAAATTATTGCAAGTATGGTTTTGGTTTACTAATAAATGAATGAAAAGGTATAATAGTTTCATAAAGAAATTAATTTACTGTAATTGGCTGATCTAAGGTATTAATCAACATGAATTCATATACCAACTACGTTCAATTCTAAGAACTGATGTTCATTTGCTTTTGATTTTGCTATAGTCAACATTGCTAGTATCTCTGTCCCCTTTAAAAATGCATAAAACTTTATCTAAACTTGGATTTGTATCTTTTCCCAAACAACCCTCAATCTAGTAGATATATTGGAAATGACCATTTATAATGATCCCCATGCCTTTGATATTTACAATGATCAAGTTATGGCAGTGTCAAAAGTAGAGCTATCACCTTGAAATAGAGTCAAAGCAACTATGTCATAAACTAATGATACTTAGATAATGACATCTCCTTGTCTGAGTTGATTTACTTAGCCACACTGTATTCTTTCATTTGTTGAGTCAGCAAATATACATATATATGTAAAAGTGCTGAATATTTGCCAGATATACCAGGCTTTCGTAGGTATGTATGTATGTGGAGGGGTAAATTAGGGTGAATTTTGGTATCATCCTATCAGCTCCATGAATGAATCTCACTTACATAAAACACTGTTGTTAAACACATTTTTCTCCAAATTAGTTAAATAAGAAGGCCATGCAATATAGTGTTTAAGAGCATGGACTCTGAAGTCTAATGCTGTAGTGCCAAATGCCATCTCTATCCCTTGCTAGCTGTGTGACCTTGGGCAAGTTATGTAATATCCCTGAGCTTCAGTTCACTCATTGATGGAATATTTAAAAGTTAGATTGCTATTAAAGAAGATAACACTTTTAAAGCATAAGCAAAGCTTCTGGCACATAGTCTACATATTATACATGTAAAAAGAAAGAAAGTGATAGAACAAAATAATTCCCAAACTCAGTGAGCATGTAGGTCCCCACCCACATGCGTTGGTCTTTGTGCTGGTCAGGAGTTATGCACCCTGGAAAACATGCCCTTAATCTTAATCCATTCCTGTGAGTGTGAACCCATAGTGAATAGGACCTATTATGAGGTTATTTTTAAATTAGGTGTGGCCAACAAAGCAGGATGGGTCTTATTCCTATTACAGGAGACCTTACAGAGAGGTCCACAGAGAAAACCATGGGAAGAAGAGGGAAGTCACTGGAAATCAGAGGAGAAAAGAGAGGACATTTTTATATGCATTGTCATGTGACAGAAAAGCCAAGGACCAAGGAGAATTTGATTGAGGGTGTTTGTTGAAATAATTGTTTCATTTTCTTAAACTGGTGATAAAGTGATAGGGGAGACTATTCTTTTGTGACCCTGCCCTCTATTTCAGAACTTACTATTTATGCCTTCTGAATTTTATGTCTTATGAAGTTGGGATTCTGATAAGAAAAGTCCCTTAGTTTCCTAGATGATAAAACATATACCACATAATGGGTTATCTTAAACAATAGGAATTTATTGGCTCATAGTTTTGAGGCCCAAATAAAGGCAATAGCAAGGTGATTCTTTCTCTCTAAAGACTGTGGCATTTGGTGATGATCTCCTGGCACTCCTTGGTCTTTGGCTTTTCTGTCACATGACAGTGCCCATGACCATGTCCTCTCCTTTCTCCTTTGAGTTCCATTGACTTCCTCTTTATTCCCATGGCTTTCTCTCTGTGAACTTCTCTGTTAGATCTCCAATAATAGGATTAAGACCCATTCTGATTCAGCTGCCTAAACCTAAACAATTTAACTTCATAACAGGTCTTGTTTACAGTGGGTTCACACTCACAGGAATGCATGAAGATTAAGAACATGTGTTTCCGAAGTACATAACTCCAGACCAGAACAAAAGGGTACACCTGTGGATGGGGATCTACATGCTTACCAAATTTGGGAAAACTTAGTGTAACTTGGTTTATCTTGCTCTTGACTTTAAAGAGATCAGAACAATCTCTCCAGTCGTACAAGCACAAACTTGATGTTGAATTCCTTCAGTTGGAGCAGGATTATGTTCCTCAGTCCCATATTCAGTTTATTGCAGTCTTCTATGATGAAATATAGAGTACAGCCTGAGAAAGTATCATAAGACTATTTTAAATTCTCAATAAACAGATAAGGAAATGTAATTTCTCCAAATGTAATTTCTAATATAAATGAAAGTATTCTGTCTGCCTGGATTCACTGATATGGACTCCATCTGACACTTCTTAACAAGTGTAAGGATATAAAATCAACTGCTGCTCATAATTAGTGTACCTAAGTGCTACTTTCTGTTATTACTGGCAGTAAGAGCTATTAGAATTTGATTGAATTGCCCACTTGCTTTTAAAGTTCATGGTTATTTTTGTTGTCTATTTGGTCTCATCTGTTTCATTTTTGTCAGAGACAAAACAGAAAAGAAGGTAATATCTGAATTAATATCAATATATGTTGCATGGTTATAAAATATAATTGCCTATGTGCATATGCAGCCATTTGATTTGTAGGCATATTTGTGTGTGTGTGTGTGTGTGTGTGTGTGTGACTGTAAACTAATCATATAAGTTTACAGATATAGTTAATTTGATATTGTTATTTTTTGTAGTGTACAATTGAATTGGGCACTAATATTGCTCACAGGTTATGATTCAGTTAACATTTTTACATGTTTTGTTCTCAGACATTAAAGAATGTACATAACTGATACGTTCAAGTAACAAATAGTTTTATCGGGAAATTTGATTACTCCATTTTACATTGAATTCCTTGTTTCCACAAACTTAAATATAAATATGAAATGGCATGTATATGTGTATATTTTATATTACAATGTATTTTAGTGATATGTGAATTTATTCATCAGTCCTTTTTAATAGAGCAGCAGTATTCTGATCAATGATGCTTCCTTCAGCATAGTTTTGTTCCTTTAGCCTAAATGTGCCCTTTTGCTATATTCAGTTAATGAATCTATACTTGATTTTCAGGAAATACAGTGTTGAACAAATAAACCAAAAGATAGAGTAATTGCTCACATCCATTGTGTTTGAGTTGCAATGAATGTGGCTAGAAGTCTTTTTCTTTCTAGCCTAAAATGAATCCATGTCTTCTGGGCAAGGAGGTACATATTTGCATTACCTCTAAAATGTGGTTTTACATGCTTCATTCTACTGAACACCATATCAATATAGACTATCAAAGTGGTTAAGAATGACAAAATAAAAATTATCATCATCTAACCTACTTTAATTTCCCTACTTGTCCCATGTCAGTTTCATTTAACTACTTTTGGCTCTATGGTTTGAGAATCAACAGAGAAGATCAGAATAAAATTTGTGGGTAGCCACACTCGTCATTACCAGATTGAAAAGTTTCAAAAATTACAAATGAGGAAGCTCAGAGATTTGATGGAGTCCACTGAGAATGCATTGCTCAAACATTTCTTTCCTAAATGACCTATATTCAAAATGGCTTACATAATTTCCCATACATTAGAGAGGCAATTAATTCTTTTCCTTAAGAGACCTTTCTCCACCATTTCACCTCCTTGTCTTTCCTCGCCTTGTATTGCTAGAGTAGTGTATTTCCATTATCTTTGCAGTCTTTTATCATTCCTTTTAAAATTGAACTAAATTTAGTCTTTTGATGGAAGTAGTTGCCCTGACAATTTCCATACAGGGCAACACTTATTGCAGTGATGGAAGGCAAAACATCAAAAACAAAGCTTTTTAATTTTTTAATTTTTTGATACCCCAATTTATTTTTACCTTAAGTTTTCTAAATAAATATGTATTCTATATCTAACCTTTAAACTCATCACTATATTCCATTTTCCTATTAAGGGAACCTAGCAATATATTGGGTTTCACTTTTCAGAGAGTTTTGGATCACAGAGATCTTCAACAATGGCAGGGGAGGAATACTGGTGTGGGATGTTATTGACAGGGGACACATGGTTGGCAGGGAGTTCTACAGGGCATATGTCCATGGTATATAAAAATGTTTGGATATTTTCATAGTGGATACAATTAAAAACAACAACTGAGGGAGTGCTGAGTTTCTAGCCAGGGGAGTTCTATCACAGTCCCTAAAGGAACAGCAACAATCCCCCAAGTGCAATGGCAAAGACCAAAAAAAATGAAGGTCCAACAATGAGCCCTTGATACTAATGACTATGCTTGTGAGCCTGTGCACCTGAAATAAGAACATGGCCTAGAGCTTCAGGGTGCCTAAGAGTTACCTCCTGAGAGCCTCCGTGTTGCTCAAATGTGGCCAGTCTCGAAGCCAAATTCAGCATGTAAATGTGTTGCCTTCCCCCCGCCAGTGTGGGACATGACTCCTGGGGATGAGCCTCCCTGGCACCTAGGGATTAGTACCAAGTACCAGCGGATGATGTAACTAGAAAATGACCTTGAATAAAAGGGTCAACTCGGACCAGCAGAATATCTCAATCTACATATAATACCAGGAATTAAAAATGCTTTTCGACCTGAATCAAAGGGGGAAATGGAAAGGACAAATGAGTTTATATGGCTATGAGTCTTCAAAAAGAGCTGGGAGGTTATCAGAGGGGTTGCCCTTATGCACACCTCAGCAGAGTCCCAGAGTCAGATAAAGTAGATATTACCCCGGGTATTGATTCTTCTGAGGGCTACAGAGACCAACATGTTCTATGGTCATGGCAGATGGAGTTCAGTGCCATGTCAGTTGGCCCTACTTTGGAGTTTGTATTTCTGTGTGATGGAGCTGGACTCAGATGTGATCTTTGTTCACAAGCCTCTCCTTTTACTTTTACTGGAACTGTAATTGGTGCTGGGGTTTAATATATAGCCAGGGGACCTGAATCTCTGTGGCTTTTTCTGAGTAGTGGAAATATAATGCTTTATACTCCCTTTTATTCTACTTTTAAGTATTTCAAATTTTAAAAATTATGGACATATATTACAACTGTACTGAAAAAAATAAATTTTAATTTAAAAATCACATAAACACAAATGGAGTTTGGTTTAAGATCTGTAAAGCCTAGCAATAATCCTTCTTTTCTACCTCTTGAAAGGACAATTGCTAATTCTTTTTGTGGCCCCTAATACTCCAGCTAGTAAGTAAAACTCATAGAAACCCCTTTTTCAATGCATATCTTGTTTAATTTTACATACTTATATCATAAATATTATTCTGATTCTTGAATGTTTTATTTAGCATAGCAAAAATATTTCTCCTAACCTTAGAGAAAATATTATTTTATTGGCTACATAATTATCTTGACCATTTCCAAACTATTCAATATTAGTGTTGTTTCCCCCCTGTTTATGATGTCTATGTCATCAAAATGTTTGTGATGTCATAATATTTATTTGAACATCATTTGCATAAAACTATTTTGATATACTTCAAGTGTTTTTCTTAGTAGTACCCCTAAAGGTAGAAGTACCTTCCCAATAGAATAACTAGGACTTCCAGTCTAAAATTGTTCTGAGTCCCCAACATATATATATATATATATATATATATATATATATATATATATATATATATATTACACACACACACATACAATAGTCCTATGTGGAGTTACAAGAAACCTTATGATGTGATGATTTAACAGTACAATATTTTTCATTATAAATTGGCTGTTGATATCCATACTTCTTAGTCTCAAGGAATTCTTGAGAATTACTATTCAGGAAAATAGAATATTTGTAATAACGTAGTTTTCATGGGACCCTGGAAGTAAAATTTTGGGACATGTGGTCTCAAGCAAACAATATACCTAAATATAAAAAATTGAACATTTAGAATTTTCACTCTGCGCCTATCATCCCTCCTTTTGTTCCACATCCAATATCATGGTAAATTTCCCTTAAAGAGCATGCATATCTAACACCTTTAGTGCTTTGTCTAGTTCTCAACATGTGGCAGTTGTACTGAGCTGAATAAAAATAAATGGTATCCATATACATATTTGGACTTTGGTGCTTGTTTCCAAGGGTTTAAAATAAGATTTTTAAGTGATCAAAGTAATGCTAGTGAATTCATATTATGTGCACAAATGCACTTTGCACAATCTAGAGGGAATTTGTAAAATCAATAATTATTATAACTCAACATAAGACTATTGGTTCCACCCCAAAAAGAAATCCCATCTAGATACTTAGTTTTATATATGACCCAGGAAATGTAAGAAAAAAATAAAGAAAAAGACAATGCTCAGAGCACTTCTTAGAAAAGGGAGTTGGCTTTCTACCTTCATACTGAAGTTGTTTGCAGCTCATTTTTTAAGCCTTCTGTTAGAGAAGCAGAAATCATATTCTATTCTGGAGAATGTAATTGTGTGCATATTCCTAACTCCATTCCCTCAGGAGTTAGTAGTGTCTTAAGCTACTGCTGAATGAATTCCTTCTGGTAATGAGTAACTTAGCACACCTTTTCCAAGAAATCAGATAGTTTTGAGCATCTAGCTATTCAGATAAATCAGAAACTATTTTTAAATAATATTGTTATTCATATAAGGTAAGTTTTCAACTTTGAGATCACTTTGGAAATAGGCAGTAATAAAAATTGGGAGGGGTAATAAAGAGTAACCACCTTTTCTACAATTTTAAAATTTATTTTTCAGTAAAGAATTTGTACATTTACAGAAAAATAAAGCCACATAAACAGAGTTCCAATATACCTCTCCTGAACACACCGCATTTTCCCTATTATTAACAAATTGCATTCGTGTGGTAACTTTATTAAAATTGAGGAAACAATATTATTATAATTGTATATTAAATATAGTCCATAGAATTCATTGCAGTCTGAGTTTGTGATATACAGTGCTATGTTGTTTTTTTAAATTTTTATTCTAGTAACATATACAGCCTAAAAAGTCTCCTCGTGACCACATTCAAATATATGATTCAGTACTGTTAATTACATTCACAATGTTGTGCTACCATCACTTCAATCCATTATCAAAATTTTCCATCACCCCAAATAGAAACAATTTACTAGTTAAATATTAATTCTTCAGTCTCTAACAACATATCATCCCCTGGTAACCTTTATTATAGTTTCTGAGTCTATGAATTTGCTTATTCTAATCATTTCAAATCAGTGAGCTCATAAAACATTTATCCTTTGATATCTGGTTTATTTCATTCAACATGATGTCTTCAAGGTACTTTCACATTGTTACATGTATCAGAACACCATTCCTTATTACTACTGAATAATAAAACTACTGAAGCATATATATATGCTGCATTTTGTGATCTGTGTGTAAATATCTGAGCCTCAAATAAGTGAGTCTCTTGTAAGCAGAGTAAATTAGGATCATGATTTTTTTTATCCTTTCTACACTGTCAATCTGGACCTTTTCACTGGACAGTTAATTTATTTAAATTTAAAGTAACTACTGATAAGGCAAACCGTTCTTCCCTCATTTTGCTACTTGGTCTTTGTAAAACTTGCGCCTTTTATGTCCCTCAAATAGTCTGTTATGCCTATGTTCAAATTTATTTAATTTTTATAGTATATTCTTTTGAGTCCCTCCTCATTTCCTTCTATGTTTTTTATATGTGACAAGTTTGTGGTTGCCATGGGGATTAAATTTAACATCCAAAATCTATGACAATCGAACTGGATTTGAAACCAGTTTAACTTCAAAAGCATACATAAACAATGCTCCTATAAACTTAGGTTCCTCCTTTTTGTTGTACATGCTGCAAATTATCTTTATATATTATATGTTCAAAACCATAAATTTATCATTACTTTATTATGCATTTGAAATTTAGAACCTATAAGAAATTAAAAGTGGAGGTACACACCAAAAAATGTAATAGAATAGAAATTGCATTTATAATTTCCATTATGGTTACTATTACTGGAGGTCTTTATTTTGTTAAGAAAAAGGACTTAACTCACTGTATAGTGTCCTTTCCTTTCAAATTTGAAAGAACTACCTTTATCATTGTTTTAACAGCACATCTAGTCATGACAAACTCCTTCAGATTTTATCAGGGAATGTCTTAATTTCACCCTAAAATTTGAAAAACAGCCTTACCAGATATAAAATCCTTGGTTAGCAATGGTTTACTTTCAGTACTTTAAATATTTCAGTCTGACTGCCTTCCTACTTCCATGGTTTCCCGTGGGAAATCAGTACTTTTGTCTTGTTGGGGTTCCCTTGTACATGGCAAGCTACTTTTCTCTTGCAGTTATCAGAGCTCTCTAACTGTCCTTGGAATTTGATAGTATGACTATTATATGCTTGGGCATATTTCTCTTCAAGGTTATTCTGTTTGGGGTTTTTTGTGCTTTGTGAAGGTGTATATTTATGTCTTTCATTAAATTTGAGAAGTTTTCTGCTATGATTTCTTTGAATATTATTTCTCTCTCTCTTTCTTCTCCTTCTTGGACTCCCATTATATATATGTTCTTATGCTTGATGGTGTCCCACTGAAATCTTAGGCTCTGTTCACTTTTTTAAAATATATTTTTTATTTATTTTTAAAATATACATAGATTACATAAAATGATACATTAAAAACTATAGGGGGAAGCAGACTTGGCCCAGTGGATAGGAAGTCCATCTATCACATAGGAGGTCTGCAGTTCAAACCCGGGGCCTCCTTGACTCATGTGGAGCTGGCCCACATGCAGTACTGATGTGTGCAAGGAGTGTTTTGCCACGCAGGGGTGTCCCAGCATAGGGTAGCCCCTTGCACAAGCAGTGCGCCCCATAAGGAGAGCTGCCCAGTGCGAAAGAAAGTGCAGCCTGCCCAGGAATGGTGCCACACACATGGAGAGCTGACACAGAAGATGATGCAACAAAAAGAAACACAGATTCCCATGCCACTGACAACAACAGAAGCGGACAAAAAACATGCAGCAAATGGACACAGAGAGCAGACAATGGGAGGGTTGGGGGGGAGGTAAGGGGAGAGAAATAAATAAAAAAATAAATCTTTAAAAAAATACATAGGGAATTCCCATATGCCCCACTCCCCTCACCCCTCCCACTTTTCACACATTAAAAACTTCTTTCATTAGTGTGATGCATTCATTGAAATTGATGAACACATTTTGGAGCATTGTCACACAGCATGGATTATAGTTTATGTTGTAGTTTATACTCTCTCCTACTCCATTTGTTAGGTTATGGCATGATATATAATGCCCTGTGTCTGTTTTTGCAATGTCATTCAGGACAATTTCAAGTCCCAAAAATGCTCCCATATTACACCTTTTTCCCTCTCCCTGCCTTCAGGAACTTGAGTGGCCATTGTATCCATATCAATGATGCAATTTCTTCCATTGCTAGAATGATAGTAAGTCTATAGTAGCATACCAGTAAGTCCTCTCTAATACGTATTTTATTCCCCAATTCTGAGGATTCTGGAATGGTGATGCCCACTTCACTTCTAAATGAGAGGGGGCTTTGATACATATGACTGATGGATGGTACTTTCTTGCTTGCAGTTGTAGATTCTCTCAGTTCCTTGGTGTGGTGGTTGTCCATTCTCACCTCCTTTTTAGCCATACTAGGTGAGTCCAATGATCTTGAATGTAGATGTTGCAACTTCACCGAGGTTCAAGGCCCAACTTGCACATGGGCAGCCCAGAGATTCAAGTCCCTTTAATATATACCTACCAACATCAGCTCCAACTATAGGTTCAATAAAAGGGATAGAAGAGGCATGTGTAGAGAACTCACATCAGAGTCGAACACTGTCACACTTGGGAGCACAAACTCCAAAGTAGGGCCAAATGGCAAGGCACCAAACTCTGGAGCTTTCTGCCATGACTGTAGGACGTGGGTGTCTCCATAGTCTTCAGAAGCCCCACTATTTGGGGTAGTATGTACTTTGGCTGTCTATGAGATCCTGCTGAGATGTACATAAGCATTACCTCTCTGATGAACTCCTGACTCATTTTGAAGTCTCTTAGTCATAGAAACTCATTTGTCTTTACCTTTTCCCCTTTTTATTCAAGGTCTTTTTCCAGTTGCATTACCAAATGGTGCTTGGTAGTAATCCCTTAGTGCCAGGGAGGCTTATCCCTGGGAGTCATTTCCCATGCTGGGGGGAAAGTAATGCATTTATATGCTAAGTTTGGCTTAGATAAATGCCTCATTTGAGCAACATGGAGGCACGCAGGAGGTAACTCTTAGGCACCCTGCGACACTAGGCTAAGTTGAAATTTCAAGCACAAAGGCTCATAAGCATAGTCATCAGTATAAAGGACCCATCAATGAACCATCCTTCTTCACTGGTCATTGAACCTGTACTTCAGGGATTGTTGCTTTTCCATCACAGAATGTGGCAGAGCTCCCCAGGATGGGAATTCAGTATTCTTTCAGTTGTCATGTGAATCTCTACCAACTGTGGCAATGCCCCATGAACATTTGAACATATTTACATACCTTATATGTATGCCCAGGTGAAATTCCTCTCATGTATCTCCCATCACTGACACCACACACCAATGCTCCTCCCCTGCCATAGTTTAATCCTTCCATGACCCAAAACTTTTTAAAAAATGAAGTCAAATATATTGCCAAATTCGATTATTAGAAAAATGAGGTAGTAATGATAGATTTAAACATAAGAAGAAAATGCACAGTAATTTAGAAAGCTAAAATAAAATGAAATAAATTGAAGTATTAAAAAAGTGAAAAATATTAAACAAAAATTTTTTGACGTTTGCCTTTCATTGCTGTAATAACTGTTGTCCTGTATGTACAGCAGCAATTTCTTCCATTTCTTCCTCAGTGTCTTACTTTTTCTTTTCTCATTGTGCCTTCAAAGAAGTTTTAGATCACAATAAATTCACATACAGAATATAGGGAACTCCCATATACCCAACATCCTCCCTCTATTCCCCTCCCCTATTAATGATCTTTTTACATGTGGATGGCACATTTGCTACAACTGATGTACAAATACTGAAACATATCTACTAAGAAGTCAAGAGTTTACATTATGGTTTACATTTTAGACAATACACTTTTATACATTTTTGATGAAATTTAACATGACCTGTATCCATCATTGCAAAACCATGCAGAATACTTCCATTGTCCCCTAACTACCCCCTATTCCTCCCTCCCCATTTCCTCAGGGCCCACAGTGACCACCAGGCTTCACTGCTTAAAGGAAAAGATTCAAAGATACTTACAACAATGCTGAAGTCTTGCCACACTAGTCTGTCTTTCCCTATTAGGAACCACCCATGCTCTCAAAAAAATACCTTCCTCTCTGAGAACATCTTGGACCTTCCCAGGATGGGAGTACAACACCTTCCCATTCATTATATGAGTCTCCACCTACTGATATAACACACTATGACAAGATGAACACTCACACACTCTCTAGAAGCCTGCCCTAGGTGTGCCCTGTGCCTAATGCTCCCCCATCCAATACAATAAACCAGTAACCCTTCCTTGTTCTATTGCCAAAAAGTTTTCTCAACATTATGTTTCAACCACATCACCATCAATCCCCAGTGTTCACCTGCTCCCTTCTCTAACTCTTCCCCCAGTTCCATGGACAATCTGACCCATCCTCTCCACCCTAGCCCCTTGCCAAGCTTGCAAATCCAATAGTATACCTACATCCATGTCATATCCCTTCATGGCACAACTACTCGCTTCCACCTTCTCATAGACTTCCACCTGTATGGACATTGGCTCATAAATGTCTTCTCCCTTTCTATTTCCTATCAACTTATCTTCCAGACTCTAGTTTTCTGAGTTGGCTCAATTTGCTTAGTTCATATCAGAGAGGATATGTAGTATTTGTCCTTCAATGTCTGGCTTGCTTCCTTAACATAAGGTCCTCAAGAGTCATCCGTGTTATCCCATGTGTTAGTACTATATTCCCTCTTACAGCTGAGTAATATTCCATTGTACGTACATACCACATTTAGTTCATCTGTTGATGGGCATTTGGGTTTATTCCAACTTTTGGCAATAGTGAATAATGCCACTATGAACATTGTTGTGCATATATCTTTTCATGTCTTTGTTTTCAATTCTTCTGGGTGTATACCCAGCAGTGGAATTGCTGGGTCATATGGCAGATCTATAGATACTCTTTTGAGGAACTGCCAAACTGTCCTCCACAAAGGCTGGACCATTTTAATTCCTACCAGCAGTGGATGAGGGTTCCCATTCCTCCACATTCTCTCCAGCACTTTTAGTCCTCCATTTTTTTAATAGTCGCCAGTCTAATGGGTGTAATGTGATATCTCATTGCAGTTTTGATTTACATTTCCCTAATAGCTAGTGACGTTGAGCATTTTTCATGTTCTTTTTAGCCATTTGTATTTCTTCTTTGGAAAAGTGTCTGTTCAAATAACTTGCCCATTTTTTAAATGGGTTGTTCATATTTTTATTTTTGAGATATAGTATTTCTTTATGTATGTTGGGTATTAGGCTCCTATCAGATACATGGTTACCAAATATTTTCCCCATTGTGTAGGCTGTCTTTTCACTTTCTTGAAAAACTCCTTTGAGGTGCAAAAGATTTTAATTTTGAGGAGATCCCTTTTATCTATTTTTCCTTTCACTGCCCATGCTTTGGGTGTGAAGTTCATGAAGCCATTTCCCATTATAAGGTCCTGTAAATACTTCCCTACATTATTTTCCAAGGTCTTTATGGTCTTGTCTCCTAAGTTTAGATCTTTAATCCATTTTTGTATAAGGTGTGAGATGGTGTTCCTCTCCCATTCTTTTGGGTATGGATAGCCAGTTCTCCAAGCACCATTTGCTGAAGAAGCCATTCTTTCTCAGTTGAGTGGGCTTGGTAACCTTGTCAAATATCAGATGACTTTATATGCATGGAACTATATCAGAACCCTCAATTTGGTTTCATTGGTCAGTATGTCTATCCTTGTGCCAATACCATGCACTTTTGACCACTGTAGCTTTGTAGTATGTTTTAAAGTCAGGTAGTGTAAGTCCTCCAATTTCATTTTTCTTTTTCAATATGTCTTGAGCTATTCAGGGCCTTTTGCCCTTTCAAATAAATTTCATAGTAAGTTTTTCCAATTCAGTAAAAATGTTGTGCTGATTTTTTACTGGGATTGCATTAAATCTATAGATTAGTTTGGGGAGGATAGATATCTTAATGATATTTAGTATTCCTATCCATGAGCAAGGCATATTCTTCCATTTATTTGAGTCTTCTTTGATTTCCTTTAACAGTGTTTTGTAGTTTTCTGTGTATAAGCCATTTACATCTTTAGTTAAATTTATTCATAGGTATTTGATTTTTTTAGATACTATTTTAAATGGTATACTTTCTTGATTTCCTCTTCAGATTGCTCATTATTGGTATACAGAGCCAGCTTTTGGTTTTGTTTATTTTTTCTAATGCTTTCTTATTTTTTA
The DNA here is from genome assembly GCF_030445035.2 of Dasypus novemcinctus. NCBI lineage: Eukaryota > Metazoa > Chordata > Mammalia > Cingulata > Dasypodidae > Dasypus > Dasypus novemcinctus. The sequence goes on along the minus strand of NC_080689.1, from coordinate 22,043,564 downwards.
TTTCATTTAGTTCTACTCTGATTTGTTATTTTGTTCTATCTACTTCCTTTGGGGTTAGTTTGTTGTTCTTTTTCTAATTCCTCCAAGTATGCCATAAGGTCTTCAAATTTAGCTCTTTCATCTTTTTTGATATATGAATTTATGGCTATGAATTTCCCTCTTAGTACAGCTTTTGCTTCATCCCATGAGTTTTGATATGTTGTTTTATCATTTTCATTCATTTCAAGTTAGTTACTTTTGAAATTTCCTCCTGACCCACTTTGTCTAAGAGTGTGTTGCTTGACTTCCATATCTTTGTGCCTAATCTGGTTCACTGGTTACGGATTTCCAGCTTCATTCCATTGTGGTCAGAAAAATTACTTTGTATGATTTTAATCCTTTGAGTTCATTGAGAATTTCTCTGTGGCCTACCATGTGGTCTATCTTGGAGAATTATCTGTGTGCCCTCAAGAAAAATGTATATCCAGTTGTATATGGGTATAGCATTCTGTATATGTCTATTAGGTCCAGACTCTTTAAAGTATTATTCAAAGTCTTTGTTTCTTTATTGATTCTCTGTTGAAATGTTCTGTCTAATGGTGATAATGTAGTATTAAAGTCCCCCACTATAATTGTAGGGGCATCTATTTCTCCACTTAGTTTTTCCAGTGTTTTCCTCATGTATTTGAGGTGCTCTGGTTAGGTGCATGTATGTTTATGATTCTTCTTTCTTCTTCAAAGATTGCCCCATTTACTAATATATAGTGTCTGTTTTTGTCTCTTACAATAGTTTTGCATTTAAAGTCTATTTTGTCCACTATTACTATAGCTATTCCTACTTGTAAGATTGTTTTCCAGCCATTCACTTTCAACCTTCTTGAATCCCTGGATCTAAGGTGGGTTTCTTGTATACAGCACATAAATGGATCATGTTTCCTTAGCCATTCTGCCAAATTGTGTCTCTTGAATGTTGAGTTTAATCCATTACTATTCAGTGTTGTTACTCTCAAGGAATGACTTACATTAGCCATATTTTCTTTTGGTTTTGTGTATGTCATATGTTGCTTTTATTTCTCTTTTTATCTTTTTAGTTGTTCTTACTTTCTCCTCCAACTCTCTGTCTCCTGTTTTTTTCCTTTCAACCTGCAGAACTCTTTTTAGTATTTCTGGAAGGGCAGGATTCTTGTTGGCATAGTCTCATAGTTTCTGTTTATCTGTGAATATTTTGAACTCTCCATTATTTTTGAATGCCAGCTTTGTTGGATAAAGAATTCTTAGCTGAACATTTTTTTCTTTTAGTATCTTGACTATGTCATACCACTGCTTTCTTACCTCCATAGTTTCAGATGAGAAATCAGCTCTTAATCTTATTGAGCTTCCCTTGTATGTGATGGTTTCTCTTTTCTCTTGCTGCCTGAAGTATTTTCTCTTTGTCTTGAGCACTGGAGAGTTTGACAAGTATATGTCTTTTGAGTAGGTCTGTTGGGATTTATACCGTTTGGGAGTGTGCTGCACTTCCTGGATATGTACATTCTTCTCTCTCAACAGGTTTGGGAAATTTTCAGCCATTATTTCCTCCAACACCCCTTCTGTCCTCTTTCCCTTCTCTTCTCCTTCTGGGATGCCTATAATGCATTAATGCATATGTTTGTGTGTTTTGTGTTTTTGCTCAAATCCCTAAGTCCCTGCTGGATTTTTTCTATCTTTTCATCTATCTGTTCTACTATCTGTTTGATTTCAGATGTACTGTCTTCCCCATCACTAATTCTTTCCTCTTCCTGTTCAAATCTGCTATTATATGCTGAGAGTGTATTTTTGATTTCTTTGATTGTGCCATTCATCACTATCATATCCATTATCTTTTTATGTATGCTTACAATTTCTTCAGCATGCTTTCCTAGTGTTTTCTTAACATTCTTAACCTCTTCCTTCACTTCATTAAGTTGGTCCATGATATTTGTTTGGACAGCTTTGATTAGCTGTTCAATGTTCTGCTCTCTTCCTAGTGTTTAGTTTGTTCATTGGTCTGGACCAGATCTTCCTGTTTCTTGGTATTTTTTTATAATTTTTTTTTGTTGCTGTCTGGTCATCTTTTTATCTTGATGGGTCTTCAATTGATTAACTTCTCCTTCTAGAGTTTTCTTTAGTTGATGTTTTTGTGTATGTATTAATTTTCCTTTTTGACACTTGTTCTTATTCTTTTTCTTGGTTGCTGTCCATGTTCCCTTGAAGGAAAAAGATTAGGGCCAGGGAAAGCAAAAGAGATAAGAAAATAAAAAGGATAATACTAATAATTATAGTAAAAGTTAGAAGAGGAACCATATAAGACCTAGGAGAATGATTATTTAACTCATGTAAGCAGTGTAGAACAATAGGAATAAAAAAGTGGAGCACATACAGTGAAATGGGAAACTGAATATAGAGGAGTATAGAAGGTGAATTAAAAGGCCAGAATGATTAGGAAAGAGGGAAAGAAAAAAGGAAGGACAAAAAGAAAAAAATTAGTAAAAGAAAGAAAACAGAATAGAAGAATTAGAAAAAAAACAGGAAAATTGGGGACTAACAAAGAAAGGAGGAATGTAAGAATAATAGTAGAAAGAGGAAGATAGACTGATATAGGAAGGAAAAGATATAGCATTGGTAGCCAAAATTGGTATACGTAGAAAAGAGGAAATCAAGGAAGAGGAAACACAGCAAACAAGAAACAAGCCAGAAGTATCTAATTTTAAAAAAGGAGGGGAGAAAGAGGAAAGACAACAAAACAAAACAAAAGAAAGCACACACACACACACAGAAAAACAAAGAAACCCACAAACAAGCAGTCAAACAAAAACTAAGGAAAAACAGCCTTCTCTCTTAGGCTCCTGTGGAGCTTCTCAGTCTGCCAGTGTTTATTAATCAATTACTCTGCAGCCTTCCCTCTGCAGGTTTTGAAGCAGGTTTTAGTAAGTAAACTAAGTTAAATTTTCAAATAGAAGTATCCATGTTTTAAAGGAAAAATTAGAGACCCAAGACAAGATAATAAAAGAATAATGTCTATGTTTTCCCCAGCTGGATTTTTAATATCTTGGTAAATTACTACGCTAAGACGAGCTGGGGATCAAACTAGAGACCTTGTATATTCAAGGCAGAAAATCCTCTACTGAGCTAAACTTTATTGTTGGGTCAGTTAGCTCTTCAGAAAACTATCTAGTCACTTTCCCTCTGGCAGATTGGACTTTCTGCAATTGGATAAATTCCTGCTGATTAGTAATCTGTATTTGCCCCCTTTCCATTCGTATTGCTTTCTCTCACAGGGCAGCAGGAGCAATATCTTATGTGAGAGTTCCCTTTTGAAATTCAAATGGGACTCTGATGACTTAACACACCACAGAATAAAAATGACTCTCAACCCTCTTCAAGAACCCGCCTCCTCCCAGAGAACCCTAAATAGACTCTTGAAAGTTTATTAAGCTCTTTTTTAGGGGAGTTGGAATTTTGATAGTTTTCAGCATTGGACTAGATAATTGCCTGACTCTTCCTTCTCCCAGGCCAATTTTCCGTATTCCAGGGTGGTTGGGTAAATCAGGAGCTGCCTCAGCAGATTTACCTCTCCCCTCTTCCTGCTGCCACCTCGAGCCAGCTGGTATGCTCCTCAAAGTTGCAAAAGGGAGTCCAGGCAATCAAACCTACAGAAGGGAAACCCCTTTCTACCCTTCAGCAGAACCCTCCCACTCTTAGAGAATGCCTCCTCTGGCTGAGTGACCAGTGGGAGTCAGGGCTCATCACAGTTTCCTGCCTTAAGGGTGGGACTTAGCCATTCCACAGTTCCAGCCTCAAGGGCCAGAAACTCTCAGTTTTACCTTGAGCAATCAATCTCTTTGTCATGCTCTCTCCAGATCAATGCCTTGAAGCCCCCTGCCCTTGGGTTCCCAAAACAGTTTCATTGGTCAGGATCTTGCCCCCACTCAGTCATTTTTTGTGAGAGAGATGATGAGAAATGCCATTTCGCCCCTCCCTCTTCTGTTCAATTTTTTCATTCTTTTTTCTTCCAGCTCCATAGCTTGAATCATTTGAATTGTCCAGTCTTTAAGTCCACTGATTTTTATTATGACAGCTGTTGGAGAAAAAGGACATTCACTGGGACAAGAAACTGATTGGCCATGGGCAGAAAATGTATTTATTAAGAAGTTATCCCAACAGAGGGGGTCTGAAGAGAGACTTCAGCCCACTCGTGGAAAGTGCTGATGTGAATTTATATAGTACATCAATAGGCAGGGGAATGTTAGTTCATGGGGGAGGGGGTTAGGATCCAGAGAACAGCCTTGAGTCAATAAAGGGTTGTAAAAGTGAATTCTCTTTGTGTATGGCTTGGGAGTGGTAGGCTAGGAAGTGGGGTTTTCTTGTTATGCAGGGGGGGGGTTGTTGGCCCTGAAAGGATGAGGGTCCTTATCTGCTCCATTCCCACAGTGATAAGGCTCATTCTTGGAGGGAGAGATGCTGTCTTCCACATGCAGGTAGCTTGCTCAGTCGATCAGAATGGAGCCACAGCCTTATGACCTGGTAATCATTGCAAACCTCTAACAACAGCTCTAATATGCTGTTGAGACTTTCTACGGAGCTTTTCATTTCAGTTATTGTGATCTCCAACTCCATTATGTCTGTTTGGTTCCTTTTTAAATTTTCTATCTCTTTACTGAGATTCTCATATTGTTCATTCCTCATTTTTTATATATACTTTAGTCCTCTCTTCATGTTTTCCTTTATTTCCTTGAACATATTGGGGATTTGAAAAAAAATCTTTGCCTGGTATTTTCAAAGTCTTGTCTTCTTCACTGATGGTTTCTGAATTTTTATCTTCTTCCTATTGATGAGCTATAATTTCCTTTTGTTTGCTTGTCTTGGAATCTTTTGGTCCACACTGTTGATTTTAATACTTTAAGATGTTATCTCTTGGATTTAGTTTCTGGACTGTCTGGATACAAACTTAAGGAACAGACAGTCCAGAAACTAATTCCAAGAGATAACATCTTAAAGTATTAATCATAAACATAAACTCAGGGCAAAAAGCCTATATGGCAGTGATTTCCTTGAGTGCCAAGATCTAAAAAAAGCACAAAGTAATACAAAAAAAAAAAAAAACCACACCTTTCACAGTCTTTGCAAATTGGCTCTGTGTAAGCTGGTGTTTTCCTTTGTAGTTAGCCCTCTTACCAATGAGAACACCTACAGCTGAAAGTGAAGTGCAGGATCCTTTCTGTCTTTCTGAGCTTACTTTTTGCCCTGAGTTTGTGCTTATGATCCCTTGTGGACTTAGGAATTCCCCTGTCACAGGAATCTGAATGTCTCTTCTACACCTTATGAAATAGGATCTACTCCCCCTTCTGTGTGCTTTCATATATGTCTTAAAGTCAGTAAAACTTTTCCCCAGTCCACTTTGACTAAAGTGGTTCTTCTACTACTTTAACTGACTGCAAGTTGTTTCTGACTGCAGGGCAAGTTCTGGGAGGATGAGCCAGAGATGAGTTTCCTGGTTCAGTCTTTCATGATAACTCCCTACTAACTGACACTAACATACAGGCACCCAGATTTCTGATGTTTTCTAGAGTTCTGAAGAAGATCACTGTAGCAGTTTGATATGCTTATGCCTTCCAAAACTATATATTGGATTATGTTTGTAATCTGGTCTCTATCTGGGCATGATTGAGTTATGATTGGGGCTTTGACTGGGCCACGTCATTAGGGCATTGAGTCCTCACCCCTTGGTGGGTGGGGATTCACAGATAAAAGGCATGGCAAAGGACAGTATGGTGGGTTTTTGATGTTGGAGTTTTGATGCTGGAATTTGATTCCAATGCCTTAAACTGGAGCCCTGGGAAATAAGTCCATAGGGACAAGAGAAGCCAGTCCCAGGAAGAGAGGAAACCTGAGCCCAGGAAGAAGCAAGCCCTGGGAAGGAAGGAACCTTGAATCCAGAGAAAAGCAAGACCCTGGAAGGAGGAACCCAGAAAGACTGAAGCCTTGCAGCCATCAGCAGCCATCTTGCTCCAACACATGAAAATAGACTTTGGTAAGGGAAGTAACTTATGCCTTATGGCCTGGTATCTATAAGCTCTTACTCCAAATAAGTACCCTGTATAAAAACCAATCAATTTCTGGTATTTTGCATCAGCACCCCTTTGGCTGACTAGTACAATCACTGCCAGTTTTGTTTTGTTTTGTTTTCCTGAGAGAACAGCTGACAACCTAGAGCATCTTACACTACCATCTTGGTTCAACCAGAAGTCCTCAACTCATTACTTATCTGCATTTTTCATATTATATCTTTACTGAGAAAATGCTTATTTATCAACTAACATTTACTGGATGCAATATTAGATGTGAGTGATTAAAATTTAAATAAACCTTGGCCTCTGCCCTCAAAGAGCTTAGAATATAATGGGGAAAGACAGATTAATTATCAGCACAATAAAGTTTGATCATAGGTTATGTAAGAATAGCATACAGAATATCTTATGTCAAAGAGCAGGGACCCATGACTATCTGGGGCTTAAGGAATATTTTTTGAAGGTCAAATTCATATCAGTTTTTAGTAAAAGCTGAAAGATTAAAAAGATGGGTAAGAGGAAAGCTATTTCCAGGATTATTGTGGTTATAGTATGCAGACATAAATATGAGAAAGAAGCTGAGTGGTAGACAAGCTCCTGAACTTGAAAGAAGTTGTGTGCAACAATTTTACTCTGCAAGCAATATTGAAAGTGCTTTGGAAATATTTTAATGAAGATGACATGATCAGATTTGCAACCGTGTAGAAGATGGGTGGTGGGGTGATGTGGAGAGGATCAAATTACAGCCAGGGTCCTTATAGGAGGTTCTTCTTAATTTGGATGAGAATTTTCTGAAGTTTAGACTAAGTCAGTGGTAAATGAAATGTAGAAAACAGGCATAAATAAAGATATCAAAACTGTAGAATCAACAAGATTTGATGAGCAATTCAAAGGAATATGTCAGAGGAAAGTGCCTTTAAAGAAAACTAATAGGCAAAGACAAATTTGGTTTAGGTGACTAGGTGAGTACTGGTGTCATTTAAAAACATGATATGTGCTGAAAGACTAGATATTTGTTTGTTGTTTTTCTTAACTATTTTTGTTTTGAACAGAAGACATGAAAGTAGAGCTATCTGGCAGGCTATTGGTGATATAGGTCTGAATTACAGGACAGGGAGATCAGATTTTCATTAGCAAACAGACTAACTGAAGAGTAAATAGGATCATTTGGAGAAGATTTTAATTCAAAGAACAGAAGGCTGAGGACAGAAATTTTAAAAAAAAGTCGTCAGAGAAGAGAACCTGAAGAATGTACATAAAAGTTAAAAAAAAAAAGAGAGAAAAGAGTGATACTATTGCTGGATTTTCTCTAGATTCTTGGCTAAGCAACAAAAAATGAATTTTAGGTGCAAGCCAGTTTAGTTAGGCCAATAATTTTTTAAAGAATAGAGAGAAGAGAAATGGGATGAAAGAAATTGGATAAATTTACAGATTATGGGCTCTAAGTAGAGAGGAAGGGCTGAAATGAGATAAAGAGGACTGATTTACAGATTACAATTCCCCATTACAGATTACAAATTCCCAGGTTTACTTGCATACTGATCCAGACAGGGGGGAAGAAGGTGAGACAGGGGGGAAGAAGGTGAGATTTTGCGCTTGCTTTTTAAATCATTAATTATTCCTCCCCTTTGCTAATGTAGGGGGAGGAATCCCAGTTGTTTCCTGTTTTGATTGATTACCCCACCCCTTATCCCCCAGGAGGGCCCAATGGTAAGGATCCTGGAGAATATCTGGGGCTTCTCCTTTTCTCCAGAGGAAATCACATCTGAATGGAGTTTCTTGCAAAGTTTTTCTATCAGCCATCTTGTGGGGTATTCATGGTCACATGGGTTTAACGACTGGATTTTCTGCCAGGTTCTAGATCCATCGATTGATTTCTAATCTAGTCTTCCTCAGTATCACAGAATCAAGGCAGGGAAATAATATAAAACTTCTAGAGAAAACAAATTGAATGGATTAAAGATTTAAGTAATAAGACCTCTGTGAGTAAATTGAGAAAATTTAGACTATTTATTCTAGAACAGTGATCCTATGCTGTAATGGGGAAGGGGTCTTATATGGGACAGATGTAATCTATGACTGAGTATTACCTACAGTGTCCTACATAAATAGTGTTTTCAATCTTTAGAGATGATGGCAAGAAGTGAATGTGCAATATAATGCAACAAAGAAGTTTAAGATTAGTTATACACAGTGGCAGAAATTCCAGAATTTCTATATAGGATAAGGTTATAGGTAGCAATCTGGTTGATACATAAAGCTATGAAAAATTTCTTGAGGTTTCATGTCTACAAAAAGTACATGGCCTTTACTGGGATACTATGTTTTAATACGGATCACTGTGTGGAGGGTCAGCTGATAGAGAGTGTGGTGGTGAATTTATGCTACCTGATTGCCATGAGCCAGCTCTTGGTACCACATTGATATGTGGAATCTTATGTAGCTTATCCTTCAGGTTCTCCCTTGGAAATCTGGGCTGAGTTTTAACGAAGATGAGCTGATTATCCATACTTAATGACCAAGAAAATGTGTTCCCTAGAAGGTGAATACTGGATATGATATTTTTGAAATGGTTAGTAATGCTTTTAATCTGTATTTTCTGTAATCAGAGCGTCAATGAAATTATTATATAAAATGAAACAATGAATAAGAATGAATAAATTTACTACAATTGCTTTAAAATAGTGCTGGATGAAAAATGGTCACTGGAGATTTTAGAATAGTTTGCATTTGCTGATGGAAAAGTATTTCCAAGCTTAAAAAGAAGTTAAAATTAAAGCCAAGCATACTCATTTAACAAGTTTATTCTACTCCTACTCCAGGATTCTCTCAATAAAGCAATGCTATTTAATCTACTTAATCCTCATAGTTGACGATGTTTAAAGGATTTTGAAGTTGACATTACTGGTAGAATTTCTGTAGAGATTTCAATGTCTAATTGAAACATGAGGATCCTTAGAAACAGAAAATCCATTGATCTGTATCTTCTTAAAAATAGCTTATATGTGAAAATGACCTCTCAAGGGAATCTTTCTCAAACATTTTCTTTTCATGGGTAAAGATGAGTAAAATAACTTCATCCAAGTTTAAGTAACATAAACAAGAAGATTCTCATTACAAAAAGTTGTTAGGGCCCTTTAATTTAGCTCTATAATACTAAAATACGGCAATAGCAATAAACTTCAAATTTGGCAGTAGTGGAATTTTTTCCATGTTACATCAAGCCAATACTGAATAAAATTGGTCCTATATTTTCTAAGTTATTAACCTTTACAATGAGATACATTTTCTGGGCATGGAGAAAAACGTTCTCCTCTTTTTAATGTGAACTTAAGTTAGAGATGTTAATCAAATAAAGAAATTGGATTTAAACCATATTGGTCAAAGCCATTTTCTTTCGCCCTTTCTACATTTGCCTTTCAGTTACACATTGGAAAAATAATTATAGAAAATGCTTGAACCTCTTGTATATAATGGTGAATATTTTTATATCACTAAAGGTGAAGGAATCAGTTAACTTATATGCCTTTTTAAAAGAAATGTGCTATACAATCGCACTGTGCATAAAATGCCTCAGAAATCTTCATCTGTTCCTGCATTCTTTCATCCAAGTTCCTTATTCTTACTGTGGTCCTAGCCAACTTCCTCATGGAAAGTAATTGTGAAAGCTTTTATCCATTTGTTCCTGTTCTACATTATAGTACTATCAATAGTATTTATTATTTAAGTTTGACCAAATTCCCTCTTTTAAGCTTCCCAAAAATTGGTTTTCCCTAAATTATTTCATAATGTAACCTTCCTAAAACACATTTCTCATATTTACCAACATAGGTTTGGGTACATCTTCTTGTACTGTCTTGATATAGAACTCTTGCAGCTAAATTCCATGAGCTTTCTGTTTATACATTTATCCTGCCTAAAACTTTACTTTTAAAAACAATTTATCCTGGACTTCATTTGGATAGATAATCCTTTCTAACACTCATATTTATCCCAATGGTTAAACATGTGGGATTGGAGTAAGACACTATGGGGATAAAATTTTTTCTCCCACTAATTTATTCTGAACATGTTACTTGATTCTCTAAAGCTCAATCTTTGCATTCTTATTATTGGAACAACAATATTTCTTATAAAGTTTTTTTGACTATTAAATATTTAAATAATATAAAATACTTAGATAAATGCCTGGCACATTGGAAAAATTTAATATATTTACAATTCTCATTCTCATATGTTTATTTACTCATATGATTTTGTACCTCTCTGTGATGTAACATGACACAATGAAATTAGCTTATTAGTTTTGTGACTTTGGGTAAGACTTGTAGTGATTATTCAATGACAAGATCTAGATTCAATAGCAAGATTAGCTGATATAAAATGTGTCCTTGTCAAATGCCTATTGAATGAGTAAATGAATGATGTATATTTACATATGTACATTGAAGAATTGGTCATAATGGTTTCAAAAAGACCTTCATTAAATCATTTAGCAAATGATTGTTTATTAATGATGGACAGCATTCTGTGATAACCACTGAGAATAATTTCAAATAGGCCCAGTATGGACCATTATGTAATTGTATGGTATGCATTTTAAACACTGTCTGTGATTAGATTGGTTAATAATTCTTTGGAAATATTAACAAGTGCCTCTTAAACCTAGACTATAATTCACATATATCTGTGTATGTCTGGGAAACTCTTTATTTTCCCCCAAAATCCAATCAGCCCACCTGAGACAGTGATGGGCGTGCCCATTAAGGAAACACAATCCTAAAGTAAGATATTGTGAGAAAGTATTCAGGGCCAGCAATGAAAATCTCTTCAGGGTAGACTCTAAAATAGACCCCTGGAAAAAGCATCTTTGGAGATAAATAGCCTGGCTGGAAAGTATCAATAGTTCCAGGCTGAATGAGGACCAGGGAATAGGCACTTGACCATGTTTTTCAACCTAAACTGAAAGGTGGCAAGGCTAGATAGCCTAAGAGATAAAGATTGAGGCAGACTCAGTCGTATTATTTAGTATTCCCTCTCCGCCCCCTCCCCATGGGAGGACTGAATGTTGGTAAAAATAAAACATCGTTTAGGATTAACGTATTAGTCACTCAACCATAACAGTCAAAAGAACAATAGTTAATTTTAACATATTTACCAGATCAGAAATGCGTTTCTATAATCAAATGGCTGTTACTTATTGTCTCTCAAAAGAGTGTTCTTTAAATGAATTTTAAAAGTCTTTAAAGTATGCAAACACTAAATGTGTTGATACTCATGCCTCACCAGAATCCCAGAGACAGCCAAAGTAGATACAATCCCAGGTACTGGTTCTCCTGAGGGCTACAGAGACACATAGGTTCTACGGTCATGACAGTTGCTGTGGAGTTCAGTCCCTTGTCAGTGGGCCTGACCTTGGAATTTGTGTTCCTGAGTATGATGAAGTTGACCTCAGATGTGACCTTTCTACACATACCTCTTCTGTCATGTTTACTGAACCCGTGGTTGGTGCTGGGGTTGGTGTATACCCAGGAGACTTCGATCTCTGGACTGGCCATGTGCCAGCTGGGCCCTGAGCCTCAGCAGAGTTGTGACTCCTACTCTCCAGTTTGTTGAACTTACACAGGTCAGCTAACAGAGAGGTGAAGATGGTCAATCACCACACCAGGGAACTGAGAGTACCTACAAGTGCAAGCAGGAGAATCGCATCCATCGACCATGTGGGATCTAAGCCCCATCTCGATTTAGAGGTCGAGTGGACATCACCATCCCAGAGTCCACAGGATGGAGGAAGAAAATATGGATTAGAATGAACTTACAGGTATTCTACTATAGAACTATTGTGACTAGTAATGGAAGAAACTGCAGCATTGAGCTGGAAAAAGTGGCCATGATAGTTGCTGAGGGCAGGGAGAGGGAAGAAGAGAGGAGATGTGAGGGTTGTCCTAAATGATATTGCAGTGAGAGATGCTGGACGTTATATATCCTGCCATAACGCACTGAATGGACTGGGGGAGAGTGTAAACTACAAAGTAAACTATAACCCATGTGGTACAGCAGTGCTCCAAAATGTATTCGCCAAATGCAATGAATGTGCCACAATGATGAAAGAGGTTGTTGATATGGGAGGAGTGGGGGTGGGGGTGGGGGGGTATGTGGGAACCTCTTATATTTTCTAATGTAACATTTTTTGCGATCTATGTATCTTTAAAATAAAAAGACAATTTAATTTAAAAAAAAGAAAAAACAAACAAAAGAATTCTTTAGAGTATGCCAACACTGAATATGTAGATAAACTTTTCATGTGGCTTTAGATATATGATCCTTCTAATGTTTTTTCATTATTTTTAGTGATAAAAATGACCATTAATTAAAAATTGAGGTAAACTTTTGGTTGTACAAGATGCAAATTTGAAACTAATTTTTAAAAACTGTCAATAAAATGTTTTTAAGTTTATAAAATGGGATTATATAACTTACTCTTGAAATTGCTGATGATTAGAAACATGCTATAATCATACTGGAATAAAATCCAATTAAACTGCAAAGTTATATCCCTTCTTCCAGAATCCTTAGAGAAACAAACAAACAAACATCAGCTCTGGAACAGAGGTAATATCAAGATCTTAAAGAATATATTTACAGTAGAATTGTGTAGAGGATATAATGGTGAATAAGAATTAATTGTAAAAAACTTTTGTCCTTGCCAAAAATGGGTATTATTACTAAGATGTGACCATAAACATTTCAAAGGAAAGTACATCTAAATCTCTTGATACTTAGCATTAAAAATCCAGAGCAAATTTCTCAGTTGTATCCCAAGCTGAGTAATTATATCTGGTCTATTTCATAGGCATTTGATAATTTTTTGCTTCTCAGTAGGTCCTACGTTTATGATTTCACTGCATTGGAAGCAACTAATACTAATATGGTGAAATTCAGGGAAAAAAAATAACCAAATAAAAATGAGACAAAGCTAGTTATACCTGGGAAAGACAAAAAGCGAGATACTGCTTTATATAAGCACATAAGCCCTGTCAGTGAATGACCCTAGAATTCCATGAGGAAAAGCTACACATGTTTAAGAAAAATCTTCTAGTGTGTCCTTCAAGTTCAGTGGCTGATTTACATTATATACTCAAATGTAATGAAAAGGGGAGGAAATAAATCAAATGCAATGATAAGTGATGGGCAGGCCCTATGGCCATAGCCATTTTCTCTCTTTTCTTAATGCCTTCTTGGGGAATGCTCAGTGACAAGACAGGCTACTGGGCTCATCACATTATTCTAAGTACATTACACATTCTAGGACAAAAGAACAATGTAAATACTGCAATGACTCCCCATCATCTTCATTCCTGTGGGTCCTTGCAGCAAACCTGCTTTGCAGAGGTTAGGTAATATGCGGAACCCTAGTAATATGAAAGTATCTGTTCTCATAATAAGAGAAATTGAGTAATAGAAGCATCCAGGAATTGAAATTATTGTAATATGAAAGGTCATTGGAAACTCAGGCTGACTTGAAATCAAAGTTTTAGAAAAGAAAGAGTAAAATCCAGTAACTTGTGTTTTATTTGATAAGAGATTTTGCATTTTACAGAGTACTATATACTGATGTTATCTTATATGATCCCCAAAATGAGCAGGTATTGGATTTTGTTTATAGGTCAAAAAAGTTAACTCCACAGAGATTAAAAGGTGTGGTTTTTTTCTATTTTATTAGAAAGAATTGACAGAGATTGGATTGGCACACAGGTGTTCTGTATCTAATTTCAGATTTGTGTATTTGTGTGTACCACTTGAGATGCTATATCACTCTGCCTTGAAAAGAGTCTGACTTAGTGGTACCATCCAATTGAATGTCTATTTCTCATGGATGATTCACCATAACAGTGGCATTTCCATGTAATTTATAGGAATTAGTAGCTCTGGTAAAGTCACTTACAGCATAGAGAGATTTTTCATTTTAATTTTTTACTTTTTTTTTTTTTAGGTACTGGAGCCCAGGAATTGAACCCGGGACCTCACATGTAGAAAGCTGGTGCTCAACCACTGAGCCACATTGGCTTCCCTGAGTTGTTTTTTGTTTGTTTGTTTTGCTTGTTTCTTTTTGTTTTTTTAGGAGGCACTGGGAACCAAACTTGGGAATACCCATGTGGGAAGCAAGCGCTCAACTGCTTGAGCCACATCCACTCCGAGATTTTGCATTTTAATTTTTAAATCAAATCTGTACAATTAGTATGGGATGACTGAAATTACAAATTTAAAACAAGAGCTGGCCTCTTTTTTTACACCAAGTAAAGGCAGTAAGCAAAAACTTATGTGACATGATCAAACATGTTTTTACAAACATATAAAAAATGAAATCTTCTATATACATTAAGCACCAGTACCCCTCTTTGGTCCTCATCCTATCTTCTAGTAGCCTATGCCCAAGGTTTTAATTCTATATGTTTATTCTTTTTATTTAGTTCATATTGAGACCACATATTATTTGTCCTTTTATGTCTAACTTATTTCACTCAGCATAATGTCAAGTTTCATCCATGTTATTACATGTGTCCTGATTTCATTATGTATTTTCATAATCTATAACACATATTCTGTAACAATGTAAGGTGTTGATCGAGTGATGTTGTATGGGACTTCAGCACATCTTACATGTTGTTTTGTAAGTTCACATCTTCTCTAACAGAAAATATACATTAAAAACGGATGGATGGATAGATAGATAGATAGATAGATAGATAGATAGATAGATAGATAGATAGATAGATAGGATAAGGTAAGGTAACTTTAATCCCATGGCTCTCTTTTAGATATAAGAGTAAGAATAAGAATAGCAGTTGGTAACACTGTAGGAGCACTTAGTGTACCAGACATTATTCTAACTGATTTATGTATACTAACTCTATCCCTCTGTGGTAGTTTGGAACTATATATATCTCAGAAAAACATTCTTCAACTTAATTCATTCTTATGATGGGTGTGAACCCATTGTAGGTAGGACCTTGGGATGAGGTTATTTACTCAATTAGGATAGAACTTAATCCTATTACTGGAGTCCTTTATAAGCAGAATGAAATTCAGAGAAAAAGAGAGAAAGCCACAGGAAGCAAGAAGCTAAAAGCTAATGGAAACTAGAGGAAAGCAATAGGCCAGGATAGGAGGCAATGTTCATTGCCATGTGAAAGAGGAGCCAAGGATCAAGGATCACTGGTAGCTAGCCTCAGAACACCAGTCTTGGAAAGAAAGCTTGGCCTTTGTAATACCTTGATTTGGAATTTCTTTTAGCCTTAAAACCGTGAGCTAATAGATTCCCATTATTTAAGTAAAACTATTTCATGGTATTTTCTTGAGTAGCCAAGGAAACTAAAAAACCCTCACAACAACCTTACGAAGAGCAGCTTTTTTATCCCACTTAACAAACCATTAATGAGACACAGAGAGTAGAATAACTTGCCAAAGTTTGCGTAGTGGTCAATGGCATAGCTGGGTTTTGCCTCTAGGCAGGCTGCTCCAGAATCCATGCATTTAAAAAAGAAATTATGTGGTCTGTCATAAAAGTTATATAATGGACAGGCACTCCAAATGACTCTCATGTCACATAGAATTGGTTGGATTTCTCGTTCCATTACTGCCTAGATGTTTACCTCATCTCGGCCACAGTTAATCTCTCTATGAAATGGAGAAGCTGATAATATCTATTCCTAGGATCATTAGAAGGTTCAAGTGAAATGGTACAAGTAAACTCAACTTCCTGGGGCACATTGGGAAATGAATAAATGGTAAATATAGAAGAAAAGTTGGAATCACACTTTAAAAATAATCTAGCCCATGCCATTAGTTCAAAATAATGAGAAAGCTAAATTCTAAATGGTTTAAATGGAGTATTTGGTATCATGACATCAATGACAGAACCAGGAGCTGAAGCTAGGCTTCTCAATTCCAAGTCTAATGCTCTTTGAACCACAAAGGAGTCAATAAGGGTTTTATCCAACAGTGCCAATTCTTTAAATTTTAGAAG
This sequence comes from Dasypus novemcinctus, assembly GCF_030445035.2. Classification (NCBI taxonomy): domain Eukaryota; kingdom Metazoa; phylum Chordata; class Mammalia; order Cingulata; family Dasypodidae; genus Dasypus; species Dasypus novemcinctus. The sequence continues at coordinate 22,027,472 of NC_080689.1, read as the reverse complement.
TTCACTATTGGAATTGTTTCAATTATTTTTCTCTGTTTAAACACTACTGACAGAGACTGTCATTGGAATATCCATTCAGTCTTGTCCATGTCACAGCTATTTACAAGTAAACTATAGAAACATTTTTTCTCCCTCAATTGTTGATAATAAATGAATTGTCTTGGAAAAAAATAAGCAGTATCAAGCATAGCTCCATCTGTGACCTCAAACCAATCCAGTCACAGAGGAATTGTTTTTCTTGCTTTTCAGAGCTGGGATGTTTATTTATTTATGTGTTTGATGGCAGCCATGGCTTGAAGTACATTCAAGCAGTAAGAGGTCAGGAGAACCACAAAATATTATCAAATCAAGAACAAGCATAGCCAAAGCAAACTCTGAAAGCAAGAGAACCTTCAACTTGGCTCCTTGGCCATCAGCAAAATCCTTGAGCCAATCATATGGCACATTTTACAAAAGCAATGAGAATATAAGCTGTGAAACTTATGATGTTTCTTAATGTATGGTTTTCAAAGAAAGCAGTCCCTGATACCTGTACTGATGTTGGTAGGGCAAAGATTGAAATGAACTCTGTCAAATTTATAGATTTTGTATGTGTGTCAACCATAGATACACAAAGAGAATTCAAGTTATTTAAAGGTAAGATTCTTGCCTTTAAAAATCTTCTAATGGTGCCTAGAATAGGCATGATCACAGAATTTTAAAAAAATAAAATGAAAAACAACAAAAATCCCACAGTTGAATTCAGCTGAAGTGTGGATCCTAAGACTATTAACCACAAACAAGTAAAACTGTATTTTGCTCCTTGAAATTGTATTGGTGCAGAACGTTGTTACAATTGATGAAAGGACTTTTTATAACTGTACTATTAACTGTAATCCACTCTTTAATTTAGGATTCACTGTTTATATAGCACAATTACATTGATGTTTCAAAAAATGTTATTCTGTTGCCATATATATAGCCTAATATATATGTATGTGTCTTAAGTTCCTATAATAGTAACTGGATCATAGGATAAACTATAATTATTTTGAATAACTCAGATAAATGAACAAACCTTAATAATCATGTGTGTTTAATCTAAATTAATAGAAACAGCAAAACTGTGTCTTCCCCTAAGAACACATGTTATATACATTTATCCCAGCTGTGCATCTCACACTCTATAGCATTCTTTGAGTTGTTAATAGACACTCTTCCAAAAAAGTGTGCAGTGTCCAAAGAAATCATTGAATTAATATATATCTATGATAGACCCCCTTTTCCAAAGATGACCCCAATAATTTTTCCAACCGTAAGTGTTCTTCTACAATGTGATATTGCCATTCTCCCATCAAGAGGTGGAATCTAAGCCCTCTGCCCTTAAATATAGATTAGCCTTTGTGTTAGTTAGCCAAAGTGGTGCTAATGCAAAATACCAGAAATTGGTTGGCTTTTTAAAGGGCATTTATTTGGGGTAGGAGCTTACAGCTACCAGGCCACAAATCATAAGTTACTTCTCTCACCAAAGTCTATTTCCACATGTTGGAGCAAGATGGCTGCCAGCATCTGCCAAGAGTTCAGGCTTCCTGGGTTTCTCTCCTCCTGAGTCTCTGTTTCTCTCCAGGCTCAGATGCTATTCTTTCTCCACAAGGCCAACTGTAGACTATCAGATGAATGACTCTGTATCTCTCACCCGGGCTTCTGCTGTGTCTGAGGAGCCATCTGTATTTCTCTGTGTTCTGTGTGCTCACTTCCCGAGCTCCAGCTCAAAGCTCCAGCATCAAAACTCCAAATAACTCCTCTGCTCTGCTGTGTAATTTTATCTGTAGTTTTTTAAAAATTTATTCTAGATATCTGTGTGTGTGTTTTTTATTGATTTTGTAAAAATATTACATTAAAAAATATATATGAGGACACCTTCAAACCCACCACCCCCACCCCACCACTCCCCCCCAGCAACACTCATTCCCATCATCATGACACATCCATTGCATTTGGTAAGTACATCTCTGGGCACCTCTGCACCTCATGGTCAATGGTCCACATCATGGTCCATACTCTCCCCCATTCCATCCAGTGGGCCCTGTGAGGATTTACAGTGTCCGGTGATTGCCCCTGAAGCACCATCCAGGGCAGCTCCAAGTCCCTAAGATGCCTCCACATCTCGTCTCTTCCTGCCATTCCCCATACCCATTAGCTACCAAGTCCACTTTTCCCACTCCAATGCCACCTTTTCTCTGTGGACATTGGATTGGTTGTGTCTGTAGTTTTATGCTCCTCTTGGTGGGTGGGGACTCAATGTTCTACTACACGGCCCAATCAAAGCCTTGTTAATCATCATTTAGTCAAGTAAAAGAGAAACCTCAGAATCTACTACAATCTAATGTGCAAACAGTTCATTTTACAAACATAATCCAATAACAATTTTTCGAATCCATAAACAATGCCAAACTGCTACTGCCCTATACCTTATTTGTAATCAATGCAATAGAGCGAAAATGACATTATGTGACTTCAAAGGGTAGGTCAGAAGAAGTTCTCAAGTTTTTGTTGTTTCTCTCAAGGTGCCTGAAATATGAACGAGGCCTAGAGCTGCAGGGTGCCTAAGAGTTACCTTCTGAGAGCATCCATGTTGCTCAAATGAGGCCACTCTCTTAGCCAAGCTCAGCATGTAAATGCACTACCTTTCCCCCAGCATGGGACATGACTCCCAGGGATGAGCCTCCCTGGTGCTGAGGGATTACTACCAAGCACCAGCTGATGATGTAACTAGAAAATGACCTTGAATAAAAGGGTCAACTCAGACCAGCAGAATATCTCAGCCTACATGTAATACCAGGTGTTAAAAAATGCTTTTTGACTTTGGTGAAAAGGGGGAAATGGAAAGGACAAATGAGTTTATATGGCTATGAGTCTACAAAGAAGAGTAGGGAGGTCATCAGAGGGGTAACGTTTATGCTTGCCTCAGCAGGGTACCAAAGACAGCCAAAGTAGATAGAAACCAAGGTACTGGTTCTCCTGAGAGCTACAGAGACCCACAGGTTCTATGGTCATGGCAGATGGCTCTGGATTTCAGTGCCATGTCCGTTGGCTCTACTTTGGTATTTGTGTTCCTGAGTGTGATGGAGTTGAACTCAGATATGACCTTTCCACACATGCCACTTCTATTACTTTTACTGGACCTGTAGTTGGCATTGGGATTGGTGTATACTCAGGAGACCTGAATCCCTGGACTGTCCATGTGACAGTAAGGCCCTGAGCCTCAGCAGACTTGCTGGTTTCTTGGACTTACCCTGGCCATCTAACAGGGAGGTGAAGAAGGTCAACCACCACACCAGGGAGCCAAAAGTGCTTACAACTGCAAGCAGGAGGATTGTATCCATCATCCATGTGGCAACTAAGCCCCCTCTTGATAGAGGGGGACTGAACATAACCATCCCAAGGTCCACAGGATGGAGGAATAGAGTATGGATTAGAGTGGATTTACTGGTGTTCTGCTGTGGAACTATTGTGATTAGTAATGGAAGAAATTGTAGCATTGATGTGGAGAAAGTGGCCACAGTAGCTGCTGAGGGTAGGGAAAGGGAAGAAGACATATGATGTAGGGGCATTTTCAGGACTTGGACTTGTCTTGGGTGGTGTTGCAGGGACAGATGCTGGACATTGTGTGTCCAGCCATGGCCCACTGGGTGGACTGGGGGGAGAGTGTAGACTACAATGTAGACCACTGTCCATGTGGTGCAGCAGTGTTTCAAAATGTATTCACCAGGTACAGTGAATGTGCCACAATGATGGAAGAAGTTGTTGATGTGGGAGGAGTGGGGTGAGGGGGGTGGGGTATATGGGGACCTCATATTTTTTTAATGTAACATTTAAAAATAAAGAAGAAAAAAATAAAAAGATGCCATTCACCATGGAAGTCCAACTACCCTGAGTGCACACACTCTGGCTGACATTCCCAGAAGAGTTCAAACTTGTGAGTATCAAGTGCCAGACATGTGAATGAGGAGTCATTTTCAAAATGGACTCTAGCCCAGGTGGTCCAGCTCCCAACCTTCTTAGTTATTTTCAGCCATTACTGCCTTCGTATTGAGGCTCTAGACATCATGATACTGAGTCAAGGCGTCCTTCTTCTGTTCTTTCCAAATTCCTGGCATTCAAAATTGGTGAGCATAATAAAATCATTATTGATTTATGCTACTGTTTGGAAAGTTTGTTACATATTAATTGATAACTAAAATAATAAAATGCATCTTTCTTGGATATTAATGATTCACAATACTAGATTGAAGGCCTTGAGAATTCTACAGTAGAGAATTTCATTTCACTTCATATAAACTGACATTGCTCAAATTATTTCAATTCGTAAATATTTCATAAAAACCTCTTAGAATCTTGAAAACCATTTATACTTCATAAAATACAGTATAGGAAGTTCTGTTTTTGACAATCTCCTCTCTAGATGACATAAAAGTATCAACATTTTAAATTTTCTTTATCTTTTGATTTCATTTGACCTTATTTAACTATTTTAGAAGAGTGGTTTTGCAGACTCTAACAAGTTTATCTTTGTTTTCAATTGCAATTTCCTGGTACCTAAATGAAGTATGTTAGAAACAATTTACCCAGCACTGATTGAGACTCAAAATAATAACTAATTATGAGTTCTGAAGTTAATTAATGTAATGTGATAGGTTTTAATATAATGTGATAAAAGCGGTTTTTTGGTTGTTAAGTTTGTCTTAGTATATAAAGCAAAGATACAACTAATGGGCAGCATAAACCTCCAGAAAAAGATGGCCAAGAATATACTAATAAAACAAGTTTGATTTGTTGTACATTTTAGGGAGGGAAAAAGTACCCTTTGGGGGAAATGTGGAATGTCTCAGTAAGATGCCTTTAGAAAGGACTTATTACAGGACCTGGGATTGGTGAGGTGATTTAGGGGAGATTTCAAATTGGATTGAATGCTGTCAGGAACCAGGGATAATTCCATAATTGGGCAATTTAATAAATCTTATCCAGAAGGAGGAAAGACTAGAGTGAGGCCAAAGATAATGAAGCAGTTGCCATATTAGCTATGACCAGGGGATGTTTGGTGTTTTGCTGTAAGCACAGAAATCTTGTTTTTGCCTGTACTTAGTCAAAATTATGAATTGTTCTTGTTTTTTTTTGTTTGTTTGTTTCAATTCATCTTGGTTGCAGAGTGACCTTCTCTGAAATTGACATAGTGTGAAATTGTTTTTGCTTAACGGGAGAGCTCTGTGCCCTGGCACTGAGGGCCAGGCTAGGTCCTAATTGCTTCCAGGACAAGCTGTGTCAAGCCAGTTCTCAGATTTCTAGGGGCTACTTTTCTCTTTCTGATGAATGAACTGTATAATAAATAGCACATTTGTTATAAAAGTTTATAGGAGGAAGGTCATTAAAATAGATTCAAAGAACAATGGTGATATGATTAAATTTTCAATGTTACCTTCTGCCCCTCAAAACAAAGCAGTTCTCCTCTGCTATTCCTTTTCCTTGCTGTTGTCCAAAACAAAAGATATTCAAAATATTGTATGATCTGGTAGGGAAGGTTGGGAAAATGTATAATACGATTGCGACTAGATCTCTGGTTTGAAGAAACAATCAATACAATACAAAATGTACTTATAATTACAATTCCTCATGATGAATAATTTGTCATTGAAAAAGCAATAGCTTTCTAATAATGTGACAAATACTATTTCTAAATCTCAAAGTCAGCAATAAAGTCTGAGTTCCTCTATTTATATTCTAGTCCTTCATGAGGTTCTACACTATCAATATAACAAGTTTCATGTTAACCTCAGAGATTTAAAAGACACTCTATGGAGTAAATCCTCTATTTGTCCTTTAGAACAGTAAATTCAACTTAAAGGCAAACTCATGGGAAGACCTGCTTTTGAAATAGATCTAGCATTTTACAATTTGCATATTCCTTTATTCACAAAGCAACATTTTTTAGAAATTTCATTATTCTCATTAATTTTGCAGTATTAAAATAATACTACAATACAAGCACTGCAGGCACCACTGATAAATTGTAATGGAAAAATCCTTTGAAGTCCCTTGTGCTTCTTTTGAATTTTATTATACCTTAAAAATTGTCAATGAATTTTTTATTAATCTTAGGTATTGTTTTAACTTATTAATGTAAATCAGTACTATTAAATAGCATTTTAGAACTATTGTGCGTTAAAAAAATGTGTTAGCTCATGTTACTTATCTGGGGCAAAAATCTTCAGGCCATTCTGACTTCATTATAGAAGCACATGGATCTGGAACTTCTTGGAGGATTTCTCCATCTAGTGAACCTGAACTTCCAAGCCTAAAATAAGGACGAACAGGGAAAAAGACATTGGGAAGTTGCTGGTAGGCAGGATTCATACAAAGAGCATCAAATATCAGGATGGTGCCAATTAATTAGTCTCTTCCAGTTGCTAAATATTATCTAGGAACTGGCAAAGCCAGGTGAGATTCTAAGACCCATCTCAGAATTCAAAAGTAGTATATGATTCCAATATTGAGTCCAGAAAGGAATTTTTTTACACTGATTAATGTCCCCAGAGTTTAAGATTAAGACCAGCAATGACAATCTCACTTGCATATGCAAGCCTTAGTAGGTAATGTAAATGTGTGACTCTACATAAAAAAACAGGAAGTGGAAGGGCTGTTGTGAACATTCCCTCTCCAGGTGGCATTCACGTTCACATGTTTTTAAAATGCTGGACAAATTCAAGGATAGAAACATCACTTAGCCTGTACAAGATTAGTTTTCCATCCATCTATTAGACATTAAAATGTAATATGGGAAACTATGATTACAAATTCATAATGAAGTCTCCTCCGTTTAGTGTCACTAGAGCAATTCAAAGGTTAACAATGTTTACTTTAAAGTGTTCAGAGGTGATTTGTAGGTCCCCCTTTGTTGGCCCCTGAACATTTTCCAAGATACCTTTCTATCTAACGTAAGTGATTAAACCTCAAGCCTACCTCAGCAATGCAGGTCTAAGAAATCCAGGAGCTCCTCAGTTAAAAGTTTTTACATAGGGGATCGGGATGTGGCTAAAGCAGTTGAGTACCTGCTTCCCACTTGGGAAGTCATGGGTTCAGTTCCCAGTGCCTTCTTTAAAACAAACAAACAAGCAAACAAACAAACACAAAAAAACAGACGACAAACAAGAAAACAGCAAAACCAACTCAGGAGAGCAGATGAGGCTCAATGGTTGAGCCCCAGCTTCCTATATATAATGTCCTGGGTTGACTCCCTGGCCCCGGTACCTACCAAAAAGAAAGTTTCTACATAATAATGTAGCAGGCTTGAGGAGGAGCTGGAAATATAGATAGATAGATCGATAGATAGATCGATAGATAGATAGATAGATAGATAGATAGATAGATAGATAGATAGATAGATATTAAATAAAACTTATTGCCTCATATTCTATATGAGGATGGGTTTAATCTCTGAAGATTCTGCTCTGTACCATTGCTCTATATAGATATATTATTGAGCCAATATTACAAAGCATTTATAACTCTGTTTTGTAGTATTTCTTAATTTGGTTGGAGAAAATATGTCTGTTTTATTCTTACTTATGTAAGGTAGGCTTAGCTAATCATATATTAGGTTTCATCCATATAAATTTTAGATAAAGCTTATCTAAATATCTAACTGGACATTTGATTTAATTTCTTCACAGTTATAGATTAATTTTAAGAAAACTGACTCATTTGTAATAGAAAGCCATCACTTCTAGGAGCATGAGATGTCTTTTGAAAAATTAAGATGATCTTCTATATGCTTCATATTTTTGTAGCTTTTTCCATAAGGTATGCATGGTACTATAAATTACTTTATGAATTGAAATTTTTATTGCTATCTTGATGGTGTCCTTTTTAGGATTCTATTTGTTCATTGGTAAGAGGAACTCTGAAGGATCTGAGACCTTTACCCTTCTTGCCACATTTTTATGGATTCTGGCAGAATATAGGTGACTTTTGGATTTGAAACAAAAGGGAAATTTATAACACTGTAAAAGCATATTGCTGGAATATCAGCGATTTTTGCACTGGTTTTCGGAACCCCAGTTCACATGATTAAATGTGAAAAGGGCCAGATGATGCCTACACATGCAGTAGTGGGCTTATAGAAGAAGATTCCTCAGTTTAGGGGACCCAAAACTTTTATGAGAGAAGATAAGTAAATCTTGCTTTTCTCGGGATACAAATATCCTTGAAAAGATAGACTGGAGCAAAAGTAGTCAGTGCATTGCCTACAAGATATGTGACCCGCCCTGCCCCCACCCATGGAGAATTGCCCCAAGAACTGACTATTTCTGAGGTAGAGAAAGGCTATTGTTTTTTGTATAAAGACCTTGTGTCCAAGAATCTGACATTATTTATTATAGTTTGTATTGCGAATCTATTGTTGGATTTTCCCTAGGTAGATGATTAAACTTCTGCCTTTAATGACAGTTTTATATTTCCTCTTCTAATTTTTTTACCTTTTTTTTCTTTCTTTTCTTTAAATATTAAGCACAACTTCCAGTACTATCTTAAACATGGTTTTGTTCCTGTCATGTCTAGTGTTCACTGTTGGTTTTAGTATATAATTTTATCAAATTAAGGATGTTTCCATTGATTCTAAGCTTAAGCATTTTTAAATTTAATTGAGATAACCAAATTATTTTTCTCCTTTATTGGATTGAATTGCATTGACAGGTTTTTCTGATGTTCAACTATCCTTGCATTTATGCCTAATCATGTAATTTCATAACTATAGGTTATGGTATACTAATGTTTTGTTTTAATCATTAATATACATCCCTAAATGATATGAGTCTATACTTTAAAGTTATTTTTTTAATTAGAAAAGTTGTTGGTTTACAGAAAAATCATGTAAAAAGACAGTGTTGCCTTATACCCCCCTATTGTTGACACTTTGCATTAGTGCAGTATCTGTGTTACAATTAATAAAAGAATATTAAAATTATTACTATTAACTATACTCCATAGCTTACATTAAATGTATTTTCCCATATTCTACCCTATTATTAACACCTTGTATTACTGTTATATATTTATTATATTTCATGAAAGAATATTCTTATATTTGTACTATTAACTACAGTTTTTCATTTGCAGTAGGGTACAATGCATTATACCATTTTATATTTTATCTTTTTTTATTCCAGTAACATATACATTTTCCTCTTTAAAATGCATTCTCTTATATAATTTAGTGCTGTTAATTACACTCACAATAATGTGCTACCATAACCACCATCCATCTTTCCATCAAGAAAGGGTACTTGATTTTCTCAGGTGGAATTGACATGGTAATGTGGTTTTATGCCTTCTAATATGTGGTATATTACATTAATTGATTTTCTTATGCTTAGCCACACTTGCATACCTGAGATAAGACCCATTTGATAATGGTGTTTAATTCTCTTAATGTGCTATTGATTTCGATTTGCAAGTATTTTGTTGAGTACTTTTGCGTCTATATTCATAAGATAAATTGGTCTGTAAGGTTCTTGCCTTGTAATATCTTTATCTGGTTTTGGTATTAGGGTGATGTTAGCCACATAGAATGAGTTAGGAAGTGTTCACCCTTGTTCAATTTTTTGTAAAAGTTTGAGCAGGATTGGTATTAATTCTTCTTGGAATGATTGGTAGAATTCAACTGCTAAGTCCTAGGTATTTCTTTGTTGGGAGGTTATTGATGACTGAATCAATATCTTTACTTGTAATTGGTATGTTAAAACCTTCAATTTCTTCTGCAGTCAGTGTAGTTTGTTCATGTTTTTCTAGAGTTTGTCCATTTCATCTAGGACAAATTTCTAGAAGTAACATGAAAATTCTGTTTCTTTATTGATCTTCTGTCTAGATATTCTATCTATTGATATGAGAGGTGTTTTGAAGTCTCCTACTACATTCACAGAGGTGTCTATATCTCCCTTTATTTTTCCCAGTGTTTGCCTAATGTATTTTGGGAGACCGTGGTTAAGGGCAATAAATATTTATGATTATTATTTCTTCTTGGTGGATTGCCCCTTTTAAAATATATAGTGTCCTTCTTTGTCTCTTATAAAAGTTTTGCATTTAAATTTTGTCTTGACTGATATTACTAGAGCTACTTCAGCTCTTTTTGAGTCACTATTTGCATGGAATCATTTTCATCCTTTCTCTTTCAACCTATTTTTGTCTTTGTTTCTGCGATGGATCCTTGTGAACAGCACATAGTTGGACTAAGCGTTTTTGCCCGTGCTGCCAATCTGTGTCTTTTGATTTGGGAGTTTAATCCATTAACATTCAGTGTTATTACTGTAAAGGCAGTACATGCTTCAGTGATTTTATCTGTTGACTTTTATGTCACAACTTTATTTTTGCTTCTCTTTTCCTTTATTACAACTTCCTTTTCTGTATAGTTGATCTTTTGTGATGTATTCAACTGATCCTTTTCTCAGTTTTGTTTACATATATTTTCAAAATACTTTCTTTGTGTTTACCCTGGATTTTATATTACACAACCTACATCTATAATCTACTTTGAAAAATACCAACTTAGTTTCAACAGCATACACAATCTCTACTCCCATACCCCTCTGTTTCCCCTCTTTACACTGTTTTTGTTCTATTTAATCACTTTATATTTTTATGTACATTATTAGAAAATATGCCTTTTTCTTGTTCAATTGTATTCTGATTCTTACAGGAAATAAAGAGTAGAGCTGTATATTGATGATACAGTTCTATTGGGTTTAACATTTATCTTTTTAGTTACCTTTACTGAAAATTTTCATTTTTTTCACATTTTTCCAGGTCTCTCTCTCCTGTCTTTTTCTTTCAACATGCATAATATCCTATTTAATAATTTTGTAGGACAGATCTTTTGGTGATGAATTCTCTCAGTTCTGGTTTATATGTGAATATTTTAAAATCTCACTTGTTTCTGAAGGACAGCTTTGCCAAGTAAAGAATTTTTTGACTGGCAGTTTTTTTCTCTTATTACCTTAAATATGTCATACCAATGCCTTCTCACTTTCATGGTTTCTTATGAGAAATCAGCACTTAGTCTTATTATGGATCTTTTATATATAATCAATCACTTTTCTCTTGCTGCTTTCAGAATTCTCTTTTAATCTTGGTCATTTGACATTCTATTATATGTGTCTCAGAGTAAGTCTATTAGGATTTCTGCTGTTTGGAGCACATTGTACATCCTGGACATGTATATTCATGTCTTCATAAGAGTTGGGGAATTTTTAGCCATTATTTCCTCAAATATTCTTTCTTCAACTTTTCTCTTCTCTTTTCCTTCTGAAATTTTCATGATGCATTTTGTGCTTTATGCTGACACTCAAATCCTTGAGACACTGCTCATTTCTTTTCTCTTCTTTTCTATATTTGTTATTATAACTATATGATTTCTTAATTTTTAAAAGAAGCTTTAGATTACATAAATGTTACATCAAAAATAGAGGGGATTCCCATATACCCCACCACTCCCCTTCCCACCCTTTCCCCATTAATAGCATCTTTTATTGGTGTGGTTTATTTGTTACATATTGAAGCTTGCTGCTAAATTACATTATAATTTACACTTTTCCCTGCACAGTTTTACAGGTTTTGACAAAATGGCCTGTATCCATTATTGCAATACCATACTGCATGACTATATGATTTTTGATTGTCTTGTCATTTGGTTCGCTGATTTTTCTGCCTGTTCAAATCTGCTGCTGTATGCCTCTAGTATATTTTTAGTCTCTATTATTGTGCCTCATCCCCGTAATTTCTGTTATATTTTTATGTCTTTCCACTCTCCTTTATGCTCATTCATTGTCTTCTTAATATCCTTTAGCTTTTTATCCATATTTTCCTTCACTGATTTATATTTGTTTGAATGTATTTAATTCGTTATTCCAACTTCTGAGACTCCTCTGAAGTTTGCATTTGTTCCCTTGACTGAGCAATTTCTTCTAGTTTATTAGTATGATTTATAATTTTTTTTCTGATGTCTAAGCATCTGATTATCTTGATGAGTTAAATCTGAAGGTCCTTTTCTCCCTCTCATCTGGGGTTTTATTGTTGATTGGTTTTGTGTTAAATCTATTCCTTTACACTTTATCAAACTTATTGTAGATCTTTAGAATAACCTGTGTTTAACTGTTCAGATACTGCCAATACTTCCTTATCTGGATCTTGCCCTGGATATGTGGTGCGATTTATAAGATCAAAATTTTTGTGCAATTGTTTCAGCTCCAGAGAAAGCTTTCTTTTCTCTGTTCCTTCTCTGGGAATATTGATCTCTTCTGTTGGTTTTTGTGCTGAAATTCTTCCCCAGCTCCTATGATTTGTTTAAATTCTCTCCCTCACTCAGTGACCCATTTTCCTTATACTTTAAAATTCTGGGGCCCTCCTGTCATACAGCAGTTCACTTTAAACCACCACCCCTTTTTTCCCTCTCTATGAGGCTTTTCTGCCTCTTCCCAGTAGGGTATCCCACCACAGGGAGCCAGATGGAGTAATCCAGAAAGGTGTGTCATTCCAGAAAAGTCCATTTTGCATTTAGGCAGTCCAGCCAACAAATACTGGTTTAAGTGATCATACCTATTGCCAGGAGTTCTTTCACAGTCTCTAGCACTCTTCCCTGTTGGTCTTTTTTTTTTATGCAGCACTACTTATGTGCTTAAGTTCCATCTTTGGTCCCTGCAGAATTGGGTCTCTATACCTGGATATGCATGGGGATCTAACTCACTACAGTGAGTGACTTTATAGTCTGCCCCTGCTTTGGGAAGGACCTGAGCTGCTGCCTCTGTGTGACACCCAAGTTTTGCAGGACTGAGTGAGGGGGAGGATTACAGACCAGCCAATCCTGGATGGAAATTTCCTACCTGATATATTTCTTGGTCTTGAAATTCAGCATTTGTAGAATCATTCTCCTTTTCCATCATCCTCTAGAGTTTCTGAATAAGTATGATTTGTCCTTTAATTTGCTAATTCCATGGGGAGACCTTTTCAGGGGATGCCTTCCATTGCCATGTTGATGGCATCACTAGGCCTATACTTTTCTTATGCTGTCATTGTCTCTTACGGGAATCAAGAATATACTAGCTTCATAAATGACCTGAGCAACTTTGTCTCATTCTATTTTCTTGAATGACTTGTATAAAAGAAGAATTTAATATTTTATTTTAAAGTTTGTTTGCACTCATTTCCAAACCTTTTGGATCTGGCTATAGTTTTGCTTCATTTTGTTTCTAAAGAGGAACTCATGACAACTATTTTCACTTTAAAATGGTAGTTGCTGAAGGCAGGGAGAGGGAAGAAGAGATGTGATATGGGGGCATTTTCAGGACTTAGAGTTGTCCTAAATGATATTGCAGGGACAGATGCTGGACATTTTATATCCTGCCATAACCCACTGAATGAACTACAATGTAAACTATTATCCATGTGGTACAGCAGAGCTCCAAATGTATTCACCAAATGCAATGAATGTGACACAAAGATGAAAGAGGTTGTTGATGTGGAAGGAGTGGGGTTGGGTTGGGGGGTGGGGGGCATGTGGGATCCCATTATATTTTTTGAATGCAACAATTAAAAAACAAATAAACAAATGATAAATAAAGAGGGGAAAAAACGTATTGTTACTGAGGACATTTTGGCAATTTATATTTTTCTTGGAATTATTCAATTAATTCAATCAATATGGCAATCCTGATTTTTGAGGTTCAAAACTATGCCAAATTGCATAGGGATCTCCAATACAATTAGTGATAAATCCCAATAACTTAAAATAAATGAACAGTTTTAATTTAATGTTCACAATAGGCTAGATTTGTACTGCAATCTTGGTAGAAAGCTCACTTTCCTATTTTTTATGGGAGCTTTATAGTACATATTGTCTTTAGCTTTTCTTTTACATTCTGTTTCCTAATAATTCATTAAAAATGGTTGACGATTTCTTCTACCACAGTTCCAAATGAATGGTAAAAAAAATTAGATAAATAGAGATTATACTGGGAATGGCAAACAAGAAGCTCAATATATCATATTGTCACTTGCAGATCAATTGTAAAATGAGATCCAGAGAAAGATGGTATTAGTTTGAAAACTGGTTGGACTCTTTACATACTTTGCAAGCCAATACATGGCAGATACATTTGAATGCTTGAGGGCTCAGATATCACTTTCCTAACTGATCAAGGAACACATAAAAACATGGTCAAGCAAAGGTGTGTTTGTACTCGTGGTGGGTGGTTGGGAGAGATAGGACTTTCCAAGCAGTCGAAAGCATCCTATTGTACCATGTGGATAATTCTAACTGGGAAGAAGAGTGTGACAATATATGAGACATGACTAACTGCAAGAAGGCCATTTTCTCTCCTTCTCCTTCATTTTTCAAGGAATTTATCCTTCTCCCATTACCTCCATATGATTGCTATAGGAGTTGCCATGTTCTTATATAATCATGCTGCCTTAGCCAAAGGAGATGGGTCCAAAATGGGTACCACAGCTGAACTTTTCCCCAGAATAAAAATTCTTTATTCTAGGATTTGAGGGCTCAGAAGTTAAGAGTCAAATCAGTCTCTCTTAGGTGCTGAAGCTAATTCTGAGATGTATAAGTTCAGAGTTAATTAAGGTCATCTGGAAAAGCAAATTTTTATTGGGAGCAAGGAAACTACCAACGTACATGGTAGGAAAGGTTTTACTCCCTGGAACAGTTCTCTTGGCCATGGGAGCATCTATCAACTTTTGCTTCTATTCTATAGAAGCTATCCACTTTCCAATACTCCCAAATTGCCAGTGAAATGAGCTATTAATGTATTTTATCCTTCTCCCTTAAGCCAGTAGGGTTTTATCTGAATATCTTTTTAGTTTAATGAAAAATAAAAAATTCTGTTTCTTGCTTTTTGTCCACCAAATACTTGTGAACAAATTCAGGAAAATGTAATGTAAGAATAAAAGTAGGTCTCAGGAGTTACTTTTATATATTTGAACTAATATTGCTGTTATTGGAATTAGAGTCAGTAGGAAATTAGTGCTAATATGGAGTTAAAACATCAAATCTTACTGGGTAATCAATGGGAATTAGGTCAAGTTATGGTTTCACCTTTGACGGGCTGAAAGTGCAGGACAGCTTAGGTACAAATTGCAATTTATATAATAAGCAGGTAAAGGAAGTCCTCACAAGGAGATTTTAGACATGTCTGGCTTTTACTAAATTAGTACTCAGAGGTGCTTAGATACTTTGTATTGACAATTAAAAATATGGAATAGATGATATATAAGGAGGTCATATAGCTCAACAATAAAACGACAAAGTATCCAATTAAAAAATAGGCAAAAGTAGAAGCAGATGTGGCTCAAGCAATTGGGCTCCCATCTACTATATGGGAGGTCCAGGGTTCGATGCCATAGCCCTCCTGGTGAAGGCAGGCTGGCCTGTGTGTTGAGCTGGCCCGTGTGGACTGCTGGCCTGCACGAGGAGTGCTGCCCCACGTGGAGAGCCAGCACAGCCAGATGACACAACAGGAAAGGACACAGAGGGGAGACAATGAGAGGCATGGCAGATCAGGGAGCAGAGATGGCACCAGCAATCACCTCCCTTCCACTCCAGAGGGTCCCAGAGTCAGTTCCCAGAGCCACCTGTGAGAATATGGGCAGACACAGAGGAGAGCGGGGAGCAGACAAGGGGAGGGGGGCTGGGGAGAAATAAACAAAATGAATAAATCTTTTTTTAAAAATGGGAAAAGACCTGAAAAGACAATTGTCCAAAGAAAAAATACAAATGGCAAAGAAGCACATGAAAAAATGTTCAACATCACTAGCAATTAGGGAAATGCAAATAAAAACCACAGTGAGATATCATTTCATACCTCTTGGACTGGCTGCTATTAAAAAGTCAGAAAACTGTAAATGTTGGAGAGAATGTGGAGAGATGGGAATGCTTATTCACTGTTGGTGGGAATGTGGAATGGTACAGCCACTGTGGAGGACGGTTTTGGCAGTTCCTAAGGAAGTTGGATATAGACTTGCCATGGGGCCTGGCAATACCATTGCTAGGTATATACCCAGAAGAACTGAAAGCAGTGACACAAATAGACATCTGCACACCAATGCTCATAGCAGCATTATTCATGATAGACAAAAGCTGGAAACAACCAGGTGTTCCTCAACTGATGAATGGATAACAAATATACACAATGGAATATTATGCAGTGGTATAAAGAAATGAAGTCATGAAACATATGATAGCATGTGTGAATTTGGAGGACATTATGTTCAGTGAGGCAAGGCAGACCAAAGGGACAAATACTGTATGATTGCCCTATTATGAACTAAATATGAATATGAGTAGACTTGCATATATAAGAGTGTTTTTCTTTGAAGTTGAGCAAATGTAAGTTAATCGTACAAATTGTTAATATCAGATAATAAAAGCCCATTTTATTCTAAGTGAAAGAGACCAGTTATAGAGTACTACATATTGCATAATCCCATCTATATAAAATGTAAGTATAAATCAATTTATAAAGATGAAAGGAGATCAGTGGTTATGTAGTTTTGAGGAAGGAATGCTAAGGGATGTGAAGTCTTTCTAGAGTAATGAAATTTTTCTAAAATTTTGAAATGATGAAGGTACGACATTGTGATTATACTAAAAGCCATTGATTATACACTTTGGATCAATAGCCACAAACAGCACTTATGTACAGTGGCGGAAGTATAGAGAGATTGAGAGGTGAGGAATTTTCTTATGTTTGTCTGTTTTTTGCTCATTATTAGTTTTACTGAAATAATGAAAATTCTCTAATAATGATTGAAGTGATGAACACAGCACTGTGTGATTATAGCAAATACCATTGGTTATACACTTTGGATTAATTTGATGTTTAATAACATGTATCATAAAATTGATTTGTTAAATAAAAATAGAAAAGATTAACAAAAATTTTTTTTAAAAGATGGAATAGAAAGATTCCAATGCCTGATTGTGATTTCACATTAAATTCTATATAAGCTAGTAAATAATTCAGTTAAAATTGTTTACTATTACAAACAATCGAGAGTTGGAATGACTTTCCAGAGATGGTAATCTGGAAAAGAAATCCAAGTTATTGATAGAAGCAAAAAGCAGCTTCTTACTAGGCAAGGTATATGGGACTGTGTTCAGCATTTCCTTCTAAAATCACAGTGTATTTGAGGAAGATAACATTAAATTAGGACAAAGGTATTTCCTGGAATTAAAAAATATTTTTCTAAATTTTGGTTTTCACGATTGTTATAATCAAATTGTTACAAATCAAATTATTTAATCTTTAACAATGCTAACCTAAAGTGCTGTCATAATTATGTAGTCATGGAAAATATTTGTTTCAGTGGAAAATCAAAATAATTGACTTAAAGGGAGGAGAAAATAATATTAAAAGGTATGAATTCTCGGCAGGCTCAATGTTTAAATTGGTAATAGTTTTTCCATACAAAAAAATAGAAAACCTTGTTATACATTTGAGTGTTTTAATAAAAATAATATTTGTCCACTGAAAAGTATAGTTTCCAAAGTCACATGACATTTATTAGTGGCAAGAATTGAACTTGATTGTCTATGACCTGACATCTTGATTTTTATACAATGTTACCCCATCCTCATCCTACTATGATTCGTGCCATCTGCAAAATAAACTAAAACATGAAGTGTTTTATAAAATAATGAAAAAAAAATCAGGCCTCACTATAAAGGGAGTTTTTCATTTTGTTACACCAGTTTATAGGGTTTTTTGGTGCTAGGAGAATAAAAGGTCATCAGTAAGGCCAGGGAATTTAAAATTTCCTGTCTAATTAGACAAGCAGCATGAAATAGGACTTTTGATCATATAGGAACAAATAGGAAACATTGGACCATTGGCTCTCTGAATACACTTTCTGAAATACCTTTCTCTAAGTTCTTAACCTGGAGTTTGCAATTCAAAAAGCATAATGATCTTGTAGACCTTTTCAAATTACAGATCTCATTTTTTAGTCCCTGAATCATAAAATCCTCTCTTTCTATTTCTGGGCCAATTTGCTGTCTCTAAACTCCTGTAAGGCACTATATGATCTAAAAGGCTATATTCTTTCTGAAGTGAATTTTCTTTGAGGCTTTTGTTAATTTTCTTCTCTTAGCTAAATCCCATTTATTAAAAATGATCCAACAGTGGGAAAGCTTTTCTGAAAGATTCTGAAGAGGATAATTTTCATATAGATACAATGACTAAAGAGGAATTAATAAAATAGAAGGATAGTTTGTTTGCCAATTTGATTAGATTAGTAGTTTACTTGGTTACAATCTAATTAAATGCTTGCGAAGCTGTTATAAAGCCAGACACTATTCTGTGGTATACATTGTACTGTGCATCCAAAAATAACTTCAGTCTCGGCTATAACATCATGAGTGTCAAAGCAAAGGTAATTTTTAAAAATGCACTATTTTTCATTGACTGAAAGCTTAGTACGTGTCAGACAGTGTTCTAACTACTTTATGTATTATCTAATTTAAACAAGGGAAATTCCTAAGAGATGGTATAGGTATTTTCTCTATTTAAAAAACTGGAAAATAAGGTGAAAGGTAGATCACTTGCCAGAAAGTCATACAATGAATATTTAGTTTCCAGAAATATTCATCATATGACAATCACATTTCAGTAAGAGATAATGTGGTAAATTCTATGAGCCAGTATAAGATCATAAAAACTACAGTCTGTTGAAGTCATGTCTACTTGTCCATCTGCTTTGACCATTTGGATTGAAATAACTATCAACCTCTAATATATTAGCCCACCAAAGCTATCTGGTTTGCCAGTTGAGGAAGTGTACTAATTTTAATTAACCTGCTATTTCAGCCACTTATGTTGTAATTTATTCAAGCTATAAATAAGACTTATACTACAAGTTTGGTATATTAAAAAGAATTGCCTTGCATTATTAAATTTAATTTAATACTACTTAATCTGCGTCCTGCATATTACAAGTTTTAATTAACTGCTCATTCTTTTTTAAAATTTCATCAAAAATAAAATCTTTCCTTTTGACCATATAAAATCAGCCACTCCTGGTGACCTCTGCCTGCTAATACTTTTGATTTATAACACTAGTTAGCTAAACATATCTAGGTCATTTTATAAATTCCATTTGAAAAAGTTAATCATGCTTTTTGACAATAGTCTGAGACATTAAAAATTCTAGCACATTTTAGTTTTTAGATTTAGGAAATGTTGTGACAGTTCTCTTCCAAATGCTACTTTTAAAAAGAAAGATAAGATTCTTATGTCTGGCTTTTCTCTTCTATAAAGTATAGCTTTTAAAAGAAAGTAACAATTTAGACTGGTGATTACTTCAATCAAGAATATATACATTATTGTCATGTTAAATGTTTCAGGGGAGTATTTCTGGTCTCTTTCAGATTAACAAAGCATGTTAAGGGAAATATTAAATAACATTATCAATCTATCCTATTTTCAAATAGCTGTATTGAGATTTGTGACAGTTCTGTGGTCTGATAGTAAAAGTTCTCACTCCTTCCTATCACTCGTATAAACATACTCCTCACACACACAGTTTTACATACATTCAGAGACAGCTCCCTCCATGTACATATGTGTGAATGTAAATAATTAAAATTAAATTTAAAATGACCATCAATATGCATTAAATGTATTCGGTCTTACATTTACACAACATAAACCACGTCAAATCATATCTTTTGTTAAGCAGATTATGTTCCATGGCTTCATTTGTTCTTTTTCCTGCTCTTTGGAACCTTTGGTGCTAGTCATGCACTGACCCTTCCTCTGAAGTCACTGGATGATAAGTCACAGATCCACTCTGCTGGCTCATGGAATGAGAGGAGACAGAGGAGTCTGCACAACTGCAATAACTGTAGTTGCATAATTTTGGTTGACCCGAAATTATGGTTCTATAATTAATGCAACGCATTTGGTAGCTTCTCTCAGGGGTGAAAAGAAGGATCTAATTGAAACCTTGTAAAAGCAGTTTCACAAGTGAAATGGAAAGTGTAGTGGCTTTTATCTCCCACTCCCACCTTTACTTAATCACAGATTATTTATTAATGTTTCATAAAAGTGTTGTCAACTTTTATGCTAATGTCACAACACCTGGTGAAATTTAGGTCAATAATGGCAATTGAATTGTTAAATGGTAATGTTTAGTAGAATGTTTTTCTGGAAGCAGAAGTTGTGGATTCTGAACATGATTCTGCAATTAGTAATAGTCAGGTTATTAGTCCTGGGAATTTCTGGACCTGCATATATAAATTTAATACAAAAGAAATACTCCATGTTCTAATAAAGTAACGAGTTAATTCTTCAAAGGTGATGATGGGTCATAGATAAAATAGTAAACTAACTGCTTGTTTTCCCACAATTCCTGACTTGCCATTGCTCTCTGGGCACTGTGAACAATGCAGGAAGGAATCTCAATTCTAGTTAAGGACTATAGTATCTTTCTTCTTCCTCATTCTATTTGTCTTCTTCCTTTTCTTCTCCTTCTTCTTAAAAATTAGGATAACCTGAATTCTGAGTTCTGCTTATGTTGTTTGTCTTTATATATTAATAATTTTTGTTACAGATTTAAATCTCACACACCTAGCAGACTCTATCAGCAAATGAATTGCATGCAAATATTGTAGGATTCATTTAATCAGCAAGCATTTACTAAGCATCTTTGATGTGGCAAATACTATGTGTTCTATAGTAAGAAGCAACTGTCTTCATGATGCAGACCCAGTCCCTCTTCATGGCATTTATCTTCATAATCATTCAGTTTTAAATGTCTCATATTTCTATGTTTTTTCTTTGACATACAGGTTGTTATTTAGAAGTGTATTTCTAAATTCTCCAATATATGGGAAATTTCTACTCATTTTTTGTTATTGATTTCTAATTTAATTCCACTGGGGTCAGAAGATACATCCTTTATGATTTTAATGGTTTAAAGTTTGATGAAATTCACCCAAAATGTGGTTAAATTTGATAAATGTTCCATGTGCATTTGAAAAGAATGTTTATTATGCAGTTATATTTTGCAGTGTTTGATCTATTTCCATTAGGTCAATTTTATTATGATTGTTCTTCAAAATTCTATTTTAATTTTTTGCACTTATATAATTAGTTATTGACGGTGGCATATTAACCACTCTCCCCCAATTACTGTGAATTTCTGCTTTTGATTCTATTTTTTGTTTAATATGAAAAAAATCTGTTAATAGCACCATAAAAATATAGGCATATAATTCCTAGTCAATTTAACTTTATATTATTATAAACCATACCTGTATTAATATCTTTTGAATGAAGTCTACCCTTTCTTGCCTTTTTTATATTTATTAAATTTCATTATCACATTTCCCTTTCCTTGCTTGATAGTTATTCATATTCATTACCATTATTTTATGATTTCTGTGAAGATTACATTATGATTTTGATTATCAAAATCTTATGTGAATCAATAATTTATATGTTTTGTGATCCTAGTATGCTTTTATAAAGTATTTAATATCTTGATATAATTAGTATGTTACTAAGATTTAAGCATTTGGCTTTATTTTAGCTATTTTAAATAAATTGGTTAGGGGTTTCATGTTGATAAGTGACACAGCTATCATTTTAGGGCAAAATGAATTTTAGTAATGGTATCTGTGTTTGAGAATAAATTGCAATAAATAAATTGTTATGAAAGCTAGGATTAGATTTACTTTTTACCTGTCACTCCGCATGGCATTGTGAGCTCTTTTTAGTATAGTCAAATATTCAAAACATGATTTTAATTTTCATTTTTCATGGGGATGTTTAGTAGCCTGCCCACATTTTCAAGGAAAAGAAGAAACAAACTCAATGAGATTTAAAATTAAATAAAATGACTATAAATAGAGTTGGACAGGGGGAGGCCAAGAAGGTAGAGTAAGGAGCTCCTGGAGTCAGCCCTTGATACAGAGCAGTTGTTGGTCACCCAGAGCTACCTAAAGCACCTGTTTGGAGGACCCAGGAGACCAGATGAGTATCCTGCAATATCTTTGAGAGTGTGGAAGGAGGAGACTACCCATCTGCACAGAGAATTCATGAGTAGAGTCCTCCACACTGCAGAGGTTGGGGCACCTGGTGCACAAGCCGCCTTGGGGGTTATTCTGTGGTTGGAATTGGAAGGAGGGGAGGAAAACATAGTATGGCACCAACTTCAGCTACTGGTTAGTGGATTCGGCAGGCTAAAGTAGAATCCTAGGAACAACTAAACTTTGAGCCTGTCCAGGTCAGAGGGAAGTCAGTGGCTACCATTTTGACTGCATCCCAGCCTGAGGGGAAGCAGGGCTGACTGAAAATCACTTGTAAGGACCGGATTCTTTCCACCCAGGTTGAATTGCAGGTCTAGCCTAAACCCCAGTCCAACCTCCAGCAGGAAGGAAGCTGGGGGACCTGCACCACCTCTTGGGAAGCTTCAAGCCAAACTGCAGAGGCTGGTGCCCATCATACTCTAGGGGCACAAACCACCTCTGAAGCTATTCTGTGGCTGGAGTTGGAAGTTCCATTTCCCTTAAATGGTAGAAGAAGAGACAGTTGTCCACTGACCTCAGCTACTTATTAGTGGACTTGGCTAGCTAAAGCATTTAAGTATAATCTTAGAGACAGCTAGGGTCTTAGCCTACCCAAGTAGGAAAGAGTCTGGTAGATGCCATTTTGACTCCCCCCACATCTGGCATGAGAAGAAGACTGGCTAACTGAAAATCCAGAGAAGTTAGGGACTGGTTTCTTTCCACCAAGCTCTGACTGTAGCCCTTGCCTAGGCTCCAGCCCCACCTCCAGCAGAGAGGTAGCTGGTGAGGCCTGCACCACATTCTCCAGGCAACTTCAAGTGTCCTCTGCTGGCACAGGCTGAATAGTTGTACACCTGGGACTGCATCCCTGCACCCCAAGAAAATAAGAGAGGAGCTGGGTATCCTTGGCCTCTCCTGGCAATGGCAGGAGTTTTGTTGAGTGCCTTAGAGCCCATCTCCACCTCTGTCACCCCATAGGATAGGAAGGACCTGATGTTCCATCAGCCTCTCAGGGGAACTTCAGGCAGTTTTGGCCTGCACAAACCTGATCGTTGGGCACCTGTGGCTCCACCTCCATCCCCAATAGGACAAGAGATGGACTATATTTGCCCAGGCTCTGTGGGTAACTGAAGGTGTTTTTCGCCCACACAGCCTGGACTGTTGAGTACTTGTGAACCCACACTTACCCCCCAATAGGAAAGAAGGGGGCTGGTGTTTCCACAGCTTTTCTGGGCAACAGCAGACCTTCAGCCGGCATGAACTGGACAATTGGATGTCTATGAATCCACCCCCACCCCCAATAGGGTAAGAGGGGTCTGGTGTCTTCACAGCCTCTCTGGACAATGGTGGGTACTTTCAGCCAACAGAGACTGAACCATTGGGTGCCTGTGGATCCACCCCCATGACTTAATAAGATAGGAGGGGACTGGTGTTTCCTCAGCCTTTCTAGGTAATGGCAGGTATTCTCGGCCTACTGAACTGTAGAGTGCCCATAGAACTACCCTCACCACCCAATGGGATAGGAGGGTGTTGGTGTTTCCTCAGCTTCTCTAGGAAATAGCATGTACTTTCAGCCTACAGGGACTGAAGTGTTAAACATTGGTGGTTCCATTCCTACCCCTGAAGGACAGAAGGGACAGTACTCCCTTAGCCTCTCAGGTCAACTGCAGGCATATTTGGCCCACAGAGATTAGATTGTTAGGCAGTCCAGAGAGTCCATTCACACCCCCAACAGGAGAGGGTCTGGTGCTACATCAGTTTACCTGAGCAACTGTGGCCATTTCGAAACCACACTGCATAGATTGCCAACCACAACTATAGTTCCATCCTGCCTAAGGTAGGAGAGATAGGGGTGTGAAGCTTCATCAGTCTCTCTGAGCAACTACAGTCTTTTCCTGTTGAAAGTGATTATTGTACATGGCTGCAACTCTGTCCCTACCACTGACAGAGGAGAAATGTGGGAGAAACTTAATCAATTCCTGGGTAATGTGGGTAGCTTCAAACTCCATAGCTTACAGCACCAACTACATCCTTGGCTTCTACTACACAAACAGCAAGAGAGAAAAGACAAGAAATCCCTAAACTAAAGAGAAAGACTGCATCCAGAATAAATATGTCTAGCAACCCAGATGCAGAAACACCAACAAAAATTTCCATAAAAAAGGAGGAAAGGATGGCCCAATTAAAGGAACAAGATTAGCCTGCAGAAGACATAAAGGAGTTGAGACAACTAATCTTAGATGTTCAAACAAATCTCCTTAATAAATTCAATGAGATGGCAAAAGAGATTGAGGCTATTAAGAAGATATTGGGCAAGCACAAAAAAGAATTTGAAAGCATACATAGAAAAATAGCAGACCTTATGGGAATGAAAGGTGCAATAAATGAAATTAAAAAGACACTGGAGGCATATAATAGCTACTTTGAGGAAGCAGAAGAAAGGATTGGTGAGTTCGAAGACATGGCCTCTGAAAGTGAACATATAAAAGAACAGATGAAGAAGAGAATGGAAAAAACTGAACATGGCCTCAGGGAACTAAATGACAGCAAGATATGTGCAAACATATGTGTCATGGGTGTCCCAGAAGGAGAAGAGAAGGGAAAAGAGGTAGAAGGAATATTTGAAGAAATATTGGTGGAAAATTTCCCAGCTGTGATTGTTAGGCTATTGTGTCAACTTGGCGAGGTACAATTGTGCCCAGTTTGGTCAAGGAAGCACTGGGCTAAGTGTAATACAAGGGCATTTATGGACTTTAGTCACCATTGACTTTACTGCAGTGGTAAATCATAGATGGCTGATTACAATTACATCGGTCAGGGAGATTGCCATCAGCACTGAGTGATACTTTATCCAGTCATTTGAATGCCTTAAAAAGGGAAGTGATTCCAGCATTGTGTGAGAATTTCCCAGTTCATCTTTGTACAGTCAACATCTCCCAGAACTCATCAAGAACCTTCACTGAGCTTTCACTGGAGCCCCTGGTTGCAGCCTGCCTGTGGAACCTGGACTTGTGCATCCCCATGATCACAAGAGAGACTCTTAAAAAATTGCATACTATTGACAGATATGTCTTGTTGATTCTGTTTCTCTAGAGATCCCTAACTAATACACCAACCCTATTAAAGGACGTAGATATCCGTGTCTAAGAAACACAACATGTTCCCATCTGAATAAATCTAAATAGACCTACTCCGCAACACATACTAATCAGAATGTCAAATGCCAAAGACAAGGAGAAATATGAAAGCACCAAGAGAAAAGCAATGCAAAACATATAAGGGATACCCAATAAAATTAAGTGCCAATTTCTCATCAGAAACCATGGAGGCAAGAAGGCATTGGTATGATATATTTAACATACTGCAGGAGTAAAACTGCCAGCCAAGAATTTTATACCCAGCAAAATTAACTTTTATAAATGAAGGCAAGATTAGAATATTCACAGATAAACAGAAATGGAGACTTTTGTAACAAAAAGACCAGCTTTGCAGGAAAAAGAGGAGTGTTGCAGCATGAAAAGAAAAGACAGGAGAGAGAAGTCTGGAGGAGAGTCTATAAATGATGACTGTACCAGTTAAAATGCAGAGATCAAAATTGATGAAATAAGAACTGCCTTTAACAGTAATAACATTGACTGTTAGTGGATTAAACTCCCCAATCAAAAGACACAGACTGGCAGAATGGATAAGAAAATATGAGCCATCTATATACTGTCTGCAATAGACTCTCTTCGACCCAAGGATACTAATAAATTGTAAGTGAAATGTTTGAAAAAGATATTTCATGCATGCAATAACCAAAAAAAAATCTGAGGTAGCTACACTTATATCAGAAGATATAGACTTTGAAAGCAAAACTGTTATTAGAAACAAGTAAGGACATTACATATTAATAAAAAAGGATGCTTCACCAGGAAGAAATAACAATCATAAACATTTATGCACCTACCAGGATGCCCCAAGATCCATGAACCAAACACTGGCAAAACTGAAGGGAGAAATAGACATATCTACAATAATAGATGGAGACTTCAATACACCACTCTCAGCACTGCACAGAAAACTGGGCAGAAGATCAATAAAGAAAACAGAGAGCATGAATAATATGGTAAATGGACTAAACCTAATAGACATATAGAGAACACTGCCCCCCAAAACAGCATGATATACATTCTTTTCAAGTGATCATGGACCTTTCTCCATGATAGACCATATGGTGGTTCACAAAGCAGATCTCAATAAATTCAACAAATTTGAAATTATACAAAACACCTTCTCTGATCATAATGGAATAAAGTTGGAAATCAAAAATTGGCAAAAAAAAAAAAAGGGAAAATTCACATATTTGTGGAGATTAAATGACACACTCTTAAATAATCAGTGGGACACAGTAGAAATTTCAAAAGAAATCAGTAATTATCTTGAGATGAATGACAATGAGAATACAACATAGCAGAACATATGGGATGCTGCGAAGGCAGTGTTGAGAGGAAAATTTATAGCCCTCCATGCTTACATTAAAAAAGAAGAGCTTAAATCAATGACCTAACTACACAGATGAAGGAACTAGAAAAAGAACAAGAAACTAAACCCAAAGAAAGTAAAGGAAATGAAATAACAAAGACCAGAGCAGAAATAAGTGAAATTGTGGACAAAAAATAATAGAGAGAATTAACAAACCAAAAGTTGGTTTTTAGAGAAGATTAACCAAATCAACAAACTCTTTAGCTAGACTGACTAAGAAAAAAAGAGACAAGATGCAAATAAATGAAATAAAATTGAAAAGGGGGACATTACTACTGACCTCACAGAAATAAACATGCATAAAAGAAGACTATGAACAACTTTATGGTAAAAAACTAGAAAATGTAGATGAAATGGAAAAATTCCTAGGAATATACAAATAACCTACACTGATGCTAGAAGAAATAGAAGACCTCAACAATCCAATCAGAGGTAAAGAGATTGAAACAGTCATCAAATAGCTCCCCAAAATGAAAAGCCCAGGACTGGATTGTTTCACAAGTGAGTTCTACCAAGCATTCAAAGATTTAATACCCATCTTACTCAAGTTCTTTAAAAAACTAAACAAGAAAGAGGCATACCAAACACATTCTATGAAGCCAATATCACCCTAATACTAAAGCCAGACAAAGATATTACAGAAAAAGAAAATTACGGACCCATTTTTCTAATGAATACAGGTGCAAAAATCTTCAAGAAAATACTTCGTAATCGAATCCAACAACACATTAAAAGAATTATCCATCATGATCAAGTGGGTTTTATACTAGGCATGAAAGGCCTGTTCAACACAAGGAAATCAATCAGCATAACACACCACATTAATAAATCAAAGAAGAAAAATCACATGATCGTATCAATTGGCACAGAAAAGGCATTTGACAAAATACAGCATCCTTTCTTGATAAAAATACTTAAAAAAAAAATAGGAATTGAAGGAAACTTTCTCAACATGATAAAGACCATATAGGAAAAACCCACAATTAACATTGTACTCAATGATGAAAGACTGAAAGCTTTCCCATTGAGATCAGGGACAAGACAAGGATGCCCACTGTCACCACTGTTGCTCAGTATAGTGCTAGAAGTTCTAGCTAGAGCAATCAGACAAAAAAAGAAATAAAAGGCATCCAAATTGGAAAGGAAGAATTAAAACTTTCACTATTCACAGAGATATGATTGTATATCTAGAAAGTCCTGAAAAATCTACAACAAAGTTGCTAGAGGTAATAAATGATTTCAGTAGAGTGTCAGGATATAAGATCAATACACAAAAATCAGCAGTGATTCTATACACTAAAAATGTGCAATCTGAGGAGGGAGTCAGGAAAAAAATTCTATTTATGATAGCAACTAAAAGAACCAAGTATTTAAGAATAAACTTAACCAAGGATGCAAAGCACTTGTATTTAGAAAACTATAAAGCATTGCTAGAAGAAATTTAAAAAGACCTAAACAATTGGAAGAACATTCCATGCTTATGAATGGGAAGACTAAATATCATTAAGATGGCAATGCTATCCAAATTGATATACAGATTCAAAACAATCCCAATAAATATTCCACCAGCATTCTTTTATAAAATGGAAACACCATTATCAAATTTATCTGGAAGGTTAGGAGGCCGTGAATAACCAGAAATATCTTAAAAAGGAAAAGTGAAGTTGGAGGACTCTCACTTCCAGACTTTAAATCATATTACCCAGTACAGCTGTAAAAACAGCATGGTATTGTTATAAAGATAAACACATAGACCAAACTGATGGATCAGAAACACATCCTCACATCTATAGCCAAGCAAATTTTAACAAGCCTGTCAAGCCCACCCAGTTGGGGCAGTACAGTTTATTCAAAAAATGGTGTTGGGAGAATTGGATATCCATAGCCAAAAAAAAGAAATAAGACCCTTATCTCACACCTTATATAAAAATTAACTCAAAATGAACCTAAATATAAAAGGAAGTACAATAAAGCTCCTAGAAGAAAATGTAGAGAAATATCTTCAAGATCTGGTGGTAGGTGGTGGATTCTTAAACCTTACACCCGAAGCATGAGCTTTGGAAGAAAACATGGATAAATGGGAACTCCTCAAACTTAAACACTTCTGTGATTCAAAAGACTTCATCAAGAAGGTGAAAAGGCAGCCCAGTCAATAGGAGAAAATATTTGGAAACCATGTCTGAAAAGGGTTTGATTTCTGTTCTACATAAAGAAATCATACAACTTAACAATAAAAGAACAAGCAATCCAATTTAAAAATGGGCAAAAGATTTACATAGACATTTCTCCAAAGAGGAAATACAAATGGCCAAAAAGCACATGAAAAAATGTTCTATATCACTAGCTATTAGGGAAAAGCAATGTAAAACAAAAGATACCATCTAACACCACATAGAATGGCCTTTATTGAAGAAACAGACAACAAAAAGTGCTGGAAAGGATGTAGAGAAATAGGAACACTCCTTCACTGTTGGTGGGAGTGTAAAACGGTGTACCCTCTGTGGAAGACAGTTTGGGGGTTCCTCCGGAAGCTAAATATAGGACTACCATATGAACCAGCAACTCCTCTACTAAGAATATATGCAGAAGAACTAAAATATATGACACGAACAGAAATCTGCACACTGATGTTCATAGCAGTGTTATTCACAATTGCTAAAAGATGGAAAAAACCCAAATGTCCATCCACCAATGAATGGATAAACAAAATGTGGTATATACATATGCTGGAATACTATGCTGCAGGAAGAAGAAATGAAATTGGGATACATGTGGTAACATGGATGAATCTTGAAGACATTATACTAAGTGAAGTAAGCCAGACACAAAAGGACAAATATTGCATGGTCTAATTAATATGAACTAAATACATATAATAAACATGTGGAATTAAAACCTAGAGTATAGGTTATTAGGAGATAAGAAGATGGTTGAGAAGAACTACTGATGCTTAATGTATGTAGAAGTTTTAATTAACTCGACTGTAAAAGTGTGTGGAAATGGATAGAGTTGATGGTAACACATTATAGTGAGTAGCATTTGGTTTATAAATGGGATTGTGACAGAAAAAGGTAGTCTGGGGAATAAATGTCAATAGAAATAAAGCTAAAGAATAATCTAGGGACTGAATAATACAGTGAACGCAGAGGTGAATGAGTATAGTGGTTAAGGGTACAAATGCAAGAGAGTCCTTCTGTGAGCCAGAGCCAGATTACATCACTATTGCAGGGTGATGGAATATGGAGAAGCATGGGAAAACTACAATTGGTGTGACCTATAGACTGTGGTTAAAAGCAATACTAAAATATTCTTGCATCAATACCAAAGCAATGTGTTGATAATGGAGGTGTATGGAAAAACTGTACCAAATGTATGCTATAGGTGGTAATAATCTGATGATATTATCTCATAATCTGTAACAAATGTTCCACCATTGCGTAATGTTGTATAGGAAATATATACATCTGTATGATTGTTTTGCAAGTTCACAACATCTATAACAAAAACATATTTTAAAAAGAATAATGTGTGTTGGGGAAAAATACACCAAATGTAAGATAAGTACTATAGTTGGTAGTAATATTTTGACAATGCTCTTGCGTAGTTTGTAATGAATGTTTCACAACAACGCAAAGTATTGGTGGAGGCGTGATGTATGAGACCCCTGTGTGATGTTATATGTTTATTTTGTAAGTTCATTATCTTTACTATATACTTATGGTTTATGTGTGTTCATATATGACTGATTTACTTCAATAAAAATACCTTTTAAAAATCAGTTGGACAGCAAAAAAAAAAATACTATAATTATGCTAAGATTATAATAGATTTCCCAGAATGGTCTGGGCTAGCAGAAGTGGCCCACTCTTCAGCTGCCCCAATTTCCCTCATTGCTTCTAAACCAACGACTACAGTCATAACTCAGTCTGGCCTCAATGAGGTAGTTCTATCCTTATTGCATTAGTTATCTATTGCTGCATAACTAATTACCAGAAATTAAGTAGCTTAAAACAACACACATTTACTATTGTGCAGCTTCTGTGGATTCAAGTGTCTGAGCTATGCCCTCTGATTCAGGGTCCCTCAAAGCTGCTTTCAGGGCATCAACAAAGGCTTCAGTCTCATGTGAGGCACGACTGGAGAAGAATTTCCTTCTAAACTCATGCAGCTACTGCTGTCATTCAATGCATTGTCTTTTATATGATAAAACAAAAACTAAAAGCACACCAAAACACATACAAAAAATACTTAAATGCAGGTGAGCAAAACGTTGATGTTAGCTGTCACAATGCAAAATCATAACGGCACACCAATTTCCAGATGGGAGCAGGTCCTCAGATCCATAGCCTACTGAAGAATAGGCTACATCTTGTTGAATAATTCCTCCTTTAAAACAAAGTCTACAAGCAAAGCCCCAATCTTTCCCCAGACATAGGGAAATTTACGAGATTAATTGTACATTATGGAAAAGGACCTACCCCTTTATTTTCAGAATTGTTGGATAGAGGGTCTGGGATGACACTTCACCTGAAAACAAAAAATGTCATCATACTCTGCCGGTTAGAATGAGAACGTGTGCAGCCAGGTGATGCATGAGATACTGACCTTCCGTCATCTTGTCGTTGGTCTAATGATTGCACTGACTCCCCACTCCATGCAACCCTCTCATTGTTATTCCTTCAACTCTGAATATGTACTCGGAATTGACCTGTAGAGAGGTCCAATAGTGACAGGAAAGGTAAAGTTAAAGCCCCTGAAACTTACCTCTGCCAGGCAAATTAGCAAATTAAAATCAATACTGAATCTTGGTTAGAATAATGGAATGGCAGAGACTGCAAGGATGCAGTGATAGTGGTTTCCATTTCAACTCTCTTTAATTAATCTGTTTGCACCCACACCATATTCTACCACCCTAAAAAAAAAGTGAAACAAAGGATGGAACATGGCAAATAGCAGCAGAGGACGATAAACTTAACCAGGGATTATTTCCAATTGCAGCTACTGTATCAGATGTGTAACTTTACTAGAACATATCAGTAGTGCCTTGGGCATTTGATAGCCAGTTATTGATCAGTTCAAATGTGCTCTTTTCAATGCTAGCCAGAGAAAGAGGATCAGAAGCAGACTGCCTTCATTTGGAATGGATTGCAATATACACTCATAGTGCTGACAGAAGGTATTATTAACTGTATTAATCTTAGTCAAATATTGCCAAAAGGAACCTAGCTCATTTTAGCATTGCTTAGAATATATAGCCAGTCCAATATATTAATATTATCATATTAATTGCACCTAGTGAATAGGAAGTGTCACATACTCTGGATGCCAAACGATTCAGACAGTAAGAGAAACCCTGCAGAGATTTAGGGACCTTCCAAATGAGGGGTATTTTTAGGCATCTAAACTGCCACATACAAGTACATTTCCTCCAAATTAAAGGACAAATTATTGTACCTTGGGCATCTTATTATTATCAAAGTGTTCTTCCTTGTTGGCTCATTTGGATTTTGGAGTCAGCATGTAATACACTGTTCTCATCCATTTATTGGGTGACTCAGAAGTCTGTCAGTCTCGAGTGGACCCAAAGAAAGACAATATTTTATAGCAGTTTCAGGTTGCCATGCAAGCAGTCCTGCTACCTTGTTTACATGGTCAGGTAGATTCCATGAGGCTCAATGTATCTTTCCTAGAAAGGGGTGTCATATGGAATCTCTAGCATAAAAGAGAGTTTGCAGCAGAGAACTACTCATCACTAGAAAACAGCTCCTGGGATTTACTGCACCCAAATAGAGACTGATGGGACATCAACGTAGTGGAAATGGTACTCCTCCTCATGAGCTGGGTATTATTATACTCACCAAGTAATAGAGTTGCATAGGCACAACAGAAATCTGACATATGCTAGAAATGGCATACTCAGGATGAGCCTGAGAGACACAAGTAAGTTACACAAACTTGTAACCCAGACTCCATCATACTAACTTTATCATTCCAATGCCTTGCCCCCATCTCACACTTATGATCTAGTATTTAATTCCCTATGTCCTGCTGATGGAAGAGATGAATACCTAGTCCTGATTAGTAGATAGGTTAGTTTTTATTGCATTGTTACATTAATGTTAGGTAAAATTAGACTGTCTCAAGGGTGGCCCTGAATGACAGTATTGAGAAGATATCTTCTCAATGGGCAGAGCTTTGGAAGCATTTCAGGACATCAATTTGTTGTAAAAATGAGAAGATACATGAGGTAAAGAGATTCCTAAACTTCTGATGAGAGGTGAATGGCCTGGCCTGTTGGTGAAGGGCCTGGAAAAAGGAAGATGAGAAGAGCACAGATCTGGAAAAAGGAAGATGAGAAGAGCATGTAGATTGTCCCACAAGAAAGAGTGCCCCAAGTGTGAGAATATTTGCCTCTCATTTCACTTCCCAAGACCATCCATCACAGAGAAAGCATTGAGCAACTAGGTGGCTAGAATGACTTAGTGGTGGTCAGCCAAGCTCAGACTTCAGTGTTTGTATAACAGGCCCAAGGATGGAATAGCCAGGATAGAAGCAATGGAATCTATGCATTGCGCTTGCCCCCTGGGCTCTTTCTCATCAAGACTGAGAAAACTACTGCTACTGCAGAATGCCTGACCTATCATCAGCTTAAACCAAAGTTGAGCCTTTGTGATCATCCTGGTTAAACATTAGTCTTTCAGCTCTTAATCTACCCTCCTTTGCCCTGTAATATGATACTGGCACTTGATCTTATAAACATTTCTCCTTTGCCAGCTTTGTCAAAAGGGGGTGCTGGAAGGATATTAAAAGACCATAGCAAGAGGAAGGGGTTTCTATTCCTGAGTCTGTGTACCTTTCTATTCCTAAATTGTGCCTGCCAGGAAAATAGTATGTGAGAAGCCTGGTGGCACCCAGTGAATTTCTTAACCACCCCACAAGTGTTTCCTACAGAACAGTCCCAGGCCACCCCTTCTGGCAAACTTCTTCCCCACTAATCATCTGCATATTTGCATGGTAGCATACCCACTTCAAAGAGCTCTGAATCTCATTTGGGGGTGGGAGGTCTTCTCTAAGTTCTGAGGCCCTTCTTGCAGTAGATCCTTTCTGCATTTTCTATTTCTGTATACTTTAAAGTTCTCTTTTTCCCTTTTCAGTAGTTAACCATATTTACTAGTTAATAGTACCCTATAATCATCAAGTATGTCAAGCCCTAACATTGTTGCAATTATCTCTGAATATGAAGTAATGAAGATTGATTGTCATGGTGGGCCCTGAGGGGAGGGGGAAAAATGTGTTGAATACATGGAATCTGCATAACTGTGGGGCAATGGAAGTGTTCCACAAGATCATGCAATGATAGTATAGGACATGTTAAATTACACCAAAAATGTATAAAAGTCTATAGGCTAAAATGTAAACCATAATGTAAAACATAAGATAACTAAAAATTTAGAAAATTGTATAGTCTAAAATATAAACCATAATGTAAACCCAAATGGAACCATGTTTGAAAGCTCTTGTTTCAATATCTGTACATCAGCTGCAGCAAATATAATATGAACCTGTAAAAAGATCATTGCTGGGAAAGGGACAAAGGGTTTGATGTTGGATATGTGGGAGTACCATATATTGTATATGTGAATTACTGTGATCTAAAACTTATGTGAAGACAAACTTAATAATTAGAAAGAAAAAAAAGGACGTAGACACTGAGGAAGACATGGAAGAAATTGCCTTGGCACTGTACATACAAGGCAACACTTATAGCAGTGATGAAAGGCAAAAAGTCAAAAACAAACCTTTTCCTTTTTTTCATTTTTTTAATAGCCCAATTTATTTTTCCTTTATTTAATTTTTCTAAATTACTATATATTCTATATCTAACCTTTAAATCCATCACTATATTCCATTTTACTATTAATGGAACCTGACTGTATATTGGGCTTCCTTTTTGAAGAAGTTTGGGACTACAGAGAGGTTCAACTATGGCAGGGGAGAAGCACTTGTGTGGGGTGTTATTGGTGGGGGCACATGGTTGGGAGGGAGTTCTCCAGGGCATGTATACAGGGTACATAGAAAGATTTGGATATTTACATAGTGGTTTCAGTTGAAAATGACAGCTGAGAGAGTGCTGAGTTCCTGGCCAGGGAAGCTCTATCACATTCCCCAATGGAACAGCAACAATCCCCCAAGTGCAATGGCAAAGACCAACAAAGATGGATGGTCCAACAATGAGCCCTTGATACTGATGGCTTTGATTATGAGCCTGTGTGTCTGAAATATGAACTAGGCCTAGAGCTGTGGGGTGCCTAAGAGTTACCTCCTGAGAGCCTCCATGTTGTTCAAATGTGGCCACTCTCTAAGCCAAATTCAGCATATAGATGCATTGCCTTCCCCCCAGCATGGGACATGACTCCCGGGGATGAGCCTCCCTGGTGCCAAGGGATTACTTACCAAGCACCAGCTGATGAGGTAACCATAAAAAGACATTGAATAAAGGGGTCAACTCAGGAAAAAAAAATATTACCCTATAATCAAACTTCCCTGTTCAAATTACAGGTATGATTTCTGTGTCTTCATTAGATTCTGATTAATGCATGTGCCATTCCTCAAAGCATCTAAGCAACTACTTCTGGCAGGTTGATTTCATTAGCCCCCTTCTACCCAGGAGGAGCAATGATTCATCCTTATTGGCATATTTCAGGTTTAGAAATATCCAAAGTCTTGGATATTATCACTAGCTGAGGGCTCACAAATACCTTATTTGTTGTCATGGGATACCATATAATATCCCCTTGGATCAAGGAACCTACGATCATCATATTCCCTGGTCCTACACTTAGAAGCTGTCAGCCTAATAAAATGTTTGAATGATCTCGTAGAGGCACAGCTAAGATACCAACTCATGGATCATGCCCTTTGGGACAGGATCAAGATGTGAAATATAGTTTGAACCACATGTGCTGTGCCATGATCGATTGAATAAGCAGAGCTAAGAAACAACACGTAGATACAGTGGTCCTTCTCACCATATCTCCAGTGCCCTACTTAGGGAATTTGTTCTTCCTGTTCCTATAACTTTAAGTTTTGCTGGACTCCAGGTTCTGTGTCTCAGGAAGAAATCTTCTGGAGGCAAAATAGGAAGTATTCAAAAAACCCAAATCTAAGACCTTATCATTTGAGATTTCTTCTGCAAGAAAACCAGCAAGCAAAGCAAAAGTAATTACTATAGTAGTGGAAAAAATGTTTATCATGAGAAGATAGGACTGCTGCTACATGATGGAGGTGGGGAGAATTTTGTCTGCAATTCAAGATATTCCCCGGGGCATCTCATTATGCTTCCATTCTCAGTGATATTCATTATGGGTAACTATAGCTAATATACCCATACAAATGCATGTTATCCAGGACATAGACACCTGAGGAATGGAAGTCCACGTTTACCTATCAGGCAAACATCCCGGAGCAATGAAAAGACTCGCTAAGAGTGAAGGGAATCTAGAATGGTGGTAGAGGAGGGAAGCTGGTGAATATCAATTATAACTTAAGAGCCAAGTACTGTAAGGCTGACTGCAGTTTGCTCCACTGTTCCTTCTAGTGTGTGTGAGTGTGTGTGTGTATGAATGAATCTGTGACTAGCCACCACATGAAGAAACAGTAAGAATATTGATTGAGCTTACCTAGGATAAGAGGATCTGATCAGGGCACGTGATCTTAGTATCCACCCCCCTTACCTCTTCAGACCTTATCATTTTAGTGCATTCTACTGATTTCCAGCAGCCATAATTCACATCTCTTTGCACAAGGGCTTACTCCATTGAATGGAGCCTTTTCTACCTTTGTAGACAGCAGGCAAGAAGTGACATGACAGTATCAGCCCCAAAACACTGGCTCTCCAGAGATAATGTAAAAATACTCCAGATTCTTTGGCGCTAAAGGGAGATATCGTTTAGCCCCCTACTTTACAATGTGGCTCAGAGTTTAAGTTGTCTGAAGTGGTAGATACTTAGTTCTTTCTTCTCCTGGTCTTATTACCCTACTCCTCAATCAGCATTTCCTGAAATCACCTCCCAAATATGCTAACAGAAATCAAATCCTTGTTTCCTACAGGTCTGCCTCTGGGAAAACCTAAATTAGAGCACTTGGGCTTTAGTATCAAAGCAATTACAGGGTCTAACTTTGATTCAAACACATCTTTTGTTGTTGTATTTTCCTTTCTTCTCTCTCTTTTCATCTTCCCTTTCCTTCATTTTACAAATCAAATGTATGTGTTAGTGTATTATTCATTTTTACTATTTTTGATAATGATAAATTCTTTATAAATTATTAGACATTTTTTAATTTGCTATTTAATCTCTCATATGCTCAAATGCCTCCTTTGTAATATGGTGATAATACCCATTTTACAGAATATTTATCAGTAATAAAATAGATAAATGATTTAACATAATATATCTGGTTCTGTAGCTATCATATACTGGACTCCCTTCTTAAAAAGAGTCTGCATTTACTTAATGATAGGTAGTTTCAACTCAAACTGTCATGCTTGAACAAATAGAAGCCAACAAAAAAAATTTTATATACTTATACCTGAGTATAGTATAATGTAATATACTTATACCTGAACATAATATAATAATTTATAAAATGTAGGCAAAGAGTAGTTGATATTAGAATATGTTCACTAAAAGACCTATATTGAAATATTTGGAGCAGGGTTAATTTAATAGCACCTAATTGAAATTACCTAAATAGGCATCAAATTAAAATGGATACATTTTAGAATAGTTACCCAATGGAATATTATGCAGCAATAAAAATGAACAATGTAACTACCTTTTGCAAGAATATGGATGATTCTATACAAAGATAATGTTGAGGGAAAAAACAACAAAAAACAGACACAGAAAGCTCATACTGCCTTTGTTGTTCCATTAACATAAAATACAAAAGAAGGCTAAATAATCTATGCTGTTAGCAGTCAGATTAGTAATTACCTTTGGGGTCAGGCAGAGATAAGAAGGGAGCATGCTGAGGGTTTTTGGTGTATTGACAATGCCCTGTTTTTGATCCAGTGTTCAGATATGTTCAGTTTGTAAAAATATAATGAGCTTTATACATCTCATGTACACTTTTATATATGTATGTGCATATGTGTGTGTGACTGTGTTAATAAAAAGTTAAGGAAACCTAGATCAAGCTAAAATCAGTAATACTCTTATAGAAGTTATCGGACATAACCAGGTTTTACAAACAGTATAGTTTATTATTTAAATATATAAAACTATTTCCTTTGACATCCATGATGATTTCCACTGAAACACTTTATTATTGCCAAGTAATTGATTTCTATTGCATCATCATTTCTTCAGTAGTTCAGTGGTATTGAAATTCTGATGTCTGCACAATATGTATCAGAATATATTTTTTTAGCTCAGTTAAAATTCATGACAGGCTTGACAGATTCTGATTCAAAACATTAAATGTATTCTTCAAATTAATTTCCATAGTATTACTTTGAAGTGCTTTAAAATTGGCTTTTGACTTTTTAATTTCATTACATAAATCATAGCTGACAGTCAATATATCTTAGATACTTACCTTCTCATTTTAATCTCTTTTCTCGTTCTCTCTCTTTTTGATTTTGTTCTTGTAATTCAGGGAAATCATTCTTATGTTTATACCTTAACATTGAATTATAAACTTTATTTTATTTAATATTCTGTCTTAGAATTCTGAGTAGCTACAAAATAATAGGTGAAGGGTAGCAATAGGAAAGAGTGAAAGATAAATTTTTCTAAGTTGTCTTTCACTATTACTGTTATTCTCGTCATGTTGATATTAATAAACTTAGTAGCCTAAAACAAATTTGTTTAAGCTTTAAAACTCCATTTTGATAAATCTTCTCATTTAATATTTATTGAGGAACTATTTTATTACATCATGTAACTGGACCATGCTTTCAAAGACTGGAGTAAGTTGCTATATGCTGCATCATGGAAATAGGCTCAGGCACAACTGAGAATTTTAGCAAATGATCTCTTTCTTTACTTCCAAAAGAGCAGAGGAAGGGATTCCATTGTGGCTGGTCTTTTGTCATTTGTATGGCAAATCAGTGCTGCCCAAGGCTGGGGTATTTGTACAATCCCTCAGGGAGGGAACCCCACCACTGAGCAAAAATCATTTCTCAATCAACCTTTGTGCAGAGTCTGACCGCTGGGGCTGCTTTTTCTGGGTTTGGGTTCAAAATACAGTCAGGCCATTCCATTAGACCTAACATATCCCCCTGGTTCAGAATGAAAACATTGAAACATCTGTACACAAAGAAAAGGAGGGGCATAGGTGAGGACAGGGAGATGGTGCTGAGCATAGTTGCCTAGTGGGACTAATAGATGGCAAACTATTATACTGTGCCTCAATTGTCTTACTAAAGTTGCTAACGGAAAGTCTGGAGAATTTCTGGTTGGGAAGTGCTGACCCTTTCTGGGATAGTGAGTGGTAGTTGTTTTATCAGATTTCATTAGGTGTTTTAGTGATTAAGGGTCATTTCTCCTCCGTAACTCATTCACTCATTTATTCTTTCACTCACTCATTATTCATTCATTCATTTATTTTTATGCCTGTAGTTTATTCTCATTCTCAGGTCAGCTCCAGGAGCACTTTTCTTCTACCTACAGAAAGCCACAGATATCTTTATAATATTTTCTTTACTTCAACAAACTGCCAATGAAAGATCCAAAATTTATTACCTCCATTAGTTCAACAAGATGTTTATAACTTCTTTGATATTCTAAGTGATGCACTAGGTACTGGGTAAACAAAGATCAAGGGGAAGCAAACAACTAAACACTTTCTAAATGATGTGATAGGAGGAGTTAAATCTGATCTATGTACAGAGGCTGGGGCAGAGTGGAGGGGATGATGGTGCTAGAGAAGAGGATATGGGAATTTTCGCTGACACAATGAATTTGTTGGAACTGGGATTCCTCCACAGATGGTAAGTACCTCCCTGGAAACAGCAAATGCTACTTGGACCTTGGTACCCAAAGGGTTGGTCTGTGGTTTGCATCAGAGGCTGCCTACAATCCTTTACATTCCTTTAAATCAATTTGTCATCCTGGAACATGGAACTTAGCAGCCATGTTGTTAGGAAGCATACACCACATGGACAGACCACTGTAGATGTTCCAGCCAACAGCCTCAACTAAGGGCTGAGCCATCAGCTAGTATCACTCAACAGATATTTGAAACTGCAAGCCTTCAGAGAATTCTAGAATCCAGACTTCCAGCTGCCCCAGGTGACACCTAGTGAAACAGAGATGAGCTCTCTCTACCAAGCCATGCCCAAAATGCAGATTAGTGAGCAGAATAAATATTTTTGTTTTAAGGCACTAAACTTTACGGATTTTTTAAAAATTTGGCCATGGTAGCTAG
This sequence comes from Dasypus novemcinctus, assembly GCF_030445035.2. Taxonomy (NCBI): domain Eukaryota; kingdom Metazoa; phylum Chordata; class Mammalia; order Cingulata; family Dasypodidae; genus Dasypus; species Dasypus novemcinctus. The sequence goes on along the minus strand of NC_080689.1, from coordinate 21,987,415 downwards.
AATGATCAATATGACTATGTGAGACAAAGTAACTCTGAAGTAAAACTCGGAAATATATTTTCAAAGAGCTTACAGATTAGTAAAGCAATGTAAGATTAGCACATGAATATCTACAGTATAAGGTAAAATATTTTAAAACATATTTAATTATAAAGGTGTAATGATCATGAAGAATGCTAGATTGGAAGAGGAAATATATCAATTTGGGAATTAGGAGACACTTCATGGTGAAAGCATCATTTGGGATAAGCTTTGCATCATTTATATTTCTAGGAAAATTAAGTGGTAGTGTGCTAAGATAAAATTTGTACTTTGATGAATATTTAATTTCTCTATGGCTATAGTATAAGCCTAACAAATGTAATGTTAATTTTCCCCCTATACTCAGTAGACTAAAGGAAGACTGGCTTATGTGTCCCTAGATATGGGTTCTATGGTAAAACACATAAAGTATGTAAAGGGATAAGGGATAAATAAGATGTATTTGCTTCACATCTTTCATTAGATCTTAGGATGCTCTTGGGGCCTTTAAAAGTACATGTACAATTAGACTGTCATCATGTTAGAATACTTAGCTGCCCAGTTGGGTGCTGATTGCAACCAAGATAACTTCAGTAAAACTCCAGGTATAACTAACTTGAGGATTTAGCCCTCATCCATGAAATATCTCCTATCAGAGCAAATCATGAACTGAGTAGTTAAGGAAAAGAAGTTAAAGCTGAGGAGAGGTAGAAACATAAGTTTTATTCTTCTTTTATCAATCTGCCTGGTAAGTGCTTCTCAATTGCTGGTGAATACCCAGTGTGAATGCCTCTGGGAAAAATATCTTCAGACTGCCAAACCACAGTCATTATTTTAAATAGCTTTACAATTGCTAATATGGTTTAATTCAAATCTAGACATTTCTAAATATTCAAATGGCCCCAAGATTAGTCAAAAGTTTCAAAATTCAAGTATTTCTCAAAAGCACCACCATCCCAAAACCTGAAATATATAGGGAATGTATAATGTTTTTTTTTTAGGCTTCATTAACCAGAAGTTTTGCAAGGATTAAATTAATCAGATAATTGTACATTTGTCAACATTGAATAAAGAAGAACTGAAATATCTGAAGAAAAATTTTAATACTCTGAAATCAAGTGTCACTAAACTATATGACTCAATAAATGTTTTATTTAGTGTGTTTGGTCTTCTCCCTCATTCTAACATCAAAACATATGTTCTACCATTAACTTGGTCCACAATTTAGGAACTAAACTGACTCAAACTACACTAAAACTATTTTAGTTGCTTTCAGCATTATGAAAGCTAAAACCAATGAATTGGCCCACAGACACCAAATCCATGTAGACTCTTCCTAAAGCCCCATATTGATTAATAGCTATATTCTCATGTGGACAATTTTGTCTAGTGAATGCCTCAGGATAGTGGATTGATGCAAGAAGGACTGTGATATTTGTCAAATTAAGAGCATATGAGTGAATTTTACAGTATTTATTGACCCAGTGATTCTCAAATGAGGCAATTTTGCCCTCCACAGGACATATATAGATATACTTTATGTTGTCTCTACAGGGTGGCATCTAGTGGGTAGAGACCAGGTATCTTGTTAAACATCCTTCAATAAAGGGACAGCTCTCTGTTGGAAAGAAAGCTGTACCTGTACAAAAACAAAAGCTCACCTGATTGTGGAGGAGAAAAGAATTTTATTAACGATCTTGTAAGAACGGGTGCTAGACCTGGACAAAATGGCTGGTGAGCCAAACAAAAAACTGTGATATTTATAACCTAAACCTAACACACAGGTCCCTCCCCTGTTCCCCATTGATTGGGTACTTCAGGGGTTACAGCCTATCCAAACCGTCTAAGTTCCCGGTTCTGCTCTTCGTCCCTGCTCCCGCTTCCTACACTCTAGCAGGCTGCGCAGGCTGAGCGTAGCTTTCATTCCTGGCATGCTTTTCAACTTTGGTGCTGCTTTCCACTTCTTATCAGTGCTCCCCGCCCCCTCGTTTTGGCACCACTTTTCAAATTCCTGGCAGGCCAAAACTGCTAGAACCCCTTTCCCTCCCTCTTGGAATGGCAGAGCTGGCTCCCCCTTTGTGAAAACTAAATTTAACCCTTTCCTACACCTCTACAACAAAAAGTCGCTTGGTCGAAAATGTCAGCAGTACCAAAGACAATAAACCCTGCTACACACCTCTGGTTAAAGAAAAAAATAAGCGTAATTATTTGGATTATAAAAATCCAAGTGACAGTTATGCATTCACTCTTATTTTCAATTTTTATATGACATTGTTTGTATTCAAGAAAAAGCAGATTGTTAATAAAGTTGAATAAAGTTGTTTCTTAATACAAAGAATATTTATTGAAGCAGCAAAGTCCAAAAAGACCCTTGAAAAAAAGTGAATAGAGATGAGTGCTATTTATGTCTGGAGCTTTCCTAGATGTTGGTTTAGGCATAAAACTAACTGAAAGGATAGTGACAAGATTAATTTGATATGCTTTTTAAAGTGGTTTCAGCTGGGTTTTGTGAGAGAGCTTACCAAAATATGGAAGAATGAAAGGTGACGATCTTAGCAGCAACACCCATATGTCACTATTCTCTACAGGCAAAGATTCTTGTTTAGGTGAGAGCATGTGTTTGGCTTTTATCCCAACATTTCAGTCAGTGAATTAAGCAGGAAGAAGCAATCAAAATCCTTGATAGAACTGCAGAAAAGGAGAGAGAGAGAGAGAATTAAGAGCACTTACAAATGTTAATATTTAAAATGGACTCTGCTTAGAAAGGTCCTATGCTAATGCTAGGAAAGAAGTCTGCATTTTGGTCGTGGTTTTGTTTTGTTTTTTTTATTCTGCATGTGTGTCTCTCTCCTCTAAAACATACATGAACTATCCTTGAAAACAGATGACTCTTGTATAAATAAAAGAGAAGAAAACAGATTAGAAGAGAAAGTTGCAAAAAAAACTTAATTAAAAGAAGATATTTAGTTACCTTTTTAAAATACTACAAAATAGCTCTTTTTTTAATTCTTGCATTCTAAGCATTTTGGATTTAAAGCTCATTTTCGACTTTAAGTGCACAAAATAGCTTTATATTTTAAATGTAATTTTAATGGAACTGATAAATCTTGCATAATTATTCAATTAACTTCTCTAAATATTTTCACTTTCTCCAGCAACTCAGTAACAGAATGTAAACAGACACCTAGGAACTCATTTACTTGCTATACCTGCCTCATTTATAAGTCAATTAATTTACATTTTCATCATTTCAATTATTTGGCTCCGTTAATGCTCCCAAATAACTGATAGTGAATAGAATTCTAAATTCAAACTATTCTGAAACTATAAAATTCTAAGTTTTCTGCCATTTTTATTAACTGAAAAGTACATATTAATAAGAAATATGACATAAACCACAATGTGTACTATTGAATGGATTCTTATAATCCAAAAGGAACAGCTTATTTTCAAAAGTCATTCTATTAATATGCATTTTTTGTAATATGCAAAAATTGCAATATTTAAATGTATACATGCCAGTCAGTGTCTGAACACGGACTTGACCTTCATGGGAGCTCAGCGAACATATTCTACTTTGATTGAGGAGACTGACACCTGTTCTCCAAATTGTACCCTTCTTCATCCCAGGCACATGGCTAGACATGTGATTGTGGCCATGTAACAGAAATCTAGATAACGGAATGTGAGTGAAGGAGAGACTGGTACTTCCAGGCCTGGCTACTGAAACCCCCCCCTAGGGATAGGCCTACCTATTTCTCTCCCTTTGGTTTGCCTGAAAGGAGATGACCTCCAGGTGACCTTGATCCCTGAATCTCTGCTTGAAGGAGAGATGGCTGACCAAGAGCAAATGTCTTGGTCTACTGCATGAGTGAGAAATAAACTTTCATTGTGCAAGTAATGAAACTTGATGGTTTATCTGTTAAAAAACAACTAGTGCTACCTTAGCATTTTCAGAGGTGAAAATACCAAGTAAATTTTCTTTGATATACAGAATTATGGAAATAAGCACACACAAATGTGTAAAATGCACATATTTATGTTTATATACATATATATGTTTTGATTACCCCAACAAATACTCTTCTTTAGGAAAATTATTATTTATTCCTCATGTGAGAATGTTAGTAAATCTAAATTCAACATGATTAGAAGTCTTTTTCACCATGTTGCTCATCTCCACCAAGAATCCTCAAATATACTTGCTTACATAAATATTGGATTGACAGAGGAAGTAGAGCCTCCTGGTTAATCATTCCACTGTTCTGTTACCTCTGCTCTGATTTTCCTTCATTCCTAATGACTCAACTTCCAGCCATTGCACTTAATTTCACTTTTTAATATACCTTTATCTTTGAGGCCCTTGAATTTTCTGCCATTCAAATTCAGGGACAAAATTTAACCTCAAAATTACTTTAATAAACATTTGACTTATTCTAAATATTACATAAACCTTCACTACATTCATTTTTAAATATTCTTTTTCAATTAGATCAATAGGTAGTATTTCAGAGACTGCTAACCTGATGTTCAATGTTATAAAGAGCCTTTCTTTAACATTTCAAGCAACTGAACTGAACAAAATGATTGTCTTTCTGTTATTGTCTCATAACTGTTAACCCAAGTAGTGTGTATAAAAATATAGAAGAATTTCAAAATTATATGCACCTGGTGACATTTCTTTTCTCAAAGTGAACATTGCTACATGTTCTTTTCCATTATGATAGCTTTTACAAGGTATGCTTTGCCATTGGCCTTTTATTTCACTGAGATGCTTCCCAGGTTCAAAAAAGGATGACAGTTCTACACTAACTGGTGAGATTTCAGAGGAGAAGGTGACAGTGTTGCTATGCTAGACACCACAATGGGTCGTCTTTACAGTGTTAACATGAAAAGTTAGAGAGTGAAAGGAAGACTGAATAGAGTTCCAGATAAAAGGGAATTAAAGACCTGAGGACCTGTCACATAACCCTTATTTTTCTGAGTAAAAGTATTGGAATTACAATGAGCAGTGGCTTTGAAGTCAGAAAGACCTAGATTCACGTATTTTAACCTCTCTCAGCTTTAGTTTCTTCACCTTAAAAAATGGGACAAAAATATCTACATAATAGGGGCATTATGGAGATTTAGTAAAAATACATGTAAACAGTCCAACTCTGCATCTGTCATGCAGAAATACTAATATTTATTGAATACTGTTATGTGACTAGCCCAGTTATAGGCATATAGACAAAATTTCCTACCCATGGGGAATACTTTCTAGTTGGAGAAACTAAGAATAAATAAGGTGTGACAGAGGACAGCTAGCAAGATGGCAGCAGAATAAGGAGCTCCTAGAGTCAGCTCCTGCAACAGGGCAGTTAGTAATCACCCAGAGCTATCCGGAGCTAGCTGAAGCACCTGTTTCAGGGCTCCAGGAGGCTAGAAGTGCATCCTGCAACATCTTTGAAGGAATGAAAGGAAGAGATGCCCATCTGCAGAGAAGATTCATAATTAGAGTGCTCCATGCAACAGAGGCTGGTGTCCATCCTGCACTGGAGGAACAAGCTGCCTCGGGAGCTCTTCCATGACTGGAATTGAGAGCTCCATTTCCCAAAAATGGGGGGAGGAAGAGGCAGTTGGGCACCACCTTCAGCTACTGATGAGTAAATTCAGCAGGCTAAAGTGTAATCCTGAGAACAGCTAAACTTTGACCCTGTCCAAGTCAGAAAGAGGTCAGTAGCTGCCACCTTAACTCCACACTTGGCAAGAGGGGAAGCAGGGCTGACTGAAAATCCCAGTGCTGGTGGGGACCACCTCCTTTCCATCCAAATCAGATTGCAGCTCTAGCCTAGGGCTCAGCCTCACCTCCAGCAGGGAGGAAGCTGCGGGGACCTACACCAGGCTCTTGGTGAAATTACTGGCCAGCCCACCAAGGCCAGTGATTATCCTACTCTGGCAGCATGAGCTGCCCCTGGAGCTTCTCTGTGGCTGGAATTGGAAGCTCCATTTTCCAAAAACAGGGGAAGAGGAGACAGTTGGCTGCTGATTTTGGCTACTGATTGGTAGACTCAAGTGGCTAAGATACAAATCTGGAAACAACTGGGTGTAAATCTGCCCAAGTCAGAAAGAGGCTGGTGGCCATTTTGACTCCACCCCCAGCCTTAGGTGAAGCCAGGCTGACCAAAAATCACAATGATGGTAAGAACCAGTTCCTTTCACCCAGATCAGCCTGAGGCCCTAAATTAGGCTTCAGCCCTGCCTCTGGCAGGGAAGAGGCAGGCAGACCCTGAAACAGACTATCCAGGTAACTGCTGGTATCTTTGGCTGGCACAGACTGAAGATGGGGAGTCTACTGGGGTAATTACAGTCATCTTAGACCTGCACTGCATAGATTGCTGCCCATAGCTGCTGCTCTCTCCCCACCCCAGGCAGGGGAGAAAGGGGTGTGAAGCTTTATTAGTCTCTCTAGACAACCACAGTCTGGGCCTGCATGACTTGCATTATTCCACACAGCTGTGAATCTGTCCTACCCCCAGCAAAGGAGAAAGTTGGGAGAAGCTTCATTGGTCACTGGCACAATGAGCACAGCTTGAGCCTCCACAGCTTATAGCACCATTTACAACCTTGGCTCCTACTGCTCAACCAGGAAGGGAGAAATGGTAGGAATCCCTAAACTAAAGAGAAAAACTGCACCCAGAATAAATACTCTAGTAAGTCAGATGCCAAGACACCAACAAAAATTTACATTCCATACCAAGAAATAGGAAGCTATGGCCTAGTTAAAGGAAAAAGATAAGCCTCCAGATGACATAAAGAAGTTGAAACAACTAATCATAGATATTCAAATAAATCTCCTTAGTAAATATAGTGAAATGGCTAAAGAGATTAAGGATATTAAGAAGACACTGAATGAGCACAAAGAAGAATTTGAAAGCATACATAGAAAAATAGCAGATCTTATGGGAATGAAAGGTGCAATAAATGAAATAAAAAAAAACATTGCAATCATATAACAGAATTTTGAGGAGATAGCAGAAAGGATTGGTGAGCTTGAAGAAATGGCCTTTTGAAAGTTAACATACAAAACAACAGATGAAGAAAAAAGTGGAAAATCTTGAACAAGTTCTCAGGGAACTAAATGACAGCAAATGGCATGCAAATATGTGTCATGGGTGTGCCAGAAGGAGAAGAGAAGGGAAAAGGGACAGAAGGAATATTTAAAGAAATAATGGTAGAAAATTTCCCAACCCTATTGAGGGACATAGAAATCCATATGCGAGAAGCACAACATACTCCCATCGAAAAAAAATCTGAATGATCAACTCCAAGACACATAGTCATCAGAATGTCAAATGCCAAAGACAAAAAGAGAATTCTGAAAACAGCAAGAGAAAAGTAATGTATAACAGATAAGGGATACCCAATAAGATTAAGTGCTGATTCCTCACCAGAAGCCATGGAGGCAAGACAGTGGTCTGAAACATTTAAGATACTACAAGAGAAAAACTTCCAGCCAAGAATCTTATATCCAGCAAGACTGTCTTTCAAAACTGAGGGTGAGATTAGAATATTCACAGATAAACAGAAACTGAGAGAATTTTTAAGAAAGAGAGCAGATTTTCAGGAAATACTAAAGGGTTTGCTAGAGCCTGAAAAGAAAAGACAGAAGATTGAAGCCTTAAGAGAGTCTAAAATGAAAATTATATCAATGAAAGTAACTGAAAGTGTCAAAAGAGTGGTGAAAATAAAATATTACAGATAAAACTCAAATAGGAATAAACTTAACCAATGCTGCAAAGCACTTGTATTCAGAAAACTGCAACTCAATGTTAAAAGAAATTTAAAAAGACATAAATAACTGGAAGAACATTGCATGCTCATGGATTAGAAGACTTAATATCATTAAGGTGTCAATTCTACTCAAATTGATATACACATTCAATGCAATCCTGATCAAAATTGGAAAAAAAATTGAAACGTGATCATCAATTATATTTAGAAGTGTATGGTGACCTGCATAGCCAGAAACATCACAAAAAGGAAAAGTGAACCTTTATCTCCAGACTTTAAACAGTATTACCTAGCTGTAGTTGTAAAAAACAACATGGTACTGGTATAAAGACAGACACATAGACAAATGGAACAAAATTGATGGTTCAGAAACAGACCCTCATATGTATGGTCAAGTGATTTTTTACTAGACTGTCAAAAGCACACAGCTCAGGCAGAACAGTCCATTCAACAAATGCTGTTGAAAGAATTGGGTATCCATAGCCAAAAAAAGGAAAGAGGACCCCTATCTCACACCTTATCCAAAACTTAACTCAAAATGGATCAAAAACCTAAAAATAAAAGTTAGAACCATAAAGCTTCTAGAAGAAATTGTAAGAAAATATCTTCAAGACCTGGTGATAGGTGATGATTCTTAAAGGAGATAAGAGAACTGAGATGGACTACTGATATTTAATATACGTAGAAGTTTTAATTAGCTTTATTGTGAAAGTGTGGAAATGCATAGTGGATGGGTAACAAATAGTGAGTAACAGCTAATTTATAAATGGTGATGTAGCTGAAAATGTTAGTCTAGGTATGCAAATGCCAATTGACAGAATGCTAGAGAATAATCTAGGAACTGAATAGTACAGTAAACCAAGAAGTGAATGAGAATTGTGGTTGTTGGCACAGGTACAAAAGTGTCCTTTTGAGCTAGAGCAAATGTACATCACTACTGCAGGGTGTTGGGAATGTGGAGAAGCATGGGAAAAAATATAGCTGGAGTGACCTATGGACTATGATTAGCAATAATAATATAATATTTTTGCACCTAGGCAAAAGATGTACTGTGTTGATAATGAGACAGTATGGAAAATGTGAGCCAAATGTACACTATGGACATGGTAACAATCAGATGATATTATCTTATCTGTTGCAAATGTTCCACCACAGTGTGATGTGTTTATGGAGGGGTGTTGTTTGGAAATTCTTCACATGTACAATATCATTTTATAAATTTACAACTTCTGTCAAAAATTATTTTTAAAAATTAATAATAGGGTGGGTTGGGGAAAAATACTTTGGTTAGTAGTAAGTATTTTGACAATGATCTTTAATCATTAGTTAAAAAGGTTTAACAACAATGCAAGTTATTGGTGGTAGGGTGAGCTATGAGAGTCCTGTATGATGTTATATATGTTTGTTTTATAAGTTCACAACTATCATCATACACTTATTGTTTATGTATATTTATGTATGAGTAATATACTTCAATAAATTATTATAAAAATAATATGTGACTGTTTGAGTTTAGTTATTAATCCCAAAAAGAAAGATTATGTTTGTAAACTAATGTTTACAAACATTAGATGTGATACCATTTGATTATACTGGATTCAGTTGAGGGACCCTTGATTAAATTACCTGTTATGATCAGAACTTAGCTTTGACCACATCAGTAAAGTGCGACTTAGGTTGAGCCTCTGTCCCCTTGGTGGGCCAATATAAATGGACTTTCACTCAAGAAGACATACAGGAAAAGAGATGAGCCATTTGCCTGATTGTTTTCAGCTGACCTTTTTTTTTTTTTCCCAGTTTAAATGTATACTTTTATTGTTTGTTTATACATCATCAACTCTGCACCTTTCCTACCTGCAACTGGAATTTCATTGCTTCCAGGCAGAGTAGTGAAATGGTAACAAAGCTAAAGAATAAACTACTTCAAAAAGAGAACTATGTTAACACAACTCACTTTGTTTTAGCAGGCAATATATATACACACTCTAGAAAGCCACAATGGTTTAGTCACTAAGAAATTCAAATTGGATTGGGAAGAATGTAAGCATATCCACGGTACAATAAAGATGAGATGTTGTGCAGCTGTTTAAGGGTTCCTGGCACTGCATTTCTTGGCCACTAGCTGAATCGTGATGTGGAAGATGATGTTAGCTAATGCCAAGAGGTGAAGTAGAAAGCACTAAGTTGTTTTAGGGGCTATGCACAGGAACCAAAAGGCAGGAAGCACTAAACACTGCTGAGAGCATCCACCCCAGGAAGGACTTTACCTTCCAGGAGCTCTAGACTGGCACCACCCCCAGTGCTGACATGGCTGACTTTATCCTCCGTGTTCCATTTGGCACAGCAAGTGGCAGTATCTCCACCACCTATGATGGTGATGCAGCCCCTTGAAGTGGCTTTCACCACTTCATCCATGAGAGCTTTGGTTCCTCGGCCAAAAGCTTCCCATTCAAATACACCCACAGGACCATTCCACACAATCTGCTTAGCCCTTGTAACAGCCTCAGCATCATTCTTGCTGCTTTCAGGACCACAGTCCAAGCCCATCCAGCCAGCAGGTATGCCAGAGGCCACAGTTGCTTGGCCAGTCTTGGCATTCTCATCAAACTTGTCAGCAGTAACAAAGTCCACAGGCAAGGTAATCTTCACACCATTCTTCTCAGCTTTGGACATTAAATCTTTGACAATCTTGGCTCCCTCTTCATCATACAGAGATGTGCCAATCTCCATGTTATTGAGCACCTTGAGGAAGGTAAAAGCCATGACACCACCAATAATCATCTCATTGACTTTGTCCAGCATATTACTGATCAATTGAATCTTGTCTGCAACTTTAGCTCCGCCCAGGATGGCCAAGAATGGTCACTCTGGACTCTCCAAAGTCTTGGCAAAGTAATTCAGCTCCTTCTTCATCAAGAAACCACCGGCTTTCTGTGTCAGATTCACTCCCACCATGGAGCTGTGGGCTCGGTGAGCAGTGCCAAAAGCATCATTGACATAGACATCCCCTAGCTTGGAAAGTGAGGCCCAGAAGGCTTCTATTTTGGCTGGCTCAGCTTTAACCTTGTTGCCAGAGGCATCTTTTCCCTTCCCTTCTTCCTCCACATGAAAGCGGAGGTTCTCCAGCAGGATCACAGAAACAGCAGCTGGGTTAGCACAGGCTTTCTCCACTTCTGGGCCCACACAGTCCTTCAAAAACAGAACTTCCTTGCCCAGCAGAGATTTGAGTTCTATAGCAACTGGCCCCAATGAATACTTGTCAGGCATGGGGATACCATCAGGCCGGCCCAGGTGGCTCATAAGAACAACTGACTTGGCTCCATTGTCCAAGCAGAATTTGATGCTTGGGACAGCAGCTTTGATCCTCTGGTTATTTGTTATCTGGTTGTTCTTCATAGGAACATTGAAGTCCACTCTCATAATGACCCGCTTCCCCTTAACCTCCAGCTTGTCCAGAGTCAGCTTGTTGGAAAGAGACATCTTGATAATACAGCGGCGGCGAGAGGCTCTGGACTCAGACAGCTACCACGGCGTCCGTTGTACGATGAGATTGCGTATGAAGTCTCAGCTGACCTTTGGAAGAGTGTCAAGTCTGATATAGGAATCCCTGAGAGACAAACCCCATGCCAGCCTACAGCTGAGATTGGGAAGAAGCTGGGCCCATGGAGCCTCAAAAGGACGGGAAAACCCAGGAAGGACAGAGAAGGCAGAGATCAGCTACCATCTTGCTTCAAAACATGACAGCTGACATTGGTGAGAAAGTGCCTCTTATGATATATTGAGTTGGACTCTCAATGGTCTTGGGACTGTAAGCTTTTACTCCCAATAAAAAGCCAACAGATTTCTGGTACTTTGCATCACCACTGCTTTGACAGACTAATATACAAGATAACTAAGTGAAATATTTTAGATAGTGAAAATGGAAAGGAAAAAATAATGCACATAAGAGGGTAGGCTTCATCAACATTTACTGTAATAAATAGGATGGCCTAAAGAGCCAGGACAATCACACGAAAACAAGGTATTTCAGTAAAGTGAGAGATGTGAATACTTGAGGATGAATATTCTAAGGAGATAAAAGAGAAACTGTACAAATTCTGAAGCAGGAACATTCCTGACATATTCCTAGAACAGCAAGAAAGACTTGGTTCAAGCAGAGTAAGTGAAGGACAAAGGAGACTGGAATGAAGGATAGAAATAGCATGGATGACCTTTAAGTTTTTGTTTTTGACCTTTACTCTGATGAAGATGACATGCTGAAAGGACAATGGGCAAAGAAGTGCCATGATATGATTTACTTTTTAATTGTATCACTCTGGCTTCTGTTTTGAGAATACAAGAGGGGAGACAAGTAGAAAATCAGGTAGACCAGTTACAATACTTTGGTGCAAACTCACCCTACAACCTATGTGGGTGGCATGGTCTGGAGTGGCAGCATTGGAGGTGATAAGAAGTGGTTCAATTTTGTATATAAAATGAAGACCTTGCAGGCACAACGATTTGAAGATTAACTATGAGGTGTGAGAGGCGAAATGGGGTCAAGGATGACTCCAAAGTTTGTGCACACAAATGGCTAAAAGAATACAAGTTCCTTCCTCTTTCTTCTTCATTTTCTTTTATTCGCATATTGTGGGTCTTATTAGTTGACAGCAATAAGTGGTGGTCAGTTTTCCTTCTAATAACTGGATTTGTAACAAGTTTATAAATGAGAGTGAGTATGCCACTTCTGTGGCCAATTTATTTAAGAGCCTGTGAAACCCATACTAACAGAAGTAACACACTCACTCGCATTCCCCCCCCCCCTTTTTTTTTGTCTGCAGCAAGTTTATTGGAGCCATCTTTTTCTAAGGAGTCTAGGACACAGAGGGTAATGTTTGGAACATTTGAAAACAACACTGTCACTGTCAATGGTGCCTTCTCCAGAATTCTTGCCCTCCCTACCTTTGTTCTCATAGAGTTAATATATAACCTTTAAATATTGTGACAATGTGGATTATATAAACTCTGTCAATATAAGAATCAAGTCAATGAGAGAGCTCATTCAAGGGAATGGTGATAACACTGGGCAAATAATACAGCAGGGAAGATGCTCGGGATATGAAAATTGCTTTGAACTTTCAACCTTTGAGGACTCCTTTAACATCAGCAAAGTAATTCTGGATATTAAAGGTATGCGTCTGGATATTAAATAAATTTTGACTATCAAAGGTGAGTTATAGGGATAGCAAATATGGATTATAACAGTTTAGATGGAACTGAGCTCTTTGATGTTTCACAGGAGATAGAGCATAATGTACACAATCAGTGAATTAATGCTCCTTGAATTCCTTATCAGTACATTCAGGACTAGATATATGTGGTAAAAAAAGGAGAAGTACCATAAAAAGAAACAGAATAAACAACCCAGACAAATGCATAATTAGATATCACTCCTTGTAATAAGTTTAATTTAACTCAGAATAAAGTAAAATGAAAAATTAAAAATAAGAAACAGGGGTGATAACATTAAAATGGCAGAATTATATATTCCAGAGCTCAGTGCCCCAAAAGTGTTAAGAGCAAGAACTAGCAGAACCACTTTTTCAAAGCCAAAAATAATTTAAGGGGTTGCAGTAACAGGGCAAGCTCCTTATCAAGAAAAAAGTAACTTAAAAATGCTGAGAAAATCACATGGCATACTTGCTGGCTCTTCCCTCATGCACTCATTGACTCAAGTTTGGAGGCAGCCCATGCTCTCAGTGCATGTCCCTGGTCCTGGTTTTGGAGGGCACAGAGGAACCTTTGTGCACATACTAGGGTACATTTATGTCTGTGCCAGTCTGTTTCCTTGTAGCCTGAAGGACTGAAACCATATATCTGTTGTAAATTTACTGCCTTAGAACTTGACCTGCATGTAGAGGAAGCTCATAGGGCTCTCCTAAAGAATGTGGTAGAAGAACAGTCAGATCAAAGATGCTTGGGGTAAAGGATTTCTGGCTATGGGATATTCCTAGGGAAAAGGGGACATTCATATCCATGTAAATGGTGTAATTACCAAGGCCACATGAACATGACTAGGACAAGTTGCGTGCTGACAGAAGATTGTGGAAGACCATGCCTCAGATTGATTTATAAACTCATTGTTAGGACAGGCAAGCTATGAAAAAACAAAAAACAAAAAAAACACTTGCACAGGAAAATCCACAGCCTGGGAAAGGTATTTTCTTTTTTTTTTTAAATCAACTTCTGGCATTCAAAGAAATCTCTGTCATAACTCTAACTGGATGCAAGATTAAAGATGCCTCAATAAAATATCAAAATGTCCAGGGTACAATAAAAGATTACAAAACACAAGGAAACAAAAAAAGATGGTCCATGCAAAGTAGAAGCACAGAGCACTTCAACAAGGAAAAGCAGACCTTGTATATACCAGAAAAATCTTTTTAAAAATAGTCCTAAATATGATCAAGGAACTAAAGGAAAATACATGCAAAGAACTAAATGAAATTAGGAGAACAATAGATAAACACAAAGGGAAATCAATAAAGAGATAGAAATCATAAAAATGAAACAATAAAAGTTGCAGAACACAGTAACAGCAATACAATTTTTTTTCTTGAGGGTTTCAGTAGGAAATTGGAGCTTGCAGGGGAAAGAATCAGGGAACATGAAGATAAGACAATACAATTGAAATAATTCCTCCATCTGAGTAACAGAAAGAAAAATGAAGAAAAGTGAATTGGACCTGAGAGACCATGGGTGTCCCATCAAGCATGCCAATATACAAAATATGGGAGACCTAGAGGAGAAGAAAGAAAGGAAAAGAAAAAATGTTCAAAGAAGTAATGGCACAAAAGTTATCAAATTTAATGAAAGACATGAACATATATCTATATTTATATCTATATCTTATCTATATTTTAATTAACTCCAAACAGGATAAACCCAAATAGATCCACAGAGAGGAATATTATAATCAAATTGTTGAATGTAAAGGATAAAGAGAGAATTCTGAAAGACAAAGACAGAAATAACGCACCATGCAAAATGAAACCTTAATAAGAGTTAGTGACAATTTCTCATCAGAAACAATGGAGGCAAGAAGGCAGTGGAATTAAATATTTGAAATGTGAAAAGGGAATAAAAACAGTGCCAACCAAGAACTCTACATCTAGCAAAACTGTCTTTCAAAAATGAGGAAGAGATTAAACAATTCCTAGACAACAAAAGCTAAAGGATTTCATCACCACTAGACCTGTCCTATAAGAAATGCTAAAGAGAGTTTCTCCTTTTTTGGTGTGAAAGGAGAGTAAACAACTGGGTAAATATAAAAACCAGAACAATTTTTTTTTTGTTTACAAATCCATTGTATAATTATTACAGGATCTAAAATACAAATGAATGAAAGTAATGATTTTAAAAAGTAATGATAAATCTAAAGTTTTGGACACACAATGTGTAAATTTATATTTTGTGACAAGTAGTACAATAGTTGGGTTTTATAGGAACATAGTTTGTGTAAGATATTGAGTTAAGCTGGCATCAATTCCAACAAGATTGTTATATACTTAGGATGTTAAATTTTAGCCCATGCTAATCACAAAGAAAATACTGGAAAAATATACACAGAAAGATATGAAAAGGGATTCTGAAGGGTTTGCTACAAAAGATCAACTAAATACAAAAACAGGCAGTAATTGAAGAACTGAAGAACAAAAAAGTGTAAAACTAAGAGTAACCAAAGAGTAAAATGGCAGCAGTAAGCCCTGCCCTGTCAGTGGTTACTTTAAGGCAAATGGGTGATTATTTCCAGTAAGGAGGCAGAGTTTTGCAGAACAGGTGTAGCAGTTTGATATTATTGATGAATTCCAAAAAGAAATATTGGATTACGTTTGTAAACTGATCTTTTCCTCTAGGTATATTAGATTATGTTGGATTCAGAAGTTTGCTTGATTAAGTAATCATGTAAACCTCACAGATAAAAGGCATGCCAAACGACAGAGTTGGAGGCTTTTTAATGTCGGAGTGTTGATGTTGGAGTTTGATGTTGAAGCTGAAGCCCCAGGGAGAGAGAAACAAAGCGGTTTGTTTGATAGTCTACAGCTGACCTTGTGGAGAGAGGCAAAGTCTAGAGAGCCTCATAGTCTATAGCTGACCTTGTGGAGAAAACAGAGGAGCTGAGCCCACAGGAACCGAGGAAGCCTGAACCCTCACAGATGTCAGCAGTCATCTTGCTCAACTTGTAAAAGTAGACTTTGGTGAGGGAAGTAACTTATACTTTATGGCCTGGTATCTGTAAGATCCTACCCCAAATAAATACCCTTTATAAAAGCCAACCAATTTCTGGTATTTTGCATCAGCATCCCTTTGGCTGACTAATATAACAAGTAATAAGGAATGTACCAACTATATGCTATTTAAATTCAAAGATACAAATAGATTAAGAGTGAAAGAATGGGAATGAAAGATTCCATTCAAATATTAATCAAAAGAGAATGAGGATGGTTATATTAATGTTGGACAAAATAGATGAAAAGGAACCAAAACACAACACTTTACATTTATAATTGTGTCAATTCAGAAAGAAGATCTAATGATTATGAACATACATTCACCTAAAAATAGAGACCCAAACTATGTGAACAAATTGTTGACAGGTTTGAAGAGAGAAATAAATGGTTCTACCTTAATAGTAAGATACTTCAATACACCACTTGCAATAACTGATAGCACACCAAACAGAAGATCAATAACTAAATAGAATGCTTAAACAATACTCTAATGCAACTGGACCTAAAAGATATATATATATATATAGGAAATTTCACCCAACAATAGCAAGATACACATTTGTCTCCAGTGCACATGGGTCATTCTCCAGGATAGACCAGAGGTTAGATCACAAAACAATACTCAATAAATAAAAAATATAAAAATTATACAATGTATGTTCTCCAATGACAATGGGATAGACTATGAAATCAACAATAGAGGGAGAACTGAGAAATTCACAAATATGTGGACATTAAACAATATACTCTTCCACAACCAAAGGGTCAAGAATGAAGTCCCAAGGTAATTTAGGAAACATCTTGAGATAAATGAAAATGAACACAATATACCAAAATTTATTTGATGTAACAGAGACAGTGCTCAGAGAAGAGTGGATAGCTATAAATGCTTATATTTAAAAAAGAATAAAGGCTCTAAGTCAGTAATCTAAACTCACATCCAAGAAACTAGGAAAGGAAGAGCAAACTGATTTCAAAGTGAGCAGGAAAAAAGCCCCAATAAAATGGAGATGAATGAAATAGAAAATATAAAAGTAATAAAAAGAACCAATGAAACCACATGTTGGTTCTTTAAAATGATGAATGACAAAATTTTAGCTAGACTGAAAGGGGGAAAAAGGAGGTAAGACACAAATAATAAAAGTCAGAAATTAAAAGGGTGTGGGCATTACTATTAGCCTTACAAAAAGAAGCTAATAAGATTTAGTCTCCTGGCTGCTAGAATGAATACCATACAACAGGTTTGTTTAAACAAGATGGTTTTATTGGCTTATGGAAAGTTAAGAGAAGTCTAAAATCCAGGCATAATTAAGGCAGTACTTTTTCCCTGAAGACTGTGGTATTTTCAGGCTGGTTGTCTGATATCCTTTGTCCTTGTCTTTTCTGTCACATGGCAATGCACATAGTGGTATCTTCTCTTTTCTGTTGTGGATTCTGTTGACTTCCAACTTTTTGCTGCTCCCCATGGTTTCTCTTTCTCTGCTCAATTTCCTTTGTTCATAAGGACTTTGGCCAATTAGATTGATGATTAGATCATTCAGTTTGGGCAGACTCTGACTAACAACATCTTTAAAGGTCCATTAACAAGTAGGTTCACGCTCACAGGACCAGGGGTTGGGACATGAACATTCCTTTTTTTTGGGGGGGAGGGTGTGCCATAAGTCATTCCTTGATATAAGAGGATATTATGAATAATTGTATGCCAAAAAATTAGATAACCTAGATGAAATAGACAAATTACTAGAAACACAAAAATTATCTGAATTGACTCATGGAAAAGTAGACGATCTCAATGGGCCAATAACAAGTAAAGTAATTTATTGAGTCATCAAAACCTTCTAACAAAGACAAGTCCAGGACCAAATGGCTTCCCTGGCGAATTTTACCAAACATTCAAAGAATTAACGCTGATCCTTTTCAAACTTTTTTTTAATTAAAGAGAAGACTTCTTAATCCATTCTGCAAGGCCAGTATTAACCAAATTCCAAAACCAGATAAGGTACCACAAGTAAAATAAAGCACTCACCAATATCCTTTATGAATATTGATGCAAAAAATCCTCAACAAAATAAAAACAAACTGAATCCAATTGCACACTGAAAGAATTATATTTCATGATCAAGTGGGATTTATCACAAGAATGCAAGGATGGCTAAACGAGAAAATCAATCAATATAATACACCACATTAATAAAAGAAAATAAAGATACAAGATTATTTCAATTGATATAGAAAAGGCATCTGATAAAATTCACAAGCATTTCTGTGTAAAAACAGTGAGAATACTAGGAATAGAAGGGAATTTTCTCGATATGATCATAAATATATGTGAAAATTTAACAGCAAACATCATATTCAGTGGTGAGAGACTGAAAGCTTTCCACCTAAGAGCAGGAACTAGACAGTTTGCACACCATCAGACTATTGGCACCCTGTTCACCTTGCCAAACTGTCAGCACTTAGCTTGCTCTGCCAAACTATTGTTCAGAAAGAGAAACACCAGTTACTACCTCCAAGAGAAGAGACTCACTGTTCAGATGGAAGCTAGCAAGGCCTGCTTCCAGGAATAGCAACCCTAGTGTCCCAATCCCCTCCCTGCTTTGCAGTTGTCAGGGTCACTAACAAAACTGCAACTCACATAGGCTCTGAATGGAAAAAAAAAGTTTACTCACATAGAAAAGTCAGAGCAAGGACAGCTTACCTAATGGATGCCTGTCCACCATACCAGCAGATCTCAATCTGTGGCCAGTGCAGGCAGATGGTTCATGCAATATTATTATGTTGTGGAAGAATGCTGATTTTTCTGTGCCAGGAACAGATATACCACCTGGAGTGAGTAGAAACATAAAGCATGGTCCCTTTACCACAACTGTCTCCAGTGAGTATTTACATATGCTCAGGAAAACAGGGGAAGGTATGTAGTGGCATATACCCATCTGCTAGGGTATATGTAAAATCATCCTACAATAATCATCCTTCCTATAACCCAGGCTATCACAGTCCTGTACACAAAGTTTATTTGTGGGTCATAGTAAAAGACAATAGGCTGTGTTCAGATTGTCCTCTACAACACTCACTATCATCTTTGCTATTAAACACTATACTGGTATTGCTAGACAGAGCAATTAGGCAAGAAAAAAGAAATAGAATTTGAAAGGAAGATGTAAAACTACACCTATATGAAGATAACATGATCCTCTATAAAGAAATCTTGAAGGCTCTATAAGAAAGCTAAAAGAGCTAATAAATGAATTTACCAAAGTGAGAGAGTACAAGATCAATACCCCAATCCAGTGGTGTTTCTATACATCACCAAGGAATGACCCAAAAAAGGAAATCAAAACAAAAATTATGTTTACAACAGCAACTAAATATATAAAATATCTAGGAATAAATTTAGTCAAAGATATATAGGACTTGTACATGGAAAACTACAAGCCATTGCTGAAAGAAATTAAAGAAGACCTAAATAAATGGAAAGATATTCTGTACTCATGAATTGGGAGACAATGTATTTAAGATGGCAAGTAACACCCAAAGCAATGTATAGATTTAATGCAGTCCCAGTAAAAATCCCTACAGCATTCCTCACAGATATGGAAAAGCTTATCATCACATTTCTGTGGAAAGGCAAGAGACCCTGAAAAAAAAAAAAACATATTGAACAAGAACTTACTTGGAGTACTCACCCTACCAATTTCAAAAGTTATTAAAAACCTACAATAATCACAGTATTGTACCGTGCAAGGACAAGCATATAGAACAATGAGATAGAATGAAAGTGAAGAAGTAGACCCACACATCTACGGCCAGTTGATTTTTTGACAAAGGATACAAGCCCACTCAATGGAGAAAGAATAGCCTTTTCAACAAATGATGCTGGGAAAAGTGCATATCCACATAAAAAAAGAATGAAGTGGATGTCTATCTAACATCATATACAAAAATTATCTCAAAGTGTACCAATAACCTAAATATAAGAGCTAAAGTTATAAGACTCTTAGAAGAAAACATAGAGAAATATCTTCAGGACTTTGTAAAATGCAATGGGTTCTGAGACTTTAATTCAAAATCTTGAGCAACCAAGTAAAAGTTATAAAAATTGGACTTCATCAAAATTAAACATTTTGTACTTCAAAGGACATTATCAATAAAGTAAAAAAGTAAAAATACTATCTATAGAATTAGAGAAAATATTTGAAAATCATATAGCTGATTAGGGTTTAATATCCAGAATATATTTTAAAAGTTACAAATGAATACAAATGATGAAGGCACATCATAGTGTTTATAACTAGCAGAGCTATTATATGGGTATGACAGTGGTTGGAAGGGAAAGACTAAGGTCATTTATAACACTAGAAGGAAAGCTAAAAACTGCAACTGGGGACTGTATAACACAGTTAAACCTCATGTAAAATATGAATATGGATAATATTGCATATACAAGACTGTTTTAACAAAATATAAATACAAATAAACTAGAGAGATAGAACAGTATAGCAGATATATACAGCAGGGAAACAGATTGAGAGGTGATGAGGTTTTTTGGTTTGTTGTCTGCCTGTTTTTTTTTAATTACTATTCTTATTTTCAGAATAATGAAAATACTTAATAATGATTTAAGTGATGAAAGCACAATTATGTGATTATACCAAATGCTGTGGACTGTACATTTTGCTTGATTGTAAGCTTTATTAATATGTATCAAAAATTGATTTGTTAAAATAAAGAACTCCTACAACCAAATAACCAAAAGACAACCCAATTTAAACAATGAGCAAAAGACTTGAATTTATACTTCTCCAAAGAAGATACACAAATGCCCAATAAAACCACTAAAAAAATGTTCAATACAATTACTTTTTGGGAGAATGAAAATCAAAACCTCATTGAGATACCACCTCACACTCATTACAATGGCTACTATTTAAAATTGGAAAATAACAAGTACTGACAAGGTTGCAAAGAATTAGGAACCTTAATACGTTTTTGGTAGGAATGTAAAATGCGGTACCTTCTGTGGAAAACACTTTGGCAGTTCATCAAAAGATTGGACGTAGAACTATCATATGACCCAGTAATCCCATTTCTAGGTGTATACCCAGCAAATTGAGAGCAGGATCTCAAACAGATATTTGTACACCTATGTTCATAGCAGAATTATTCACAATGGCCGAAAGTTGGAAGCAATGTAAATGTTCATCAGCAGATGAGCAGATAAATAAAATGTGGTATAGTCATACAGGGGATATTATTCAGCTATAAAAAGAAAAAAGTTCTGATGCATGCTACAACATGAATAAAACTTGAAGATATAATGTTGAGTCAAATAAGTTAGACACAAAAGGACATAGTTTATGATTTTCACTTATATGAAATAATTAGGTTATGCAAATTTATAGAGACAGAAAGTACAGTTCATGAGGGAGGGAGAATGAGTACTTAATGCATAATAACTGAAAAGTTTCAGTTTGGGCTGATGGGAAATTTCTGGTCATGGATGGTGATGAGGGAAGCACAACATTGTGAATGTGATTAATCCCACTCAGTGCATGCTTGGGAGGAGCTAAAATGGGAAATTGTATGTTTCATATGTCTCCACAATCAAAGCAAAAGAGAGTAAAGTGACAATAACATGATCCTAGACTGGCTCTAATAGTGACGAAGAGGCCAAAGGACATTACCAGGACAAATGAAAAAATGGAAATATAGATAGTAAACTTTATATAAATTTTAAATTTCATGAACTTGAAAACTGTACTTAAGGTGGTTACATAGTGAGTATCTTTTTTTTTAAGAATTATACATGGAAGTTATGTGTTCAAGGAGCATGATATATTCAACATAATCTTAGATGTTTAGAAAAGAGATAAACAGATTGGTAGATGAAGCGAGATAGAAATTGATAGGTTGGTGGATGGATAAATGGATAGATTGATAGAATGATATGGCAAACATGTCAAACTATTAAAAGTTAGTAGATCTGGGTATCCAGGCTGGGGGGTTGTTGGAGTTCTAGGTACGGGTTTCATATTGCTTTAGTAACTAACTGTCCTGTACTTTTGAAACTATTTCAAAATAAAAAGTCAAAAACAAAATAAAATGTAAATTTTGACAAAATTTTCAATGGCCTGTATCCATTATTGCAAGATCATTCAGAACAATTCTAATGCCCTAAAAATGCCCTATGCTCCATCTATTCTATTCTTCCCTCCTCCTCCCCTTGGGACCTACAGCAACCACAAAGTTTCACTTTTTGAAGAATAAGATTAATAGTTACTTGCAATAATATTAAGGGCTTGACATATTGCTCTGTTTTCTTTTATTAGGCACTGCCTATGTTCTCGAGAGACTCTTTCCCCTTTATTTAAGAACAGAGTAGGACTCCCCAGGATGGGAGTTTAATATTTTCTTGTTTATTGTGTGGGTCTCCACCACTGATATAATACACTATGACAAGATGAACACTTACATATTCCATAGAAGCATGTCCCATGTGCAACCTGTCCTGTATGCCCCCCCATCCAACATCCTATACCAGTAACCTTTCCCTGCCATATTTGCCAAAAGAACATTTCCAGCATTGTAGTTTTAACCACAGAACTGCAAATCCCCAGAGTTTCACCCGCTCCTTCCCCCAACCCATCACCTACTTCCATGGATAGTCCAACCAACCCCCACCCAACCCTCCTCAAAGACCAGCACCATCGAACCCATAGCATAACTGCACCACTGTCATGCCCACCCATGCACAACTACACCCTTCCACCTTATCATAGATTGTACCCATATGGGCATTGGCAGTGGCCGCTGGAGATTCTGAGGGAGAGGGAAAAATAGGTATAATATGAGGACATTTTTGGGACATTGGAATTGTCCTACATGATGTTGCAATGATGGATACAGGCCATTATATATTTAGTCATAACTTACAAAATTGTGCAAGACTGAGTGTCAACTATAATGTAAGCTATAATTTTGGTTAATGGCATGCTTCAATATGGGTTCATCAATTGCAACCAGTGTACCACACTAATGAAGGATGTTGTTAAGGTGGGAAAGTGTGGGAAGGGGAGAGAGTGGGGCATATGGGAATCCCTTAAATGTTTTAGGCAATGTTTATGTAATAAAAGGTATCTTAAAAATTTTTTATGTATTTAAAAAAAAAAGAAAAGGAAAGAAGAGACTGTTTCCTCTCTGTACTGGGAAAAAGAAAAAAGAAAACTGTTAAATACAGCCACATTCATAAAATCATGGCAATAATATATTCCTGGGATTACCAAAGGTGGTCAACATGTGGTAATCTTCCAAACTGATATTAATATAATGTGACAATGAGGTCATGTGACAGAAAATGTTGGAACATTCATAGTATCATAAAAGGAACATTTACGCACATCATTATTTTCAAAGAGAACATTTCAAGTCAAATTTTCTTGTTGAGCTTGCTTGTTAGAAAGATAAAATATGTTCTCCATTTCATATATAAAAATAAATAAATATATTAAGATACTTTCTATGGATGATTGTTACCAGGGCCCAAAACAGATATTGCCTTCAAAATATTTTCATATATTATATCAAAACATTTTTGTAATCTGAAAACTTAACTAATAAACTTGCTCGTGAAATATTTTTAAAAAAATATAAAATAAAAGCATAGGTATATCTGAAAGGCTTTGAGTGGCAGGGGCTCAGGGAGTTAGTCATCTACAAGCTAATAAATAAGAAGTAATTTCTAATTATTGAATTTTTCCTTGGACCTCATATTCAAAAGGGAAATTTATCTCCCTTATCATATCATTCGTAGGAAGCATTAGAACAAATGCCCATTAAAAGCTGAATTCTGATATTAAGCTGTCTGAATTTTTTTTTATCAAAGCTTCTCATTGATATATAGTTGTTCTCATAGTTTTTATGGAGAAGATTTTCATAACATGGTGAATTTCATAAATTTCACCGTGTTAAAGTATACAATCTAGTGGTTTTCATTATATTCACATAGGTGCTAAACCGCTATCATTATCTATTTTTATCACCTCCAAAGAAGCCCTGGTATCCTCAGCAGCAATTCTTATCCCCTCTTCTTCTACTCTTGGCAACCACTAAAATACTATATGTCTCTATGGACTTGCCTATTCTGGAAATTTCATATTAAAAGAAACAAGCAATATGTTGTCTTTTATTTCCGGCTTCTTTCACTTAGCATAATGTTTCCAAGGTTCATCCATGTTGTAGCTTGGATGCTACATTCAGCTTCATTCCTTTATATGTCTGAATAGCATTCCATCTCCATTGATATACCACATTTTGCTTATTCATTCATCAACTGATGGGAATTTTTTGGTGAGTTTCGAGACATGCCCCTCTCTATTGTCTACTAGACCATTGTTTTCCACAGAGACTATAGTTGTAAAGCTGTTGGATTTCAAGTCTACAACTGAGATGGGAAGAAGGTAAATGGAATTAAGGGAAGTTACAACTCCACGAAGCACACTATTCTTATTAATATTCAGCCATATTTCTTGAATATATATTTGTGGATTGTTGTAACATTTTACATAATTTCCTGAGATTTGAACAGTGGATTTTGATAATATTTGCCAGTGTTCCCATGGTTTTTATGGAGGAGAAGATTTTCAGTAGTCCTTGCTCTGGCATTCCAGAGCAAGTGTTTTTGAGGTATATGACTTTTAATTTCATTCCATTCAAGGAAATACTGATTGGATGTGTATCCTTGATTGTTTGTTTGTTTATTTATTTATTTATTTTTAACCTTATTTTGTGCAATTACTTCATGCATGAAATGAAGAAACCAGTACCCAAGTATTAGGTTTATTATGATGCCTTTAAACTGGTGAGCAGAATACCCAGCCATAGAAACCTGCTATTCTGTCTTGTTTTTTGCCTTTACCTACCCTGCTCTCAGAGGAGGTGTTGAATGGGATTGAATTTTAGATTTACTAATTACCTGCTGTGCTTTCTTAGTCAACCAGTTATCCCCAATTGTCTCATCAATTAATAGAAATATTCTTTGTCTATCTACAGAACAAATTAATGACCATGAATGTTCTCTTTAACTACAATAAACATTTAGATTTTTAGTTGTTGTTAGGGGCTGTGTCTTGATTTGCCAGAGCTGCTATGACAACTACCACATAAGGGGTGGGCTTAAACAAAAAAAAAAGAATTCATTAGCTGACAATTTGGAGTCTACAGGTGCAAAATCAAGGTGTAAGGAAAGCCATGCTGTCTCCTGGAGTTAGTAACATTCTGGTGATGGAAACTTTCTGTCCCATGGCATTTTCTCTCTCTTCTCTGGCTTCCTCTGACATCTGGCTTCTTCTGATTAACTGCACCCAAATTTCCTGTTTTTAGAAGGTCTCTGGTCAGATGAATTAATGCACTCACTCCTTGATTCAGTTTGGCCATGCCTTATCTGATAATAACATTTTCAAAGGTCCTATTTACAAATAGGTTCACATATGAACAGGGAATGATAGGTGAACATATCTTTTGTGGAGTATATGATTCAATCCCCAGTAGGCTGTATTGATTAATGTGGTCTAATATCAGTGAAAGCAGGACAAGAGAAAAATCAAAATGAGGTTGTTTCTCAATAACTAATCACAAAATTCCCAGATAATACAGATTCAATCACCATGCCTATGTACAATTTTGTTTTCATCTCAAGAAAAATCATTCTACTTATATGGGGTATTGATGTGACATTAACGTAAGAAAAATGCTGAACACCTGGATGAGGAGGACATTGTATGAATTTATATGTAAACTTTATTTTGGAAAATTGATAACAGTATTCACTATGAGGTAGTTTAATAAATGCAAGGAAATGCTCAGCCAATAATTCCTTTTTAATCTTTTCTCTCTAGGTGTTTTAATTTAATTCATTTCTTTTGGTTCTTAACTTTGAGTTTGGCTTTTAGACTCTCAATATTAATCCAGTAAATTAATTATCACAGCTTATGTAACTCAAATTAAAGTTATGAACCTAACTTAAAAAAAAAGAAAAAAAGAAAAAAGAAGGAAAAAATAAAACATTAAGATAAAATGATAAAATAGATAAAGTCATTCTCTTATTCCCTTCCAAACCTTAACACCCAGATACAACTATAATGCCAGGTTTCCTAATACAATAGATAGGAAGGATACTTTTTTTACTTTGTATTATAAATATTCTGGGAGTAGTATAAAAGTTTATTGGTTTCACTTAATACAGCTATTAATCCCTGACCATTTTGGCTTAAAAATTCAAATGAATCACACATTATTATTTCAAGGAGTGATATCACATTGCAATAACATTTCCTTAAGGTTTTGTCTGGTGTTCAATATAACTCTTGTTTATTTGTCTGCTCCAATAAACAGACAGAGAAGTTCAGATGACATTGAACAGCAAATAACCATCATCAGACAATCCCTCTTTTCTCTAATGGACTATAAATGGGAGGTGTTCTTCCCACTGATATTCCCACTGAGAACGAATTAACTCACTCTGAGGATTCACCATCTTTTTGTTTTCAGTGTGACAGTCAGCTTTTATTATATTATGCTACAATTGCCAAAGGAAAAAAGAAAAGAAAACTGAGAGGCTTATAACAATGAATACTTATTTATATTGTACTCTACATTTCTGCCATTGGTCAGTGGTATCTCTGCTTTTCTCCCCTGGACGCTTGATTTATAGAACCAATGGCTCAGAGACATGCCCAAGTTCATGGCAGAGGGAGAAGAGTAATAATGGAACCCTTTAATATCTCTTAAAGATTCTGTGCAAAAGTGACATGTGTCATTTACACTGACCAGAGCAAAGCATAGCTGAAAGTTATAAGTGCAGGAGGTATTATCCTTCTGAAGATGGGGTCTCATACAGAAGGGTAAAAGATAGTTTTGAATAATAATGCAACTTAATACAACTGATAATTCCATTTTTTTTCGCTTAGGGCTCTTGGCAGAAACAAAAGTAGAGACAGTTCCTATCTCATGCTATTTCTTATTTCTGTCAAATCACAATGCAGCCTACTAAAATTTGAAGCCCCTAAACCTATAGCAATAGACAAGGATAGGGTAAAAAAAAAAATGAACAAAAAAAATTCATTAATGAAAATCGCACCATGTTATATTATACAAGACATATTCTTATGGACCCTATTTTATCCTTTATATGTCCTGCCTTTTCTTCTTTGATCCTTTCCCCACTCATTTCTGCCTTTCTCCTTATTAGTTAACCATTTCCTTTTCTATTCTCTTCTGCCTATGTTTTATGCCTCCAATAGCATTAAAAACACCATGTCAAACAATAATAGAGAGTGACATACAAGATTTAAGAGATCCCTTACACTTAATCTTCTGCAAAGGGCCTCCCCAATTTTTTTACTTAGATATAAAACAGTGTGGAGACTTGGTAAAGAAAATGACTGAACTTTGATGAAACCTGGACTGTAGTTTTTTCCTAAATAAAATCTAAATAAGTAGTTATTTACAGTAAATTAGGTTTAGGAAATATTTTAAATCTAAGACCACGAAGTACAAGTACGTAAGGAACTCTCAGAAACCAAATTAGTTCTGGGCCAAATCTGTCCCAAACAAGACAACAGATTTCAGTTTGATTTTCAGTACACTAAGACTCAGCAGGTAGTTTGGAAGTGGATTCCAGTGTCAAGTTACTTAAGTCATCAAAGGTCCAGAAAATACCACAGGAATTTAGGGAATGGGGAAGCCGTTCAATACAACCTACAAAGCTTGACCTACTCAGGCAGAGGTAACAATAAGCACTTCAATGTAGGTAGCCATGGATAATCAGAGGCCTTTGCATATCGCTCCCCTATCAGATTCCCTGCAGGAAGCCATTGGACAGATACTCTTTGGAGAGGACCAGGTTCTCTGAGACACTCTGAATCTCATGTAAATGGCCCACCCACTGGCAGAGGCTGAAATTTCATATATCTGCCAGAAGACATAGTCAGCATTGCTCTAGACCAAAATTTCCTACTAGGTTTTCGTAGTCAAGAAAAATATATTCCCTGGGAAATTTGTTTTTCTTGCAACAGTTTGTGCTGAATTCCATAAGTCATGCATAAGATAAATGTTTACTCTCTATATATTTACTGGGTACCTGGAAATAAGAACAACACAGTCCTCCCTGTCAAAGAGTCATAGTCAAGGATAGAGAAAGCCAACAAAGATCAGGTGTTAAATATGGTAGAGTAAGGGCTATGAAAAGAATAAGCATAGGGCACAATGGGATACAAAGAACAGGCCCCTTGGTTACAGCAGACAAAGATCACTGTTAATAGGAAGTGACATGGAAAAGTGTTTTAAAGGGTGAATAGAAGGAGAGAAGGAGAGAAGTGCATTACTGTCATAAAACAGCACCTCCATGTTAATGGGATTATAAGATAAAATGGAGCACTTGGGGAAACTTTGAGAAGTTTAGTATGGATGAACAGAGAAACTCTGGAACAACAAAAATGGTTATGACACTGGAAACATATAGAGGAGTCAGAAGTACACAAAATCCAAGGCAGATCCACTAACCGAAATACTCAATTTTCTTCTTTTTTTCCCTCACAAACCAAAAATAGAAAGTCAAATAAATAACAATGGGCTTTAAACTGAATAATCATTGAATAGTTGAAAATAATTTAAGCAGTCTTTTGCCTTTGTTTTCTAATATAGTCCATGATTTTATTCTAGAACACTACATTTTCCTTTGGTACAAATAATCAAACAAATATACGAACACTCCAGTTGGCATTAAAGGAGTTTTATATAAACTAGTGATAAAATTGCAATGAAATTCAGAAAGTTAAAAATTTAAAGAGTAAAATAATGTTTAGGAAAGCTATACCAAAGCTATTAGACATGAACCTGTGAAAGACAATATTAGATGGAGAATTTCATTTCCTAGCTCCTTCTGCTGTTCCAGAGTATTACACACAGTTATAATGAACAAGGTGAGACTTTTAGAAGCATATAGTAGTCTCTGTGTCCAGTAGGAACATAGAAATGCAGAAATGATTGAACTTAACTCAGCTCTTACCCTTGTGGATGTATATTTAGCTGTTTGCATTTCAGAAATGGCCAAATACGCTTCCAGGTTGCTAACTGCTGATGCATTTCAATTATGGCTTCCACTTTGCAGATATCACAAGGGTGAAGCCAATTTCAAAATTGCCCCCAAATCATCGACTCTTCAATGACTTCCTCTTAACACTGTGAAAGGAAAGGCTGAACTCAGAGAAGATGCTAGGCAGGAAGTAAATCAGATGTCACAACCATGAAGCAGTGATCATTTTTTCAAATCAACCATAGCAACATTATAAAACATCTGCCAATAAAACATCAGAAGGAAATTGTGTGATTCCTAAAAGGGTTTTGTAGATATTAAATAGTTAGCTCACACAATTTGAGATAGAATACATTTGTTTTACTATCCCTTTTCTCCTTTTAGAGAATCTAAATCATACAGTCTCATTGCATTATAATTTCGGAGGTATTGACAATATTCTCAGCATGACTGAAAAGAGAAAGAGAAGTCAAACATTTTTCCTTGTGTAGTAAAATTAGAGTAGGGGAACAAGCCCCTAGAAATACTCCTCCATCAAATAGTCTCAAGTTACACTTTTTGAAGCCTATTTCCTATCTCCTTCTACCTCATGTGTTTGAATCCATTATAATCCAAGTCCTAGTATAAACACAAAGAGTAAAGAGATGTCTCTGACTTTGATCACACAAAAGACAGAAGTGTTTTGAAATTTATTTTCTTAGCAAAATAATTAGATAATATCTGCAGCAAGATTATTTTCTCCCCAAAATGAAACTGAAATCATCATCAAAATACATTTTAGAAATTCTCTCAATGCCTCAACTTTAGAGATAACATTTAAAAGTTAATTAGTTTTGTATACCCCAAGGTAACTCTTACTATAGTTCTGGATATATATAAACATGATGACGAATACATTTTAACTAACATGGGTAATTCCCTTTATTAGTCTTTAAATGACTTTATGCTGTCAGCTGGATTCAATGGCCGTTTGCTGTGTGTGAAGGCAGAGACTGATAACAGCCTGCTTGAGAGAATAGTTTTATTCTCTGGCCTCAGTGATAGAATAAAAATGTTAAAGGCTGAATGTTGAATGCAATGCTAACAATTAATTCCCCTGGATAATGCATGCATTGTGAGAATGTTATGAGTGCAAACAATCAGATTCATATTAATTTGAAATTTCAGCTCTGTAAGTGATGTTGGAACTTGGCTTAAAGTAACCACTATGTGTAGAGTTGATGGAGTAGGAGACAGAGGTGGACACTGGCGATGGGAACAATCATTAACAAAAACTGGTCATCTGGATTCTATAGGGAAAGTAAATGGTCTTGGATGGATTCTATTTTCTCTCCCACCTGTCAAAAATGATTTTCCCACCGGCCTATAAACTCTACCTAGCACGTGAAATAAGTGATGGATGATCTTTATAGGAAAGCAATAAAGAACACTGTATTTAATGTAAAAAGTATCATGACAAAATCCAAGATTTAAGGAAAATTTATCAGGCAACAGGTGCTAAACTGATTTGGAGTGAGTTACGTGACTCCCTAAACTACAAGTTAAGGTATTGTGAACAAAATTGATGAAAATATCATCACTGCACTCCTCCCACACTAACAAATGTCTGCATTCTTTGTCAATAATAGAGTTGTGAGAGGCTGCTATTCTAGAGAATATGGGTAGGCCAGGACACACAGAACTGTCTGTGGTCTCTGTTAGGTGTTTAAATCTTCAGTGAAGAAATAACCATTTAGAACAGGGGTTGGCAAACTGGCTCACAGACCATATCTGTCCTGCTGCCTGATTTTGTAAATAGTTTCATTGGTATGTAGCCACATTCTTTTATTTATTTATTATCTATGACTGCTTTCATGCTACCATAGCAGAATTGAGTAGTTGGCAGAGACCAAATGGCCTACAAAGCTTGAAGTATTTACTAACTGGCCCTTTACCAGAAAAGTTTGCCTACCCTGGTCTAGAACTTGTAAATAAACTTGGATTGTACCCACATATTTTCAATATATCCTTTGGCAGTGATCAAAGACCAAAGTCAAGGCCCTAAGGTGCAATGGGGCATCCTTAAAACTCAGTACTAGGGATCACTGTGGGGCTCTCTCTACAATGAGATCCTGCAGCCCCCAACATTATTGATTGACTGCTAGTTGATTCTGACAACCAATGAAGTGCCAGAATTAGATGGAGCCATAAGAGACATGCATTCCTTGTTCAATGAGCTTAAATGAGCAGGGAAGACATATAGTAAACACACAGACACAAAAAATTTGTTACTTATTCAGAGTCAGTATGCAGTGATGCAATGAGGGATGTACTTTCTAGGTTAGGTTGGAGGCAATGCCAGGGATGAAAATGTTGTCTGAAAGGTGAATAGAGTGACAGATGGTGAGTGTGTCGGATAGAAGGTCAGCATGTATAAGGATATGAGAAGGAAGGGATTTGATACTTGCAAAAAAAAAAAAAGGTGAATGAAGTAAATTAAGAGAGAGAGAAAGAGAGAGAAAGTGAATGAGTGAGAAGGAGAAATGTATTAAGAAACATGGTTTATATAGGTCTAGGTCTCAAAATTTATCTCCCAAAATGTATCCACTTAGTGGGGGCCCTCAAATTCTAGCCTCTACATATTTACTGTTAAGTCTCACTATCCATTGTGCTTCAGATGAGGAGTTCAACAATCCTTGAAAAACTGTGTACCAAGAGAGGGAGAAATTAAGAAACTGTGACCATTCTCTGATGCTTAGAGAACCAGTCAACATCTCTAAGAGAATTCTTATGGTGTTGTTAAAGCAGAAGTAATGGGCTTTGACTGATTGCTGGTCATTTTGAATCATGTGCTCTTGTTATTGATCACCAGAGTCTCACTGATGATTTAAAGAGAACAGAAGCTCTTTGGGAACTGTGGCGAAGAGGCTATGCCTAAAACTCCCCTTTCCTTTTCTCCTCTTGATAAAACCTGGAGCCTGCTGAGACTTTTTCCTAGCATCTAAAAAAAAAATCAGAAATAAAAAATGTCTTCACAGCACTCACAGTTTCCCTCTTTTACACCTAACAGGTTAACCTGAAATAGTTGCTTGCTAAAGTTCCAAGGGTTAGTTCCTGAATACAATTCTAGAAACCTATTATGAGCAAAGGAATAGATAACTGTAGCAGTAATCCAAGCAATTTGTCTTTAATTTGGTTTTAACTTTAAGATTACACAAAGTTATCTGCTGTACCTGGAGTACAAGCTTCCAAAGAACATTTAGATTCTTCAGGAGATGATGTTCTTAACTAGAGAGAATATATTCCTTAGTCATTCTCTTTGCACCAAAGCCCTTCTTGGCCAGAATAAGGAACTAGAGCAGGTGAACTCCTATAAGTGGGTGGGACTGGCCAGCATGGAATTGAGGCTTCATAAAAGATAACATCCATCTCACTAAAGTATGAGCGGATGATATAGAGGTATAAAAAGTTAATCAAAATAAATGCTAATGAAGTAGAGGGAAATCATTCGCTCATGCTGCTGCTTGGC
Organism: Dasypus novemcinctus; assembly: GCF_030445035.2. Classification (NCBI taxonomy): domain Eukaryota; kingdom Metazoa; phylum Chordata; class Mammalia; order Cingulata; family Dasypodidae; genus Dasypus; species Dasypus novemcinctus. Next base: position 21,954,750 of record NC_080689.1, on the reverse strand, counting down.
TGTACAAGGACTCAAGTCAACATCTGTCTTCCCTCTGTGGGAACACCTCTTCTACCCACCCTTCTTTATTCACGCATCATCCTGCTTGACCTTTTTCACAAAACCCTCACTTAACCTTATTCCCAAACTTCTGGTTTCTCATCTTCTTTCCCAATCTCTGTCTTGTCTTCTACCACTTCTGTTCTCAAGCCCTCTCTTCCCCCCGACCTCTTTTTAAAATCATAGATTCTCTCAGATTTCTTCCAATATTCCATTTTTTGTCCGTATTTGTTGGTTTGGTGGTTATCAAAATGCAAAATCTTAAGCACTGGCTCAAATCATTCATGGCTCTCCACTTGATCTTTGAAAAAGGAAGCATCTTTTTTAGCAGAGGAATATGTATTTTTATAAGCCCAGTTTAGAAATTTTGTCTAGATAATAAGACTGCCTAGGTTTGCTAAATGCAATCTATAGAAATTACTTTTTCCTAAATATTTCCAAATATATATAAATATGCTTCTTAGAAACTTCAAGCTTTACTCTCTAACTCTGTCTTCCTGGGATATAATAAGTTAGTCAGTTTGTATCCTTTTTGTAGCCTTCATAAATGTATCAGTTTTGGTCATATTCTTTTTTCCTATTTAATTTTTAAAAAAAGAAATGCTCTACATTTATTGTTATCTTCACACTGAAGTCTCACAATTTTATATTCTTGTTGAAGCAACTTCCTAAGAACTTTCTTTGATTTCCTTTTCCTCTCATCTTCTGCCCCCATCCCTCCATTTTCCCAGGTAACACTGTAACCCTGCAGTTAACATAGAAATGTGTGAAAAGAATTCAGAACTATTTTTTTTTTCTTGTGTGTGCATAATAAGGCAGTTAGGAGAATACAGACAAATTCTAAGTCACTTGGTTACTCTTTGCAAGTACATTAGATCAATTCTTGAGTTGCTTTTCTAGGTATTTGAAGGGCAGTACTAGGAACTTTAAAATGTGTGTTTTCCAGGAGGTTCTGAGACCCACTAGCTCCTGTATGACAAAAGAATAGTCCACGGTTATTTCCATGTAAGGTTTTTAAGAAGAGAGTGCTAAGAATTGCACATACAAAGGTATCTGAAGGGCGTGTGTTATGTGTGTACGCCTGTCTCACTACTACTTCTGGTTTCCCTATTTGAGAAAAATATTGGGAGAATCAGCATAATCTGTTTCATTACTCCTAGCACATGTATGTATACACATAATCATACATTGATGCCATGCAGACGCACACTCAGCATTTAACACCTGCTGTTCTAGATACAGGGATTAATACATAAAAAGGGAGCCAGGTCTGTTTGTCAGGCCAAATATATAATAATGAGATATAAAAGCATATGAAAGTATATAAAAGTAAGTATTTGCAGTCTTTTTATATGGTATATATTTTCTATTATTTATAACAGCTTACTCTCTGGGCCCACTAATGAAGGCAACCATTCTTGAAAATGACAACAGCAAGTTCCATTCTTCCTTTGCTTAAAGTTCAGGCAACAGTTTGCTTCACTTCTTCCTTATTGTTAGGGCTTGGAGGAACATTTGTATCACTTGCCTGAATCAACCAATGAGTAAGCAGCTATAGGAAACACCTTAAGTCTTAGCCTCTAAAACCTGTACAACTGCTCCAGACATAGACACTGTGCTTGTTGTTGGGCTAAGAGATGGCAGACTACATGTTACTACTTCACCAGAAACCCCACCTCTTGGGTCTGCTTCTTGGATTCATTCTGGAGATCCATATCAGCTTGGCAAATCTACAGCCAAAAGGAAGAGAAAGATGGTCTGGAAGTTGACTCCAGCCACCACAAGATGATATTGCTTTTTTTTCATATGACATATTCTTGTTGAAACAAGTGATTTTAACTAAATATTTTAAATCTCCTCTTGTGGAGTGACAGAAATTGGCCTTGTTACTCTCATTTCTTAAGCCCATAGGGAAACTTACCAATTCCATGATTTGGAGTAAATTTCTCAAGTTAAACATGTGCAGTGAGTACCTCTTTTGTTAACTAGGTAAAAAAAAAAAATTCAGGGAATCTATGGTTGAGATAAATCAAAGTTATAAACCTTATATAAGCAAGTGAACTTTATTCAAAGAGAGAAAATGAGTGAGTTTAAGCTGATAAAGTCTAAGAGGCATGAGACTTTTCTTACAGATTTTGAGTCTAAATATTAGAGAAACAACCTGATTTTACATTTCAAAGAATATGGTCTGATCTGCGTATTCAGAGGTATAAGCAGGAATATATTACCACCCTAGAAGGAAACGTATAATAATAGAGGAATCTTTTCTACAAGGTGTGGAAGTAGCCATCTACACATGTGACAGAGCTGCTAAAATTCTCCCTAGGACAAGATAAATTATAAATCAACAAATAGGCCTGACATATCAAATTGCTAAGTGTACTATCTTCTTAGAAGAATGGTTCAACATCTTCTAACCTGTGAAAATGTATTCAAACAACAAATTTTTATCTTGCTTCTTGTAGGAAAAATGAACTGGAGTAGTCGTAAAAGTGCGAACTAATTTATTAAAGGCCTATTCAGTACTAGACACTGGGGGATTTGGGGACCAAAACCAAAAGTGACTGCTTTTGCTCCCAAGGATAACACAATAAATTAAGGGGATCTGCATTCAGATAAAGCAAGACAGTGAATGGAGTCAAGAACAGGGAGTAATGAAAGCTCAGCTAATGGAGCTCTCCTAGATCTGGTCAAGGGGAGGTAGGGAGAGCTTCATAAAGGAATGAAGCAGAAGCGTTATGGGGAGGTTTTGAGAAAAATTAAATATAAGTTTACAAGTGGTATTATTGCTAGCTTAATGGAGAGATGAAAGATATAGATGATGATTTTCAGTACAAGTTGAAAATTGATTTTCAGGTAAGTAATGGTATCCTTCCACTGCCTGAAGCCAAATTTTGTTTAAAATGAAATATCTGCTATATTCCAAAGATAAATGAACTAGACAAAATTCAAGTATAATTGTTCCAAAAGATAAATAATGACATATATAGAAAGACGGCAAAACTAAATAATATTTGAAGTTGAAGAGTATGTAATGCTGATAAATTAAACAATCCATATATGATGGATTTGCCCTAAAAATAAGTAAACATAATGTCAAAGTATCTCAGGAAAAAATTTGAACCCTGAATAGATCAATTATCATTATATAAATTGAAGAGGTAGTGAAATCTTCATTTCGCCACTCTCCAAAGATACCAGGTCTAGATGCCACAACAGGCAACTTTAGCAAACCTCCAAAATGCCTTATCCCTGTCCTTCACGAAATTTCCAGATAATCGAAATAGAGAGAGACTTGTTCAAGTCATTTTCTGAGGTTCATGTAACTAAGCAGTGTAAAAATAGAAATTTATAGGTTACCTCACACACAAACATGGAGTCAAAATCTTAAATACGTTAAATTGTATCAGTACATTGTTTCTAACAATGTATAAACATTTAGATAATGGGAATGTCAGGCAACCTTTCAACACATTCCATTAAAAGAATAAAGAATGTTTATGATTATCTGAAAACAAACAGAAAATCTTCAGCTAAAAACTATTCCCTATCCTTATTTAAATTTTTTTAAAAAGACACTTATGAAATTAGCAATAGGAAGGAAATTTCTTCAGATTGTTTATTAAAATCATATAGCAGACATTATATTTCATGGTGAAGATTTGGAAAAGTTCCCATTAAAATCAAGACAAAAAGGATATCTGCTCTTATTGATGTCATTTTGCCTTTATATATTGCTTTCCAACATTTTATCTTCTTGCATTCTGGAAATTCTATTACAAATTGAATGCAACTTTGCATGATATGCCAATGTTTTGAAACTTTTTCAAGACTTCCTTCTGTTAAATTTTCTCTTTGTACCACAGAAATACTCACATCTAATTTTAGGCACACTTATTCTTGCTATGATTGTAACAGTCTACTGTTCAATCCATCTATTGAGTTTATTTTCCTATAACTATATTTTATTATTATTTGTAAAATAAATTTAGTTCTCTTTTCACTTATCTGTTTTGTTTAGTTGTGTTTTTTTTTTTTCAATCTGTACTCTACAACTCATTCTCCTTGTTTACTATCCATCCTTTTAACCATTTGGACCATTGATTTTTCATTTTCAGCACATCGTCACTGGTTTTGAATTTTCTAATTTGTTTGATATCTGAATTCCCCATTGTGGTGCTTTTGCCCCTTGGTTGATTTGCAGGTTTGACTTTATCTCGTGTCAATGGTAGTTAATTTTTCTGGGTTTGTAGGAGTATACTAGAGAGCCAATCGTGATTGTTTCTCTTACATCACATATCTCACTGGATGAAGAGAAGTCTTATTTAGTTTTTTGTTTTAGAATGGCTGAAACATACACCTAGTCTTTATTTAGTCTATTCCCAAGGGTGGTGTGAACTGGTGGAGTCAGTTTCTTCTGGATGTTCTCTTTTCCATCCTGAGTCCTGAGTGGGGCAACCTTCCATGATGCTTCCCAGGACTGTTGGGCATTTTGTTTCTAACCCCATCTTTTAATTTGCAGGCTTTGTGACTACTGATAAATACTCTTGACTTGGCTTCCTTCTTCATCTCAGCCACAAGGCAAAGTTTTTTTGGCAAATGTTAAGATGTAATATGCTTTCTAAAATACTTTTATTCTATTTTTTATAATATGTGCAAAGATTGTTCTACCTGTAGAATCAGCTCAGATTGCCATTTTGAAAAGAAGTTTCATAATATATCCTAGACCATTTTAAGTGACTTTGGAAATGATCAGCCAAAATTCAGCTAGAGACTCTTAAGGGGTCAGGACAAAGTGGGTTTTCATGAAGCTAATAATGCTCAAGCTTCAGATTCCTCTTTCTTGCATGGACTGTGTTCATAGACCTATAGCATTTGAAAAAGTAAAATGTATGATATTTTTCTTAAAGAAAATCATCTCCCTAATTCTACAAGCTTCAGGGCCCATAAAAACTTGAACTTACCCTGGATATGACTGTTAAGAGATTAGAGGTTTGAATAAGAAAATTCTAAATAAGCATCAGTTATAGCAGCTATGGAACTCTAGAAACTAGTGAATAGAAACTTGGATTTTCAAAATCTTTGTAAAGCATAGAAAGAGAAGCTGTAATCACAAATGAATATTATAGCAAGCATGATTCAGAGGGAATTAATGTAGGAAACAATTCCAGAATTAATTGAAGTCTCAAGCAAAGTACCAGCAAAGAGAATATTTTCTTCCGTAAGTTATGCCCATAATACAAAATAGGAATAGAAAGTGATAATCCTAGTGCTTAAAGAAATTGAAAAAATGCTAGGAGCTGAAGAGATAAGGCACTCCTACTCAAATTCAATTTTAGCTCAGTTTTCTAGAGTCATGAAAATGATCTTTATACTATAAATGTATTTGAAAACCTAAAAAAGTGATAAAATAATCTTAGATATCTAGTTATAAAGTCAAGAAAAAGCACATAACTGAATACTCAAGAATATGCATATGTGATGGTGCCATAATCTGAACAATTATGAAATGGAAGACAGAAAGAGAAATAGCATGCTCAGAAAACAGGAGATCAGTCAAAACTGTTCTGATTTCAAAACGAGGAGAGGAAAGATAAGTTATTTGAGAAAATTACTATCTGGGAATCAGAAACTATTCCAGCAAAACTCCTTAACTATGCTGTATAGTAATCAGAGTTTGAGTGGATTTTTGAAAATTATACAAAGATCCCTATAATCTGACTGGATTCAAGTGTAGTGTGTAATGACAAGCTCATCTCATTCACATTTTAAATCAAATTGCTGAGAGGCACTTAGGTAGTAGTTGATATATTTGTATTAATGTCAAGACACAAGGATACCATGGAAGCTTCTGCACAGTGTTAGAAGCAAAATGGGGTGATTTTTAAGAAGCAGATTAATTATTGATTAAAACTGTTGAAACCTGAGGGGAAGCCTCTGGTGGAATGCCATGCAGTCCTGTTCTTGGCTTTATAGTGTTTCTGTTTTGTTTTGTTTTGTTTTTCATTTTAATTCAATTCAAAAATATTGAGGACAGAGTTATCAAATTTTTAAGTGAAACACACTGGGGGGAAAAGCTTACCTGGTAGGCAACAAGATCAACCTTCTTTTATTTTGGTCAAAATTAATAAAATCACTTTAGAAGGGATCATAAAAATCTTCACTTCAGTTTCTAAACTTCCACCTGTATGAGATACTTGCCCTATGCATGATTTGTCTAACTAGGCTATCAGCATAATCAATAAAATACTGGTGCTGCTGCCACAAACTCTAACGCAAGCAAATGGGCAAGAATATGACGGAATGAAATCTCTTTGTTGCTGCAATGAGCAGACCACATTGGCTGAAATGGGTTTAAACTTCGGTGATCTGCTTGATAAGGACACCTAAGAGCTAGAGAATAACATAGATAGGGTACAAGAAAGACTATTCATATTTTGGTCATATATACACGATATACAGGATAGTTAAGGAATTATTTGAGCAGGTTGTTTAGCTTAAAGAGGAAAAGACTGAGAAGAGATATGTTAGTGTTTTTAAATAGTTTTTAAACATCATGTGGTTCAGGAGTAGAAAATTTCTATGCTGCTCCTTTTTGCTGTCTGAACAATTTGCCATTCTTCACAATCCATGTCAATGAGTAGGTCCTCCGTGAAACTATGCCCAGCAATCCCAGAAATATGTAGTTCTGCCAACTGTTATTTTCTAAACAGATTGTATAGACTTACTGTAACTTTCATTGCATGTGTTTTGGCATTACATGTTTATTAATATTCCTTTGAAGAGGTGACAGCAGAAACCATATTTTATTCAAATTTAAAGGGAATGAAGTTTAAACTTCATTCAAGAAATTAGAAATTAGAGCTCAACAAAAGAATGGAATTTGGTAGGTTGAAATAAAGTACTCATTTGTAAATTTGTTCAAAATCATTTTTGCAGCTGCTGTGGAGAGGGATTTTTGGCAGATTGGAGTGGGGAGAGGTGGAAACTGGCAGGATGACCATGTTTTCTTCTAACTCCAATGTTCAGTGGTTTCCTTTCTATGTCTCGCCTTTCAGTCTTTTTTTTTTTTTCCCTTACAGCATATTTGTTACCCTGTTCCATTCCCACAGCCTACAAGGTTGTCCTGTCCTGGGATCCTTTAGAGATAAGGTCCTTACTGATAGCCAAAAGATTACTTCATCTATTTCATTAAAACTCCCATTATGTGGACAGGAAGGTCCACGACCCTGACCTTCTAATTGGAGGCAAAAAGATTTAGAAAAAGCAGAGAAGACAGATAAAAAGGGCACGGGGCATGGATTTATAACACACTTATTCAAAGGTTACCCATCTTACTGATCATATTATCTACAGTAATTTGCTGAATTATAGTGAACTTCATGTTTACTATGATGCATGTGAAAGAATCTTAAAGATTTTACAGATGTGAAATCTTATTATTGGTGTTACTTTCGGAGTCATTCTAGCTTCATCCCCTTTAGTGTAGGTGGTCTGGGGATTGTTCTGTATACACAGGTTGTGTTGGAATGTGTTTAGGATACAGTGGCTACCTCTGATAACTGGCTTCTCTCTCTTCATCTGCCTGTAAGGTCATTTTCCTCCACTAACAAACCTTAAGACAGAAGTTTAGTTTCATTCAGTACACGGATTTCAAAGGTCCTTAGGTCCTGGTATCATTTCTCTGTTAAAGCTCACTCTGATCACTCTACATTGCATACAGATAAGAGACTTCATGGAACATCACTTTGAAGGAGCCCACTTCTGTATTTCATCCATATTCCCCTGTCAAAAATGGGCACATAAACCTAAGTACCAGAGACTTTGTGTTGGTGGCTTTCAGATCATCCAGACCCTTGAAGTCTTACTGTACTTCATATCAGGTACCAAAGAATGGCTACATAATTTGTGGGCCCAGTGGAAAATGAAAACATAGGGTCCCTTCTTCAAAAATTATTAAGAATTTCAAGATGGTGCCATGAAAGAATTATACCAAACAAGGGGACCTTCTCAGCATGGGACCCTGTGCAACTGCTCAGATCATATGCCTAGGAAGCCAACCCTGCCAAATGCTAATACATTAATAAAGGCTAAATAATTGTAAAATGTTATAAAGGTAAATATATTTTCCTACCTACTATGCAAACATTTGAATTTCTGAATAGACATAAGCCTTTAAAGAACTCCAGATGCAAAGCAAAATGCACTATAGCCAAGAGGAATTCTCTTGTAACTCTCTCTCTAAAGGCAAAGTTGAGTATCTGCAGTTTGCCCTTTCAAATATATCCCCAAAGACCAGATAAGTTTGATTTGCGATTAAATAGCCATTGGTTTCACCAAAACTGGTTCCACCTCAGTGAATAAGGTAATCATGTAGCAGTATATCAGTAAACATTTATAAATGATTTTGAGGTAAAAATATCCCTCTGTAAACACAAGTTATTACTTTTGTATGATGGACTCTCCTAGAGACTCTGTTAGTCATTTATTATTTTAATGCCAAAGAAGATAAGGAGAAGGAGAATCTGATGGAAGAGGCTTTCACCCTTAGGCTACTTTCACTTCTTTTTATCAGATACTAAAGGCTAGAATCTGTGAAACAAATTATTTACTGTATCATGGCTGACTACATTGCAGCTTCAAGCAGGGGATTTTCAACAAGTGTTTTACAGCATAGTAATTTCAAGTCTGCCTGAAACTGTTTTATAAACTTGTCAAGAGGCAGGAATTCTCAAATAAGACCTTGATTTTCTCATATTTTTGATAACAATATTCACTGATTAAATGTTTCCTATGTTTTCTTTTTTAATACTAATAAATATAAATGGCTTAAACCAGATGCTGTCTCTGGGAAGACATAAAATTAGCTGTTCTCAGAGAAATGCAGGTTTTGAAACCATCTTCAAAAGATTGACCTGAATAGGCATTTAGTTTTCAGTTAAGTGAAGAACTTGATTAAAATTATTTTTTCAAAAGTTTTCTATAGTATAATTATTATTCTATATTCTATATTAAAAATTATATATTGTATTTCATATATATGATGTCCTTCCAACCCTGGGCTTAGTTCAACTTTATTCCTTATTTAAGAGACATTATAATGTGCTTGTGTATGTGTGTATACCTATATATTCCATTTAAAGGGAGACTCCCTGAACTCAGATTGAAGTATTATAATAACATTACCTTATGAGCTAGATACTTCTTGTTGCTATTGCCTCTGTCATTGGTTTATTTGGAATATGAATGGATTGACCTTCGCAATCAAAAGACACAAATGGCAGAAAAAGTTCTAAATAACTTTTATGTTGAGTTTCAAAATGAGAGTTTTCTAAACTGAGGCCTTAGAGGCACTGCATCTTATTTAACAGTCACAACAACTGTGTTTTAAACAATGGTGCTGTTAGTCTCTGAAAATAATATTTTATGTATTATGTAATTTAACCTTTGATTCACTGAACAAACATTAATTTAAAATATGCAATGTGAGTAGAATACTATGCTAAGACATTTGGCATATTAATATGAATCTTAAAAGGAAATATTTTAAGTAAATAATAAGTTTTTCCTCTTCTTTCAGACCAAACGGAATTTGCCATAGCCTAATATATTTTCTAGCACATTCCAAAAGGTTGAAAACCTAATATAAATATTTTAAAGCACGTCAGAATTAATCGATGCCTGTGAAAATATTATCATGCATCAGAAATACATTAGATGTATTTCTCAAAATAAACAGACCTTCACGGTCATAATTCTTTTGTCTTAAGAAATGTAATTATTTTCTTTTAGTTATAATGCAGATCTATTCATTTGTTTATTTTTGAACAGATCTTATTGGGTATTTCCCCCTAAAACTCAACCACATAGTAAATGAGTAACAGCTATTCAAATACGAGGAAAAGATTAATGACAGCTATTACAGATGCCTGGAGAAATCTGTGAACTTTCTATAAATTTCTACTTTCTTTCTAACACTTTATGTTCAGAAGTGACAGCTGTTGTCTCTGTAGCTTCTCACTTTTATTTCTGAAATAAAACATACGACATTTGAATCGAATATAATTTCTGGTAGCCAATTTCAAACTGTCTAGAGACTACGTTCTAAAAATTGGGGGGAATTCTATTTATTGATGCATTCAAAATTAATTAATTAATGCATGCATTCATTTATTCATTCTGGGCTTTGTTACTACTCAATCCTTTAAACATTTCAAAATTCAGGACACAAGTTCAAAGGAGAGACAAGCCTGACTTCATGAACTTGATCCAGAACAAATCGTATCTGTGCATTCTCGATAATTGGGATTAAAACCAAGACTCCAAATAATGCCATACACAGTCCAGTTTCAGAGCAAGAAATAGCTTTGAAAACTTTAAAATCTACCTTGTGATGGGACTTTTCCCTAAGCAAACCTGGAAACAATAAAATGTTGTTATTATCAATGCCTCTGCCTTTCCCCTTCTATGGCCCCTTCTCTTTCTCTGTCTCCCAGAGTCTTGATATTCCTAGTGCCTCCCCAATGTCCTGTGGTCCCCTTAATATAGCTTCCTATTTTCTAGATACCCTTTCCTCTTTGCCCCTGCACACCCAGCAGTAACTATGTGATGTCACTTTCCTTTAGACCCTAGCTATTTGCCTGCAAAAATAACCAGATAAATTACTTTAAGCTTAGACATTAACCCTTATGCATGACATTTACATTGTAACTGAGGCTTCTAAAAAGGGGTCAGGTTTGAAGCACCATGATGCACCTATGGAGGAACTTAGGAGAGAGTGGCTTTGAAATTTACCTCAATTAAGGGCTGAAGACAGCACAAGTTTATTTTCTTCTTATCTTAAATCATCACCAAAAAACAATACCACTTTTTTTTCTTAAAACAAAACCAAAAATGCCTGACTAGCAATATTGAACTACTTTCCCAAACATACTAAAATCCACTTAGGTGTAGTAAGTAGATATTCCATCTTCCTCAAACCATCTCAACTTAAAAAAAAAAAAAATTAGTGCAGGTTACCTAGAATAGTTTTTGCTAGAAACTGATTTTCCTTTTCTTGGGATTTCATTTCCCCAGGAAACAAATGCTCGCTTTTATAATGTGACCTTTGCTTGGATACTTTTTCCGTATTTCTGTTTCATGGACAAAAATTAAGATTTATTCTTCACCTCCTTGACAAGAGTGTTTCTGGGTTACTTTTTACTATTATTACTTTTATTTTAAAATTTATATTTTATATTTTCCAAAGTGGCATACTAGCTGCGTCTGCCAAGATGGATTATGTGCCAGCTGTGAGGAGAAGGTGCTGGTGCCAGCAACCACCCTGCTGTGGAAGAAACTAAAGCGAGCATTTGACTTAGCCTGCCTATCCTTATTTGCAAATATCATGAAATGCTAAGGCATGATTTTTCTTGTTTAATATCTGTTTCTGCTAATGACAGTTTCTTATCTGCAATGCATCTTGCTGGAGGTAGTTTGAACAAATTTCCTTCTTTCCTGGCAACACAAGAGACCTGCTGAGACTATTGTCACTGGGCTTTCTTCTCCCCTTGGTCCCATGAGAGGAAATCCCATACAGGAATGATAAAAGTTTGCTGCTGCCCAGCCCAGAGTCCAGAGCGCCTGGCCAGCCCATGGCCACTAGAAGAGTTCTGGGATGCACTCCCTTGCCATGAAGAATGTTATTCTTTTAACTTAATTATTTGTTGAAGCAAGATGGTGGCAGAGTAAGGAGCTCCTAGAGTCAGCTCCTGCTACAGGGCAGTTAGTAAACACCCAGAGCTCTCTGGAGCTAGCCGAAGCACCTGTTTGGAGGCTTCAGGAGGCCAGAAGGGCATCCTGCAACATCCTTGAAGGAAAGGAAGGAGGAGGCTGCCCGTCTGCAGAGAAGACTCTTAAGTAGAGCGCTCCATGCCACGGAAGCCATTGTCCATCCTCCACCAAAGGCACAAGCTGCCTCGGGAGCTGTTCCGTGGCTGGAATTGAAAGCTGCGCTTACAGACAGTGGGGGAGGAAGAGACAGTTGGGCACCGACTTCAGCTACTAATGAATAAATTCAGTGGGCTACAGTATAATTCTGAGAACAGCTAAGGTTTGAGCCTGTCCAGGTGAGAAAGAGGCCGGGAGCTGCCATCTTACTCCACGCCTGGCACAAAGGGAAGCGGGGTGGACTGAGGATCCCAGTGCTGGTGGGGACCAACTTCTTTCCATCCAGGTCAGCTTGCAGCTTCAGCCTAGGCCTCAGTGCCACCTCCAGCAGGGAGGAAGAGGGGACCTGTACCAGCCTCTCAGAAAATTACCACCCAAGCCACAGAGGTCAGTGATTATCCTACTCTGGCAGCATGAGCTGCCTCAGGAGCTATTCTGTGACTGGAACTGGAAGCTCCATTTACCAAAAACAGGGGAGGAGAAGACCGTTGGCTGCTGATTTCGGCTACTGGTTGGTAGATTCAGCTGGCTAAGATATAAATCTGGGAACAGCTAGGTTGTGAATCTGCCCAAGTCGGAAAGAGGCTGGTGGCAGCATTTCGACTCCACCCCCAGCCTGAGGAGAAGCCAGGACCAAAAATCACAGCGTTGATAGGAAACAGTTTCTTTCACCCAGATCAACCTGCAGACCTAGAGTAGGCTTCAGCCCCACCTCTGGCAGGGAGGGGGCTGGCAGGCCCTGTATCAGCCTATCCAGGTTAACTGCAGGTCTTTGTCTGGTACAGACTGAAAATAGGAAGTCTACTTGGGCAACGGCAGTCAGCTGGACCTGTACTGCATAGATTGCTGCCCACACTTGCAGCTTGATCGCCACGCAGGCAGGGGAGAAAGGGGAGTGACACTTCCTCAGTCTCTCTGAGCAAATACAGTCTAGGCCTGCACTTGTGTTATTCCACACAGCCATGACTCTGTCCCTACCCCTGGCAAAGGAGAAAGTTGGAATAAGCTGGTCCCTGGTGCAATGAGGGCAGCTTGAGACTCCACAGCTTATAGTACCAATTACAACCTTGACTCCTACAGCACAACCAGCAAGGGAGAAAGGGCAGGAAGCCCTAAACACTGAGAAAAACTGCACCCAGAATAAATACTCTAGTAATCCAGGTGTCAAGACACCAACAAAAAATTACAATTCACACCAAGAAGCAGGAAGCTTTGGCCCAGTTGAAGGAACAAGATAAGCTTCCAGATGACATAAAAGAGTTGAGACAACCAATCATAGATGTTCAAAAAAATCTCCTTAGTAAATTCAGTGAGAAGGCTAAAGAGATTAAGGATATTAAGATGACACTGGATGAGCACAAAGAAGAATTTGAAAGCATAAACAGAAAAAAAGCCAATCTTATGGGAATGAAAATGCAGTAAACAAAATAAAAAAACATTGGAATCATATAATAGCAGGTTTGAGGAGGCAGAAGAAAGGATTGGAGAGCTTGAAGAAATGGCCTCTGAAATTGAACAGACAAAAGAACAGATGAAGAAAATAGAAAAAATTGAACAAGGTCTCAGAGAACTAAATGACAGCAAAAGGCATGCAAACATACATGTAATGGATGTCCCAGAAGGTGAAGATAAGGGAAAAGGAGCAGAAGGAATATTTAAAGAAATAATGTCAGAAAACTTCCCAACCCTATTGAAGTATGTAGAGATCCCCATCCAAGAAGCACAACCTACTCTCATCCAAAAAAATCTGAATAGACCAACTCCAAGACAGATACTCATCAGAATGTCAAATGCCAAAGACAAAGAGAATTCTGAGAACAGCAAGAGAAAAGCAATGCATAACAGATAAGGGATACCCAGAAACTATGGAGGCAAGAAGACAGTGGTCTGATATATTTAATGCTACAAGAGAAAAACTTCCAGCCAAGAATTTTATATCCAGCAAGACTGTCTTTCAAAAATGAGGGTGAGATTAGAATATTCACAGATAAACAGAAACTGAGAGAATTTCTAAGCAAGAGACCAGATTTTCAGGAATACTAAAGGGTGTGCTAGAGCCTGAAAATAAATAACAGGAAAGAGAGTCCTAGAAGAGAGTTAAGAAATGATATCAATGAGGTAACTGAAAGTGTCAAAAGAGTGGTGAAAATAAAATATGACAGATAAAATTCAAATAGTCAGGAATAAACTTAACCAACATTATAAAGCATTTGTATTCATAAAACTGCAACTCAGTGTTAAAAGAAATCAAAAAAGGCCTAAATAACTGGAAGAATATTCCATGCTCATGAATTGGAAGAATAAATAACATTAAGATGTCAATACTACTCCAATTAATATACAGATTCAATGCAATCCCAATAAAAAATCCACCAGGATTAAAAAACAAATGAAAAAGTGATCATCAAATTTATTTGGAAGGGTAAGGGGTTCTGAATAGCCATAAATATCAAAAAATGGAAAAGCAAACCTTCATCACCAGACTTTAAATCATATTACCTAGCTCTAGTGGTAAAAACAGCATGGTACTGGCATAAAGTCAGACACATAGAACAATGGAACCAAATTGATGGTTTGGAAACAGACACATGTATAGTCAAGTGATTTTTTTTTTCACATACCATTAACATTTATTTGATTTAAACTTATTTACAAAAATCTACATTTCTCTTCTATCTTTACACTGACTTCTGAACTAATGGCAAAAATTGGACACGATCATGTATTTTCTACGTCCACCTCTGCACAAACATGCAGTTGTGATTCTGAATTCCCTTTTACTGACCTCTAATGGTGTTTGGTGTAGATCATGAGCTCTGGGAGCTAGGGCTTGTTGTTTAGACCCATTCCTGACTCAGGCAAATGCTAAATAAACATATTCTCTCATGAGAGCTGTGCCCAGGAGCACTGCACAGACACCAAACAAAAGTGCCCACAGCTGTTTTTCTTTCAAAATCACAAAGGCAGAAAGTGGCCCATTATAAAGGTCATGATTCACTTTTAAGCACACATTTTTAAAAAGAGTCACTGTACCCAAGGTGAAACTATGCAATCATAGAATATTGAGTAAGAACGATCTCCCCAAACAAGGTGTTTAGTCAGCTCTTTAAACACTGTGCACTAATAGTTTTTTCCTCAGCATACAATGAGTACACATTCCATTTATAATTTAAAAGCTATTTTTATAAACATTTTTTCATGTTCTCAGTCTTGGGATATAGCATCCCTACTATCTAATCTCTACAGCTTTTCATCTATATTCATTTAATACAATTTAAAATAAAAGGAAGGAAAGAACACTGAAATAAAATCTGAATATGAATAAAATGGGGACATGTTAGATTGTTTATATGGTAACAATAAGTTTTTTATGAAATTTTTTAAAAATCCATAGTACTACATGACATAAATAGTGAACCTTAAGTTAAATTCATGAACTTTAATAGTACAATCATGGATGATGGATGCAATTCTCCTGCTTGCAGTTGTAGGCACTCTCAGCTCCTTCGTGTGTGGTTGACCATCTTCATCTGCCTCTTAGCTGGCCAGGGTATGTCCAATAAACCAGAGAGTAGGAGTTGCAAGTCTGCTGAGGCTCAGGACCTGGCTGTCACATGGACAGTCCAGAGATTCAGGTCTCCTGAGTATACACCATCTCCAGTGCCAACCACAGGTCCAGTAAAAGTAACAGAAGAGCCATATGTAGAAAGGTCATATCTGATCCAACTCCATCATACTCAGGAACACAAACTCCAAAGTAGAGCCAACTGACATGTGGTATCTAAGCCCCCTCCCGACACAGAGGGGGACTGGACATAACCATCCCAGGGTCCACAGGTTGGAGGAACAGAGTATGCATTAGAGTGCTAGTCAAGTGATTTTTGACTAGCCTGTCAAGCCCACACAACTCAAGTAGAATAGTCCATTCAGCAAAATGATGCTGAAAGATTTGGATATCCATAGCCGAAAGATGGAAAGAGAACCGCTATCTCATGCCTTATCCAAAAATTAGCTCAAGATGGATCAAAAACCTAAAAATAAAATCAAGAATCATAAAACTTCTAGAAGAAATTGTCAGAAAATGTCTTCAAACCCTGGTGGTAGGCAGTGGATTCTTATGGAAAATATGAGGAGGGCTGAGATAGACTACTGATATTTAATGTATGTAGATGTTTTAATTAGCTTTATTGTAAAAATGTGAAATGCATAGATTGGATGGCAGCACAGAGTGAGCAACAGTTAGTTTATAAATGGTATGTGGCTGAAAATGGTTGTCTAGGTATGTAGATGCCAATTGACTGAATGCTAGAGAATAATGTAGGAACTGAATAACACGGTAAATCAACAGGTGGATGAGAATTGTGGTTAATGGTACAGATGCAAGAGTGTCCTTTGTGTGCTAGAGCAAATATACGTCACTACTGCAGGATGTTGGGAATATGGAGAAGCATGGGGAAATACAGCTGGAGTCATCTATAGACTGTGGTTAGCAGAAGTAATATAATATTCTTGTGTCTATGCCAAAGATGTACTATGTTGATAATGAAGCAGTATGGAAAATATGAGCCAAATGTACACTATGGGTGTGGTAAAGTCAGATGATATTATCTTATCTGTAGCAAATGTTCCACCACAGTGTGTGATGTGTTGATAGAGGTGTGTTGTTTGGGAATTATGACATGTGCATGATTGTTTTATAAGTTTATAACTTCTGTCATAAAAATATATATCTAAAATAATAATAATAGCGTGGGTTGGGTTAAAAGCACACTAAATGTAAGATAAAAACTATGATTAGTAGTAAGATTTTGACAATGTTCTTTCATAATTTGTAACAAGCATCTCACAACAATGCAAAGTGTTGGTGGAGGGTTGATGTATGGGACCCTTGTATGACACTATGCATGTTTGCTTTGTAATTCACAACTTTTACAATATACTTAATTGTTTCTGTATGTTCATATATAAATAATATAAATATAATAATAATAGGGTTGGTTGGGGGAAAATACTTTGGTTAGTAGTAACATTTTGACAATGCTCTTTAATCATTAGTTAGACAGGTTTAACAACAATGCAATTTATTGGTGGTAGGGTGAGTTGTGAGAGTCTTGTATGATGTTTTATTGTTTGTTTTATAAGTTCACAACTATTATTATACATTTGCTGTTTATATATGTTTATATATGAGTGATATACTTCAATAAATTAATTTTTAAAATTGTATGAATAAAGAATTTTATCAACCTATATATATGTATATATGTTGAAAAGCTTTTCCAGGAAAATCGTGAGTAAAGAGATTTATATAATATACTGTCCCTGCTTCAAAAAATTCAGTCTTATTCCTTTGGCACAGAAATCTTCATTGCCTCAGGTTTCATGATGAGGTACCTTATTTGCATCACCACTCTCAAATATCTTTTCCACTGCAGGGACACCTTATGTGTACTAAAGACTTTGTCACTAAACCATACCTGTGTTTCCTCCCACCACCAAATCAAAAAGGAAAATTCCAAGGTGACTGATTTCAATCTTACCTCATCTTACTGCACATGTTTACTTCTTAAAGGATCTAAATAGGCACTAAACCATTGGAAGATGAGAAGACCATACTGGAGAAAAAAGTCCTAGATATCTGAGAAAGAGTGTGGTTCTTATAATTATGTTGATGTGGCTTGATTAGTGAAAATATCCTGCTAAAGCATAAATTTGCAGGACAATTAACTAACAATGAAAAATAGGGAAAACAAACTTTTTATTGCTATGTAGTCATTAGGGAATAATTATAAGGGCAAAGTGGATTTTACCCCAAAGCTTGGTTCCTGAAAAGCATTGAATATGGACAGTAAGGTTTCTTCCTAAATATCCTTGGCAGAAAAAAATGAGATGATAAATTGTTTTCCTATTTCTAAAGACTTCCTTTTGGATATATATCATGATATCAGTTATTCTGTGTTTAAATAAGTATGATATTGATGTAATGTTCAATTTACTGGATTTTCTCACAATAGAATTGGCCTAGCTCATACGAGTTATAAGGGTCAAGAAAATTTCAGCATAAAAGAACACTTTTCTCAATGATGACTGAAAATGCATAATTAGTCACTTCTTTATCTTGCTTTTTTTCATTGCCTTAGAGACTTTTTTTTCTTAAGCAAAGGGTAATTTTAAATATGATCCAATTAAATAACAATCTGAATTCAATCTATGGGAGTTCCTAATATTTTAAATTATTTTCCATAATTTTTTATGTTGCCAAAATAATAGACCTGTGGAAGCTAGAGCCCATGAGCCATAATTTTACACAATTGCATTTATTAACTCTTTCAAAACGAGTTTGTCTTTTAAGGGAAATTTCTTATAACTTTCATGATGGAAATATTCATTGAAAGTCTGTATCCATTTCTTCAGTGGATATTTATAAAAAGTATTTATCTTTCTGTATCTACCTGATACTATACTTGAGGTGAATGTCCTAAGTTCATTTCTTTTCTTAAGTTTTCTTTTAGTGGATTAATAGAAATAAGATATATGTTTTTTATTTCTTGAATAGAATTTTCTCCTTCATATTCCTATTATAAACATCATATATTAGACAATTGTATGTCTCTTAAATATAAGTTGCTTTTTACTTATGTGACAGTAATTTGTTTGTATTGTAGTACTATCATCCTTGATAAGGAAAATCTCTCTATTTCTACTTCATAACATACCCAAAGAATTGTGTCAAGACTCTACCCCATGTTATTCATATTTTATCTGTATCAAACGTTCACAAATTATATAGCTTTCAAGGAGTGATTCTGCTTTATAAACTGCTTTATAAACTATCTGCTTTATAAACTAACAAGATTTATTGATGATATTTTAGATATCTTTTACAGATTTATTGAGGACTAGTTAACATGCATTTAATGGCACAGGCCTTTTCTAAATATCTAATATTATAGGTTTATAATATTATAATTTTATAGGTTTGCTCTATATATGCACCTATGAATATATGCCCCTGTGAAATCATTGCCACAATTGGGGTAATGAACATATCCAGTACTTTCTAAAATTTTCATGTGTCCCCTTTTAATCCTTCCCATCTGTCCCCATTAGGCAACCACTGAAAGACTTTCTATAGCTGTAGATTTGTTTGCATTTTCTAGAATGTTATATGAATGGAATCATACAATATGCAGTTTTTTCACAGAATTCTAACATTTCTCTCAGCCTAACTGCTTTTCGATTCACTCATGTCATTGCAAGTATCACAAGCCTCTTCCTTTTTATTGCTGAGTAATATTCTATTATATTATTATACCACAATATATGTTTATGGTGATTGGGCTTATTTTATCCCATATCATTTTATTTTTTAAGTAAGCATTCATTGATCTGCTGCCAAGGACAAGTCATTATTTCAGATGCATTAAACTGCTTCAAAATGTTTCAGTCAGATAAAATATTCCCTTTATCACATTGTTCTAGCATAACCTTTCCAAAAACAGCTCAGAGGGAAAAAAAAAACTGTTCATCAGAATTTCATATTTTAAAATTTGGAAAACACCTAGAATATGTTTAGAATAAACCTATATAGTTCATGAAATTGTCAAATGAACAGTATAAAACTGTTGTCTATATAAGTACTTTCTTTAAAACATGAATAAGAAAAGAATGAGTTGGGTGATGTTCAGGAAAAAGGAGGTATGTAATATAGCAAGGACTAATATATTACAATAGATTCAACAGGGACGGTGCTCCCCTTCTTAAGCCATGTTAGGGTTTTATGAATCTAAGCATAACTACTGCAGCAATCCAACATTTATTTCAATAGCCTAATTTGTTCCCATTGGGAAGACTTTTTCTTAAGAGGGTCAGCAGAGCCATGTGTTGCTGGGCCCCATCTTGACCACAGCCTGAGACTTTTCGTCCTACTTTTGCCTTCTGCTCCTGCCTCACCCTCCCTTTTCCCAACCCAGATGTGCCAGGTCGAGCAAGGCAAAGATCAGATAAGAGTCCAGGAAATGGCAAATATGATTCTGGGCAGGAAAGGCTGCAGCAGATGCACTTATTTATCACATGTGTAACCTGCCACCTACATCTCCCATGGAATCAATTACAGACTGAGCAGCTCTGTGTGTGTAAGTTTTATTTCTTTGCATTTGTTTGTTTGTTTGGTTGGTTGGTCAGTTGGTTTTTTGGTTTTTGCTCATAAGAAGATCTGGAAGAAGCCAGCATTTGGGTGTTTTAAGAGCTGTAAAGTATTCTCTGAGCTACATTCTCATGGGATAGTTCACAACAGAGCCATGCTCATCTCTGAAATCTGATCTGATAGCAGAGGGTACTATTCCTCCCAAAACCGGCAGGGCCTGGGAAACACTCCTGCTTTCCAGTAACACCTTTCCAGTAGGTAGTCCCAGAAATGGTGCTTTGGATAGGAAAAGACGAATTACTTGTGATTTACATGTTAATTATACCAGGTTTATGTCTTATTATATACCTAGCAGATCCTAACCAGTATGCACATTCATTAAATATGCATCAACTTCACTTTATGTGCTTTCTAATGCCAGCCTTTTCTCTGATCAGAAACACTTAGCTTTATCTTCGTATTCTGTGACTCACATATCACGGGCTATGTGCCTACAGTTTAAAGAAAAATGGAAGGGAATATTTACAGTCACATAAGGGCACACTAATGCAGCATTCCCCAAGAGATCAGTAGTTTAGAAGCTGGTTTTTGACAACTTTTCCTGCTTACATAGAAGGCCAACTTTTCCTTTCCTATCCATTGTTTTCTCTGCAATCTCTGGGTGCGATGGAAGCACACACCTGGGTAATTAGGCATTAATCTCAGCTAATGGAGCAGCCTAGCCTGCTCTTGACATGTCTGTAACAGACATTGTTACTGTTTTAGTGAGGTATGACCTGTTTCTCCTCTTGCTCTCTGCATCTTGTCAAATTGAGGAAACGCAGTGTTCCCTTGATCCGGTCTGCACCGTGGGGGTGCCCTGATCTGCAGGCCTGGGAATAGCGCGAGATACAAAAACGCCCAGACGCAAAATACTATCACATTCACAGAAAATATCCTGTGGGGAAATAGCATTGATTACTCCTGGAGACATTTTAAGAGGCCTAATTATGACTCTTAGAGCATCTTTCCTTTTCGTTTTGTATCATACATGAATAGAAGTGAAAGATGATTTCCACAGCAAAGCTCTACGTGCAAAATAGAAAGAGCCAATGTGAATAAATGTGATTCAGTAAAGATCATTGACTGTATTGCTATGTAACAAGAATACTTAATGAGTAACTACTATGTGAAATGCATAATAATATGTATCAATATATGATTCTTGATCACATGAATTTTAGATAATTAGAGAGACACATACCTATTTAATTGTAATGCAAAGCACATTGTGAAAGACATTATTATAGAGTCAGAGTCATGATTAGATTGTTGAATGCTGGATCCCCATTTGTGGACAAAACAGCTTCTACTTAAATAAACTATTAAATTGATAACAGAAAGCTGAGTTTACCAAGGGTGAGAAACTCAGCTTTCTACCTCCACAGAGCTTTGGTAGTGTTTCATGGGGGAAGACAGCAAGACTGGACTTTATTGAGAATTGGAAGTTTGGTTTTCAGGGGGACTCTTAATGGGAATAGGATGGAGATGGTAGCTTGATTAGTATTGGTCAATGATCACGATAAAACCATTTAAAACTGGAGGAAAGAGCAGAGGGAGGAATTTTAAAACATAGGATTCAACGAATATGAGAATAAGAACTCTCAGATGATGCTTTCCCATGAAGAACTGATGGATCTTTTAGACAGTTCCTGTAATGAGCAATCAAGCCATTGCCTGGGCAAGAGTCTCCTGGAATATTAAAGTCATGCTACTGAAGACAATGGAATAGTAAAGTCAAGTTGATGTGGACCAGAAATCTGAAAACTATTCCTGGGGCAACAATTTTAGCTATACTGACAAAGCTGAGAATGTGTTTTTACGTTTTTAAAGGATCGTTGAAAAAAGGAACATGCAACAGAGACCTTATGTGGTCTGCAACACCTATGTATTAACTATCTGGCCCTTTACAGAAAAAATTTACCAGCCCCCAACTTACCCACATACTGTAAGTTGTTGCATGAATAAAGAGGTCCTGTCAATATTCAGCATTCAAGCACTGTGCAGCTGGTTCTCAGTGCTGGAGTAGGAGGGAGAGAAAGAGAGCCATTCCTATGGATAACGGGGTGCAAACTTTGAATTTGGCCTCAGAACTCTGAAAATGAAATTGGGTGATGAAGTAGGGTATTAAAACAAATAGGGGTAGTAAGAAAACAGAAGGAATATCTTGTGCAAGAGGAAATGTGGAGGAATATAGTGATTTTTCTTTTATGTGTATACATACATATATCCTTAGAGAAGTTTTGAGCTTACAAAACAATCACACATGCGTGGAATTCCCATAGAACACTCCCCCAACACCTTCCATTGCTGAGAACTTTTATTACAGATTATGAAAGAAGACCATCAGACTATTATAGTAACTATGGTCCATAACATACTTTTGGTGTAGTATTGCATGTTTGTTATTGTTTATGAGAAAACGATCATATTTGTACTGTAAACCACAGTCCATCTCCTACCACATGGTTCACTTTGTTATACAGTCCCACGCATGTACAGTCTCTCCCAAGTGTACAATCTGTGGCTCTCACTTTCATCACAGAGTTGTACAGTCA
Organism: Dasypus novemcinctus; assembly: GCF_030445035.2. Lineage (NCBI taxonomy): Eukaryota > Metazoa > Chordata > Mammalia > Cingulata > Dasypodidae > Dasypus > Dasypus novemcinctus. Next base: position 21,932,040 of record NC_080689.1, on the reverse strand, counting down.
TCGTGTCAATAAGATTTTCCCCTTTTTCTTAACCATCACCTCAAGAAGCACTTAGTATGAGCCTGACTTTTTAACAAGTGGAGTAATAAAGCTAACAATCAACTTTGTTCCTCTTCTGTATGAACTAATTCTCTAAGACAACAGTGAATGACTGGAACTAAACTTCTAAGGCAGTGGATCACCAAGGAAGATCACTCACCTATCGATCATGGTTAGCAATGTCTATCATATTTCTTATTTTGTTGTTTAAACACCAAATTCCAAACAGAGCTTTACCTTTAGGAAATATTTCTATTATATTTTCTTCTCATGAATAAATATAAAACTAGAATCAAATAGCCTAATAATCCATTTGGAATCACTTAAAGGAGATAGATCCATTTGATACAATGCAAATTGTTAATTAATGAAGTGGTGCAAGTAAATCCTTATTAGCATACATAACAATTATATCTGCTTGAGTAGTAGATTATACATGCATTTGTCATATGTTCCAGAAAAAAAAAATAGTTTTCATTGCACAATCTTTCTGTTCTATGGCATTATCACAGAGTGAGCATGGCTGAATACCAATGTATCATGATGTTTCTTATTGAATGTAATTCTGTGTAAAGAAAGATATAACAATCTCCTGTCAGTCCAAATGAGGGGTATTTTGGTCTAGAATCTTTTCATCCACAGAAGTTTACTTTCAGACCTTAGCAACCTCATACTGTCCTAGGTCTTTGAATTAATCTTTCAGAATACCTATTAATAAATGGTAAAATATAAATATTATAAAGTTAATGTCCAGAGAGTGGAAAATCAGATTTTAAGATACAATAATAAAAGTAATGCCTCCAGATTCTTGTAGTAAAATTAAGACAGAACAAAGGTAACTTTTTCCAATACTGTTAGAATAGATAGATAGATGGATAGAGACTTCAGTAATACAAAATGAAGAGATTTAATCAATTTCTTGAAATCAGAGTGTTTAGCTTTACCAGAGTGAAATTCAAAGTTCTAGTTCAAATAACTTTCCTGAACAGTTAGTAAAATAGAATACATACAAAGGACAACATCCAGTTTATTTCCACAAAAAATATGAGTGTACTTTTTCAGAAAAATACTAGAAAAGAAACAGACATTTTCATGACTAAATCTGTCTGTTATAAACCAATAAGTTTGATCTGTTTTCTGTTATTTAAAAGTTATCAGTGTGCCAGAATTTTGTCCTGCTAATCAAATAAAGGGAAAATAACAAAACAGATGTAGGTATATGATTGAAATCTATTGATTATTGACAGCTGATAAAGTAGGTAATTCATAAGTCATATGTACCTAGCTGATGAAATTATCTCTTGGGATTAACTCCTTCTCTGTGATAATTACAATAGTGAGTGAGCAAAGCAGGGTAATGAAAAATAATCTCAATACAAGTAAGGTGGCGCTTTGTATTGACATATGGAATGAACTACTAAAAACTTTTTACATTTCTGCAAGTTTTAATCTAAGAGCTTTCTACAATTATTAAAAGACTGAATGATCTCCAGACTAAGTCAAATATTTTACAGAGAAAAGAAAATGTGTCTCAGGAAGGTTAAAAGTCTTTTTCAGATCTCTACATCAATTCTCCTGGGCCCTCATTTCTTCCCTTTTCCTACTGGAATGTATTTCTATCACATGACCTTTGAAATATTGGCACCAGACTTTAAAAGGACCCTTAAAATGTAGGTGAGTACTTCTAGGATGTTAGGTGAGGATATGCAAATAGGAGAGGTAGGGGTTGTTATTTTATGACCTTCCCAACCTGTAGTTCTCTCTGCGTTCATTCCAATTGTTGGGTCCTTCAATCCTTAAAAAAGAAAATGTCCTCCATTCTTCGTTTTTTCTTGATTTATGTACCATATTTGTCCAGCTTCACTTAATTACATCTTGGTCCTAATTGCCGTATTAATCACTTGATCTATTCCTTCACCAGTACCCTCAATCCTGAGTAAATCCGTACTTCTGCTGCAACTGTTGGGTCAACCCCCAAACCGATGTGATAATACCTTTTTTTTTTTTGCTCTTTCAAAGTGGATGTTCAGTGCCTCTGGAGAAAAGAGTACTTTCTTGATTGATTTTGGGTGAGAAGTCAGTGCTAGAAAGAAGCTTAAGCTGCTAGAAAACCACTTAACGCTTTTTATGACTACTCTCTCTTAGTCCCTCTGTCATTACCCAGCCCAGCTCCTGCTTGCCCCATCTTCAGTAGAAAATCTCACCACCCAAACTTCCTAACAGTGGTACTTAGAACACTGTGTTGAAACTATTATATTACTTATCTTTCTCCACCACTAGATTATAAATTGTTTAGGAAGTGGCCATTTTTTGTTTTACTTTGTGTCACCAATGTCTCCAATGCAGAAAGAGCTAATATAAATGAAAACAGATATAAATTCATTTCTGTCTCTTTGTTCCTACTCTTCTTTCTGGAATTTCTTTTACCTTCCCTCTCCCTATAGTCCCATATCCTTCCGATTTTTCACTGGTTTACTTCTGTGTGATGTACCACGCATTCATTCCTTCTAGGAAAACTACCTTGAGCTTTCCCAGTCTGGGTTTGTACCCTGATGGTGTGCTCAAAAAACAGCTGTGCTTAACTCTATTAAAGTTATTATTATATTTCCTCTACTAATTAAATTTCACACATAGTAAATATATATATATATGTATATCAAATAACCCAGAAGGATAGGAAGTGAAAATGGCAATGCACTCTCTCCCTGACTTCCTTAAGGGAAAATATCAGAGTCAAAGGGTTCATTTTCCCTCAAATTATACCAGTTTCTCAAAATCATGCTTTGGTTAATTCTGTTTTGAATTGGATTATGATTTCAATAATATCTTTTTTAAATCTTGGAGAATGTATTGCTTTTCTGGTTGCCTATAGAAGAAATGTATGACTTCAGCCTGATTCTAAAATAATCCAAGTTTTCAACGGTAACATTTGATAAAATAAGGTCCTTGACTTCCTGATTCAGTTAAGGCTAGCTGCTATTTAATATACAGCAGAGCTGTCATTCTTGCATTATGAATTAAGTGCATTTTTTAAAATTCTGTGCAGGTCTCTTTCTTGAAATACTTTTTAAAAATTTCATTTTTACTTCAGAATGTATCTTATAAACCTGAAAATATATATTCTTTTTTCCCACTATATGAATAATTTGACAAGAATGTACAATTTTCTCATTGTTTTATACCATGCAGTTTTGCTGATGAAACTCTGATTTTTGACCATTTATCTATTAAATAGAATTTTTGTACAATCACTTTTTTGTGAAGTTGTGAGTTAACAAAACAATCATGCAGACCATATAGGGTTCCCATACATTGTCCTACCACCAACAATTTACATTGCTGTGACATATTGGTACAAAAGATGAAAGAACATTGGTCATAATATTAGTGTTATCTATAGTTTATTGCGTATTTTTCCCACAAAGTATCTTATTATTAACACCATGTATTAGTATTGTATATTTGCTATAGTTCATGAAAGATCGTTGTTCTCATATCTGTACTATTAACCACAGCCCATCATTCATCACAGGATTCACCATATTATACGGTCCCCTATCTTGTACTATCCATTCAAAGCATATGCTCAGTGGCTCTGTTTCATCACAGACTTGTGCTGTCACCAGTTTGGTCCATTTAAGAACATTTTCATTACTCCAAAAGGAAAAACCCCATACACACTTATACCCCCCCATTACTGACCCTCAGCATTGATATAGTACCTTCTTTGCTATTACTGTAAAAATATTGCAATATTACTGCTAACGAAAGTCCATACATCGCATTAGCTGAATTTACTGTTAACTAAAATCTATGCATTTCATTAGTTGAGTTATATTCTTAACACTTCATAATAAAGGAACATTTTTGTATTTGTATATAATCATTTTTAAGGTAATCACTTCTTTGATGTCCTGAAATTTTATGAGAATATGCCTAGAAATGGGTTTTTTCCATCCCTCATTCTAGGTACTCCTTAGGTCCATTCAGTTGGACATTTGGTCTTAAATGTCAATTAGTTATTTGGTTAGTTTCTTGCTTCCAATTTTTTTCAGTTTACTCTTTCTAAAATACTTATTTGGTCAGATGATGATGTGCTTAAATGCAATTTAAGCCTCAATGACCTTGATGTTTGTGTCACAATTTCCTCCTTTTTTCTGACTTTTCTCTATCTTTTCAAATGCTTCATTGATTTTATTTTTTAACCCTTCTTTAATAATTTTTCTTTCTTGGAATCATATTTGTAGGTTCCAGGACAATTTCTTATGCTCTGATAACTTTTTAAAATTAGAAATTTGTTCTTGTTTCATTGATCCAGAAGAATCTTCTGGCATCTGTGTGAGGATGTTAACTATAGATTATCAAGAGCATTGTTCTGTTCCCCTGAAATATTTTTTCCTCTGGCATTATTTTTCTTATTTGCTCATCATAATGATTCTCTATTTTTGTTCTTGGTTTCCTGAAAATTTCTAGGGACACTTTGTTCTCAATTTGTGTCAATAAATTAAGGAATATGTGATAAATGTAATTTATGGACAATGGTTTCCTGTTGTGTTCTGTATAGAACTTACTGTGATTTCTGTTTTGTGGGTATCAAATGTCAATTAGAAGGCTTCAGTTTAGACTGCATGGGTAGGAGCATACAGGTAGCCTGTGAGTACCAGACCTCCTGTCTTATATCAAAACAAGATGTTTACTCTGAATCCTTGCCTATTATGGGTAGTTTTGTGGGTTTTTTAAATTTCTTTAGACAGAAGATCTCTAGCCTTCATCTAGAAGCTAGTCTTTCTGAATGAGCAGCAGAGAGAGGGATATGACTCTCTGGCTTTGATTTTATGAATAAAACTGTAAACATATGACTCTGGTAACTTTCCTGGAATCTACTCCTCTTCTCTAAGCTTGAGGACTCACTAGAGCTCTCTTTGAAAATATACTTCCCTTTCTCCAATAGCCTTTTCCTATCCTTATTTCTAAATTTCTACTCTCTCCATTCTTCCTTATTCTTCAGATTTTTATGCATTTTCAGGGTTTCTAATCCACTGATAAAAAAGCAATTACGAATTAATTTTCTGTTACACAACTTCATTGTAATTTCATGAAATGTAGGGTGGGCAGTGACAAATATATGTATAGAACCAGCCTTCTTGAACTATAGCACAAACAAAGCTCTGACCTATAACCATATCCATTTACCAAGGATGCAGTAGGTAAAGGTTTGGCATTACCATGACATATCACTAAAAAATCTTCAATTCCCTGCCCGAAATCTACTCATTTTTTTCAATAGTAAATGTAAGTTATATTATTGTTAATACATATGTGTGTAAATATTGGTGTAAATATGTATCTCTCAACTAAAAAGTTGAATCTGTAGATATAAAAGTTATATATCCTTAGTCCCTGACTTGATAGCTGTCTCCAAAAGTTTATTGAGCTAATCTAAGAAGGTTGGTGTCCTCCATTTTTATTCAGAGAAAATAAAATAAACAAATTCTGTGAGCAGGCTTAGGCCTAATGGATGAAAGTTATAGGAAGATATATTTTAGCTCAATATAGGGGTAGATGATCTAACAATCTGTTGTTCAATAATGAAGTATTTCATATCAGAGACGGTGAATTCTTTGTCCCCAGAATGTTCGAGTAGGGAACAGATGACTACCTTTGAGGTCCATCCCTACAGTGGTGGAGATTATTGAGATGATCTCTAAGCTCTGTTTTTAACTCTTAGATTTTAATGTCATATCCAACTGTTGCCTGAAAATGAGAAAAAGTTATACCACAAAACGAAAGGACAACATACAAGTCAAGAAGCTTTTTGACGTGCATACTTCTCCATAAGAGAACTACATCTGTCCCCTAAAGTTTTACTTCCCTCAAACATGTGTTGTATTATGTTTTTTTTAAGATTTATTTATTTATTTCTCTTCCCTTCCCCACCCCGCCTCCCGGCCCCGGTTGTCTGTTCTGTGTGTCTATTTGCTCTTCTTTGTCCGCTTCTGTTGTTGTCAGCAGCATGGGAATCTGTCTCTTTTTCTTGCATCATCTTGTTGTGTCAGCTCTCTGTGTGTGCGACGCCATTCTTAGGCAGGGTTCACTTTCTTTCACGCTGGGCGGCTCTCTTTATGGGGCACACTCCTTGCACATGGGGGTCCCCTATGGGGGGACACTTTATTATGTTTTTTTTATTTTAGTATCACCCTAATTTCTTCAAAACTGGTGCAAAATTGCCATGCCAGAGAGAATAATCTGAAATTGAATACTTATGAATAAAGTGATGTTAATTAAAAGTAAATATAATTATAACTTCTTGAACAGTAGCATTTCTAGTCTTATTACAAAAGAGTTCAAAGCAGTTTAGAAGCATTATAAATTGCATGTCTGATCTATAATTTCATAGATCTCTTCCTCCATTCTTTTATTTTCATCGTGGTCTTGTATAATGATGAGACTTAACTTTCTAAGCTAGAGATGCAGGAAATTTTCTGGTGTTTGTTATAATTATAATAAAAAGGTCTGCATGGTGTCTCCTCTGCTTTAGTTTTGATTAGCGTTCATAAACTCAAACACCTGCATGGCACTAGTAGATAATGTAAATGAGTGACCTGGATTGCTATTAAAAATAAAGTAATTTTTAAAAAGAAATATTTTATTCTCCTCCCAATAATTCTGTAAGGAAAAGCAAATTCCAAATGTTCTCATTCAAATTCAGGATCACAGAGGGAAGTTGAGGCCTCAGTGATGAACTGGAGTTGAAGCTTCATGTGTGTTGTTGTTGTTTTAAAATTTATTGTGACATATTTAGATATGCTACAAGGTATAAAGAATAATAGAGTAAATATTTATGTATTCTTCATTTAGGTTGTAGAAAGAAAACAGTACAAATACTGTAGAAGCCTCCTGAGTACCAAACTTTCTTTCTTATCCACCTACCTCTCTCTACCCAGAAATTTTTTCACTATTGATTTTTGGGTCTAACTTGTTCTTTGCATTTCTTTAAATATTTATTACCTAAGTATCTGGTCTTAAATAATAAATTATAACTATTTTCATATTTTAAATTTTGTGTATTTTGAAAGATGCTTTAAGTATCCCTCTGCCAACATCATTTTTTTTATATCGGTATACCTTTTTAAAGTATACCGATGAGATTTATCCATGTTAATATATGTAAGTTTGTTACAATCCTGTTCGTTGCTTCACAACATTCCATTGCATGAGCATACCAACATTTATTTACCAATCATAGCTTATTCTTTGTATCTCGATGACCATATTCTTTCCTACTCTGAATTCATCTGGATACTATCCTATTGTCTCTTTAATCTACCATAATTTATTATTGTGTATAGTTTGAGGTAGGAATACAATTTCACTTTTAATAGGGATAACTAACTGATTCAATTTCATATATTAAATAGTCAATACTTTTCTCGTTTTTTTTATACCATACTCTTTCTATATCAAGTTTCAATTGGTCTAATTGTCTATAATGCACCAATATCATGCTATCTTAATTATGATTAATTTATAATAACTCTTGATATCTGCTATTGTATTCCCACCCAACTTGACTTTATTCTCATATTGATTATTCATGGTCCTTTTCTCTTCCAGATGTATTCTAAAACACATTTAAAGTACCCACACAAGTATTGATTGGTTATTCATATTGCATTGACTTTATGAATACATTTGGAATGAATTAACACCTTTATGTGAGTTTGAGGATTTGAGGACTGATCAAGAATAATATTTGACCACAGGATAGCAGTAACACATAATGAGCTTTATTTGGGTGGCACTTTGACAGGTTGCAGGAGAGGGAAGGGCTTCTCCACAAGGGACTTTCTAGAGGCAGTTGCATGAGGTCTCACCCAGCAGGAGAGCAGGGTAAGGGAGCTTCTGAGGGAGAGGAAAATCAGAGATGGTGCTTCTGTGTCTAGGCGATGTCCCTCAGCTGCACACAGTGGGGTGGGAAGAGCACCAGGGTGCAGAACGCTCCTCGGGGCAGCAGTGGTGTGGAGTCCTTTACTGACCCAGGGTTTGTCTTATCTATGGCTAGCAGATTTGGGGGGCAGTTTTTCAGGGTCTGCAAAGCAGACAGGCTCTAAATAGCTGGGGGGAAAAGGCTTATTTAGGATATATGAAAACACCTGATTGCAGAAGAATTTGAGCTTTTTGCCACTGGACTTCTGGGACAATTGTCCTAGCCTGCTCTGAAGTAAACAACACAGGAGCCAATAGGCAGGGGCCATCTTTGGTCCATTTATATAACACAGATTTACACTATTAAGCATTTCCAAGCTATGAACATGACAAATTTATTTCTTAATACGATTGTTTAATGGATAAAAGACTATTTTTTCTGTATTTTGTTTTAGTAACTTTTGGCAAGATTTTTTTCACATTGATGATCCATTTCATCAAAGCATCCACATATATATTAATCAAATATAATATTCCCTGTATTTTAAATATGTCTACAAGTGACTGTCATATTTATCTTTCAATTATAATCTTACTTTTGTTTCTCTTCCCACTGTTTTGTCATTGAGAAGATCACTTTTATTAGAGAAATGACAATATTGTCTTTTCAGAGCAGTAACTTCAGGTTGTTTACCTATATTGCATCTTTTTATTCTATTTTAATAATCTCCTGTCTTCCTCATTTGTTTATTTTTTAATTTTTTGCCTTTTCTGCAGTCATAACATTTTGCCCTTCTTTTTTTAAAGGTGCTTATTTTAAGACTATACCTTTCTCCCTCAAATACTTCTTTTGTTACATATTTCAAAATTTGACATGTAGTATTTCCATAATTCTTTATTTCAAAAAATATTCTAAATTACAACATGCATTTTTAATTTGTCTCTGGGATATGTGATTTTATTTTAAAATGGTCAAAAGGAGGAAGATGTTATTTCTTTTTTACCATTGGTTTTGCAGGAATTGAATTAGGATCTGAAACTTGTTCCATATGAATATGTACAGAACATGTTATCTTTATTTACTAGACATATACTCTATATTTGTCCATTAAATCAGGCATATTAATTGGGTTGTTAAATTATTCTCTTTCCTTTCTCATTTTTGATCTGCTACATTATCATTTACAAAAACAGGTATGCTAAAATATTACCCACGGATAGGGGGGTTGTCTGAAGGACTGTCACAACACTTTACAGAGGAATTAACCTTTACAATTCTAAGATAATAACAAGAATGACAGCATAACTTTACTGGATCCCTATCATATGTGTGGAACTCTGAAATGCACTTAACATGGATTATTCCTTTCCATCCTCACAGTAACACTATGGGGAAGAGGAGTATTAATACTGTTATACATGTTTTACTAATGAGAAAATTGAGGTCTATGGAGGTTTGAGCCTTGGAAAAGGTCATGCAGGAGGAAAGGAACTGAACTTAGGTCAGATGTGAATGCAAATAGTCTCATGCCCTGATACACCCAGAGAACAAATTGTTAGACTTTTATATTAAAAAAGGGATAAGTGGTGGCTTATATGATAAAATAGCTGTACTCATGGCACATTGAGGGATGGATTTCACAAATTCTTTTCTGACTAAGTTCATTTGGAGTCTTTTGTATTAAAATAACAAATATCTACAGACAAAATGGTCTTTGAAATGTGATGATTTGGAAAAATTAACTTTGAGCAAAATATATCATCCTAATTTATATTTAAGTATAGATTGGCCGATGTATTCCCCCGATAGTTAAGTACAAAGACATAGAAATGCAGCAACACCAAATCATTGTATTGAAAAAAAGTTGAAAATGAAAAAACACAGAAAAAAAAACTTTAAAAGAAATGTTTCCCAATGCATAAACATCATTTTAATTGTTTCTACCATGTAAGAAAATAATTTTGGCTACTTTCCAAAAAATATTTTATGACTGATACTGATTGACCATTCATTCATCCAGAGAAGACTTTGCTAAAATTCTTTTTTATATGTTACTAAAATACTTTAAAAAAATTTTAAACTGACATACAAGTAGCAGTGAATGCAGTTTTCATATTATACCCAACTAAGGTATAAGAAGCAACAGTTAATAAACAACCTAATGGTTGCCTAATAGATCAATTCATGAGATTAGAGATGAAGTCAGGCTCATTATGTGATGTCTGCTTAGAGCCCATTTTTAAAGACACTGGATTTGGCAGACAGTTTCCTTGCAGGAAGCATTGGTTGGTATTCCTGGTCACGCAGGAAGGATGGAGTGTCTGACAATGATGGACAGTGCAGCAGCAGCCTTGCTGCCTGGAAATTAATTTGAAGTCCTCTTCTAGAGTATTGTGATCTTCTGTTACTACACAGAAACTTGATTGTACTTATAATATGTACCCTACTCTCTAAGAGACAGTATAAGAGAGAGACTAGGATTTCCAGAATAAAGCAAAAATATTCAGAAAATAAATGAAAAGGAATTTTTAAGGTAAATCCTTAAATTCTCATTAACAGGGTATTAATGAATGTTCTGTAGCCATACTTCAAATTACATGAGCCAGCTTCAAATTACATAAAATATGCAGTATGGGACCATATTATCTGTATGAAAAGTTTATGCACTGGCTCAATACTAAGATTAAAGCTAATACTAATAATAACAGAGCAAATATTTACTGAAATTGATCTTATATTGATAATAAATTAATAATGATAATAATAAAAGATTTCTACATTTATTGAGCTCTTAGGATATGCCAGATATTTCATAGGTGTTTGTTCCTTTATCCTCCATAATAACCCTGTAAGTAGTATTAACATCTCAGTGTTGCAAATAAGGAAACAAAATCTTTTAAAACCTTTAATAAATGGCCCAAGGCAACTTAAATTCAGAGTCTATATATTTTATACAATATGCTCTCTAACTCTCCTGAGCCATACCAGACTAGGAACAAGGGGTATGAATGAATCATAGCAGATACTTATTTAGTACATATATGTGAGGCATTTCAATATTTATGTGTGTGTGTATATATATATATATCTTATATAAATGTACATATGTGATATATATTTATTGAGATATATGTGTGTATATATATACGTAGTGAAAAATATTGCTGTAATGAGTGTACAATATATATTATACATGATGTGAATATTGGATATATATATATAAAATATGTATTAATGTAATTCTCATAATAGCCCTATGAGGCAGGTATTATTCTTGTTGTTCTTATTATTATCTGCATTTTACAGGTGAGAAATGCAGAAACTGGCTCACATAGCCAAGTTGGCCCAAGGGCTCAGCCCAGAGCCTGGCTGCACATATCCTCAGGGGTCTGCTAGCTGTGCTAGTGATAAAGTTGCAGCAATAAAATGAGAATAAGCCCTAGGCAGCAATGTTTTGTGAGACCTTTTCAATGAAGGCCTTTTTTTTGCCCCAGGTTTTGAGGCCCTTTCTCACTTCCCCACATCTTCGTGAAGCAGCATTTTTCAGGTTTACAGAAAACTGTCACGCAATCAATGCTCATCCCAAGCTCAATGAAACATAACACACATGATAGGGAGAAGAGGGCAGCAATGCTGTCTGGATGAAAAGGATGTCACTGCAACCTTAGGTTACTGACTCATTTTTTTTTTCAGACTTAAATATGATTTTGGAGGGTTAATACAGAAAATTTAAAAATTACGGATATACATATGCTTAAATGAGGTGTATGTATATAAATATAGGCTCTTTGTCTCTATATATACATATATACATTTTTATTACAAATATGTATCCATTCCTGCACTCACGCATACACAGCCACATGTGCACACATTTTTAAAAGGAAAAATAATATCCCAGGTCTTCTACAAAAAGATCTGGGCTTCTTTTTAAAATGAAATAAGGCATTCTTGGAACTTTTGATAATAAATTTTACTCATATTTTACTTGTAGAAATTATGATAGTTTTGATGAGATTATGGAAAATGGTACTTTTGAGATATTTAAAAAATTGCCCAATTAAGGACAATATCAATCAATTACGCTTCTACTTGCTGTGTTACATGAATGTAACAGAAGTAGCATCTCGGGTCAAAGCAAAACAGTTCATATGAAAATATATTTTCCTCTCTCAGCACCATGGATTTTGTGATTGGCATCCAAGTAAATAAAAGGGATGGGAGGGAGACCAAGTAGTGTCTTACTTTGTTTGACAGTAATAGTTTACAGAAAGTTAATGATTAAGAGAAAGGAAGCTCTAGCTCAACTGTCTGAGTTTGAGTCCTGACTCCACCACTTAGCCACTTTGTGAACCTGCATATACTTAATTTAGCTTTCTCAGCTTCTTTGTCTGAGAGGTGGAAACAAAAATAGTTTCTACATCATAGAGTTCTCATAAGGATTAAATCAATTAATCCCCACAAATTTCTCAAAACATCCATATAATATATACATTAAAAATCATTTACAAACTTCATTCCTTCCTTGGGTATTTGAACATTAGCAACAATCCTCAGGAAATCAGAGTTTTCTTTAATTAGGGGGATATTCACTTCTAGAACAAATGAGGGGGGAATGCATGGATCTCTAGAATTCTTATATTTTTACTTTTTAAAAAAATTTATTGAAGTATATCACTCACACGTAAACATACATAAACAGTAAGCATAAAATAATAGTTGTGCACTTACAAAACAACATACGTAGCATCATACAGGACTCTCATAACTCCCCCTACCACCAATACCTTGCATTTCTTGTTAAACATTTTAAACTAATGATTAAAAAGCACGTTAAAATATTATACTTACCAAAATATTTTCTCTCAACCTGCCCTATTATTATTTTTAATTCATTTAATATAAACATACATAAACAATAAGTATATAGTAAAAGTTATGGACTTACAAAGTAAACATGCATAACAATATACAGGGGTCCCATATATCAAGCTAGAGCCTGAAAAGGAAAAACAGGAGAGAGAGGTCTGGAAGAGAGTCTAGAAATGAAGATTATATCAATAAAAATAACCAAAAGTGTCAAAAGAGTGGGGAAAATAAAATATAACAGATAAAACTCAAATAGGAATAAACTTAACCAATGATCCAGAATTCTATATGCAAAGCTGTAGGCAGGCTTGACTTGTTTCCCCCAAGGAATGATGAGAACTTAAGCAGATATGCTATACTGTACCACAAACAACCTGTCATTGTGAATGCATATATAATAAATTCCTGATGCAAACTTCCCCAGGAAAATTATGAGTTTGGTCAATTATTTTAGGAGCATAGACCACTGCACTCTGCGTCCTTCTCTTCCCTTTTGGATTACCCATCTTCCTGGGTCCCTCTTGTTGACTTAGCTATCCAGGGATGCCCACCACTACTCTCCAAGCCCCACACCTGAATCTGCTCTCCTGAGTTCACGTCAAATGTGCCCATTCATTCTAATCCTTATCAAGACGAACGTGATATGTTTGTATGGTAAAGAATGCCAGCTACTTTGTGCAAAATATTTATGTTTTCCAAAATTAATCCTGAAGCTGTCTATCACTGCTTTTACCCAAAGGAAAATTGTATACTGTTTATCCTAGGAACAAAAATGGAATTAACTTCCAAGGAGGGTAAAGTAGAAGTGGTAGGTGGGTAGGTGGTTTTCATCAAATCACACTACCTTTTGATGTAATGGCTGTTATAAAGGAAGCAATCGTCAAGACCATGTTACCTGATAAGAACTAGAGCGTAAAAATTAAAATAATGGTCACTATTTAGTGACCCATTCCCAATTGCATTCCCAATACTCAACTCTTTCATCCATGCCTTTATTTCATTCAAACAAATGCTGTCTTGTTAGGTAGGAAGTATGAGTTTTTGTATTTATAGATGAGGAAACTTGGTTTACAGCAATTAAGGATTTTGCCAAAGGCAAAGAGCTAATAAAATGAGGAGCCCGGCTGCTGGGTTTGGGGAATGGGAGGAAGAGATGAGATGTGGATGCGTTTCGGGACGTGGAGTTGTCCTGGGTGGTTCTTCACGGACAATTACAGGACATTGTAGACCCCCCCCAGGGCCCACTGGATGGAACGGGGGAGAGTGTGGGCTATGATGTGGACCATTGACTACGGGGTGCAGTGATGTTCAGAGATGTACTTACTGGGTGCAATGGATGTCTCACGATGATGGGAGAGAGTGTTGCTGTGGGGGGAGTGGGGGGTGGGGGCGGTGGGGTTGATTGGGACCTCGTATTTTTTGAATGTAATTTGTAAAAATAAATAATTTTAATTGAAAAAAATAAAAAATAAATTAAAAAAAAAATAAAATAAAATGAGGAGCCCGGAATGAAATCAAATCTATCTGATTCTGTAGCTCTTGTAAGTAAGAACAGGGTTAATTCTGTCATTTTCTTGTTTGGAGAGAAAGTGTTTGCAAAGGACATCTAATTGTATTATTCAAAACATGATCCTGGAATACTAATAAAATAGATGCAATGGATTGTGCTACTACAGAGCACAACTGCATCAGACATTTCTAAGGGAAGAGAAAATTTTCTATCATTCTGTACATTATTATCACTTCAATGCCAAAGAATCTTGTCTACATACGATAATGTTTATTTTTTTAAGTGTTGACTTCCAAAAATGATGAAATAATATTCTGCCTGAGGCACTCTCTAAGCAGTACTGCTCTGTCTCTCTTGCTTGGTCACTGGGCCTCCTATCTCCATCTGGAGTTTCAGACTGTATTTGAATGTTTCCTTCATCATTTTTTTATTCAATATCCACCGATTCTCCAAGGCTTACATCCATGCTGGCTTCTCTGATTCCTTAATCTAGAAACCAACCAACCAACCAACAGAAAACCTCTCTCGCTTCTCTGAACTCTCAAAGCGGTTGACTGTTCTTTGAAGGGAGATTTACTTGCTTTCCTATATCATAGTGTTTTCAGCCTCAGTTTAACACACCACTAGCCTGTGAGCATCTTGAAGAGAGCGATCTATCTTATCATCTTTGTAATTCCTGCAACACTTAGTACAGTGCTCACAAATAATAATAATAGCTCCCATTCACTTAACATAGAGTATTTACAACATTAGGCACTTCATAAACATTTTTTTCCAATCCCAACAACAACCCTGCAAGGTAAATAATATTACCAATACTTTATAGATGTTTAAACAGAGGCCCAGATATATCAGTCATCTTGATAAATGGGTCACAATGAGTAAGGAACAGAATTAAAATAAACCCAGGTCTATTTTAAAAGTAAAGCTCAGGTCTTTTTCCTCCAAAGTGGCCCCCCATGATATTTGCTGAAACAAATAAATGTCAGTAGGGTTCATCATTGGTCTTGGCATTTTCTTTCTCCTATGAAAAGGAGAATTGAGGAGAGGCTCAGAGAGATTCACTGGCCAATTTTGCTTGAGCAGGCAGAAAAGGAAAGGATAGAAGTTTAGGAGTTTATATATAGTGGAATAAAAAGGAACTCCTTCCTACTCAGATTTTTTCAGGAAGCAATATCAAAGTGATTTCTAAAAATGTGAGAAGTAAGGATGACATGAACAAGGTGCCTGACATAATAATGACAGTGTATTTCAATCCCAGAATAAAACAGAAAAATGTGAAACATCAGTTGGGATTTAACAGGTACCCAGTTTTATACGTGGCATCACAGGGGTGTTTTATAGGCAGTAAAAGGGGTACCTGCTCCACAATCATCCTTCATTGTCTTCTGTGCCTGGAATTGTCACACTGTTTTAACTCCAGTGGCTTAAGAGTTTGGAAGATACAAATCCCAGTTGCATCCCAATTCCCATTAAAATGTAAAAGTCTAACCTGTAGGATAATAAGTTAACCTATTATTGTATTAACTTGTCACATTTAATACAAGCTATAAAAATAAACACATTTCTGAACAAAAATGGCAGTGAATGGTGCATTGTGATAGAGCAGATATATAGGGTATTACCCAGGATAATGTCTAGGAGCGACCAGAAGTCTTGGGAGACCAAGGAAGGGTGTATCCACTGGGTTCCCAGAAATGGGGGAAAATGTAGGAAAGAATAAAAAAAGGTAGGAGGGCAAGTGAAGGGAGGATTGAAACTACCTGCTAATCATTCACATGATTGCTGAAAGAGTAGATCACTAAATAACCCTGAATTAGGTAATGGTTGAGAACTTGTGGGTCTAGCTTTTTGCAGCAAAGGCAAAACAGAGAATGGTGATTGACTAAAGCAAAAAGTTTGAGTTTGGTAGGTCTGAATCAAGCAGGATAAATAAGCGGCATTTAGCTACCTCCTATCTCTTTGCATTTAAGCTCAGGAACATCATTGTGCAAGGGGAGAACTGAACTGTGATGAGAATTGATGCTTTCAATTTTTCATGGGTTAATTTTCTATTTGGCTTATATGTTCAGAAATTCTTTCCTGTCTTTCCTTAAACTCTCTGGGTAATTGCTTCCGTTCTCTGCTATGTGCTGGCTGTAGGAATCTTAGCTTTTTTTTTTCAAATCACAATCAATTGGCTAAAGAAAAGGAGCTGCCACTGAAGCAAGGAGGTCAAGATGGGCAGTTAGACCTGACAATTCATATTGTCTGAGTCTCTGACTCAGTCATTTGAGGCTTGAAAGAGGTAAGAAATAAATGGGGGAGACCTTATTCTTCTTACTACTCTAAAGTGTAAATAATTAACCTCATGTCACAGGCAGCTGCAACTGGCTCCTTCTTTCTGCCACACCTGCATATCCAATGAATTGCCTCAGACACAACTGAAGATGAGGGTGGGGAGAGGCTCTGTAGATGGGATATTTTCCAATACTCTCCTACTGGTCCTCTCCACACCTTGCAAGGGCTCAGGGTCAAGATCCTGGTGCCTTTCCAAATGCAGGGCAGCTATTTCAGAGGTATCAGCAAACTAGGCAGACAGAAAAGAGGGCTGGGATGGAAGCTGAACACACGGCCTTGTAGGTGAGCATCTGCTGTTAGCTTCAGACTGATTTGAAGTCTGTGATCCTTTCACCAAATAAATTATTGACAATAAAGAGTTTGCAACTTACCTGAAACAAAGGAGGAAATGATGATGCTTCACCACACCTGCTTTTTTCAGAGATAGAACTTATCTTTTTAAGTGATAATTTGGTGATAAAACTTTAAAGCCTGCCATATAAATTAAATGTGTGGAGTTAGAAACTCTTGCACACAGATTAAGAATACAATGATTTAAAAGCTACCAGAAGTTATTGTAAGTCATCTGTTTATTTAGGAACAAAAGTTTGTGGACTCAGACACTTAGATTCAAAAGTTATAAGCATTCTCTCATTCAGATCGGGGTTAGGAATCCATTTAATACTATTAATACTTACTTGTGTAGGACCACCTAAACATGTATATAAATCGCAGAAACGTGAAAAATTATCTCAGGGAATTAGTAACTCATCCTATCAATACACAGTTCACACCTTGCTTCCTTTTAGCCATATGAAACATGTTTATGATAGTCCATTCATGTAAGAAATCTTAACAGGGCATCTATTATATGAAATACATGGGACTAATAGATGTGATAGAAAGAAAGCTGTTAAATCATGAGTTCTGCGTCTAGGCACTTGCAATCTAGATGGTAGGGCACAGACACAGGATAAGCTAACACATGCAAATGATGCATGAAGAGGGCAAACAATAAGAGCTACCCAAGTCCCAAGGTAGGACAAATCTCTTCTTGTTGTAGTGTTAAGGGGGTGGGATTTTTTTTAAAAATCTGCACCTTGAAGCAGAGACTCATTTTAGTTTTTTAAGATGATAAATAAATTCTTCAAGGCTGAGAAAATGGCAGGGGAATTATATGCAGACCTAGAAAAGGGAACAGTTGAATCTGACATTTTGGATGAGGTAGAACATGTCTTTGTGTTCCAATGGGAGTTCAGCCAATTCAGGTGGGCAGTGGCCCAATCCTGATGAGGGCTGTAATTGCAATTAGAGACACAGCTTTCCTCATTTTTAAAACCTACCACAATCAATGTTAGGTGTAATACTTTGTCATTGTTGTTTTTTCTAGATTTTTAAAGGTTCAACACATGGAATCAAGATGCATTCTATAATTTGGCAAATTCTTCAGTTGATAATCCATCCTGAGAAGACTCATTTGTAGTTCCAAGAAAAATTAGCATTTCAAGATTGGAGGAAAATTCATAGCAGTTTAAAAAATGAAATCACATTCATAAAATAAAATAACATCTGTTTAATAACATGAACTGAAATATTTTTGTAGAAAAAATATTTGATATGATTCAAAGATGGCCATGCATTACTGGTAAGTGAAAAAATGCATATTCAAAACAGAAAATACAATCTAATTCCTTGATTTAAAGACACGTATACATACATGTAACACGCATATACAAGAAAAGGTTAAAATGATATTAATGACATAAACTAAAATCTTTTTAGTGGTTTTCTTCAGTGGTGGTATTGCAGGATTTATTTTTCTATTCTTTAAAGTTATATGTATTGTAATACTTATTTTACAAGTAAATATAGAATAATGTGAATTTCTTTTTTAATAAAATAATTAATAGTAAAACCAACTCAGACTTCTTGAGGTGTCATATAGGTTATGTCTATGAACAAACATAACTCTGCTCTTCAAGTCCTCTGAGAGAAAAAGCCCTGTTTGATTTCACTGCTGGCATTCAATAAGAGACTTTTAGGAATTCCTCATCTATTAAATGGGAGCTAACACTTAAACTTCCATGATAACCTGGAGTTTAAAGATACCATATGATGCAATTAAAATTATATGTTAAAATTAATTATTGATTCAAAAATATTCATTGGGTATCTACTATGTAGCAGACACTGTTAGGTGAGGGGTTCACCTCCAAGTGCCAAAATTAAACTATTTAGTCTGCGTTTTGGAGAGAATTTTTGATAATCTCTTGAATTAAAAAATAAAAACATTATTTGCATGGATACATCTCCATTTGCCATAAAATTTTCTTGCATACAATGAAAAATAACCACTTTGTGCCATAAATATAAGGGAGAATAAAAGAAGCAATTTGTTTATTTATAAATCTGAATGTGATAATTACTGTGGTTTAGAAAAAGCAACTTTGGAATAAATTTAGACTTTGATTTGAAATGTTTAGATTTTTTTTAACATCTGTGCTTTTATTATTTTTAATGAAATAATTTGTGTATAAGAAATTCAAAAATAGTAAAAAGTGAAAAGGCACTTATAATCCATTAATAGTTAATTAAAGAATATCTTTCCATTTATCTATGTAGATATATATATGTATGTTTTTGAAATATATAAGAATATATGAGTAAGTATAAAAGGATCATACTATACTTCCCTCTGTGTAACTACTTTTTAACATTAATATGTTGCTAATGGCTTTCCATTTTATATCATAGATTTAAGACTGCTACTATCCAATCATATAGATACAAAAGAGTATATATATCTATATATATGATAGGAAAATTTGAAACCAAAGTGATACAAATTATATTTTCATCGTGGAATATCTCTATACATCACTATAAACGTTTGGAGTCAGGTATCTTGCTTAGTAATTTGGAATATAGCAATAAGGAGATAATTTTGTTTCTGTGTTTTCCTAAACTCTCTAGATTGCAATTTATGTTCCTTGCTAGTACAGATTTTTCTTATCCATATCAATTATAGGAAGTTATTTAAAATTTTTGAGTGTCTTCGTTTGATAGCCTAAAAAGAGTTGGAGTGCTCTTAGTGATATTGAAGTATAAAAGAAATAGTGCTGGAAAAACAAAAAAGCCTGAGGCTTTGTAAAGGACAGGTGTGATCTTGTTTTGAGCACTAAAATCAAGGACTGTTAGATAGGGAGGCATGTTAGAAGTGTGCATATTAAACACAACATTTTGGATCAGGAAATGGAGGTTAAGTGGCTTGTTTATGGTCACACAGACAATTAGAGGTACAGGGAGGGGAAGGGTCAGAAACAAAACCTTTTGTCTAGTACACTACACCACATGTTATATTTAATATTCCTTTTGTCTATGCACTTTATTTCATTGCACTCCTGGTACTGCCAGCATAAATGAAAAAAGATGATGAAATGATTCTATTTTCCGTCAGTTGGAGAATGTTTATTTAGACAAGGGGCATTTGTAAGAAGTGGTTAAATTAAGCAAATTTGTAAGTTAAAAACTAGAATACAGATTACCAGGAGTCAAGGTAGGGTAGGGAATGGAAAGTTAACGTGATGGAAAAGTTTTGGTAATGGAGGGTGGTGATGGTGGCACAACATTGTGAACATAATTGACAGCACTGAGTTACATATTTTGGATGTGGTTAAAAGGGGAAATTTTAAGTTATATATATGTTACTAGAATAAAAATTAAACAAACAACATAAGACTGTACAACATAAACAATGAACTTTAATGTAAGCTATGGATTATAGTTAACAGTATAATTACTATAATATTCTTTCATTAATCGTAGCAAAGATACCACACTAATTCAACGTGCTACTAATAGGGATGGTATATAGGAACTTTATTTTCTGCATTATTTTTTGGTAAATATACAACTTCTCTAATAAAAAGAAACTCATTAAAAAAATAAAAAGAAGTACTATTCAATCTTGATTTATGGCATTTCTGGGTATTTTCAGCACAGCTCTTTTTTGTATGCTGAAACAACATTGCCAGCTCATCAGATTAAAACATTTCTCTCTATTAGGTGTCAGGGAATACCTGAACCTGCCTGCTATGTTTAAGAAGGTGATTTGTGTACCATGGAGTAAGACATTGTGGTTTATTGCCACCTGAAATCAGCCTCCTCAGAAAGCAAAATGGAGCAACTAAGATCTGGGAAGACGTAGGTATGGGTCTGTGGTACCTGGTGACAAGTTACACTGGTACCAATGATACAAGATGTCACTTAAATGTTATTAAAACCTCCAGTAATATGGCTATAATGCTTGCTACAGCTTATAACAGGCATGCCAAACTACAAGAAAGCTTTTTATGATATTGTTCTTGTCACAAGGAAATAAATTCATAGCTCAACACTGTCCCGCAAAAGGGTTGGCTGCTATGATTGCAAGCACTGAGAAAAGTCAACAGTTGCCAGAGAAACTGGTCTTGTTTTCAGACTTCATTACTTTCCCTTGCTTATTTTTATCTCTGTATTTTTGACTGAATGCTAGAAATCATGTATAGACAGAAGAGAATGAGATAAATAGTATTTATGCCTGAAAATAGAAATACCTCTTCTAGTGAGATTGTTAATGTGGCAGTTTGAATAAATCTAGTCAGGAGTTGAACATGGCTTAGATGTTTTATTGTTGCCATTATCTTCAGTGTACCACAGTCTTCAAGTTAGTAGTAAACTTTCACTGCCTTATGACTAGGAAAGGGGTTGGAGTGCCAGAGGATTTTTAGCTCAGTGTATATATTTCTTTCTCAGCATTAATTCTCTTCATTACTGTTCAGCGGTCTCTATCCCTGATCTTACTCTCACCAAGTGTTAGAGGGCAGTTGTTTATAAACTGATGCTGTGATCATGCTACCATTGGGCACAGTCTTATTCTGATGATGGCTCAGGATTAGATAAGTCCTATATGCCCAGGCCTTGAGGTAGGACTTTCCTCAGAATCTCTGCCCCTAATTCCCATGGTCACCAAACCTTGCCTTGTAACTGACTTTGACTTGGTTGGGACTTTCCTGCCCTTTCCAGTGTTAACAGTGTTAACAATATAAGGTCCTGAGTCCAGGACAATTTCCTACCCTATCACTAGGAAAACAGAATTTTTTATTCTGGTACCATTCTCACAGCCACAATGGGTCTGTCCTGTGTCTTGAAAATAATATGGTTTGCCCCCCCTCCAGGATCTTGAGGACTTTTCCCTGCAGGAGAGAAGGATTTGGGCAGGACATAGGGTTCTATACTTTTCTTGCTGCAGTATTTGATCCCCTTGTTCATGTCTGCATAACCGAAGAGTCTCTAATCTCCTGCCTTGCTACCAATCTTGCAAATAAGCACAAGATGCAGGACTATGAACATGAGTATAAGCTCTCCCTGTGTCTGGGAGCCCTAACCATTCCAGTCTAACACAACATCCACACTTGATTTTTAGCAATATGCTTAAATTTTGCTGATTTCTTCTTACCAACTTGTACACTGTTCACTCCTTCCACCTGTGCACCCCAGAAGTGGTGCACTCAATGCATTGGCTTGTCCTGGAGGATTCTTCTTCCTCCTTGGAATTTATACTACTTTGTCACCCTATGACTTCATGTCTTGATAGGCTCAAAAAGGGTTATAATTTTGCATTTTACCTAGCTTTTTAATCATTGTTATAGCTTTAAACATACTAGATGCCACTTTTTATAAATTAGAATGAAATAGAATTCATCTTGTCTTCTCTCCAAATTTATTCCCTGTATCCATTTAAAATGGCTTCTTTGCAGTTCCTCCAAATGCCCACGTTTCCTTCCACTTTGAAGACTTTACACTTAGTGTTTTCTCTCCCTGGTTCATCTTGCTATGGTTGCTTCAGACTCATGTTCAACTGATTTTTCCCTCTTATTTCTACTAAATTTCTTATTTCTACATACTTCCTAGTTGTTTCATCCTTAGATATCACCTGATATGTTTTCTTTTGACCTGCCATCTTAACTATATTTGATTTCTCTTCTTCAAATGATGTCCTATGATACCTCATGCATTCCCTGTGATTTCCTTTATAGCATTTATAACACTTTATAATTGTAACTGATTTTTACATTTAACTTTTTCTATTGTCTCCAGTTATTGTCATAAACCACAAAGGTTAAAAACAATGGACTCCAAATATTCACTCGCACATTCTAAGTGAAGGAGCCAGAACACTTATCCATAAGATAAGTTTATTATTTATCATTAAACTGGCACAATTTTGTGAATAAAATAGAATGTTACTAAAATTTAAGCTCTCACTACGGATGTAAACTGAGACTATGTAAAATAGGAATTTAAGGTTGCCTACATAAGACGGATACTCAAATTGAAAGTTTCATAACTACCTCTGCCAGCATTAGACCATCATCCACTTATGGGATAATTTTCTTTTTAAAAAACATCAACTGGGTCATTATTTTTAGTCAGTTGATTATGTGGAGAGGGATTTAGAAAGTGCTACACTTTCCAGTGATATAGGGATATGCAGCAAGTCTGTGCACTGACCTGACATAGGAGGAAGATGGAAAGAGAGAGAGAGAGAGAAAGAGAGAGATAATAAAGGAGAGAATATAATTCAAATAAGAACAAAGAGAGGGTTGTGATGGAATAAAGCTGCACTACTATAAAAGAGAGGACACAAGAAGATACTTTCCTTAAGAGGAGAGGTGGCCTGAGCAGAAAGTAGCTTGATGTACCATGAGATGCAGAATCTAGGCTGGGAGGGGGTATTTTGGAGAAGAGTGGAGATTTAGGACAGGCTGAAGCAGCATCATCAATTCTAGGGAATTATAATTGGAAAATATCAGCAGAGGGAACTTTAAGCAATACATAAAAGCACCCTATTAGCATGATTCTTCCACAATCCAGAATTTATATCTTTGGATTAACATTTCCATTTAAGTAAAACGTTTTTTGCTCCTCATCAATCCTCTATTTGCCCTCAATTGCCTACCCCCAAACTCTAATGGTGGCAAAACACACAAGAGTGAAGACCTCTAAAATATCACCCTCATTTTCTATAGGGCTTTGAGAATAAATCAGACCTGAAATGGGGTGAGAGGGTTTAAATCTGATTCATTTTTAGTTTTTTTTTTTTATTATCTAAAAATATAGTCAATATATTTACTAATGAAAAATGACTAAAGACTCTTTGAATCCTGACAGAGATTCCAACCAGCACCAGTAAAATATATCAAGAGAATGGTTTTGAAGAGCAGTATTGAGAAAGATAAAGATGTTTATTATTTATACTCTATGAATACAGTTCAGTATATGGGCTGATTTCATATTTATAAATTGATTTTTAAAGTATGTTTTTATTACAGAAATTGTGAATTTACGAAACAATCATGCACATGTGTAAAATTCCCGTAGAACACCCCTTCACCAATACACCACACATGGTGCAACATTTGTTACAGATTATGAGATAATATCATCAGACTCTTACCACCAACCATGGTTCACAGCATACATTTGGCACATTTTCCCCATATACCCCCAGTACATCTTTGGCATTGATGCAAGAATATTAGAGTATTGCTGTTAACCACAGTTCATAAGTCACACCAATTGTATTTTTCCCATGCTTCTCCAACATTCCCACCACCCTGCAGTAGTGATGCCCATTTCCTTCAAGTCACAGAAGGACACTCTTATATCTGTACCATCAACCACAATTCTCATCCACTTCTGGGTTCACTGTGTTATTCAGTCCCTAAACTATTCTCTGTCTTTCATTCCATTGAACTTTCTATCCCTAGACTACCCTTTTCAGCTATGTTTATAAAGCATCTG
Source organism: Dasypus novemcinctus (assembly GCF_030445035.2). Classification (NCBI taxonomy): domain Eukaryota; kingdom Metazoa; phylum Chordata; class Mammalia; order Cingulata; family Dasypodidae; genus Dasypus; species Dasypus novemcinctus. Next base: position 21,907,531 of record NC_080689.1, on the reverse strand, counting down.
CTATTCACTATAATGTGTTATCATCAATGCTATCCATTTCCACACTTTTACAGTCAAGTTAATTGAAACTTCTACATACAGTAAGTCTTCACAGTCCTTCTCAACTCTCCTCTTATCTCCTAATAACCTATACTCTAGGTTTTAACCTCATGTGTTTATTCTTTGTATTTAGTTTATATTAGTGAGACCATGCATTATTTGTCCTTTTGTGTCAGGTAACTTCACTTAGTGTAATGTCTTCAAGATTCATCCATGTTATCATATGTGTTCTATTTTCATTTCTTCTTACTGCAGCATAATACTCCATTTTATGTATGTATCACATTTTCTTTATCCATTCATTGGTTGATGGACACTTGAGTCATTTCCATCTTTTCACGTTGTGAATAACACCACTATGGACATTGGTGTGCAGAAGTCTGTTCTTATCACAGTTTGCAGTTCTCTGGATATATTCCTAGTAGAGAAATTGCTGGATCACATGGCAGTTCTATATTTAGCTACCTGAGGAACTGCCAAACTGTCTTCCACAGAGGCTGTACCATTTTACAAATACCACCAACAGTGAATAAGTGTTCCTATTTCTCCAAATCCTCTCTAGCACTTACTGTTTTCTGTATTTTTTTAAATAATAGCCATTCTATGTGATATGAAATGATATCTCTTCATCGTTTTGATTTCTATTTCACTAATAGATAGTGATATGGAATATTTTTTCTTTTAAGATATGTCTATTTAAAACTTTTGCCAAATTTTTAATTGGATTGCTCACTTTTTTATTGTGTTTATATAGAATAGAAATCAAACCCATATTGGATATGTGGTTTCCAAATATTACTGCCATTGAGTAGCCTGCCGTTTCATCTTCTTGATTAAGTTCTATGAATCACAAAAGAGTAAGTTTGAGGACATCCCATTTATTCATGTTTTCTTTCATTGCTTGTGCTTTAAGTATACGGTATAAGAATTCACCACCTACCTACCACTAGATCTTGAAGATAATTCCTGACATTTTATTCTAGGAGCTTTATAGTTCTTACTTGTATATGAAGGTCTTTGATCCATTTTTAGTTAATTTTTGTATATGCTGTGAGATTGGGGTCCTCTTTCTTTCTTTAAGATGTAGATATCCAGTTATCCAGTTCCTCCTGCACCATTTGTTGAATCTACCATTCTGCCCCATCTGGGTATGTTTGACAGGCTCGTCCAAGACGACTTGACCATAAATGTAAGGGTTTGTTTCAGAACCATCAATTCTGTTCCACTGGTGTATGTGTCTCTCTTTAGGCTAGTACCAGGCTGTTTTTACCACTGTAGGTAGGTGATATGATTTAAAGTATAGAAGTGAGAGTCCTCCAACTTTGATTTTCCTTTGTAAGATATTTCTGGCTATTCAGGGCCTCACACCCTTCCAAATAAATTTGATGATTGTGTTTTCCATTTTTTTAAAAAACTGCTGGTGCAATTTTTTTTTGGTTGCATTGAATCTGTATATCAATTTGGGTAGAATCAACATCTTAATGATATTTAGTCTTCCAGTCCATGAACATGAAATGTTCTTCCAATTATTTAGGCCTTCTTAAATTTCTTTTAACAATGTATTACAGTTCTCTGAAGCAACTGCTTTACATCTTGGTTAAGTTTGTTAATAAATACTTCATTCTTTTAGTCACTATTGTAAATGTTTTTTTTTCCTGACTTCATACTCAGATTGCACATTATTAGTGTATAGAACACCACTGATTTTTCATACTGATCTTGTATCCCAACAATACTGAAATTGTTTATTAGCTCAACCAGCTTTGTTGTAGATTTTTTTGGAATTCCTATGTATTAGATAATATCATCTGCAAATAGTGTAAGTTTTACATATTCCTTTCCAAATTGGATGCCTTTTATATTTTCTCTTGCCTAATTGTTCTAGCTAGAACCTCTAGCACTATATTGAATACCAGCAGTAACAGTGGGCATTCTTGTCTTAATAATGTCTCAACAGGAAAGCTTTCAGTCTTTCACCATTGAGTGGAATACTAGCTATGGACTTTTCATATATGGCTTTCATCATGTTGAGAAAATTTCCTTCAATTCCTATCTTTTGTAGTATTTTTATCAAGAAAGGATACCATATTTTGTCGAATGCCTTTTCTACATCAATTGATAGGATCAGGAATTTTTCTTCTTTGATTTCTTAATGTGGTATATTATGCTGATTGTATTTCTTGTGTTGAACAACCCTTGCATGCCTGATATAAAACCCACTGATCATAATGAATAATTCTTTTAATGTGTTGTTGGATTCAGTTACCAAGTATTTTGTTAAGGATTTTTGCACCCATAATCATCAGGAAATGGAGCTGTATTTTGTGTGTGTTTTTTTCATAATAACTTTATCTGACTTTGGTATTAGACTTCAGAGAATGAGTTTGGTAGCATTCTTTTTTGTTCAATTTTTTTAAAGAGTTTGAGTCAGATTGATATTAAGTGTTTTTGAATGCTTGGTATAACTCATCTGTGAAACCATGTGGCCCTGGCCTTTCATTGTGGGGAGTTATTTGATGACTGTTTCAAGCTCTTCACTCATAATTGGATTGTTGAGGTCTTCTATTTCTTCTAGAGTCAGTGTAGGTTGTACATACTTAGAAATTTTTCTATTTTGTCTAAATTGTCTAGATTTTTGGCCTATAATAGTTCATAGTATACTGTTATGATCTCTTTTATTTCTGAGAGGTCAGTAGTAATGTCCTGTTTTCATTTTTTATTTCATTTATTTGCTACTCCTCTCTCCTTTTCTTTGTCAGTCTATCTAAGGGTCTGTTGATCTTGTTAATCTTCTAGAAGAACCAACTTTTGGTTTTGTTAATTCTATTTTTTTAATCTCAGTTTCATTTATTTCTGTTCAGATCTTTGTTATTTCATTTCTTCTATGTGCTTTGGGTTTAGTTTGCTTCTCTGTTTCTAGTTCCTCTAGGTGTGCAGTAAGATCTTCAATTTTAGTTCTTTCTCCTTTTTTAAGTGTAAGCATTGAGAGCTATAAATTTCCTCTCAGCACTACTCATATGTTGTGCTTTCCTTTTTATTCATCTCAAGATATTTATTGATTTCTCTCAAAATTTCTTCATTGACCCACTGGTTATTTAAAAGTGTGTTGTTTAATTACCATATAATTGTTAATTTCTCCTTTTTTGCATTCTTATTGTTTTCCAACTTTATTCCATTATGATAAGAGGAAGTGTTTTGTATAATTTTGAACTTGTTGAATTTATTAGACCAACTCTGTGCCATCACATATGGCCTATCCTGTAGAAAGATCCATGAGCACTTGAAAAGAATGTATAACCTGTTGTTTTGGGGTGCAATGTTCCATATACATCTATTAGGTTTAGAACATTTATCATATTATTCAAGCTCTTTGTGTCCTTATTGATCCTTTGTCCAGATGTTCTATCCAATGCTGAGAGTAGTGTATTGAAGTCTCCAACTATTATTGTAGAGATATCTTTTTCTCCCTTCAGTTTTGCCAGTGTTTGCCTCATGCATCTTGGGGCATCCTGTTTAGGTTCATATATATTTATGATTGTTATTTCTCCCTGGTGAATTACCCCTTGTATTAATATATAATGTTCTTCCTTGTCTTTAATAACAGTCTTGCTTTTAAAGTCTATTTCATCTGATATAAGTATAGCTACTCCAGGTTTTTTGCTTTTTTGGGTTTTTGGGTTGTTTTTGTTTTTGTTTTTGTTTTTTGGTTACTGCATGTGTGGAATATCTTGTTCCAATTTTTCACTTTAAATCTATTGGTATCCTTGGTTTTAAGGTGAGTCTCTTAGACAACATATAGAAGGTTAATATTTTCTTATCCATTCTGCCACTTCTGTCTTTTGATAAGGGAGTTGACTCCATTCATAAATTTTAAAAAACATAAATAAAAAATGTTATTTTTGTAAGGCAGGGCTTATTTCACTCATTTTGACCTTTGGGTTTTACCTGTCATATTTTATTTTCACCTCTCTTTTTTACACTTTTAGTTACTTTTACTGATTTAATCTTCATTCCTAGATGCTATTCCAAGCCTCTTTCTCATGTCTTTTCTTTTCAGCTGTACCACTCCCTTTAGTATTTCTTGCTAAGCCAATCTCTTTGTTATAAACTCTCAATTTCTGTTTATCTGTTAATAATCTAAACCCACCCTCAGCTTTGAAATACAATCCTGACAAATATAAGCTTCTTGGCAGGCAGTTTTGTTTTTTTTTTTTCCTGCAGGATTTTAAATATACCATACCATTGTCTTCTTGTCTCCATGATTTCTGATGAGAAATTGGCACTACCCACATCTAATTGGGTATCCCTTATTAATTATTCATTGCTTTTCTATTTCTGCTCTCAGAACTCTCACCATCTTTGGCATTTGACATTCTGATTAATATGTATCTTAGAGTTGTCTATTCAGATTTATTCAGATGGGAGTAAATTGTGTTTCTTGGACATGGAAAAATATGGAATGTTTTATGGATTTATATGTCATCCTTATACAAGGGCCATACTAATCTTCCCTGTATCATTCCAATTTTAGTATATGTGCTGCCAATGCAAGCACTATAAATTGATTTTTATCATTATTTGATTAATTTTCTAATTTCATTGATTTTAACTCAGAGCAGGGACAGTATCTTGTTTGCTCATAATACTGCCCCTGGGATATAATTGGTCTGCTGTAAATGTTTTGGAATAAATGGATAAGAAGGTCCTAATTTTCATACTTGCTCTTGCTACTGTATTGCCTTTGGTGAACTAAGCATTGCATTCTCATAGTTGTCTAGGTTAAAATGTAATTATATCCCATTTCCAAATTTCTTTAAGCTAGGGTCTATCTCACCCTGAGAAGCAAAATACTTACCAATATGCAGATGAAGTATTTATTTCAATTTTCCCCGGAACACATGAAGAGAGGAGTGCTCCATTGTCATCTAGTCCCTAGGAAATAAGGAGAGAAAATTGATGAAAAGAAAAGACCACAGAAAGAAAAGAAAACCTTGTGACAGGGACAGCCCTAATTTACATTTTAGGCAGGCTAAAGCTTATTTATTTTCATATGCTCCCCAGTACAAATTCTCCTTCTTCTTTCCATTTTACCATTGAGACATCAGTGCTGAAGTATGTGGCTGGAATAGCCTGACAGAATAACAATGGAGATCAATCCTGTCTGCCAGCTTCCTACTTTTCATTTTATACCCAATCTTCCCTACCCAGTCCCTTTATTCTAAACTCAGATTCCTATATTCCTAAGAGGGTAACCTAAAGAACAAACAATCCAGTATCCATTCTTTTAAGTAAAAGTCAACATTTGAAAAATGGATATTGGGCTTTGAAGTCTCATCGAGTAATATTTGTATTCCTTTACAAGAATGTGGATTTCTTTGAAATTTCCTGAAAGCTTGGTAGCTGTAAGTTTGCATGGGCTTAAGCTTCCTTGTCAATCTGCTTATACTAGTCAGCATGTCACTTAGGGTCTTGATCACAACCATGAGGGTCTATAGAGAATGAGAATAGAAAAGTGGTTGGCAGCTGAGGTACCTTAGGTTTGAACAATGTCCCACATAATGACAGTGATGGAGTTCCAAATGTTAGCAAGACTTTACTAACCCCAGCAGAAGTGTGGATGGAGCCACTGGAAGCAGCAGAAATCCAGGGTGGCATGTGTGGAACATGAAACAAGGTAAGTTCTGAAAGCAATAGCTTGAATAAGTGTTTAATAGTTGCTTATAGTAAGTGACTTTAAATTTTTATTTGATAATATGGTTGGCCATTAAAAGTTGCATGGCTTAGGTCAATTTTAAGATTTGAGATAAGCAGTTTTGAAAAAATAGTCTCACTGAATCTTGATTAAATATGTAAGGATGTAATTGAGGATAGCAGCTGCCACTCTTGCTAATGAGAAACAATGTAAGACCAAATAACTGAAACTTAAAGCCATTTCATTTATTTTATTTTTATTATTTATTTCTCTCCCCTCCCCACCCCAGTTGTCTGCTCTCTGTGTCCACTCACTGTGTGTTCTTCTGTGACCACTTCTGTCCTTATCAGCGGCACCGGCAATCTGTATTTCTTTTTGTTGCGTCATCTTGTTGTGTCAGCTCTCCGTGTGTGCCCTGCCGTTCTTAGGCAGGCTGCACTTTCTTTCCCGCTGGACAGCTCTCCTTATGGGACGCACTCCTTGCACATGGGGCTCCCCTGCATGGGAGACACCCCTGCATGGCACAGCACTCCTTATACACATCAGCACTGCGCATGGACCAGCTCCACACTAGTCAAGGAGGCCCAGGATTTGAACTGCAGACCTCCTATGTGGTAGGCGGACGCCCTATCTTTTGGGCCAAGTCCACTTACCGCCATTTCATTTAGATGCATGAATATACATCTTCTCCTTGAATATATATTTTTCCCCAAGACGAACACAGATACACTCAGTGGACCTTTAAATGTTTAGTGGTTGTGTGGTAGATTTTTGTAAGATAGTGGACTACATACATGCATTTAGTTTTTCATAAAGACTACTACCATGATACTAAAGGAGAGTAAAAGGTGTAAATTCCCATTAAGAAAAGAACTAGAGAAAGAGATAAGACATTTCATTAATTTCTGGAGACTGAGAGCAAATAGAAAAGTGAGAGCAGAGGAGGCTGCAGCCTAGTACATGCAGAAGGCCTGTAGAGCAGAGCAGAGAAGTCCAGCAGAACTCTTGGACTGCTCCAGCTCTGACAAGGTTTAGAGGACAGAAGCAGCAAGAAATTCGCTGAAGTTCACATGTGTTTTTGTTCACTGCAAGAAAGTAAAGAAGGCAATCAGAAAATTTGGAACAAACAGAATTGTTAAAGAAATTCTGGTCCAAAAATGAAGCATATTAACTAAGGCAGGATTTAGAGAAATAGTTGGAAGGTGAGAAAGAATTGTAAACGGCGCTTCTTTCCTTTCATTATCAGAAGGTACTGAAAATAAGAATTTTATGGAGGTTAAGGAGTTAAAGGAAATAAAGCCATGAAAGGATTTGGAGGAAATACAGGAGTATCTGTTTAGGGATTCGAGTTAGGACTGGTCTTCCTAAAAATTATTCATAAGGCAAAATTGCTACATGGATTTATTCTGTCCTTCTTTTATACTATTCTATGATTTAGTCTCAGCCTTTTAAATTCCATGTTAGAAATTGGCTAATTATCATTTCTATCTATTGCTAATAACCCATCAAGAGAGGGTGACACAAGCATATTATTTAAAAGAAATGGAGATAATCACCTAAATAACTTCAAAGAGAAAGTATTAAGAATAACTGCCTCTAGAACAGTAAAAATTAGAACAGGGACTGCTCATTTTTATTTTAATATCCATTGGATATTTGATTTTTAAAAATCCAAATACATGCATTACTTTGGATTTTAAAAGCTGTCAATTAGTGGAAAGAGCAGTCTTTAATATTTGACAAATCCTGGATCTGCCTTTTTATTACCTGTGAGAAATTAAGCAAGTTGCTTAACCCAACCTAAACCTCAATTTCTTTATGTGTAAAATAAGAATAATAATGCCTACTTCATATCAGTGTTCTGATGATTAACTTACTTAACATGTGAAGCCAATATTGACCTATTTTCCTGCACATTTCCTTTCACTAACTTTATCTTTCTCTTCCAAATAATGTGTTATAATGCTAATAAAATTTATTAAATCAAGATTTAATCAACCCATTTTTTATTACCTACTAGATATGTGTTAATAATTTTAAACGCCATATGTGATTTTTCATCACAAAATTACAAATGTATAGGGATAGATGATATAATTGCATAACAGATTAAATCCAGTTCTTCTAAATGGTAGGAAAATTACATAAGTAAAGTCATTATCCCTATATTTATTAATCATTGCAACATATATTAACTCAGAGGGGATCTGAAATGAATAAGACATGGCCCATGCCATCAAAACTGTTGCATTTTGGTCAAAAAGATAAGGTTATAATACAACACAAGGCAGAATATGAAAAGTACTGTTGAAGATTAGCAAAAGGAAATGCTAAGAAAATGGAAAAGAGGGAAAAATTACCTGTCTGTAGAGACCTTGGAGTGGTAATGATTAAATATCAGTTGGACAGAGTCTATACACATAAGAAAGCTTTTGTTAGATAAAGAGGAGAGAAGCAAAAGGTCTAGAAGGAACAGTGGCTTGAAAGGCTTAAAGCATGTGTAGGGAATGGTGAGAATTCCAAGGATGCATATATAAGAAAGGGCAGTTGGTGATAATACAGAAAGAGGTTGGAGCTGATTTGAGCACCTCCTTGCTTTGTCTGTAGACACCTGTTTTACATGCTTGTGGAAGCTTCTGCCCCCTTCTTTAGGTAATTGCAGTAGAGTTTTCTTCAGGGGCACACCACTCCTCTTACCTTGCTTCTTGCTCCTTCCCCAGCCCTTGTGAATATTGGCCCAAGCTAGGACAATCACTGTCTCCCAGGAATATGAGTCTTGATCAAGGAGGCACCCAAAGGGCTGCTGCAGCTGTGCCAGTCCGATTTCAGCACCTTCACACAAAGGTACATGAATTCCACCATCAGAAGCTGCACACTTTCTGATCCTTTTCAAGGCTTGCTTCTCCTTTACTTTGCTCCCCATTTTCCTCTAGTAAGCTTTTTTTATGTGTATCTATGTGTTTTTGTTTTGCTTAACTTTTTTCATTTTATTTTGCTTAACTTAGTCACAGTTTCCGTTGAATGCAAGCAAAAAGTTCTAACTATGGGAAATGTTAAAGGGATTTGTACATAACTTGAAAACAATGGCCACAGTTAAAACAAAGATATAATTTTGCAAAAATTGAAGCAGCAAGGAACAAGAGTAAGAGAATAGGCAAAATAATGTACGGTGTTACATGGAAACGAGAAACAGAGAACAGGGTAGGGATGTGAGAAATTATGGTAATAAAAATAATGTATTTCACTGAAAAGAACACTAGGACTTGTGGTCACAGACAACTAGGTTTCAATTCCAGATTCTGCCCAGCTTCTGACTTGCTTGGGCAAGTTAATTACACACATTGGTTCTATATTGCCAAATGTTCATCATATGGACAGTGACTTCCCTCCAACTGTCATGTTTTGGAAATTCAAAGCATAATCTATGCAGATAAAAGGAAATTCTGTCACACAGTAGGTGTTGCATTAATGATCTGTATTAGTTCAAAAATTCAAAAAATCTTGGCAAGTGATTGAATCAAATAGGCAAGGTAAAACATGAGGTGGGAATGTCGAATCTGAGAAATTTAGTATTTCATGATGACTTCAGGCAAGGAAGAGAAGTTGGTTTGGAAGTGAATAGGTAAGAAAATGAACCGGTTAAAATTTAAAAAAAAAAGAAACAATTTTTGAGAAGTAGAGTTTGAAGTACCAAGAATGAATTTTTTCTTCAAGATTTAAAAGAAAGTAAAGGGTGGATGAGAAAGAAGAGGTGGTAAAGGCAACAGAAGAAGCAGTTAAGTGACTCATTTCAGCAAAGTCATGTAAGTGGAATGTAGATGCCAGAGATTGTGTGAAGAAGGTCTTATTTATGTTTCAAAACTGATGTCATGTAAATATTTCAGAAGTTGTTTGAGGGAGTAGCATGGGGTACGGTACAAAAAAGAGAGAAAGAAGAAGAATTGCCCCACAATTAAAATTTTTCTTACTGGAATAATTGAAACTGATTTGAGAATATGATAGCAACTATAGAATTTAATACAGTCACTGAAATTAATGTGAACAAATTCTTCTAAAAGAAAGCACATTTAGAAGTCGCATAGTCTGAATGTCTGCACAGTGAGGAGTCATCCCATTATGTTTCTGCCCAATGGCCATAATGCATGTTCTTAAGATTTTCAATGGTTAAACCTTTCATCTTAAACATAAATTCATAAGTCACAGAAACAGTCTTTAATATTGGCATTTACTGATGCTTATAAACACTGGAATTTAAAGACATATTTTAACAGAATTTCCAGGACAATTCATTCCTCTTCCATATTAGCTTTATTTAGTAATAAACTCCTTCCTCCTTCCAAAGAAACTGCCAATCTATTCATTTTCATCAGGATCACTCATTTTTACCCCAATATTTTCTTCAGATATCTGTAAGAAACCAAGATATATTTCATGATAAGGGCCATTTCCTCAAACTCTAGTTCAATGATGCATTTCATATTTGACTTATTATAAACTCTCTCAAATAAGCTCAGGTATGAGGGGGTACATTAGCAGTCAGTTGTCCTGAACCATGGGGAAACAGTGACCACTGAGCTCTTGAACTGGACTTCTTTGACCCTTACCAAGAAAGCATGAATCAAATCCTGATATTGGAAAAGATGCTCTCAAATTGACTTTTGTGTCCCTTCATGGATAATCATGGATAATCACTCAATCCAAAATTTGTATTATGTTAACTAAATTTGTCCATTATTTTCTTTGACAAATGTTCAGAAAAGAAAATGGCAACTAGTCAAAAAACAAATATAATTATTAACAACATATGGAAAATTGTCAATCCCCACTTAACACTCTTCATATCCAATTATTTGATCTTTAGAGAAAAATGGGTGTTGGATCTTCATGAACACAGTGAAATTTCCTAAAGTAAGTAATTAAATATTCTAAAATGTTTTCTGTTTGTTTGCTTTCTTCCCTTCCTTTTCACTGTTTTTGTGGCTCAATCCCAATACTCCTGTGAACTGAAATCTGAAGTATCTGCAAGGCATTCAATGGTAAAGCTGAACATAAGGTCAAGTCTACACTAGCAAAACAAAGCGGATGATTCAAATATAAATGAAAGCTTTTGATTCTATCTCCAAGTATTTTAATTTATTTTTAATTAATCTTTTTTATTTTAAGAGAAGTTTTAGATTACATAAATGCTACATTAAAAAAAATATAAGGGATTCCCATATGCCACACTCTCTCCTGCTCCCACAATTTTGAACATTAACAACATCCTTCATTAGTGTGGTACATTTGTTACAATTGATGAACCCATACTGAAATATTACTATTAACCATTTTCCAGGTATTTTAGATGAAAACAAAACAAGAATAAATTGCATTAATTATATTCAACAAAATCAAATTAACAGTAATATCTGATCTATTCATTTTATTTTCATGTTAACTTATTTCTTTCATTGACCTATCCATTCATTCATTTAGCCAACATTTTGTATTTAAAATGTTTAGAATGTTCTGGAAATCTCAGCAGGTACATGTGGCTTTGCATATGGTTAGAAAAATTTCACAGAGAGGAGTCTTGTGAAAACCTCATACTGCAGAAGACAAAACATTCCTCACATTCTACATAGGTAGTAATGCTCCTTCCTTCCTAGTCATTACCTCCCTCTCCTAAATTTTGGTGAAAATTTTTAAAATTAACAATAAGTACAACAAAATAAGAATAGCTAATTCTTCCCAAACACTTACTGTAAGCTAACTTATGATCACTCTGATCTGACTTAGTTTTGTAGCAAAATTTCATTTATAAATATTTTACACAAATAACTTTGGCAGGGGGACACTCATGTGAGATCCATCAGCTAGCTTGTTGTCACACCACACGTCTTGATTTATCTGGTATTGCTATTCAACAAAGAAACTATAAATATATATGTTTTTAGCCTGAGGTCCAGATAATTACCTTTTAAAACTGAAAATTCTTTCCAAACTTGAAAATGTGAAATTAAGTTCACCTTAATTCTTCTGCACTTCCCCATCCCTGTTTACCTTCTCTTTTCTGCTTTTGTTTTGTTTCTAAAAATATTAAATATAAGCACTATTCACTTGCGTGTAAAATGAGGCGATTTTAAAAAGTAAGGAAAAAAAGAAGATGGCGAACGGGGTGTCTAAGGCAGGTTTTGGAATTAGGAAACAAGAGAAATGATTTTCGGGGGGGCGTGGAGAGCATGGTTCACATATTTGTCAATTTCTTTTTGAAGGCATCTTTGTAAGAGTCGGACTGAAGGGCAATCTCACTGGAAAGCTTCTGCGGCCTGCGGTGGGTGTCTGTCACCGGTTCCTGCTCACTGCTCACATGTTGATGTTGACGACAGACCTTTGGTTTAGATTTTCAAAATCTGAGCTTTGGGCTCAGCTCAACTAGATGAGCAGGACCCTTTGTTCCAACGTTTTGGTTCTCAGCCAGGGGAAGCAAATGCTGTGCTGGTGGGGATATAAGAAGTTATAGGGAACTCTTAATCTTGCTTTCCTCTGACACGTGGTAAGCAGTCAAGCTATGGATTTTTATTTTTTAAGTTTGTATTCTAGCAGCATATACACAATCTAGAACTTCCCCTTTAGTCATGTCCAACTATGTAATTCGGTGCTGTTAATTACATTCTCAGTGTTCTACTGTCATCACTACAATCCATTCATGTTACGGACTTTTTATTTGATCTTTTGTTCCAGGCAGCTAGGAGTAAAATATTTTTGCTCACTTGTTCTAGGTCTTCTCACCTTTATATGTCTTGTGATTCGTACCTAAAATGTATATATAAATATCCTATAAATCCAAAGAGTTATAACCAAATATATATGCAAATATATATGTGAATATGTTAGTTAAGGAGAATTAACAAACATCACTGATTCAAATGTTTTTTAATCTTTTTTTTTTTAAGATACAGAGCTCACACACAATGTTACATTAAAAAATGTAAGAGATTCCCATATACTCCCCTCTCCACACCCCCCACTCCTCCCACATCTGGGGTTGTATCTACTTTGGGTCTCTCTGAGATCCTGCTGAGACGTGTGAAAGCGCAACCCCTCTGATGACCTCCCAACTCATTTTGAAGTCTCTTAGCCATATAAACTCATTTGTCTTTAAACTTAGGAGATTCCAAGTCAGAAACATCTCATTAGCCTGAAGTTTAGTGAGCTCCAGTCCTGATGTGTAAAGTGTACAGGAGTCAGTAGCATGGGTAACATGCTCCTTTTCTCTCCTTTTTCCTATTGTGTGTTTCAGGTTCCTTTCTTGACATGGTAGTAAATCGTAAAGTAGAAAAAGCATTGAAAATTTATAACTCCATGAAATGGAATTATTTATTTCAAGCACATGAAGTACTTTTTGAAAGCAAACCTTATTTCTTCTCCAGGTGCATGAGAAAGACAAAGAAAGAGATTTATTTTCTACAGGATATCAGAGAAAGTGAAAAATAAAATAACCTTTAATATCACAGAAATATGTGTTTAGATAGCTAGCCAATAACCCAAAGGCTATAATTTCATAAAATATAAATAAGGCTTGTGTCATTTATGATTTGGGGGAAAAAAAACTAATTTCTTGTAAGCTGTTAAAAACTCCAGAGAGTGGGCAGGATGACATTGTACCATTTAGTCAGCAGACAGTTACCATTAAGGGCAAAGCAATATGTTGGTAATTATTATTTTTCCTTTATCATTTTACCTTATATGCGGATTTTTTAAATCAATTAAACAGTGAACGCAGAATGATTGAACAATTTCATTTAGATGCTACTAAAATGTGCTCTTATGCACAACCATCTCAAATCACAGTATCTTGTCTCCTTAACTCCATATTTCCGTGTTTTTCAAACTATACTTTACAATCCACTAATATATCTTGAAACCAGTTTGGTAGGATGCAATCATATTTTGGTTTTCAAGAAATAGAATAGGAGTAGTACAGTGCATGCATATAGAAAGATAAGCACTGTTTTCAAAAACTTGTTTCAGATATCTGTGTGTAGGATAGAGCATGTATTTGATCTCAGTATAAAATATATGTCTCATTGTGAATTAGATCAAAAAGGCTTGAGGCTTTTGCCTATGCCACATGTTAGCTGTTCAGTCAAGAAGTAATTATGGAGAGACACAGCCTAAAGCTGACTTAACTTTTGCCCCCCACACACAGAAAAAAACAAAACTACAATAATAAAAGTAATTATACCCCCCTCCCTTTTCTTTCTTGGCAGTAATAAGATTAAAACCCATGCTGATTCAGTTGGGCCACATCTTAATTGACATAACCTCATTAAAACATGCTATTTATAATGGGTTCATACCCACATGAATTTGTTAAGTTTAAGAACATGATTTTCTGGAGTACATAACTCTTAAGTCATCACACTATCACATATCAAATATTTTGGAAAAATTAGATATCTCAAAAATGGAAAAATTAAATCTCAAAATTCATAAATTTAATATATTAGAAGATAAATAAAGCAAAGTTTAGCAAATTTTGGGGTAAAAGAGGATATTCTAAACTTAAAGGAACAGAAGAAATTGAAAGTAAAAATATATATGAATACATAAAATTAAAAATCTCTATATTAAATGTTATAATTTTAACAATCAACTGGGCAGTTATTTGCAAGACATGATAGATACGGATTTAATACTCTTCATATGTAAAGATTTTATCAAATCAAAGCAAAAAGTGCTGAGTGCACAAATGCAATAAAGTGCAGAAAGTAGTAATCATAAAAATTTATATTACAAATGTATAACAAACATTTCTGGGAAAAACAACTTTCCAAATAATAAAATAAATGCTACTTAAAGCAACAACAATAATGAACTCTTTATGCTATCATACTTTTTTTTCTTATTAAATATAATCTGTGATGGCAAGGTTTCATTGTGAGATTTGTTCTTTCCTACAGCCTTGGTGATAGTAGTGTAGTATAAATAAGTACAATTCAACAACCTTTGGAAGAGCAATTTGGTAGAAATATTTTCAAAAGATAAAAGAATTCGAGAACTTTTTGCATGTAATTCTACTTTGGTAATTTACCCTAAAGAAAAAATTGAATTTTTTTCTTTATTTTCCTTATTTCAATTTCTGCAAAAAGAAGTCCATTGTAAAGCCATGTATTATAATACAATATGACACCAATTAAGTTTCAACAATACAAAATTATTTAGTAAAATATAGGACTTCAATATCATGGAATATTACACAGCCATTTATTCATATTTTGATGAATTTTTATTTATGTGGAATATAATTATAATATTAAAGGGAAAAAAAACAAGATAAAACTGGGTATGAAATGATCTCAAATATAAAAATTGTATTCAGAAAAGAGAAATACACGTTATTTTAAAGATATTTTTTAAAAATTTATCCCCCCTGCCAACACAGTTTCACTTACTTGCCATCTGTACCACAGAGTATTCCCATCTTTGGGAATTAAGACTATTGCCACTACAAACGTTGGTGTCCATTCCCTGCACGTTCTTCTGTGTCTGCTTGTCTCCCTTTGTTGCATCGTCTTGCTGCGCCAGCTCTCCACAGGTGCAGGCCGTCAGCTCTCCGTGGGTGCAGGCCATCAGCTTTCTGCGGGCACAGGCCTGCTTGCCTTTACAAGGAGGCCCTGGGATGTGAACCCAGAACCTCTCATATGGTAGACAGGAGCCCAATCGATTGAGCCATATCCACTTCCCCTACACATTATTTTAATAGGATAAATATTTTAGTGGTGTAGAGATTACTTTTCTGTCTTCTTGGATTTGCCTAAGAATATATACATAGCATTTATATTGGAAATAAATTTGTTTTGAAAAAATATATATAACATTTTGAATTAAACAGAGAACTCTACATTTTGTCAGTATATGACATAACACTGCAAAACCTGTAGAATTATTTTTTCTGACACTCATGGTACTTTACTTCACTTACTATAAAGTAAGAATCCATGAGCATTGTAGTAGCCATATCACATCTTTGACCCTTCTAATATTTTTAATAAAATCAAATGTTTAGATTACTTTTCACATGAATTCCAGTCAAATCTCATTCATTCTATATTTATGAATCATTTCCTTAATTTATATTTAAACCTGATAAAGTATATCTTAGTTGTTTTAGTCAAAAATTAAACCACATGAAAACAGTTTTAGTTCTTAATTATCATACTTAGTGTATTAGCTCACTTTTCCAGTTTGCAGTGCTGCCACTTTATAAACACATTTTCATTGCATTGACTTCACCATTGATAGTTATAATAGTAGAAGACTCAGGGAAGGGCAACATGGATTTATATCTACAACACCCTCTGAATTGCATAGCTTTGCTAATCTGCTCTTATTGTATACTCTTGTTGGCAATTTATAAATATAAAATTTTAAATGCATTTTTAAAGAACATGTAAAAATTTAAGTCCCCTACTTTACTAAATTCAATATGTTTTAGATTATAGCTTCTTGTAATCATTTGCATTTTTTAAAGGCTCACAAGCCATTTGCTTTATGTAGTTTAGATTTGTTTTAGAATGGTCAGAGATTATTTCTTATTTTTAGAGTAAACAATCCACATATATGAACGAATCCAATGTTGATACTATCATATCACTGATTACAAGTGTTGGAATTTATAAGTGTTCTGTAACGTTTTATTTTACATCCAAATATTATTGCTGGACATTTTTCAAGAACAAACACATTTCTTTAACTTTATGAAATTATAGACATTCATGATACGTTTTTTTTAAGAAAGTTCTCTAAAGCGGAATTTACCAGTCTATTTTTTTTCCTGAGAAAAGAAAAATTAATCAAGTTATAGTGTAGAGGTATGAGAATAGTATTTCATAAAGTGGGTCTACAAATTAATAACAATTTAGACATATTACAAATGTTAATGATCTCAAAATATCTTTGCTCTTCACAATAACCATGTAATATTAGGAAGCATGTGAGAGTACTTTAAAAAAAAAAAGGATGTGCCATTTAAATTATTAAACAACTAATTGTATACACTACGATTATACAACTTAATGATATATGCACAGAATAACTTTCTCTATATGTATATATATAAGAACTCTAGCTGCTTTAAAATATACACATTCTATACAGTACACATACAGTCTAATAGCTGAGAAAAATGAAGCAAGAATTATAGAATGAGTCAAGACTGATTCTATTTGTGGTTCTGCTAATAACATGTTTTTATCATAGCTAGTCACTGTAGAGATTGCTATATCAGGATCAACAAGAGATTTTTTCTCACATTATGTTATTCAATCCAATCATTATCTAGATTACTTTCTTTATGTTTGTAAATTGCCTAAAATAATGCATAATGATAGAATCTCAATAAATACATGCATACTCATTGGGTGAAGTCCAAACAATAAAAATAAATAGATATATACAATATTTATCTACTTATATATTACTAATTTATATTGTTGAAATAAAGAATATAGCTTCAGGATGTAGAACTATTTTCTCAGGCATTTTCAGATTCAAAAATGTGTCTGTGTGTGTGTATCTCTACCTATAAACAAAACCAGAACAAGCCCTACACATTCCTAATACAATTAGCTCTAATTAATACAATCTTATTCCTGAAATTGATTCAAGCCCACCTGTTATTATCATTATCCTTTGAGTTTTAAAATTGTGTTTACCCTCATGAATCTTCAGAGAACCTCATCTATTAAATGGATAAATAGCTTGGTATAAATTAGTTTTAGAATTAGGAGGCCTATTGAGATCATCAAATCTGACTTTAACTTTTTAGCTTTGGATCATCTAGAAACCAGGCAAGCAACTCAAATATAGCTAAGGTTTAGGGTTATTCATATAAAATTTGTGAAGTGTAGAAATGCCTCCACTTGATTCTTGTTGAGTGACATTAATCCCTTTTATATCCATGTTTACCCATTCTGAACACCTCCTCTCTGAAGCCTTTTATTCATTCACTGAATTTTTTATAAATTTTTATTAAGCATTTTTCCCTGAAAGGCATTGTACTAGTCATCTGGCTAATGCATGTAACTAAGACCTGTTCTTTCTTAAAAAGTTTTTTTGTCTAAAAAGCTAGAATATTGAGTGTTTTTCAAACTATATATATATATGTCTTTGAATCTAAAGTGTCTCCTGAAGATTGATTATATTTGGATCATGTTTCTGTTGTTGTTGTTTTTATCCAGTGTTGCAATCACTGCTTTTTTATTTGATTGTTTATTCCATTCACATTTAATGCTTTTACTGATGTAGTTGGATTTATGTCTGTAATCTTATTCTTTGTTTTCTATACCTCATGTCATTTTAGTTCCTCTATTCTTCCTTTATTGCTTTCTTTTACATTAAGTGAGATTTCCAATGTGCCACTTTAATTTCTTTAATAATTTTTTCACTATATTTTTTAGTTTATTAATGGTTGCTGTAGGATTTACTATGTATTTATTAACCCCTCAGAATCAGTTTTTAGATTTATGCCAGCATAATTCCAGTGGTATATAGAAATATTACCCTATATAGGTCTATTCCTTTTTGCTCTTTGCTCTGGTATTGCTGTTAAACATATTTCATCTATTAATGTTACATACCCGAGAATAATTGTTATAATCATTGCTTTACCCTCCGTAAAAGTTTCCTTAATGTAATACCACTTTGCATCCACCCACCTTCTTGTGCTTTTATTGGAGAATATCTGACACATATATTTAGTTTATATTTTTAAAATTCAGTTAAGAAAATAAAGGAAAAAATTATGGAATCATACTCTCTTTATAATTACAAAATTAACTTTACTGATGCTCTTTGTTTTTTCCTATGGTTTCAAATTATCGTCTGGGATCACTTGAGTGCAATATGAAGAACTTCATTGAGAGTTTCTTGTAAAGCATTTCTTCTAGCAACAAAATCTCTGTTTTTGTTTACCTAAGAAAGTCTCTATTTTGCCTTCATTTTTGAAAGACAGCTTTGACAGAAATAGACTTATTGGTTGACTCTTTTGATTTTTCCTTTGAATACATTGAATGTATTATTCCACTACCTAATTCTTTATATTGTTTCTGCTGACAAGTATCTCTTAAACCTTGGTAAGTGACAAGTTATTCTTCTTTTGCTGCTTTCAAGATTCTCCCCTTGTCATTGCCAATTAGTATTTTTACAGTGATTTCTCTAATTGTAGATGGCTTTGCCTATATCCTACTGGGAGTTCATTGAACTACCTGGATGTGTAGGTTATTGTTCTTAAATAAAGTTGGGAAGTATTCTGCTATTATTTCTTTAAAAATGTTTTCTGCTTCATTCTCTTGTTCTTCTCCTTCTGGTACTCCTGTTGATGCATTTGATGGTGTTCCATATTTCTATGAGGTTTTTTAAATTTTTACTTTAAAATTTATTTTATTTTTTTAAAAGATAATTATATAACTGTTACATAAAAACATAAGGGATTCCCATATGCCCCACTCTCCAAACCTCCCATATTTTTGCACATTAACATCCTTCATTAATATGGTATATTCAATGCAATTGATGAACACATTTTAGAGCATTGCCACTAAGTGAAGATTAAAAAGTTTACATTGTAATTTATACTCTCTCCCACACAATTCTGTAGGGTATAGAAGAAATATAATGGGTTGCATCTGTTGTTCCAATGTCATTCAGGACAATTTCCAAGTCCCAAAAATGTCCCCACATTACACATGTTTTTTCCTCTCCCTGGCCTCATAACCTCCAGTGGATACCACTTCCATATCTATGATATAATTTCTTCCATTGCTAGAATCACAATAAGTCTGTAGTAGAATACCAGTAAATCTACTTTAGTCCAAAGTTCATTCCCCAATCCTAAGGATTCTGGGATCATGATGTCCGCTCCATCTCTAACTGAGAGGGCACTGCAATCCCATAGGGCCTGTGGATGGGGCTCTCTTGCTTGCAGTTGTATACTTTCTCATTTCTTTGGTATGATATTTATCCATTATCACCTCCTTCTTAGTTGTCCTGGGTGAGACCAATGAACTAGAAAGTAGGTGTTGCAACTCTGTTGAGATTGGGTGCCCGACTGACACATGGACAGTCCAAAGATTTAAGTCTTTTGAATGTACACCTAACAATTCTAGTACTAATTATAGGTTCAAATAGAAGGACAGAAGAGCCTTTTCGTTTTTCTTTATTCTATTATTCAGCTTGCATAATCTTTTTGGATCTATCAAGTTTCACTATTTTTTTTCTTCTGCCAACTGAAATCTACCATTCAGCCCCTGTAGAGATTTTTAAAATTTTCAGTTATTACATTTTTTAAGTTTTTTAAAATTTATTTCTCTCCTCCTTCCCCACCTCCCCTCCCCCCCATCTGCTCTCTGTGTCATTTACTGTGTGTTCTTCTGTGTCTGCTTGTACCCTCATTTAGCAGCTCCAGGAACTGATTCTGGGACCTTCCAGAGTGGGAGAGATACGATCATTCTCTTGTACCATCTCAACTCTCTGTTCTGCTATATCTCTTATTGTCTCTCTTCTGTGTTTCTTTTTGTTTCATCTTCTTGCTGTGCCAGTTCTCCGTGTCGGCTGGCACTCCCACATGGGCCGGCACTTCACACGGTCCAGCTCACCATCCAGACCAGCTTGCCTTCACCAGGAGGCCCTGGGCATTGAACCCTGGACATCCTAAATGGTAGATGGGAGCCCAACTGCTTGAGCCACATCCTCTTCCCAGTTATTACATTTTTCAACTCCAAAAATTCCATTTGGTACTTTAAAAATAATTCCTATCTCTTTATTGCTAGTCTCTCTTTGATGTGACATTTTTATCATACATTCATTTACTTCTTTAATCATTTGTTCTTTTAGTTCTGCAAACATATTTATGATGGTTATTTTGAGGTATTTTTCTATTCAATCTGACCTTTGGTTACTCTTACAGGCAATTTCTATTGCCTCCTTTTTTATGGAGTATGGGAAACTTGACATTTTAGATAACGTATTAGAGTAACTTTGGATTTATTTTTTGGTGCCTGGCTGATTTATTTTAGTGGAGTCTTCCCACCTCTTCCCATTGGAATGGCTGATTTTTCTTCTCAGAAAGAACAGCCTTGAGTATGCCCATAATTATCCCAAGATGACAGCGGTATTGGTAGAACTCTCTTTTTCTCTTTCCCTGCCTCATCCAACTGTTAAACTCCAATAATTGCTGACTCACTACATTATCATTTTTAACCTTGTTCTTGGTAAAGATTGGTCTACAAACTAATCCAATAAAATTGTGACTTTGAATGAATGGTACTTGAGGTCACTGTTTAATATTTGTTCTGTCCCCAGGAAGTCTCCTCTCAGCTGTTTTATTCCTCACTTCTCCCCTAAATACTTTTGGGCCTACAGTTCAGGGTATATGTTCATTAAACCTATGAATTTCTTACCAATTGGCTTTTGACACCATCTTTCCTATTGCTGAGAACATACTTAGGTTTGACTTTCTCCATGCTTGCAAATAAAGTCAGTTCCTTTAAGAAGAGATTAGGAGCTGTCTGTTTTATGGCCCAGTCCTCCCCCCAGGCAAAATTGTTCAGCCTGGCCTCTGGATCTTGGCTGGGGACAATGGTAAATTCCTCTTTAAGAGACAACACTACTCTAGCAGGTAAGCACTCCATGGTGGAATCAGTATGCAACAACCTGAGGTCCTCTCAACTTGCTTTTCCTGGAGTGAAAAAACCACCTAACAAGATGGATTAAAGATTAATCGGATCCTAGTATTATCAGCACCCAAAATAGAGCTTTCATTTCATGGGTGGGACTTGGGTAGAAGAAGAGATTCCCTCCCTCTCAGCCTCATTCACTTGAAATTTAACTTTGGTAACAGCCAGGGGCAAGATGAGAAATGCTATTGTCCTGATCTTCCTGGAAGACAGCCCTAAAACTATGGTCTAAGGGAATAGGGATCCCTGTGGTCTTTAGCTGCTGCCATCTGGAGTGGAGTCTCTAATATACTGAATTCAAGGAGAGTGCATTAGGTACTGGTTTAACTACCAATTGCTGAATATCTATAGGCTTTTCTGAATAGCTGTTTTGTTTTGTTTTTTTCACGTGCTTTTTGCCCTTAGTATCATTTCAGAGGCCTTAAATGAGTGGGTTTTGAAAGAAAGATAATTTTCACCAGTTTCAATGGGAAGCAGGCAGGTAGAATTTCTTGTGTCAGTTTAGAAGTCCATCTCCCTAAGAATTATTTCTTTGCAGTGCCAAAAATTGCCTGTAAAGAACAGCTCTGTTTTCATAATTTTTTCTATTTTAAAAAAATGTCTAGTGACATTTATGCTTCACAAGGTTGCTAAGACAGCCAGCACATGCGCTTCATCATTCATTCCTTTCTTTGAATGGTAGGACAGAAATAAAAAGACTATTTTTTAAATAGATTTCAAGTCTTTATTAAGAATCTATTTTAAAAAAAGAACCTAAGCAAAATATAAAATATTAATATAGTATAAGAAGAAAATAAAACAGAATAAAAAGCATAACTAAAATAACATCCAGAACCCTCACCTAAAATATTATGCATGCTTAGTTCCAATATGGCTCCATGAAGATCCGCAATAGATGGGGGAAGAGGGTCAAAATTCATGCTGTTTTACTATTGCTTCTTACATTGAAAAACTGAGACTTTTATTTAAGATCATTCCATGACTTCATTCTTTCCTTCTGCATGTGTAGTCTCTTAAAACCAAGAAAGAATTGAGCTAGTTACTATGCAACAACTAAAGTATAAAAGGTGAATACAGAAAAGCATCTCTTAAATCAAGTAATTATGCAACAGGTTTCAAAAAAAGAACAGTTATGAAAGCACCTAAAAACTCATATAATGATCAGACAGCAAGATGGCAACAGAGTGAGGATCTCCTAGAATCAGCTACTGCTGGAGCTGGAGCTAGTTGAAGGACCTGTCTGGGAGCTTTTGGAAGCCAGAAGGGCATCCTGAAACATCCTTGAAGGAATGGAAGAAGGAGGCTGCCCATCTGCAGAGAAGACTCATAAGTAGAGCATTCCACACCCCGGAGGCTGGTGCCCATCCTCCACGGGGGCACAAGCCACCTCGGGAGCTATTCCACAACTGGAATTGAAAGCTCCACTTCCCCAAAATGGGGGAGGAAGAGACGGTTGGGCACCAACTTCAGCTACTGATGAGTAAAATTCAGTGGGCTACAGTATAGTCCTGAGAACAGCTAAACTTTGAGCCTGTTCAAGTCAGAAAGAGGCCGGGAACCACCATCTTAACTCTGCACCTGGCACAAGGGGAAGCAGGGCAGACTGAAAATTCCAATGCAGGTGGAGATTAGCTTCCTTCCATCCAGGTCACATTGCAGGTCTAGCCTAAGCCCCAGTGCCAACTCTGACAGAGAGGAAGCTGTGGGGAACTGCACCAGCCTCTCCAGAAAATTGCTGGCCAAGCCACAGAGGCCAGTGATTGTCCTACTCTGGTGGTGCAAGCCACCCCAGGAGCTTTTCTATGATTGGAATTGGAAACTCCACTTCCCAAAAACAGAGGAGAAGAAGGTTGGTTGCCGATTTCAGGTGCTGATTGGTAGACTCAGATGGCTAAGGAATAACCATAGAAATAGCTGGGGAGTGAAAATGTCCAAGTCAGAAAGAGGCTGCTGGCCATTTTGACCCCACCTCTAGCCTGAGGGGAAGCCTGCCTGACCAAATATCACAGTGACAGTAGGAACTGGTTTCTTTCATCCGTATCAACCTGCAGCCCTAGCCTAGGCTTCAGTCCCACCTCTGGCAGGGAGGAGGCTGGCTAGCTCAGCACCAGTCTATCCAGGTAACTGAAGGTACTGGCACAAACTGAATAATCCAAAGTCTACTGGGGCAACTGCGGTCATCTTAGACCCACACTACATAGATTGCTGCCCAAACCTGCAACTCTATTCATGCCCCAGTTAGGGGAGAAAGGGCTGTGAAGCTTCATTAGTCTCTCTGGAAACTACAGTCTAGGCCTGAGACTTGGATTATTCCAAAACCTGTGACTCTGTCTCTAACTCTGGGAAAGGAGAAAGTTGGGAAAAGCTTCATCAACACATGGGTCAATGAGGGCAGCTTGAGTCTCCACAGTTTATAGAACCAATTACTTCCTTGGCTCCTACTGCACAACCAGCAAGAGAGAAAGGGCAGGAAGCCCTAAACTAAAGAGAAAAACTGCACCCAGAAAAAATACTTTGTAATCCAGATGCCAAGTCACCAACCAAAAATTACAATCCACACCAAGAAACAGGAAGCTATGGCCCAGTTAAAGGAACAAGATAAGCCTCCAGATGACTTAAAGGAGTTAGACAACTAATCATCGATGTTCAAACAAATCTCATTAATAAATTCAATGAGATCGTTAAAGAGATTAAGGCTATTAAGAAGTCAATGGATGAGCACAAAGAAGAATTTGAAAGCATACATAGAAAAATAGCAGATCTTATGGGAATGAAAGGTGCAATAAATGAAATTTTTAAAAAAACACTGGAATCATGTAAAATAGCAGATTTGAGGAGGCAGAAGAAAGGATTGGTGAGCTTGAAGAAATGGCCTCTGAAAGTGAACATACAAAAGAACAGGTGAAGAAAAGAATGGAAAAAATTAAACAAGGTCTCAGGCAACTAAATGACAGCCAGAGATGTGCAAATATACATGTCATGGGTGTCTCTGGAGGAGAAGAAAAAGGAAAAGGGACAGAAAGAATATTTAAAGTAACAATTTCAGAAAATTTCCCAACCCTATTGAAGGATGTAGATATCCATAACCAGGAAGCACAACATACTCCCATCCAAAAAAAATCCAAATAGATGAATTCCAAGAAACATACTAATCAGAAAGTCAAATGTCAAAGATAAAGAGTATTCTGAGAACAGCAAGAGAAAAGCAATGCACAACATATAAGGGATACCCAATAAGATTAAGTGCTGATTTCTCACCAGAAGCCACGGAGGCAAGAAGACAGTGGTCTGATATATTTAAGATGCTACAAGAGAAAAACTTCTAGCCAAGAATTTTATATCCAGCAAGACTGTATTTCAAATATGAGGGTGAGATTAGAATATTCACAGATAAACAGAAACTGAGAGAATTTCTAAGCAAGAGACCAGATTTTCAGGAATACTAAAGGGAGTGCTAGAGCCTGAAAAGACAGAGGAGATAGGCCTGGAAGAGGGCCTAGAACTAAAAATTATATCAATAAAAGTAACTAAAAGTGTCAAAAGAGTGGTGAAAATAAAATATGACAGATAAAACTTGAATAGTCAGGAATAAATTTAACCAATGACATAAAGCATTTGCATTCAGAAAACTGCAACCCAATGTTAAAAAAATGTAAAAGGCCTAAATAACTAAAAGAACATTCCATGCTCATGGATTGGAAGACTAAATATCATTAAGATGTCAATTCTAGGAAATCTCAAAAGAAATCAATGACTACCTTGAAACTAATGAAAATGATAACACAACATAGCAAAACTTATGGGATGCAGCAAAAGTAGTACTGAGAGGGAAATTTATAGCTATAAATTCATACATCAAAAAAAGAAGAAAGAGCAAAAATTGAAGAACTAACTGCACATTTGAAGGTTTCAGTAAAAAAAAAAACAAGACCTAGTTCTTTGAGAAAATCAATAAAATTGACAAACCCTTAGCTAGACTAACAAAGAAAAAAAGAGAGAAGATGCAAATACACAAAATAAGAAATGAGAAAAGAGATATCACCACTGACCCCACAGAAATAAATACTATCATAAGAGGATACTTTGAAAGACTATATTCCAACAAAAATGACAATTCAGAGGAAATGGACAAACTCCTAGAAACACAAAAGCAGCCTATATTGATGAAAAAAGAAATTGATGATCTCAACAAACCAATCACAAGAGATAGAACCATCATTAAAAACCTCCCAACTAAGAAGAGCCCTGGGCCAGACGGCTTCACAGGTGAATTCTACAAAACATTCCAGAAAGAACTAACACCAATCTTGCTGAAACACTTCCAAAAAATTGAAACAGAAGGAACATTACCTAAATCATTCTATGATGCCAACATTACCCTAGTACCAAAGCCAAAGAAAGACACCACAAGAAAGGAAAATTACAGACCAATTTTTCTAATGAACTTAGATGTAAAAATCCTCAACAAAATATTTGCTAAAACCGTATTCAACAAAACATTAAACGAATTATACACATGACCAAGTGGGGTTCATTCTGGGTATGCAAGGATGGTTCAACATAAGAAAATCAACCAATGTAATACACCATATAAACAGATTGAAGGAAAAAAATCACATGATTATATCTATAGATGCAGAAAAATGACAAAATACAGCACCCTTTCTTGATAAAAACACTGCAAAAGATTGGAATACAAGGAATTTTCTAAACATGATAAAGAGTATATATGAAAAACCCACAGCCAACATCATTTACAATGGTGAAATCCTAAAATTTTCCCTCTAAGTTCAGGAACAAGACAAGGATGCCTACTATCACCTCTTCTATTTAACAATGTCTTAAAAGTACTTGCTCGACTGGACATAGATGTGATCTTTGTCCACAAGTCGTTCCTGTTACTTTTACCAGAACCATAGTTATTTCTGGGGTTTAATGTATACCCAGGGTACCTGAATCTCTGGGCTGACCATGTGATAGCCAGGACCTGAGACTCAACAGTCTTGCAACTCCTACACTCTGGTTTATTGGACTATTCCCACTCAGCTAACATGGAGGTGAAGAAGGTCAACCACCACACCAGGGAGCCAAGAGTGTCTACAACTGAAAGCAGGAGGAAAACATCCAGCATCCATTAGGAATCTAAGACCCCTCTTGATATAGATGTGGAGTGAACACAACCATTCTAAGGTCCACAGGATGGAGGAATAGAGTATGGATTAGAGTGGACTTACTGATATTCTATTCAAGAACTATTGTGATTAGTAATTGAAGAAAATGTGGCACTGGTGTGGAGAAAGTGGCCACGGTGGCTGCTAGGGGTAGGGAGTGGGAGGAAGAGATGTGATGTGGGGGCATTTTTGGGACTTGGGGTTGTCCTGGGTGGTACTGCAGGGACAGTTACCAGATATTGTATGTCCTCCCATGGCCCACTGGGTAGACTGTGGGAGAGTGTGGGCTACGATGTGGACCATTGACCATGTGGTGCAGCGGTGCTAAGAGATGTATTCACCAAATGCAATGAATGTCTCATGATGATTGAGGAGGTTGTTGTTATGGGGGGAGGAGTGAGGTGAGGGGGGTGGTGTATATGGAGACCTCATATTTTTTTAATGTAATATTCAAAAATTAAGAAAGAAAAAAATAAAATATAAACCATAATTTTTTTAAAAAATGTACTAACTCAAGCACTGAGGCAAGAAACAGATATAAAAGGCATTCAGATCGGAAAGGAAGAAGTCAAAATTTCATTATTTGCAGATGATATGATTCTATACATAGAAAACCCTGAGAGGTCTACAACAAAGCTTGTAGAACTTATAAATGAGTTTAGTAAAGTCACAGGTTATAAGATCAATGCACAAAAATCAATAGCATTTCTGTACACCAATAATGAGCAAGCTTAGGAGGAAATCAAGAAACAAATACCATCTACAATAGTCAATAAAAAATCAAATACCTAGGAATAAATTTAACTAAAGGTGTAAAAATCTTATACCCAGAGAACTACACAACACTGTTCAAGGAAATCAAAGAAGACCTAAATAAATGGAATAATATTACCTGTTCATGGATAGGAAGACTAAATATTATTAAGATGTCCATCCTACGAAAACTGATCTACACATTCAAAACAATCCCAATAAAAATAACACAGCATTCTTCAATGAACTAGAAAAACTAACTATGAAATTTATTTGGAAAGGAAAGAGGCCTCAAATAGCCAAAGACATACTGAAAAAGAAAAACTGGAGGAATCACACTACCTGACTTCAAAACATACTACAAAGCTACAGTAGTGAAAACAGCATGGTATTGGCACAAGGAGAGACAAACAGACCAATGGAACCGAATTGAGTTCTGATATAGATCCTCATATATATACTCATATAATATTCAATAAAGCCACCAAACCCTCTCAACTGGGAGACAATGGCCTATTCAACAAATGGTGCCTGGAAAACTTGATATCCATATGTAAAAGAATGAAAGAGGATTACCAACTCATACCTTATACAAAAATCAACTCAAGTGGATCAAAGACCTAAATATAAGAGGCAAGACCATAAATATTTTGGAAAGCAATGGAGGGAAGCATCTACAAGACCTTGTAATAGGAAATAGCTTCATGAACTTCATACCAAAAGCCCGAGTAGCAAAAGATCAAATAGATAAATGGGACTTCCTCAAAATTAAAGCCTTCTGCACCTCAAAGAAATTTGTCAAGAAAGTAAAAAGAGAGCCTACACAATGGGAGAAAATATTTGGTAACCATATATCTGATAGGAGACTTATAACCTGCATATATAAAGAACACCTAGATCTTGAAAATAAAAAGACAAAAAACCCATTTAAAAAATGGAAAAAGATTTAAACAGACACTTCTCCAAGGAAGAAATACAAATGGCCAAAAAGCACATGAAAAAATGTTCCAAATCTCTAGCTATTAGGGAAATGCAAATCAAAAGTACAGTGAGATGTCATCCTACTCCCATAAGATTTGCAGTTATGAAATAAACAGAAGACTACAAATGCTGAAGAGGATGTGGAGGAATGGGAACACTCATCCACTGCTGGTGGGAATGCAGAATGATCCAGCCATTCTGGAGGACAATTTGGCAGTTTCTCAAAAAACTAGCTATAAATTTGCCATATGAACCAGCAATTCCACTGCTGGATGTACACCCAGTAGAACTGAAAACAAGGACACAAACTGATATATGCACACCAATGTTCATAACAGCACTATTCACTATTGCCAAAAGTTGGAATCAACCCAAATCCCCATCAACAGATGAATGGATAAATAAAATGTGGTATATGCATACAATGGAATACTACTCAGCTTTAAGAACGAATACACTACAAACACATGTAATAACATGGATGCATCTTGAGACCCTTATGTTGAGTGAAGCAACCCAGGCATTGAAGGACAAATACTACATGACCTCAATGATATGAAATAAGTAAACCAAGCTGCCTCAGAGAGCTAGAGACTGGATGATAGGCTTAAAGGAAATTGGGGGGTAGAGGAAGGATGCAAGATGACACCTATATGGGCGAAATCTATGATAAGCTGGAGGTGAGTATTTGCACAAGAAAGGGATAAAATGCGGGAATAGGGTTACCTTTGGGTGGGGCTTTGTGGGTTTGAGAGGGGCTAGGGATGGGAGGTTGGGTAATATGGCTCAAGAAATTGGGGGGAGGGTGTGGGAACATACAATCAAGATATTTTCAGGCATCTGGTTGAGAGTATAATGCTGAGAAAATTTTTCAAAAATACAATAAGGAAGGTTACCTGTTTAAGACACTTAAAGGGGTAATCTGATGCAGGACAGGCTTCTAGGGAATGTGTGAATGCTCATTTTACCATAGTGGGTTATATCATTGGACAGAGACCCATATAATGAGAGTGAAGGTATACCCACATCCTAGGGAGGACTGATGTTCTCAAATAGAGGGAATTGTATCTCTCGAGAGAAATGGTGGCTTCCAATGCATTAGGGCAGTTGAGCATGTCAAACCCTCAACATTGTTGCAAGTATCTCTGAACATGGCCCTTCAAGCAATGAAGATTGTCTGTCACTGTGGCCCCTGAGGGGAGGGGGAAAGAGGTATTGAATAGATGGAATCAATGTAACTGTGTGGGCAATAGAAGTATTCCACAAGATTATGTAAGGATGGATATAAGACATGTTAAATTACACCAAAAATATATAGGGGCTGATAGGCTAAAATGTAAATCATAATGTAAAACATAGGATAACTAAAAATTTAGAAAATTGTGTAGTCTAAAATATAAACCACAGTGTAAATCCAAATGTTACCTTGTTTGAAAGCTATTGTCTCAATATCTGTACATCAGTTTCAGCAAAGAGTAAAAAGATTATTGCTGTGGAAGGAAAAAGGGTTTTATGTTGGATATGTGGGAGTACTGTATATTGTATATATAAATTACTGTGATCTAAAACTTTTGTGAAGATAAGCTTAATAATTAGGAAAAAAAAGAAAAGAAAAAGAAAGGATGTAGACACTGAGGAAAAGATGGAAGAAGTTGCCTTGCCAATTTGCATACAGGGCAACACTTATTACAGTGATGGAAGGCGAAACATCAAAAACAAAGCTTTTTTGATACTAATGACTATGCTTGTAAGCCTGTGCACCTGAAATAAGAACAATGCCTAGAGCTGCAGGGTGCCTAAGAGTTACCTCCTGCAAGCCTCCATATTGCTCAAATGTGGTCAATCTCAAAGCCAAACTCAGGATATAAATGTGTTGCCTTCCCCCCAGCTTGGGACATGACTCCTGGGGATGAACCTCCCTCGTGCAAGGGATTATTACCAAGTACCAGCTGATGATGTAACTAGAAAATGACCTTGAATAAAAGGGTCAACTCAGACCAGCAGAATATCTCAGTCAACATATAATACCAGGAGTTAAAAATGCTTTTTGACCTGAATCAAAGGGGGAAATGGAAAGGACAAATGAGTTTATATGGCTATGAGTCTCCAAAAAGAGCCAGGAGGCTATCAGAGGGGTTGCCCTTATGCACACCTGGGCAGAGTCCCTGAGACAGATAAAATTGATACAACCGCATGTATTTGTTCTTCTGAGGGCTACAGAGACACACAGGTTCTATGGTCATGGTAGATGGAGTTCAGTGCCATGTCAGTTGGCCCTACTTTGGGGTTTATGTTTCTATGTGATGGAGCTGAACTCAGATGTGGTCTTTGTTCACAAGCCTCTCCTGTTACTTTTACTGGAACTGTAGTTGGTGCTGTAGTTTAGTGTATACCCAGGGGACCTGAATCTCTGGACTGACCATGTGATAACCAGGCCCTGAGCCTCAACAGACTTGCAACTCCTACACTCTGGTTTATTGGTCTTACCCCACTCAGCTAACATAGAGGTGAAGAAGGTCAACCACCACACTAGAGAGCCAAGAGTGCCTACAACTGAAGCAGAAGAATTGCATCCAGCATCCATGTGGAATCTAAGACCCCTCTTGATATAGATGTTGAGTGGCCACAACCATTCTAAGGTCCACAGGATGGAGAAATAGAGTATGGATTAGAGTGGACTTACTGATATTCTATTCATGAATTATTGTGATTAGTAATTGAAGAAAATGTGCTATTGGTGTGGAGAAAGTGGTCATGGTGGCTACTGGGGGTATGGAGTGGGAGAAAGAGATGTGATGTTGGGGCATTTCCAGGGGTTGGAGTTGTCCTGGGTGATGCTGCGGGGACAGTTACTATATATTGTATGTCCTCCCATGGCCCACTGGGCGGACTGTGGGAGAGTGTGGGCTATGGTGTGGACCATTGACCATGAGGTGCAGTGGTGCTCAGAGATGTATACACCAAATGAAATGAATATCTTATGATGATGAAGGAGGATGTTGTTATGGGGGGAGGAGTGGAGTGAGGGGTTGGGGGATATAGGGGACCTCATATTTTTTTAATGTAACACTAAAAAAAAAAGACAAAAATAAAAAATAAAAAATAGTAAAAAGAGATGTCAATTCTACTCAAATTGATATACAGATTCAATGCAACCCTGATAAAAATTCCACCAGCATATAAAAAAATTGAAAACACAATTATCAAATTTATTTGGAGGGGTAAGAGCTCCTGAATAGCTAGAAACATCATAAAAGGAAAATCAAACCCTCATCTATGGACTTTAAATCATACTACCAAGCTATAATGGTAAAATCAGCATGGTACTGGCATAAAGACAGACACATAGACCAATGGAACCAAACTGATGGTTCAGAAACAGACCCTCACATATATGGTAAACTGTTTTTGACTAGCCTGTCAAACCCACAGAGCTTGGGCAGAATAGTTCATTCAGCAAAATCATGCTGAAAGAACTGAATATCTATAGCCCAAAGAAGGAAAGAGGACCTCTATCTCACACCCTATCCAAAAATTAACTCAAAATGGATCAAAAACCTAAAAATGAAAGCAAGAACAGTAAAACTTCTGGAAGAAATTGTAGGAAAATATCTTCAAGATCTGATGGTAGGTAGTGGGTTCTTAACAGAGATAAGAGAAGGACTGAGATGGACTATTGATGTTTAATGTATGTAGAAGTTTTAATTAGCTTTACTGTAAAAGTGTGGAAATGTATAGAATGGGTGATAACAAATAGTGAGTAATAGCTAGTTTGTAAATGGGTATTTTACTTAAAATGGTAGTCTAAGGATGTAAATACCAATTGACAGAATGCTAGAGAAAAGTCTAGGAACTGAATAGCACAGTAAACCAAGAGGTGGATGAGAATTGTGGTCGATGGTACAGGTGGAAGAGTGTCCTTTGTGAGCTAGAGCAAATGTTTATCACTACTGCAGGGTATTGGAAACACATGGGAAAAATACAACTGGAATGACCTATGGACTGTGTTTAGCAGTAATAATATAATATTCTTGCATCTATACCAAAGATATACTGTGTTGATAATGAGGCAGTATGGAAAATGGGAGCCAAATGTACACTATGGACATGGTAACAATCAGATGATATTATCTTATCTGTAGCAAATGTTCTACCACAGTGTGGTAAGGTGTGTTGATGGAGGGATGTTGCTTAGGAATTCTGCACACATGCATGATTGTTTTATAAGTATACAACTTCTGGCATAAAAATATATTTAAAAAATAATAATAGGGTGGGTTGGGGGAAAAAAACACACCAAATGTAAGATAAGGACTTTTTTTTTTAAGATTTATTTTTTATTTATTTCTCTCCCCTTCTTCCCCCCCCCTCATTGTCTGCTCTCTGTGTCCATTCACTGTGTGTTCTTCTGTGACCACTTCTATCCTTATCAGCAACACCAGGAATCTGTATTTCTTTTTGTTGCATCATCTTGCTGTGTCAGCTCTCCATGTGTGCAGTGCCATTCTTGGACAGGCTGCACTTTCTTTCGCGTTGGTTGGCTCTCCTTACGGGGCGCACTCCTTGCACGTGGGGCTCCCCTATGCGGGAGACACCCCTGCGTGGCACAGCACTCCTTGTGCGCGTCAGCACTGCACATGGGCCAGCTCCACACGGGTCAAGGAGGCCCAGGGCTTGAACGGTGGACCTCCCATGTGGTAGACAGATGCCCTATCCATTGGGCCAAGTCCACTTCCCAGCTAAAAACGCTTAACAACAATGTAACGTGTTATTGGTAGGGTGAGTTATGAGAGTTTTGTATGATGTTATATATGTTTGTTTTGTAAGTTCACAACTATTACTATACACTTATTGTTTATGTATGTTTGTGTGTGGGTGATATATTTCAATAAATTAATTTTTTTTAAAGTCATATATTTCTGGGGAAAGGTGGAAAGCTAAATTCTTTAAATGCAGCTTAGATTTAAGTTTGTTATACAGAAACTTGTTTTCTTTAAAATATTATCAGATTTTTAAAAATGAAATTAACGTACTATATCACTTTTTAAGAAACATTAATACTTTGTAAACAAGCTGTCTAGTAAACAAATCTAACCAAAGAGAAGTAAGGAGAAAAAATCCCAATGAAGAATATATCATTAAAAGTTATAAAAAGCAATTAAAGTCATTGGAATGAATATTACAATAGTTAGCATTTCTGAGAGAATAATTTCTTGGAGTTTTGAGACTCATAAGAGAAAATTCCACATAGCATAACTGAAGGAAATGTAATCTTACTTGTCAAGCACATGTCCAGAATTTTGGCCACCTGGACATACTTTCCTTTATGAGCCTCTATGAGCCTCATGCATTCATAATGTACAGATCTAAATCTTAATGGCTGGAAGGGAGATCAGATAATTTTGTTACCATGTGATACATCAGTAGCAACATAAATAAGCGAGAGAGGCTTGTTGGAGCCTCACGTCCAAGGTGCCCACTGTTGACATTAGAAGGTGAGAAAATTATACAGTTACAGAGAGGCCAGGAGTTTTCACAGGTGCAGAGGAGTTGTTGGCACATTTTCTTGAAGGGCTGCAAGTACAGCAAAGGAGACAGCATATTGTTTAAGTGGATTGCTGCATTTGGGGGTCAGAGAGACTTGAGTTCAAACCCTCATCGTTACACTCTGCTTTTATGTATTTGAGCAAATTACTTGAGGTATACTTGGTATGGCTATTTTACCATTTAAAGTATCAGTATTAATATTACTATATTTTACATTACCAAAGAGAATGGGGGAAAGCAATAGATTAGTGATACTGAATAAAGTTCAGTCTCTGACTATAAAAGAGAGGGTTTACCTCTCTTGGTAAACATTCCTCAGAATTTAGATGAATGGGAATTTGCTGATGTATATTTAAAGCTAAGTAAAGGATGAAGCACTGTACATATTGGCAGAAATAATATGTGAAACAAGTCCTTTTACAAACAAGATCTGACAGTTGTGACAAACGTCATCCCTTAAAAGTCTAAGTTTCGCCTATGGCAAAAGGGGACTTGTTTCCATTTATTTCACTAATGAAAAGGAAATCCAAAAATCTAATCAGACATTGCACTAATACTTAATAAGCACATTGTTCTAAATAACAACAGCAAAAATACAGCTCCAGATGGAATTACGAGCATTTTCATCATTCTTTGACTTCAAATTAAGGAGGAATTAGTCAGAATTCCCAGTACCCACCCCAAAACATGGTTAGTGATGTTTACGATTTCCTCCCTCTCCATCCACATTGCACCTACATTTATATTGGTTTTGCCACATTATTTTTGGGTGTTTTTTTCATTGTTCAAAATTCATTTTTTATTACAAAAACAACATGTCAGTTCTATTTCCCTTTAAAATTTTAATAAAATCATAAAAGAAATGTTCTCCATGCCCTGTTTCTAAGTGGTAACCACTTTTCTCTATTTGTATATGTGTATGCAATTTAGAAATAGTTTTTTAGCATGAATACCATATTGAAAGTATTATCATACAATTGGCATTTGTGACTTAAAAATGTGTTAAAGATATGCTTCTACCTAAATACACATACACATACACACACACATATATGTTTATTTTAACTGTATGTTTATATATCTATATATATAACTAATTCTTTTAAGAGAGGATAATATTATGCACATAATATAATATTATTTTTCCACTTAATGGAAGTTTACATTGTATCCCTGTTAGCTCTTTTTGTATAATAAATTATTCCAAAACAAAGTGGCTTAAAACAACAAACAACAATAGTTTGTTCATGAAGTTGTAATCTGGCCAAGACTTGATGGGAAGCATCATCTATGCTCCATCTGGCATCAGCTGGGGTGGCTGGACTAACAACTGCATAATCTGTTTCCAAGATGGCTTACTCAACTTCCTTGAAAGTTTATAATGACTGTTACTGGGATATGAAATCCTTTCCATAGGGGTCTCTCCATGTACCCTGGGCCTCCTCACAATAAACTGGCTAAGTTTCAAGGGCAAATGTCCCAAGAAAGCAGGCCAGCTAAAAAGTTGTTACATCTTTTGTAAGTCTAATAGCTTCATGTCCACAGGACTTTATTATTCAGTGAAGTCACAAACCCAGCACAGGTTTAAAGGAAGGGAGCAGGGATTTTACCTCTTGATGGGGGAGTAGTAAGTTTCTGGAAAATCACATGGAATGAGAAATATTCTTATGGACATTTTGAAAAATACAATTTACACATATTGTTTCCAAATCCTTTAATATCACAAATGATACTAATTACATATGTATATGTTTTTCCACATGCTTCTCAGTGCCTATATGTAAATATTTCCTTGAATTAGAGAGTACGTATGTTTTTTGGTATATGATGTATATATATCAAATTATATAAAAACACAAGGTAAAATATTATTTCATATTATTTAGTCATTTTAACAGTCTATCAAAATACAAAACACAATCCCCTACAGTATGTGAGTATTGATTTCCCACAGAAGTCACCCACACTGGATATTGATATTGCTTTTTGTCCATCTTACAGGAAAAAAAAAAGATTTCTCAATAACTTAATTTGCATTTCCTTAATTCCTTTTTGTATTAAGCAATTTTCATAATTATTTCTAATTTTAATTTTCCTTCATGTAGTCCATATAATAGGTTTTACATTTTTCACCATGCCCTTAGTGTTTTTAAATGAATTTGGAAAAATTGTTTAGGCTAGTTTTATTTAATTTTTTGCTACTCTATAATTTATTTTATGGGTTGGGAATAATTAGATAGTGTACATTTTGTTTTTTAAAATATTAATGATTTTTTACAGAGTTTAAAATTTGAGGTATAGTCTTTTTTTGAATATTTTTAGATATATATTTTTAAAATAACTAAAGTAAAAAATTTACTGTCTAATATATTAGAGAGAATAAAAACTTACAAAACAATCATGCTCATGTGTGGAATTCCCATACAAATCCCTCCACCAAAACACTACATTGTTGTGGAACATCTGTTACAGATTAGGAGATAATATCTGCAGACTATTACCAATAGCTATGGTCTACAACTGACATTTGGTATAATTTTTCATACCCCCTGTTATTAACAAAGCACACCTTTGGCATTGATGCAAGAATACTACAGTATTTCTGTTAACTATAGTCCATAGATTCCATTTATTGTATTTTTCCCATGCTTCCCCACATTCTTACCACCTTGCAATAATGATGCACATTTGCTCTAGTTCATTGAAGGAGTTTTCATATTTGTGCTATTAACCACAATTCTTATCCACCTCTGGATTCACTGTTATTCAGCGCCTACATTATTCTCTGTCTTTTTTTCAATTGACATTTATATCCCTAGACTACCCTATTCAGCCAAAATCCTATTTATTAAACAGCTGTGTTTGTTCTACTCACTGTAATGTGCTACCATCAAATCTATCCATTTCCACATTTTTACATCCAAGTTAATGAAAACTACATACATTAAGCAAAAGTACACCTTTTCGCCCCTCCTCTTTTACCCTAGTAAGCCATACTCTAGATTTTAACTCCGTGTGTTTCTTCTTCTTGATATTTAGCTCATATTAGTGAGACCATGCAGTAGTTGTCCTTTTGTGAGTGGCTATTATCACTTATCATAATGTCTTCAAGGCTCATCCATATTATCATATGGGTACCAATTTTATGTCTTCTTACAGCACCATAGTATTCCATCGAATGTATATACTACATTCTGTTTATCCATTCATTGTTTGATGGACAGTTGAGTTATTTCCATCTTTGGGAATTAAGAATATTGCTACTACAAACATTGGTGTGCAAATATTTGTTCAAGTCATAGTTTTCAGTTCTTTTGGATACATTTCTAGTAGAGGAATTGCTGGGTTATATGGCAGTTCTATGTTTAGCTTCCTGAGGAACCATCAAACTGTCTTCCACAAAGGCTGCACCATTCTACATTCCCACCAACAGTGAATTCTCTCCAGCACTTACAGTTTTCTGTTTCTTTTAAAAATAATGGCCTTTTTATGCAATGTGAGATGATAACTCATTGTCATTTTGATTTGCATTTCTATAATATCTAGTAGTATAGAACTTTTTTCCTCTATTTTTATAAAATGTTACATTAAAAAATATTTGAGGTCCTCATATACCCCACCCCCCTCACCCCACTCCTCCCACATCAACAACCTCTTTCATCATCATGGCACATTCATTGCATTTGGTGAATACATTTTGGAGCACTTCTGCACCACATGGATAATGGTTTACTTTGTAGTTTACACTCTCCCCCAGTCCACCCAGTGGGCCATGGCAGGACATACAATGTTCAGCAACTGTCCCTGCAGTACCACCCAGGACAACTCCAAGTCCTGAAAATACCTCCACATCATATCTCTTCTTCCCTCTCTCTACCCTCAGCAGCTACCATGGCCACTTCCTGCACATCAATGCTACAATTTCTTCCATTACTAGTCACAATAGTTCCATAGTAGAATTATCAGTAAGTCCACTCTAATCCATACTCTATTCCTCCATCTTGTGGACCCTGGGATGGTTATGTCCACTCCACCCCTATCTTGAGAGGGGGCTTAACATCCATCATCCATGTTGAACATTTTTTAATGTGCTTTTTGGCCATTTGTATTTGTATTTCCTCTTGGAGAAACGTCTATTTACATCATTAGTCCATTTTTCAATCAGATTGCTTGATCTTTTACTGTTGAGTCATATGATCTCTTTGCATAGAATGGGAATCAAACCTTTATTGGATATGTGGTTGTCGAATATTTTCTCCCTTGAGTGGACTGCCTTTTCAACTGCTTGACAAATCACAAAATGTTTAAGTGTGAGGAGCTACCATTTATCCA
The DNA here is from genome assembly GCF_030445035.2 of Dasypus novemcinctus. NCBI lineage: Eukaryota > Metazoa > Chordata > Mammalia > Cingulata > Dasypodidae > Dasypus > Dasypus novemcinctus. The sequence continues at coordinate 21,869,297 of NC_080689.1, read as the reverse complement.
TGTTTTCTTTCATAGCTCATGCTTTTGGTTTAAAAATCCACCACCTACCACCAGGTCTTGAAGATATTTTCCTACATTTTCTTCTAAGAACTTTATGTTTCTTGCTTTTATATTTCGGTATTTGATCCATTTTGAGTTATTTTTTGCAAAAGGTGAGAGATAGGGGTCCTCTTTCTTTCTTTCAGTTATGGATATCCAGTTCTTCCAAAGCTATTTGTTGAATAGACTACTGTTCTGCCTCAGTTAAGTGGTTTTGACAGGTTTGTCAAAAATCATTTGACCATAGATGTAAGGATCTCTTTATGAAACATCCCTTCAGTTCCATTGGTCTATGTGTCTGTCTTTATGCCAGTACCATGATGTTTTTACCTCTGTAGTTAGGTGATATGATTTAAAGTCCAGAACTTAAAATTCGCTCTTCCTTTTTATGATGTTTCTGACTATTCGGGACTACTTACCCTTATAAATAAATTTGATAATTGTGATTTTAATTTCTTTTAAAAATTCTAGTGGAATTTTAATTAGAATTGCATTCAATCTGAATATAAATTTGGGTAGAATTGACATCTTAATGATATTTAATCTTATAATCCATGAGCACAGAATGTTCTTCCATTTATTTAGGTCTTTTAAGATTTCTTTTAGTAATGCATTGTAGTTTTCTGAATACAAGTGCTTTACATCCTTGGTTACATTTTTTCCTAAATATTTGATTCTTTTAGTCGCTACTGAAAATGGATTTTTTCCCCCTGACATCCTCCTCAAATTGCCAATTACTAGTGTATAGAAACACTACTAATTCTTGCATATTAATTGTGTATCCTACCACTCCGATGAAATCATTTATTAGCTCTAGCAGCTGTGTTGTAGGTTTTTCGGGATTTTCTAGGTATAGAATTATATCTCCTGTGAATAAGGAAAGTTTTATTTCTTCTTTTCCAATTTCAATACTTGCTATATCTTCTTCTTGACTCTCTACTCTAGCGAGAACATCTCGCTCTACATTGAACAACAGTGGCGACAATTGCATCCTTGTCTTGTTTCCAATCTGAATGGGAAAGCTTTCAGTCTTTTACCATTGAGTTCAGTATTAGCTGTGGGTTTTTCACACATAACCTTTATCATGTTGAGAAAGTTTCCTTCAATTCCTATCTTTTCTAGTATTTTTATCAAGAAAAGATACTATATTTTGGTGAATGCCTTTACTGTATCAATCAATAGGATCATATGATTTTTTTTCTTCTAATTATTAATGTGATGTGTTACAATCTTAATTTTCTTGCATGCCTGGTATAAAAACCATTTGATGATGATGAATAATTTTTTAGGTGTTTTTGGATTTGATTAGCAAGTATTTTGTTGAGAATTTCTGCATCCTTATTCATTAAGGAAATGGGTCTCTAATTTTCTTTTTTCATAATATTGTCATGTGACTTTGTTTTTAGGGTGATATTGGCTTCATAGAATGAGTTTGGTAGTATTATTTCTTGTTCAATTTTTTTGAAGAGTTTGAGTAAGATTGGTATTAAATCTTCTTTGAATGCTTGGTAGAACTCACCTATGAAACCACCTGGTTCTGGGCTTTTCATTTTGGGGAATTGTTTGATCACTGTTTCAATCTCTTTACTGTGATTCGTTTGTTGAGGTCTTCTGTTTCTTCTAGGGTTAGTGTAGGTTGTATATTTTTTAGTTTCACTTCATATTACATAATTATTTTTCTGTAATATAACTTAATTGGCTATATTAATTATATTATCTGAATTTTTTTCATTTCAATATCTATACTTTGTATTTTTGTCCCTTATCATTTGCATTAATTAAAGAAGTAGTTCTAGAACTGGGCACAGTTTATGCTCTCCAGCAGACATTTGGTATTGTCCAGAGACATTTTTGATTTTCAAAACTAGGGAATACTACTGACATCTAGCTGTTAGAGGCCAGGGATGCTGCTAAACATCCTACAATGTACAAGACAGACTCCCATAACAAGGAATTATCTGATCTAAAGAATGAATAGTGCCAAGATAGAGAAATTCTGGGTTAGAACATCTAGCACAATGTCAAATATCAGCAGTGACTACAGACATTCCTGTATTGATTCTGGATTTAATAAGAATACTTTTAACTTATCACAAATATTTGTTTTAGATTGTTGATAGGTGAGTTTTATGAAATTAAAGAAGTTTCCTTCTCTTCTTAGTTTTCTAATATGTTTGCTTATTTGTATTTTCAATTAGGGATAGATGTTTATTAAATATCATTTCTGTAATTAATGAGATGATCATATGATATTTTTATTTAATTTAGAAACATAATGAAATAGATTGCAACTTTTTCCTATATTTGTGTCCCTATTATAAACCTTATTCACTTCTATGAAAACATTACTAGATTCTACTTACTTTTTCTTATATCTAGGTTTAGAAGCAAAAATGACCTAGAGTGTCTGTTCACATACCTTTGTGTGTATGTGTGCATGTATATATTTTCTCACACACTATGTGTTCATATTCATTCCTAGTTTTGATTTAGAAGTTATTTGAACTTTGTTAAATGAGTTGTTGAACATGCCATTATTTTCTCTGCTTTGAAAGATTTCATATAATGTAGTTGGCAAGTTCCTTGAGGGTTGTTAGAATTTATTTTTAAAACTTATTGGTAATTGTACCATGTTAAAGACAAATTTTTGAATAAAAATATTATACAAGAAAACATAATTTAAATTGGTGTTTCTAATATTCCAATTTCATAGTTTACTTGTAGTCTGTCATTTAATCCCACAACAACTCTATGAGGTAGGAATTCTCCTTACTCTCATTATACAAGTAAGAAACTATATCTAGCACTTAAATAACTCTGCTTTTAAATATCTTTGCCCATTATTATTAGTCCACCTAAGCACTCTAATTCTCATTCACTGAATCCCAATGCTCAATAACTACTGAGATTTTCTCGCTAACGTTACCTCTTCACCAAGTTAAGGTACAAAAATTTGACTTCAACCAAATTTTAGTTACTTCAGTTTTGCCAGATCCTAGGTTCAATATCTAACTATGCCATGTGTTAGTTGTAGGATCTTGGTCAAAGAATTTCCCATATATATCCTCAATTTCCTAATGTGTATATGAGGCAACATGAATTGATGATCTCTTTGAGTTCTCCAACTCCAAATTTATAAAGTTTAATAGATTTCCAACTGATGCCTGGCACATAATAGTTGTACATAAATATTTGGTAAGGAACCAAATAAACTAGCCCAGCTTGCAATAAATTCAAGATAAGGTGGCCAATGCATTACTTGTGTAGGGCTTTCAACTTAACCAGAATTTAAGTGTGGCTCATGAAGCAGCTGTATTAGATTGTTGGGTAAAAACACACTTTCAATTACCAACACATTTTCACTTACTTGCCATCTGTACCACAGATTATCAAGGTTTCTTATATACGTTTGATGGTTATGGTGATATAAAAAGCAGGTCACAAATAGTAAGTGATCCTAAAATTTAGTAATGAACCAATCCTGGGGAGAGATGAGTCCTATGGTTTTCATGTGAATTAACGAGAATCATGATGATTTATGACACACTGACTTTTCAGAGAAACAAGAAAGCTTCTCTCTTAGCAGGAAGCTACAGAGTGTCTCTGTGTCTTCATCAAGAAGTTATTCTCCTTTTCCAACTGCTCAGCCAAACACCAATACCGTGTAAAATTGCATTTGATTTCTGAAAAGAGAAATGTACAAAAGGTTCCCTACAGCCACTGCCTTACTGTTTGGTGAGATTTTTTTTTTTTTTTCCTACTTGGAGATTATTGTTTGTGCTTGACGTGATAATCAGTTGCACTGTACTAAGGACATATTGGTAGCTAAAGTTTGAACAGGGATTAACCTCTATCAATACCCAGGATCAATTAGCTTTTAAATATAATATAAGAAACTAAAAAAAGTTATTCACATTTGATTAGGCTAACTTCTTTCTCTGTTAGGTGAACCTGATTCATTACAGACTCATGGGTACTATTTTGAAGTGAACAATATTTCAAAAGGTAATTTATATGAGACACCAGAACCTGAAATGATAAATACATACATGCATATTCCAGTATTGGACTTCTTTGTTCACCCTTAAATCCTCAAGGACTAGCTTTCAATATTTTGGCACAGCATAAGAACAAAAACAATAACAACAAAACTGAGCAATGTCCCAATATATCATATAGAATGTTCTCCCATAATAATGACATAGCTTTGCTCCTTTGTAAAGTCAACTCAATAAAGAAAAAATTGCACTTTGTTACAGCTATGGAAAAATCCATTTTTTATTCACTTTCAAATGAGAATGAAATGTTCCTCTTACCTGAATATTAGTATCAAGTTAATGGTAGGAATCTCTAACTTGGCATTAAATCAAATATAGTTTTAATTATATGTTAATAATAATAGCCCTAGAATGAATTAAAAGTATATGATCATTGCTGAGTATATACACAGATAAGTATCATCTAGTACCTTGACTTTATCAATCAGTTTTTGGCAGATTTTTCTCAAATCATGATAAATTTCATGTATCAAATGTAACCCATATTTAATTCCATATCTTTGGCCTTATTGACTGATCCTCTATTCATCACAATATTTCCTGGAACTAGTTAAAAATTATTCAATAATTCACATGTCTTTGCAATGAAGAGAAGGGCCAAGAATGAGGAACATGAATATAATTAATTTGACTCAAACAAGCTTTACTTCTTTTTTTTTTTTTTAAAGATTTATTTATTTATTTAATTCCCCCGCCTCCCCCGGTTGTCTGTTCTCTGTGTCTGTTTGCTGCATCTTGTTTCTTTATCCGCTTCTGTTGTCATCAGCCGCATGGGAAGTGTGGGCGGCGCCATTCCTGGGCAGGCTGGACTTTCTCTCGCGCTGGGCGGCTCTCCTTATGGGGCGCACTCCTTGCACGTGGGGCTCCCCTATGCGGGGGACACCACTGCGTGGCGCGGCACTCCTTGTGCGCATCAGCACTGCGCATGGGCCAGCTCCACACAGGTCAAGGAGGCCCGGGGTTTGAACCGCGGACCTCCCATGTGGTAGACGGACGCCCTAACCACTGGGCCAAGTCCGTTTCCCTACTTCTAATAACTGTCAAACTATAGCTAGCAAGTATTTTCTTTATAACATAATTAAGGTGGAGTGGTTGACAATATCAATAACACTTAGAAATCATCTTCTTATCATTATATACTACTACATGAGAGTCAGGTATAAATACAACCAGAAGAAAACTCCTTGCAGCTAAAATTTACACTTGATATAATGAGTCAAAATTATTTCAATCTATTTATATAGTGGAACTGGGTAAAAACAGTAATAGTTGCTATTGAAGTTGTTCTAATTAATATAGGAACAGAGTTTTAAACGTTATGATTTCTTTGGATTCTCAGTTGGTGTTAGGGAGAATTTCCCCACATTTGGAGGGAATTGGCAGGGAGGGTTTAGTTTATTACCTCTCCTTCCTTATTCATTCTGAACCAACTGGGAACAGTCACAATATACTAGATCTGGATAAAGAGAAGCATCAGCTTTATTATCCCCAAGTACAGCACTTCTGATACAGTGACTTGTAGAGTTCAACCTCTGTGTTTTTCCAGAAAGACTTTAGGACTGCCTGGCTGTAAAATGTGGTTAAACAACAAACGTTGAACACACTTACCTAGCCAAAGTAGAGAGGATATCAGCCTTCCCAATACCCTGTCAAGAGAAGGAAAGAAAGAGCAGCAGAAGGAAGAGCTGTAAAAGGGCAAACTCTGTGCCCTAAGACAGATGTACTTTCAACAGAAAAACAACAGGAGAAAAAAGAAAAGTGCTCTCTTGAAGGCACGTAGGATCAAGAGAAAGTAAGAGTTAATTTAAGAAAGAGTCTGGCCTAACAGAAGCAGAGAACTTTTCCTAAACTGTGCTAGTCACAAGACATTCTGTTTTCCATGGGGTGAGAAGGGGATGAAAATGATCTTTCAGGGGGTTTCCCCTTGAGGAACAGAACAGCCGTTCCCTCTGCTCAATGAAAACATAAGGTTTTGAGCAATAAGGTCAATGAATGAGACATTAAATATGTCCTGACTGTGATGGTTAAGTTCATGTGTCAACTTGACTACATTATGGTGTCTGGTTGTTTGGTCAAACAAGCACTGGCCAGATTGTTACAGTGTGGGTATTTCCTACATTTAAATCATTAGCCAGTTGATTGCATCTATCACTGGTTATATCTCCAACCAACAAAGGAGATTGTCTTCAGCAAGGAGAAAAGTCTCCTTATCCAATCAGTTGAAGGCCGTAAAGGGAGAACTAAGGATTTCAGCAGTCAGAAAGAATTTCTATCTCTAGTTGAGACAGCCAGGTTCTTCTGGGAAATTTATCGGCCACTTCCTTGAGTTTCCAACTTGCAGCCTGCCCTATGGAATTTGGACTTGCCAATCCCACTGTTGTGTGAGCCAACTGCTATAATAAATATCTTAATATTTACACATACTCATAAATATCCCGTTGTTTCTTTTTTCTGGAGAACCTGATAAGTACACTCACGCTTTTAGTCCTTGTAGAATATTTGCAAATCAACTCCTTTTAGCCTCCTTTATAAGCCTTCTTTTTAATGGGGCACATGGTTTCCTGAGAAATGACTACTAAGAGGAATCAGGAAAGGGACAAGAAACAGAAATTACTGAACAGTCTCAAGAAGGATGACAGAAATTGGACAGATTTTTCTGGAAAATTAAACACAGAACGTGGCTTCATAACTATCTTTAGGATTATAAATTGTAATCTAAGGAAATAAAGAAAGAAGAAAAATAGAATTAAAATATAACAGAAATTTTAATTATTTATAATATGGTTTAGAAGGAATTATGAGTCAAATTCCACATGTAGAGGGAGGAGAAGTGTGTATAAAGATGTCCTGCCATTGTTTATAAATTCTATACATTATCCAGTTGTTATATATTTCTTAAAAGCCTCTTACTAAAGATAAGTGTCACTATAAATGCAAATAAGAGAAGCTGTGCCATGAAAATAATTCTTATACTGCTCATAGTCTTAAGTTTAATAATTGAATCATTTGAAGTATTCAAGTAGACCTACTTAAAAGAAAAACATGAAAACAATTAAGTAGAAAAAGTTACATACTTATAAAAGTAATTAAACTGTTATTTTTATATTGACCTTGATTGAAATCAAAGCATCGTTCAAGAATGATACCAGCATGAGATAAGAGCACATTATTCCAAATTAAACTTTAAATGCAAAACTGCATTTTCTCTCAATTTTTCTCTTCTAGCATTGTGTGAAAGATAATACTAGATTAAAATGCTGAATAAATATACTGCTCATATCCAACTACTTGTCTGAAATAAGATGTACTCTTGGTTTATATTCAATTGAGGAAAATGTAGTCTCATTTTCCTGTTTGCCTGGCTTAATACTTGGCTGCAGCAGAAATTAGGCAGTAGGTAGAGTATGTGATTTTTTTGTTGTGTTGCCTAAACATTTTACTTCAAAAAGATTGACTGTCCATATCCCACAGGCATTATTATTTCAAGGCAGATGTCAAATTTTGTTCAACACCTTTATCATTCTAAAAAGTATTCTGGATATTGTTAATGGACTAAAATTAGGTAATATTTAAAACTTTTTAATGGGAAGTACATGGGTTCACAGTATTTGTGCAACACGTGCTCCTGCTTCTAAAGTCTTTGGGGGAATTTTTATTGATTGATATATGCCATTCTCCGAACATTTTATTTTCTTCACCAGTTGACTTAGTTATATAGTCATGGTAATGTTATTTTTTCATTCAACAAGAATTTATTAAAATTGTGAAAGGATGCAAACACTGCACAGGGTACTAGAAAAAGATGCGGTGCCTGCACCACAGAAGCTATGGTCTAAGTGGAGGAAAGGACAATGTAGAAATAAACTCTAGAACAAAGGAGGGCAGAAACAATGTGCCACGAATGTCCAGGCCTGGGAGTACTTAATATTGTTGGGGTGAGGAATGAAATGCTTTGATAAAGACTTAAGTTCACAAGAAGCACAAAGAAAATGGCATTCCAAGAGGGAAGGACTTAAGCAAAGGTATTTAAGGATATGGTTTGATCCAGGAGCAGAAAGTAATTCCACCTAGATTAGAAAAAAGTTTGGGAGAGAGCAATATGTATTATTCTGAGATATCTGACTTTATCCTACAGACTAAAGGATCTGTTAAAAATTAAAATAGGGGAGATAAGTTGTGGCTCACGTGGTTATGCCTGCTTCCCACATGGGAGGTCCTGGGTTGAGTTCCTGGTGCCTCAAAAAAATCAAATAACAAGCAAAAGAAAAAAGAGGGGGTGGTGGGTATATGGGGACCTCATATTTTTTGAATGTTACATCAACAAAAAAAAAAAGACAAAAAAAGAAGTTAGGGATTTAAAAAAAAACAAGCAAAACAAAAACCAAAAAATAACTCAGGGGAGCCAATGTGGCTCAGTGGTTGAGTGCCGGTTTCCCACATATGAGGTCCCATGTTCAATCTCTGGCCCCTCAAAAAAAAAATTTTTAAATAGGAAATAGTATAGTCAGATTTATATTTGATTAAGATAAACTTGATGGTCACATGTTGGGCAAAATTTATAAGAGATACACTCATGTAGCTATATCAGAAGATGGGTTGAACTAGCATTAGAAATGAAGAGAAATTATTCAAGAATAGAAAATTCTAATAAAATATGGTATGTATACATGATAGAATATTATTCAACCACAAGAAGAAATGAAGTCATAATGTATGTGACAACATGGATGAAACTGGAGAACTTTATGTTGAGTGAAGCAATCCAGGCACAAAAGGACAAATATTGTAAGATTTCCCTATTATGAACTAAATATAATGAGCAAACTCATGGAGTGAATAGCTAGAATATAAGTCACCAGAGAACAGACTGTTGTTAGAGAATGGAGAGATGAAGTTTAATCTGTGCAAAATTGGTAAAAAGTTGTTTGTAAATATTTGGAAGTGAACAGAAATGGTGAAAGTATATCATAGGATCTTTAATTAGTAGCACTAGCATATGGGTGTGATAGTGGGCTTTTTTTATGTTTTGTGTTCTTTTTATTTTCTTGGAGTAATGAAGATGCTCTATTGTTGATTTGGGGTGAGGAGTGACAGCTCTATGATTGTACTGAATGTCATTGGTTGTACACTTTGGATGGATTGTATAGTTTATGAACAAAAATTACTAGGGTACATTGAGGTAAAAATATGCAAAATATAAAATATGGGCTATAATTATCAGTAATCCTTTGATGATGCTTTTTCATAATTTGTTACAAATGTTTCACAATAATGCAAGATATTTGTGGTAAGCCCTCAATGATTTTATTCATGTTTGCTTTGTAAATTTGCAACTTTTACTATACATTGTTTATGTATGTTCATATATGAATGATATACTTCAATAAATTGTTTTAAAAATGAAAAAAAAGAATAGAATATTCAGAATCTAGCTCAGTTCAGCATCTAGTATATAACCCTCTGAGGGATGCAATAAATGCTACTTGAATAAAAGAAAGAAAAATTACTGCATAGAATTGGATATCAAATGTAAAATTGTTAGAACTTTTAAGATGATGGACTTATAGTTTATATTTGTAGATTCTTTTCTTTTCACTCTTTATTTATAGCAGGGAGATATCAAACTATGTTCCAAATGTTCATATTTGTAGATTTATAAAAAGTTGTTTTGTTTTCTGCTTCTGAAGTTCTGTGTTATAGTAGGAAGATGCCTTTTAGGGCATGCCTGGGATGCTGCTGTTGAGCTTGGTTACCAAGGGGTACAGGCATTAAGTCTTCCTTTTTGTTGATGAGCCCAAAATGCAATTCAGGGAAGTTATAAGAAAAGATTTCACAATTTGGGTTGGGAGATTATGGGAACAGGACACTGCCTCTATTCTACATCACTCCCAAGGTACCAAACAAGAAGGTATTATGAAACTGGATTAAACTGGGACTCATGCAACATCTTGAGCATGTATTAAAAAGTGAAAACCCACATTGCCAGTCCCCTTTGCTTTGCTAACTTTTCGCACTTTCACACAGCTCCTCCCACCTTTGAATATACAATGTAACTTACCTAGTTTTCAAAATTCAGGGAGTTTAATATTAATACCATACTTGTATCTAATCTACAGGCTGTTTTCTAAGTTGTCAATTATCCCACTAATATCCTTCAAAAAATGTATTTTCCGATTCAGGAGAGATCCAGGACCTCATATTGGACTTAATTAACATGTATTTTTTAGCCTCTTTTGGACTTAATTAGCATGTATTTTTAGCCTCTTTTGATCTGGACATGATATGTTTTAGTCTTTATATTTCATGACATTGATATTCTTGAAAATTGTAGGACACTTATTTTATAGAATGCCCATAAGTTAATGTTTGTCTAATGTATTCTTGAAATTAGAATAAGATAACCCAGTTTTGCATGAAATATGACATGAGGCATATTATATCCTTAAAGTATCACATTCTGAGATACATAATATTAATTCACAATTTGGTTAAGGGGTTATCTAGTTGCTAGATAGTATGGGATTTTATATCAAGATAATTTTACTTTTAGAATTAATACATAATTTATAGAGGGCAAATATCTTACCCTCATCAAATTTAATCAACCCAAAAGATGCTAAATGTAATGAGTGGTTCTTACCCAAATCAATTTTTTCCTATCATAATTGTAAAATAGTGATTTTCTACTTCCATTATTTTTATTTATTAGTTGATGTTTCATTATAAGGAAGAGTTCTCCATCTGTTCTCCCATTTATCTAATATCTATTATCAATTCATCTATTTCTATGTATCAATCTATCTCAATATCTATCAATCTACAATCAGTGTGGAATCATGGATTCTTATCTTGTTCAAAGGACTAGAATCCATTAATGTCCTTTTTTTTCTTTAATTTTAAGACTTAAATTTTCCCTTAGTCAGCCACTAATAGCCTCTTCAAAGCTGGCTTCTGTGTATTTTTGACATGCTTCCATTATTTCCTTTTTTATCATTTTCTCTTCTTTGGGGGGGGGGGTACTTCCATAATTTCTGGTACACAAAGTGTTTTCAAGATCACTTTGTACCTTATGTGCCACAACACTTAAACCACCAGCCTGATTGTTAGTGAGGAATGGTATTTAGACACCAATATTCAGACAGTGTGGGTGTATTCAATGCTACCACATTGTCATTTGCTTCGAGGCACTGTTAATGGATACACCCAGGAAATTCTACACACACATACACAAGCCAACTTCTTATATTGTTTTGTTTTGTTTTTGCATTTGGTGAATAAATTTTTGAGCACTGCTGTACCACATGGAAAATGGTTTACATTATAGTTTACACTTTCCCCCAGTCTACCCAGTGGGCCATAGCAGGACATACAATGTTCAGCAACTGTCCCTGCAGTACCACCCAGGACAACTCCAAGTCCTGAAAATAACCCCACATCATATCTCTTCTTCCCTCTCCCTACCCTCAGCAGCTACCTGGCCACTTTCTGCACATCAATGCTATATTTTCTTCCATTACTAGTCACAATAGTTCCATAGTAGAATATCAGTAAGTCCACTCTAATCCATACTCTATTCCTCCATCCTGTGGACCCTGGGATGGTTATGTCCACTCCACCTCTATATCGAGAGGAGGCTTAGATTCCACATGGATGATGGATGGAATTCTCCTGTTTGCAGTTGTAGGCACTCTTGGCTCCCTGGTGTAGTGGTTGACCTTCTTCACCTCCCTGTTAGCTGGCTGGGGTAAGTCCAGTAAACCAGAGGATAAGAGTTGCAAGTCTGATTTGAGGCGCAGGGCCTGGCTATCACATGGACAGTCCAGAGATTCAGGTCCCCTGAATATACACCAAACCCCAGCACCAACCACAGGTCCGGTAAAAGTAACAGAGGAAACTTGTGAACAAAGATCACATCTGAGTCCAACTCCATCACACTCAAGAACACAAACTCCAAAATAGTGCCAACTGACATGGCACTGAACTCCATCTGCCATGACCATAGAACCTGTGGGTCTCTGTAGCCCTCAGAAGAACCAATACCTGGGCTTGTATCTACTTTGGTCATCTCTATAACCCTGCTGAGGCGTGCATAAGGGTGACCCCTCTGATGACCTCCTGACTCTTTTTCAGAGACTCATAGACTTATAAACTCATTTGTCCTTTCCATTTCCCCCTTTTTTTCAAGGTCAAAAAGCATTTTTAACACCTGCTAATACATGCAGGTTGAGATATTCTGCTGTTCTGAGTTAACTCTTTTATTCAAGGTCATTTTCTAGTTACATCATCAGCTGGTACTTGATAGTAATCCCTCGGTGACAGGGAGGCTCATCCCAGGGAGTCATGTCCCACACTGGGGGAAAGGTAATGCATTTACATTCTGAGTTTGGCTTCAAGAGTGGCCACATTTGAGCAACATAGAGGCTCTCAGGAGGTAACTCTTAGGCACCCTGAAGCTCTAGGCCTAATTCTTATTTCAGGTGCACAGGCTCACAGGCATAGTCATTAGTATCAAGGGCTCATTGTTGGACCATCCTTCTTTATTGGTCTTAGCCATTGCACTTGGGGGATTGTTGCTGTTCCATTGGGGAATGTGATAGAGCTCCCCTGGCTAGGAACTCAGCACTCCCTCAGTTGTTGTTTTTAACTGTAACCACTATGAAAATATCCAAACATTTTTATGTACCTTTTATACATGCCCTGGAGAACTCAATAATACCCCACACCAGTTTTCCTCCCCTGCCACAGCTGAACCTCTCTGTGGTACAAAACGTCTTAGACAATGAAGCCTAATATAGTGCTAGGTTCCATTGATAGTAAAATGGAATATAGTGATGGGGTTGAAGGTTAGATATGGAATTTATATTGTTTCCATTTTTCTAATTAGTTTCATTTAATTAATTACTCTATCAGATAATTGATAAATTATTTTATACTGATTTTATTTAAAAATGATTTTATATCCTTATTTACTTTTCCCCTCTTGGCCTCCTGAAGTTTCCTATTTCTACACAATTATTACCGAGTATCTATTTCTCTTTTGAATTTCTGCTTTATCCTTGCTTGTTAGCATTGCATAAATATTCATAGTTGTTAAATCTTAATTGTAAATTGTGGTTTTAGCATAAAAAATGTTCCTTCTTGGGGAATGGATGTAGCGTAAGTGGTTGAGCACTTGCTTCCCTTTTACAGGGTCCAGGTTCAGTCCCCAGTATGTCCTTAAAAAAAAAAAGTCCCTTCTTTATCTCACCAAATGCCTTTCCCCTCCCCCTTATTTCTTATTTTTCAGGTATCTCCTCTCTTTACCCTAGTATGTCTTTGTCCATTCCTTTATTTTTACCCTTTTTTAATAATTTGGTTTCAGATGTTCTCTTGTATACATATAGAGTTAGATTTTCCTTTATGAGCTAGTCTGCAAATTAGTTTTTGAATAGGTGACTTATGCTCACATACAATTACTGATATGACTTGATATGTTTTGCCTCAAACCTGTTATATATTTTTATCCTATAGCTAATATGTGTATTATGTTATATTTACTGTGTTTCCCTTCAATGCTATGTATCTTCTTTGATTTGGGATTTAGGAAGGTTTAAACTTATTAAAATGAAAATTATCTTTGTATTCATACCTTTAATAGGGCCCTTAAGCCACCTTTTTAAATGTAAAGATTCAATGCGGAACAGCAGAATATACCTGTCTACATATAATAACATGACTTCGGTAAGCGGTTTGACCTAATGTAAGGGGGAAATGGAAAGGAGAAATGAGATTATAAGGCTGTGAGTCTCTAAAAAAGAGTCTGGAGGTTGTCAGAAGGAATACCCCTATGTACAACTGAACAGAGTCTAAGAGACAGATAAGGTAGATACAACCCCAGGTATTGGTTCTTTTGAGGGATAAAGAGACCCACGGATTCAATGGTCATGGCAGAAGGGGTTCACTGCCATGACAGATGGCCCTTCTTTGGAGCTGGTGTTTCTGCGTGATGGAAATGGACTCAGAGGGGATCTCTTTTCACAAGACTTGCATGCTACTTTATTGGAATTGTAGCTGGTGCTGGGTTTAAGATATATGTAGGGGATTTGAATCTCTGGACTGATAATATGACACCCAGGCCCAGAGCCTCAACAGACTTCAGCTCCTACACTTTGATTTATTGGACTTACTCCACTCAGCTAACATGGAGTTGAAGAAGGTCAACCACCACAACATGGAGCCTAGAGTGTCTACAACTGGAAGCGGGAGGAGTGCATCCAGTACCCATATGGAATCTAAGCCCTCACTTGACATAGATGTGCAATGGACACAACCAATCCAATGTCCACAGAGAAAATGTGGAATGGGTGTGGGAATGGTAGCCATGGTGGCTGCTGGGTGTGGGGAACGGGAGGAAGAGATGAGATGTGGAGGCGTTTTCAGGACGTGGAGTTGTCCTGGATAGTGCTTCACGGACAATTACGGGACATTATAGATCCCCCCAGGGCCCACTGGATGGAACGTGGGAGAGTCTGGGCTATGATGTGGACCATTGACTATGGGGTGCAGTGATGCTCAGAGATGAACTTACCAGGTGCAATGGATGTGTCATGATGATGGGAGAGAGTGTTGCTGTGGGGGGAGTGGGGGGCGGGGGCGGTGGGGTTGAATGGGACCTCATATTTTTCATAATGTAATTTAAAAAAATAATAATAAATAATTAAAAAAATAAAATTAAATTAAAAAAATAAATAAATAAATGTAATGTATTTTCTATCAGCATTTTCAATTTAAATTGCATTCTTTGACCCTATCTATTATTTATACAATAATTAATATTCATATCCTACTTTTCCCTTTCTCTCTCCTTTCTCTCCCATTTTCAGTTTCATTCTTTCTACTTTGTGAGAAATATAATGCTTATATATAATTCTTTCACCATGTCCTTACTCCAATGTCCTTACTCCAATTGTATATCTAAAATTAAATGTTCTAAAAATTCACTATTGCTGATGTTTTCCAGGATGGAGATCATCCTCTAAAAGATTATTCAAGAAGATTTCTATGCTCTTGACTATTGAGGAATAGGTTGGGTAGATATAAAATGCTTGGCCCATGCTATCTTTTCTTAAGTTTCTTGAAAAGCCTTTTGTACTATTGCATTGCTGTGACTAATATGCTCTTGAGTTATCTGGTGCCAGTCTTGCTACTCTTAAAAATAATAGTTATTTTGTATGGAGGCCTTGTGGAGTTTTTATTTGTCCTTATAAAGTGTTACAGATATTAGTTTAGTTCCATTTGTTGTTATGTACTTTAAGATATTCCAGTTACATATATACTAGATCTTCTTTGTATGACCTCCATTTCAACCACTTTTTCTCTGACCATTTTTCTTTTTCTTTTTTTGTCACGTTTATATGCATGGTTCTTTTCTTGCTTTCTTTAAATGACCCTTAATAAATTTTCATCAGTTATATTATTCCTTAGGAGTCTTGAAATTTAACCTTCATTTCTGATATTAAGTTTACTTTTTAAAAATTTTCTTTCCTTAAATCTATCAATTCTCATTGTACTTCACACTTCTCATGTGTTTGTTTCTTCTACTTTTGTTCTTAATTTTTGAATTTCTAATTCCATTTTTTAGTATACCTAAATGAATATGTAAGGCCATTTAATTCAATTGAGATTGTTTTTTAAGTTTTGTTCCCTTTTGATTAGATATTTAGGAAAAATTTCAACAGCGAAAATGCTTTCTATTTTTTTTCGTAGCTTGATATGGAATTACTCTGATTATTTTCTTACAATTTTATATTGATAATCTCCCTTCTTGCCACTAAACACTGCATTAACAACTTTGCAGCCCTGAAGGGGGTTTCAACAGTAGCTATTGGAATTTTGTGTTATTTCCCTAGGTACAAGTAACTTAAAATTCACAATATTCTCTATGTACATTCATAGTATTCTCTGACTCCTAATACTTCTGAAGACTACTTTTTTAATGTGTGTGTCTTCAAGCTTGTTCATATGCATACATTTCCATATATGTTTATGCATTTGAAACAGTAATGTATATTTAATTTTTATTCTGCTTTTCCACTTGGCCTTATATCATATTAATTACCCCATATTTCCATAAACTTTACCCTGCCTTTGCAAGTTTTAAAACTTTTTAATATAGCTTTCTATTTATAGAAATCACACTGATTTAGAAATATTACAAAGTACAAAAAATAGCTATGAAGCTGGAAAATTAATTCCATCTCCCAGAGGCAAACACTAATAGCATTTTTTTCCTTCCAGAATATTTTTCTACACATAATAATGACAGAGATGATACTGCACCTCTTTCACCCTGTTCTTTCGACATCTTGCTCTTTAGACTTAAGTGTGTTTCATAATCATTTTGCTATGTAATTTAAATTATTCATAATCATCATTTTCCATAGCTTTCCTAAGCTACACCATATGGACATTCTCCTACTGTTGATTGCATTTTCATTATTAGCAAAAATTCTACAGTGAACATCTTTGTGAATAAATTTGCATGCATATTTCAAATTAATTCCTTAGAAAATATTTCTAAAAGGGAAGTATAAACCCACAATGTCATCATTACTAAATGTTAAATTTTGATTCATTATCAATTGCTTGGAAGTATGACTTTAAGTGCTCCCTTCTAAAGGTGCAGGGTGGTAGGTACACTTTTGTAGTATGTATGTATTTGAAATTACTTATTCCTGCCTTTGTTTATAAGTAATTTGATGTACTATCAATTATTGGGCCATGTTTTTAAGAAATTTTCTATACTCCATAGATATTGCTCCATTAGTTTCTCTCACTTAATAGCACAGATAGTCTTAGAGCAGCCTAAGTTTCATTCCCTTGTTGATTTACCTCCAAATGACTCAGAAATTTATATCTCTACTCCAGAGTACTTCTTTGAGCACTAAAGTCATATGTGCACTATTCAACTTATTGTCCCACTGATATTTCCTAGGCATCTCAGTTTTAACATGCATCTCAAACTTAACAAGCCTCACAAACAGAGCCTACAGAAACACACACACACACAAATACACTCAAACCTGTACAGTTTAGCGCACATACTTGACTATTCATCTAGCAAATTAAAAGTTTGGCCTCAGTTTGCTTCTTCTCCTCAAATCTCATATTCAATATCTCAATAAGTGTGTTAATTGTACCTTCAAAGCATAACCTAAATCTGTTTACTTCTCTTCATCTCCAACTTTAAGACACTGGTCTGCTATATACTCCTTGGAATAATACAATAACTTCTGAAGCAACCTCCTAGATGTTCCTTTCCCACCGAAGCAAAAGTGATATTTTTGTTATAAAGTAAGTCTGATTTTGTCAATCCCTAGCTTAAAATCATCCTATAGTTTCCAATGTTTATGAAAATAAAATCCACAGTCCTTGCCCTGGACTTCAAGGTCCTACACAATCTGTCTTTCTCTTCCTCCCTGACCTGTGGCATCCTCTTTTACTTGCTTAGTACATTCAAAATATAGATTTTCAATTTCTGGAATATATCAGCTTGTTCCTATCTTAGGACCTTTTCAACAGCTGTTGTTTCTGCCCAGAATGTTCCTGAATGTCCCTGTCCCAGACTTTTCCTGTTGATTTTTCTTATCTCCATTTAAAGGCCTTCTTCTCAGAGGGGATTTCCCTGAGCACTGACCTTAAATGACCTCTACTCACTTTCTCTCACATCATTCCCTCCTATGGTGTTGATCACAGCACTTAATATTCATTTCTTGTTTTATCTATTCATTTGTTATCTGTCTCTCTTACCATGGAAAACAAACTTTTCCATAGCATCAAAGAGCAATTGATAAATAAATTTAGATTAAGCAACATGTTAGAGGCTTGCAATAATTAACAAGCTGTAGCTCAGTTTCCTCTGATATGCTTTGGGGAAAGGCTAACCCATTCCCCATAAGCTTACATGTCTAAGGGCATGGCACTTCCCCACAGGTTAAACAAAGAAACCACATAGAGACAGGAGTAAAGGGAAATGGAAACCTTCCCTACTTGCATATCACAGGGAGATAAAATCCCTACAGATCAAAGAAACATCTGCTCCTTCAGCATTCCAAGAAACCATAACTCCCTAACCCACTGTCTTCTAGTCACTATCAGGGAAAATTTTCACCTCTAGGGCTTCCTATTGGCCCCTGCACCTCAACTCGGACCCTCAACCCTCTCCCACCAACTATCATTTCCCTACATAGGAAAGTTCTGTATAAATTTAAATCCACCCCCCTTCCAGGAGCAGACTGAAGTCTGTTCTTCAGACCCCCTCTGTTGGGAGAGCTTCCCAATAAATTATTTCTCTGCCTGTGGTCATATCAATCTCTGTGTCCCAGTGAGTGTCGTTTTTCTCCAACAAAACATGTATTTTCTTTATATTGTAATTTTATAATGTTTATTTAACATTATAAACATATAAAGTTTATTTAAACATGTCGCCCAACCTCCATAGCTCTTAACTAATCCATCAACATTTCATTAATTTGTCCTTTCCTTCTTTCTCATCCTTGTAATATCAATGTTTTAACTTCCTATTGTAATCACATATGTGTAACTCAAAATTTCCAATTTCAACCACTTGCAACTATACAATTATGCCTTATCAATTACATTCTCAATATTGTGCTGCCATCACCGACATCCACTTTTAAGACTTGATTGAGAGGATTGTGCATCTCAAAATGCAATGTGTCAGTGTCTGTATCCTTGCCCACTTTCTGACCAGTTGTTTTATGGATGTTAAAATCTAATTGCACAACAAAACTGATTGGTGTTGAGGTATATTGTACTCTGGATCACTCAAGGAGCTACATAGTATGAAAAAAGATAGCTGCTCATATTTCTGGTATGTCAATACCTTTACTTATTCGGGGGGAAAAGGACAAAGATAGGGAAGTAAGAAAATTTTCCTTCGTGATTTCAAATAAGGCAATCAGATGTGTGCCACTGATAATGTGCTTCAATACAGTTCTTCCTCCAGCTTGAAGGTTAGGGGGAAAATCTTCCTAACTATTGGCAATAAGTTGTCTCTTCCTCCTAATTTTCAGTATCGTAAATTTGAATATTTTCCCTTGTTTTCACATATATTTTTTATTATAAAAATTGTAGATTTACAGAAAATCATACAGAAAATAGAGTTCCCCTATATTGCCCTATCAACAACTTGCATTAGTGTGGTACATTTGTTTCAATTGAAAGAATATTATACCTGTATTTTTAACTCTAATCCTTGGTTTACACTAGGGTTTCCTGTTTCTGTTGTACAGTCCTATGTTTTATGGGACATTGAAAGAGCCACTTTTGGGTATGCCAGCCTGAGAAAGTTTTTAACATGCAATCCTCCAGCTCTTTCTTAGACAAAGCAACATTAGCCCAAGATTTCCATTTGAATAGTGCTTTAGTGTGAGGTAGGCTGTACAGTTAATTAAGAGGATACACTTTCTTCAGGAAAGAAATATTTTCCATCTTAATAGAGAAATGTGATTTACCAATTGCTAAGACTAAGAATATTCAAGAGTAGTAATGAATCCTAAAATCAAGTGACAATAACAAAATAATTTTAAACTCCTGATGTGATGCAGATTTGAGGATCTCGCATCACTAACATTTATTTCGATGAGTAACTCCAAGGAGAAAATATAATATTTATTCAATGATGACATTTTATGAAAACATACACACATATACAGTCATATATGCATACACACACTCATACTACTATGTGGTAGCACAATTCTTAGATTGGTAAAATTGTCTTGCTTTTAAAGCTAGATAAAAATCTAAACTGTCCAATAACTAGCCACTATCCATATATGGCTATTTAAATTTAAATTAAATAAAATTAAAGATTCAATTCCTAAGTCAATTATTTTATATACTCAATAGTCAAAAGAGGCTAGCAGTTACTAGATTGAAGGGCATAGATATATACCATTTCCATCTTGCAGAAATTTTTATTGGACAGTGCTGATCTAGAATAAAATAGTAATTTATTATAGAGTGTTTATAAATTGCTCTGAACTATCAAATCCACATTTGCCATCTCAAATATTTTATTTTATTTTTATTTTTACTTTTAAATTTATTATTTATTTTCACTTTATTTTGCTTTATTTTCCATTTATTTGCCAACTACACTTAATGGAATTGTGATCTTCCTAAATATGCCATTTCAATTGAATGTTTGGAGGTTCTTGGGGTTATGTGTACTAGGTCCTTTGATATCATTCCATTCCTTAAAGAGACTATAGAGTAAGATCTTCCTCAGTTCTCCTTCCTCATGACTAAACATATCCTGGTTCTTAAATCATTTATTAGAGATGTAGTTTCTGCATGTAAAAACTCACTCTTATAATAAATATTGCACTAAAGTTAAACACAGATCTGCACTGCAGAAGTACACAGTTCAGGACAAAGTATAGTTAATTCTGTAAACCTGGTATTATCTGCAATACAATTACTTTAAATCTAGTAATGTAGCAACAGAGTAATTTAGCTATTTGAAAAGAGCAAGAAGAGCTGGGAGGCAAAACTGAAATCTAGCCCAAATTTTATTGATTACAAGCTCTCTTCTGAGGGCTAATTTTTGTAGTTCTAAAATTGGCCTGAGCTATTAGCTTCCTAGACAAATATCTCAGACTGGCTTAAAAATAACAGGAATATATTATCTCATAGTTCTAAAGGCTAGAAATCTGAAATCAAGATGTGGGCAAGTATACAAAAATTAACTGAAGATGGGTCAAAGATCTGAATACAAGAGCCAAGACCATAAAGCTCCAAGAAGATGATGTAGGGAAGCATCTACAAAATCTTGTAGTAGGAAATGGTTTCATAAACTATAGACCCAAAGCAGAAGCACTGAAAGAAAAAAAATAGATAAATGGGATCTCCTCAAAATTAAAAACATTTGCAGTTCAAGGAGTTTGTCAAGAAAGAGAAAAGTTAGCCTACTCCTTCTGAAACTCAGTGGGGAGAAGCCTTCCTTGCTTCTTCTAGCTTCTGGTGTATGCTGCAGTTCTCAGGGTTCCTTGGCTTAAGGTGCATCACTCCAATCTCTGGCCCTGTCTTCTCAGAGCCTTCTTCCCTCTGTCTGTGTCCCTGTACCTATTCTCCTCTTAGAAGAGCACCAGTCACTGGATGACCTCATCTTAATAGCACAACTGCAATAATTGTATGTCCCAATAAGGTCCCTTTCTCTGGTTCTGGGGGCTAGACTTTTGGGGGGACACAATTCAACTCATAACGGTTATTCTACTGAAATATGGAAAGTTATCTGCAGAGCATTACTTTTAAGGCTCTGATGACTTAGAACACACTGATAATAGTGTTTTTGGTATTCATAGGTCCAAGAAACTTAAGCAAGTTTTATACAATCTTGTCAGCATTGCTTATTAATAACAGCGAGGTTGAAAATTTGTACCTGATCTTGCTGAGATCCCCAATGGGCTCTTTCATGGGGACTGATAACATAGCAAGAAATATGTCTACCGGACCAGCAGGGTAGAAGTCCTAGCTGATACTCCACTCTCATCAACCTGATTCCAAGTGTTTCATGCACACATTGGCTGTTCTTGATCTGAAAGAGAAAGCTCATCCCCGTACTGCCTTTAGAACAAGGATAGCTGTAGCCTGTCACTAGCTTCTCTGGATCACTTGCTAGGAGGCAGCCTTTGTCTGGGATGCATAAGCTTACTTTAATGCTCTTACTATATTGTATCCTTTTTCTGCAATAAGCCATAGGTTCATAGTTTTGTCATTTGAGGTCCTATAAATCTTTAGCAATCTAGCTCTGTCTAACTGCCACCATTATTACACTAGCTATGTAACCTTGGCAACTTTACTCAGTCTCTTCAACTTTAAAATGGCCAGGCTAACAATACTTATAAAGTTTCTGTGAGGAATAAATAACACTTTGTATATAAAGTAGATAGCCAGGACCTGAGATAAATAAATATGTAATAAACCTAAACTATTGTTTTGTGTTGATGATGATAATGACAATAAGGCCTCGAATGTTTTTAACCTAATTCACTATTATCTCATACTTTCTTAGCACCATACTTATGTATCTGATTTTTTAGATCCTAATGTCTTATAAGTTTGGAAATCTGCATTCTTTTGAAGAAGTTCTAGGCCCTCCAATCATCTACTTACCATATTTTTTCTACACTTACTAGGTAATCTCATTTCTTGCATCTTCAAAATCAGATGAAGTGGACCAAACATTTTTTTATCTTCTTTCATATTTTTTATTGGGCTTAGGTTAGCCATTTTCCACTGTCTTCCTGTATGTTAGCACATAGCTGAGTCCCTTGAAACTTGGGGAAATCTGACAACTCAGTAACCTCCTCCATCAATTTCCTGTTTCCCTTGATTCTGTTTTTCTGCTTCTATTTTATATCATTACCCAAAATGCAAGCAACTATGGCTATATGTGCTCTTATCCTCTTACATTCGAAAGCATTTCTCTCCATACTTGTGATTTCCTAAATGCTTCTGCCCAAGAGGATCAAATTTGTGATGCCTTCCTGAGTGTCTCATATCCTAGAGCAATTTGTTAAGCTTTAGGTTATAACCCATATATCCCTGTTGATATCCCAACCACTATTTATATAATATAATAGAATTCTATAGAATAGACAGATTAACATAGGAAATTTCAGAGTATATCACAATTAGGAAGAGTAAATATTGTTTTGGGAAGACATTTATACCATTTATATATGTGTGTGTGTGTGTGTGTACACGTGTGAAGGCAAGCATGCAAAAGTTTGGCTCTCAGAACTGGCCGCCTCCGAGGTCTGAGGCACGAAATACGCCTCCCTTGGTTGGCCCTTCCGGACGAGGTCTGCACCTACGCCTCCCCGCAGGGGAAACTCACGCAAGCCCCCTCACACCACCTCCGTCTGGGCCAATCTCAGGGCCTCCTACCTCGTAAAGACACGCCTGCTCTCTTCCACCTATCAGCGAGCTATCCAGCTCAGCCCTCTCAAATTTAAGCTCTCCCTAGTAACTACTGACCAGCCTAGTAGACGAGTTCTGCTTCTATGCCCTTATAAGGTAACAACAGCTAATCTAGCCTATCAGAACCCAATCACCCTCCACCAATCCCCTCTCTTCATACTCTATAAAACTGCTTGTACTTCCTCAATAAAGTAGACCTGCACCATCCGCCTCGTCTCTGCAGTTGTCCTTCGAGTCACTGTGCGTCCTCTCACGCCTGCGCCTCCCCACCCCGAGCCCCCTGTCTAGAGAAGCGGGGGCTCCTCACCTCACACGTGTATATGTGTGTGAGTGTAGTTCTGTATAGTGATGTGTGTGTTCTCTGTAGTGATGTATGATTAATGTCTTACTATAGATTACAATCATCATCATTTGTAAAAAACTGCTGTAGGGACCCTATAGATAAGAAGTGAAGGAAGCATTCTCCTAGATGCCATGCCATTCCTAGGCTGCTTCATTTACTTCCTAGGTCAAATGCCCTCCTTGGCTAAAGCCTTTGTGATTTTCTACTGATATCCTGATTCCACACCATATTTATGAAGGGCTTTAGCACTTCACTGATTCCATCCCTGCTCCAATTCCAGTCATCATTATGGGGAACATCTGATAAACAGTTTCTTGGCAACTTCAGCTTCTATGAAGTTAACCACCAGTTTTTTCCATCTAACCATTTCCATGATCACACCATTATCATTATTCTTGCTTTCTGGTTTTCTTAAACTCATTCTTTATTCTCTAACCCCATCCCTTATTTTATAGTTCTCTTTTGCTCTTATTATACATATGCTGAGACTTTAGTCTGATCTATATAACTCTTCCCTAAGTCTATCATTGTCCTCCAAACTCCTCTTCCTTCCTTGGCCAGCCTAGCATCCATGGTCATTACCTCTGTCTAGCTTTTGTCAATACCATCAACACCTTAGCCCTTCTGTCTCACCTTTCTGCACTGTTTATTCACCTTCCCATTTCCTCCTGTGCCCAAACAGTGAGTATTGATAAGCCAAATCACAAAATCTAACTGTGCTAAATTGGAATCATTAAAATATATCATCTTCCACCTAAGCCATGATCTCAAAATTGAATTACAGTCCTGTCACCTTTTCCTGGTCAGATCCCTGGGCTCAGCACAATATGCAATCAAGAACCTCTGGTCATGGAAAAATTATGTTTGATTGTTGTGGCTACCTGGGTACACTATGTGCTGAGGCAGATTCTGAAGCTGTAGTTGGGCTTGCTTGGGGAAAAAAGTTATTTGACTATCATGTGTGCAGAACAATTTTTTTTAATATATTTTTCCTTTACCCACAATGACAAAGACTCCAAAACTTCATTTTGAGCCTATACTCCTTCCCTTAAAACTATTTTCTTAAGAGAAAATCTCAGTTTTCTCTAAGAAACAAAGCATAAACTTGAGCTCTGTCAATTCCTTATTTAGAGAATGAATGTTTAAAACTAGATGCATATATTTGTTGTTTGATGGGGAAAAGGGGTAACTCCCCATTCTGTGAATTGATATCCAGGTCTGTCCTCAGCCTCATCTCCTCGCCTCTTAAGGAAAAATTTTCTTTGAAGTAACCTCAAATTTACTTATTTTTCCTTTGTCCATTGTACCATTTTCTGCATGAGATGAAAATGTTCAAGTTTACCATGTCTTTTAAAAACACTCCATTGACCTCTATTACCCACTGATTACCATAAGTGGTCTTTCTCCTCAAAGCTTAATATAAGTTCAATTGATATAACTCTAATTTAGATTATAAAATAATATTAAATTTGTCAAATCCAAGGGACCTCTTTTCAGTTCTCATCACTCTTGATATAGCTTGAGAATATAGCAAAAGGAGCCATGCAGTCTCTTCTTGAGGCATACTCAATTTCTGATTTCTCCAGTTCCACTGTTATCCATGTTATCTTTTTACTTTTCTAGTGACTTATTTTCAATATATTTAAAATATTTCTCTTTCTCTGCTCATACTTTTAGTATTTGTACATCCAATGGATTCTTTTGTCAAGCTTTATTTCTCCTACATTAAAGTGCTACCATGGATTTTTTTCAGCTATATTACTAGAGTCCAAAATTTATATCCCCAGCCTACGTATCTCTCCACAGCTCTAGACCCATGAATCCAACTACATTCTAAGTTTGAACAATGGGGAATTTTTATTTGAGTATTTTAATCTAAAAATGTCTGTTTAACTTGGTTTAATCCAAAACCTAGATGTTCCATAAGCATCTCAAATTTAACAATGATAAGAAATACTCATAATCTTTCACTGGCCAAATATCTATCCTTATGTTGTATGTTGGTGAATGTTACCACATACACCTATCTCCAAGCCAGTAACCAATAATTCACTATAAAATGCTTTTATTTCCTTTTTATTTCCATAAACAATTTTATTTCCATAAACAATTGATTACTAAATTCTATCAACTTTCCTCCTAAAGAGTTCTTTCTCACATTTTCCTCTCACCATTTCTAATGACACTGCCTTATATCAGGCTTTCTGTGCCTGCTAAACAGGTCTTGTTTCTCATGAAGATCTTTCCCCTTTGGACTTTTTAATGCTTTCTAATCACAGACGTATTAACAACCTTTCTAAATTTGATTCTCCAATTCTACAATGCAAAAATTGTTCTAGGATTCCTCTTTGTCTATAGATTAAAACAAAATAATCTGCTGTACATGCAAAACTTTTCTTATTTGACCTATGCAATCTATTGAAACTTACTGCTTCTCTTGATAGAACAAAGGGTACTACTTTCTCCCACCCATACATACCGTCCTCAACAATAATTCTACGCCTTTGCATAGTCTGTTGCCTCTCCCTGGAATATACTACCTTGTGTTGGACTGAAGGACAAATTCTGCTTCAAGTTGGCCTTAAGAGATATGTTCTCCAAAAGTTATTTTTGACCTCTGCCATCAGATTTGAGCTCTTTTAATCATGTTTTCCACTTGGAGATTTTACATCACTCTTCTGTAGCAATTATAGTACTTAAGCATAATTATTTCACTCCCTCTTGACCTACCTAAGGGTATGTATAAGTGCCTGAAATCTTTCTTGGCATATGGTAGATATTCAGTTAATGTAATTTAAAAGAATAAATGAATGATTCTCAAAGATAAAGCAGAGAGAAGCTAAATAGGGATGGAGTAGTTCTTATTTTCTATAATCCATTAATATTGTATCGTCTGCCCACAGCTATGAGTTATCTTTTCCAATTTCTATCTGTGAAAATAGACTAAATTTTTATTTTTATTTTTGATTTTCACAATTTATAATTTATAATTTTTTATTTTGATGGTAAAGATAGCATACTAACTACCAATAAAGTCAGAAAACTTAACAAAAACATCCTGAATAGTACTTATGATCACTTAAAAATTAAGGAGAATACTTCCATTAAATTATATCTAAAGATGGTTAACACAAATGGGAAAATAATTAATTTTTAATCATGCTATATATATATATATATATACAAGTTATATGTAATGCATGCTGTTCATATGATATAGTTATGATAATGGTCAGAGACTACTATTATGGAAAAAATTTTCGGTAAATGGTTTTTACTTTAAATTTGCTTATTTTAGAGTAAAACTCAGTCATGAATCAGTGAGGAGTTGATGTCTTCCCAGATTGATAAGGGTAGCTCTCTGCTCCAAATGCTGGGATGCCACAGGTTTCCACTTTGCCTTAATAGAGGCAACCAGGCTGTGGTGAGCAGTTTGAAACGCCTGGGTGTCACAAAACTTAGGCTTAGAGCAGAATTGATTCTTTCCAAGTAAACAATGTAGTTCGCCAGTATTTACTAGAGAAACACGATGTTATTACTTGTACTTTACGGCAATTTGTTTTCCAATGCAAAAGCGGTTCTTTCCTCATGCTTACCAAAAGGAGATAAGAGAAATAAAGATGGCTTCTGCTTTCTAGACAAAGAGTATTGATTGTTCAACAAACCAATAAAGATGGGTAAGTACTAGATGGAAATTATAACAGCACTATGATGATCTCTGTGGACAAAAATCAATAGAATAGGAATGGTTTTATAAGAGTATACAACCTTATTATTCTAATACCTCAGGTCATAAAGCTGAGGTATTTGAATGTGACATGAAGCTGAAATGACTAGGAAACCATGCTGGCCAAAATGATCGCAATGATTTCTTATAGTGCCTATCTCACCACCTCATGCTCACGCACAAGCTAAACACAATAAGCTCCAGCTACCCTGACTTCCATTCATATTCATTTCCTCCATTTGTTTCAATTCCTGAAATTTATTTTCATCATGATCCTTACCCTTGCTGTGTCTTCTTCCAGGGAGACTCTTCTCCCAGATCTCTCAACATTCAGGTTTCTGCTCCAAAGTCACTTTCTAAGAGATTTTCCTGACCACTCTAAATAAACTCTACATTCTACCCAGTGTCGGAGTCAGTGGCTAGCCCATTACCTTTGCATTTTCTTAAAAGCCTACTTACCTCTTTGTAGTTTTTGTTTTTGTTTACTTTCTGGTTCATGTCTCAGTATAATTTAAGCTGTGTTACCTATCGTATTCAGTAATGTCTTCCCCAGACACTGAAACACTATTTCGAAAAGAGTGTATACAAAATAAATATTTGTTGAATGAGTGGAGTGAATACATGGGATGATTAATTAATGCTCTTTTTTAATAACTATTTTTTCTGGTATATATGTCTGTCATCTTTCCCCCATCAGCCTGGAAACTTCTTGAGAGCAGGGTTAAAGGACAGTATCTTCATTGAAGGTGTCCCTTGTCCCCTTTCTCTACAAAAGGGATGATGTAGCTCGTCCCTTTAGATCTTTTCCATTTTTGATTTCAGGAACAAATGTTAACTCTTCGCGGAGGAAGAGACTTGTTACTTACAAGTTTTCATTGTTTTTTGTTTGTGTTTGGCCATTGGTAAGCTACATTTCTCTGTGGACATAGTAAAACAGATGTAAGGCATTGATACTAAGTTGCTTCACTTTCCCATCTGTTGCTCCACGAACAGGATTACCATATAAAAGTAATCTTACCCAAAAGAGAAAATGTTCTTCATCAGGAGAAGATTCTTTGCATGTCAGCTAGATAAAGAAACCAGGAAAAAGCAGGAGAAAAAACAAGTCAGCAATTTTAAGACTTTAGAGCTGCATGGTGTTCAGTGGACTAACTGGTTCCTATACTTTAGTTTCTGCCTCATTAACTACAGAAAAAAATAAATTAACTTGAATTCAAAGACAAAGCATAGCTTTTATTCCATGTGGGAAAACCTAATTACAGCTTAGAGAGTCTGTGTTAGTATCACTGATATTGAAATTGAGAAGTGAACTATTAAATAACCTTACTAAAATATTAGTAATAGATGGGTCTCTTCGAGGTCTGTAACTTTATTTATCCTTTTTCCATTAATTATTCATTAAGTTCCTCTGTTAACTTTAAAAGTATTATGCTTTATATCAATTTTAATTTCTAATATGGCAAATATTGATAGATCTACATAAACAAAAACTCTCTAGAGTCCTCAGTAACTTTTAAAAGTGTAAAGGAATTCCAACATCAAATATGGATTAGAGTGAATTTACCAGTATTCTACTATAGCACTATTGTGACTCTAGTAATGGAAGAAATTGTATCATTGTTGTGGAGACAGTGGCCACGGTAGTTACTGAGGGCAGGGAGAGGGAAGAAGAGATGTGATGTTTAGGCATTTTCGGGACTTGGAATTGTCCTAAATGATATTGCAGGGACAGATGCCGAACATTATATATCCTGCCATAACCCACTGAATGTACTGGGGGAGAGTGTAAACTACAATGTAAACTATTATCCATGTGGTGCCGCAGTGCTCCAAAATGTATTCACCAAATGCAATGAATGTGCCACAAAGATGAAAGAGGTTGTTGATATGGGAGGAGTGGGGGGGGGGGCGGGGGTTGGGAAATGGGGTATATGGGAACCTCTTATATTTTTTAATGTAATATTTTTTGTGATCTATGTATCTTTTTTAAAAAGATAATTAAAAAATTTTTAAATAAATTTTTTAAAAGTTTGAAAACTGCTATTCTAGGTATCTAGATAGTACTTTCAGAAATTTTCATTATGTAAGGGATAGCAATTTATATGAAGAAATAAAATATTTTATAATTACTAAAAAAAAATATTACCCTTTAGGTCAATCTGTAAGTTTCCTATATTCTCCACTCCTGTATCATTTATAAAAAGTTTTCCCAAAACAAAAATGTGCCCTCTACTGCTTGAGTGTATTTGTGGGTTCACAATTAAAAATTAGATACTCTGTTTATGCACCTGAGAACTCAACAGCTAAATCATGGCTTGCCAGAAAACTTGTTAACATTTTAAACAATTTTCCCAAGTGTAAGAGAAAATCAATTTACTTTCTCTTTTTTAATCTCAGATTCGGGTTGTAATTTTGCAGGACCCAATATCACACAGAAGCCTATAGTATATTCTTCCACTTCTTTTCTAACTATGCATTTCATACCTATCCTTTGGAGTTGATCTTGAAGGAAAATTAATGGCTCCTTATTCAGTAATGCAGTGTTTCAGGTAGCAAAGGCATGACAGCCAGTTAACCAATCCCTGAGTATCCAAACAGTGAGTGTGGCATTAATGATTTTGGAGAAAGTTAACTAAGTACATCTATCACTTTGTCATGTGAGGTAAAAGAATGCATCAATCAAAGAATAAGAGGGGACTTGTCCTTGTTTCTGTCTGTGGGTACTACTGAAATCTGTTACAAAAATCAATAGAACAGGAATGGGAAGCTGCATTTATGTTGATTAAATAAAATAGGTGGTAAATAGAAGGTAAGGGGCTGGTAACACAGTGCCTAGAATAAAGCAGAAATCAGTTTCCTGAGATAGGAATCCTCCCCAGAAATTTGACATTCAGGTTTCATTTGTTAAAGGAATCTTGAAAAATAATTGCATCACTGAATAAAATGGAAATTATTGAAGAAAGCATGTATGATGCTATGGAAAGAGCTTTGGAACTGTAATAATCTGAATTCAATTTTTTCCCACTGTGTAGCAGAAACATTTAGTGCTCATTGAATATTGCGTATGCTAAACCACCCTTTCAATTAAGTTAGACTCATGGGAGTCATTATGGACCCTGACCAAAAGACTAGAAAAGATACTGCTTCCAGGCAAGAAGTTAAGAGCCTGTGAGCCTGCACCATCTTTCTCTTCCCTTGCCTTTGGGGGCCATGTATTCCAGGAAGCATAATAATTTTTGAAAGAGTAAAGAGTGGAATGCAACCTGCATTGAACTGTGATGTGAATTAAAATATACATGACATGTTAAGCCACAGAGTTTTCAAGGATTGCCTATTTCTGCAGCATGGCCTAACGAATCCTGACTAAAGCATATCACTAATTAGCTATATGGATATGAGATAGCAATTTAATATTTCCAAGCTCCTATTTCCTTATTTGTAAATCAAGACCTGAGAAAAATTGAAATAAATCTCATAGGGCTCCTTTAAGAATTTAGAGAAATAATTCATAGAAAATTAATGTAAAATAATTTTGGGAGTAAATCTGAATTTCTATCAGATAAATTAATGACATCTCATGTTTTAACTGTTTATTATAGTATTTCTTTCCCCTCAAGTACATGATCCTTTAGATTAGAGAGCAATTACTATCAATTTGCTAAAAAATTAGTCGGAATATAGAAAAGCTATAAATAGGATGAAGATGAGATGTGGGAGCAGATTAATTTAAGGGGAAAAGGAAAAGGGAGATAAGGGGATAAAGGATAGACATGAATTCTGTGAGACCTCTAAAAGCAGAGTTCAGTTAGCCTCATAATAACATAAAAAATAAACATAAAATCTCATCTTGCCTCATGGTTCATTTAAAAAAATCACCTATGACTTAGAGACATAATTTTGTTTTTAGTCAGTTATTAAACAAATCAACTCATTACATACCATACATAAAAAATAACAGAACTCTTTTTCTTCTTTTCTAAGGAAAAATAAATTGTGTGTAGAGTGTAGGGTGGTAGCAGTGGAAATAGGAATTAAAATCATTTTAAAGAACACAAGAAAGAGATGGAGAATTATATGGTTTAGATAAAGAAAAACCACCACCACCACCACCACTGCCACAGAATTCATTACCACACTCTTGCAAACTGGCCCAAACTGTTTTAATAGTATGTTTTCCTCTGGGGTTATAAGCTCCATTTACAGGAACTATGATATAACTTTGAAACTATCTGCATTAGCTGAAGTTTTTTCCTTTCCCTAAACTCCACCACATAAAGTAGCAAACCCCTGGTTGGTTAAGCAAGCCCTAAAATTTTGGAAATAAAATAAATCCATCTGTAAGATTTCCAAGATTCCAACAATAATCCCAGTGGGAAAATATACTGATCCAATCACTTTGGTACTGCATCACAAGGCACTGAATAGAAAAGTCAATAAAAGCGTCGGAGCACAGAGAGGCAAGCTGTAGTCAATATCAGATTTTGAAGGGAGCTGTCAGATAAAAATCATTTCAACTTACTGAAATTTATTCCCCAATATCTGGAGTTTAGAATGCATGGAATTCAGAGGATATGTTCAATCTTACTTTAAATCTTTTTTCCTTTATCTTCTTCTTAACCTTCTTCATCCATTATAATAATATATTGTTTTTGTATCCACTTCAAGAAAATATTTGCCAGTCTGTGTTATAATGGGTTACTTCATAACATACCAAAGATTATTAATAGAGAAGAAATTCAGAATCACCTAAATCATATATTGATCTCTATTCAGTATTAAACTAACCATTTTAGCTTAGAGAAAAAGAGTGAGAAGAAACAGAAAGCATTTAGTGTTTTACTGTTCACTTTATATTCCTAGCCAACATTCTTACCTGAAAAATGTAAAGGGTCTTAAAAACTAGCCAAAAAAGATATTCTAGATAAGCTGCACCATGTGTAGAAGGTGAGGCCAGCTGAACCACAGAGCCCACCCCTTCACATGGCAGGACAGTGGTGGGCTATGGCCACTGGAATCAGATAGGACTTCACATGGAGGCTCTGCTAAGAACACACTGTGTGCCACTTAGCAAGCCCCTTACCACTTGCAAAATGGGCATGATGTTGAGTCTGGTGGCTTTACACAGCTCTTGAGTTAATATGAATAATCTAGGGTAATTGCTATTATCAAGAGATGGACAGTTTTTCTCTCAATCATTTTCCTCTCAATGTAGAATATCATTTCTGTAGCAGTTAGGTTTCCCTGCCTCCAAAATTTCAATTTTAGCTCAGATCTGCAATTTGTAAATCGTAGATTGGTCTCAAGTAAAGCCATGGAGATTTTCATTCATTTAGACATTCCCTCATTCATTCAACAGTAATTTTTTTAAAGCACCATCTTGTGGAAGTACAAACTTGCAAAAATACTTACCCCAAGTAGTTTATATCTTATGACATGACAAGCCAAAAACACAATAGAATAGCTAATAATTAAGGTAAAATTAATCTATTTGTGGAATGCCAACTAGGGAGGAATCAGAATTAGCTGCAGTCAGGTGCTAAGAAAGGTTTCCTCAGGAAGGTGAATCTTGAGCTTAGAAAAGTAATGGGTAGAAGAGAAAATACATGTGTCTCTCTTACTAGAACAACTTATGAATAGTATATTGCATTTCCTATTTCTATAAATTGTTAAGTAGAGATAATGGATTTTACCCATCCTTGTGACTTCTCCTGGTACAAAGAAAAATTATGGTACTATACTATTTGAGCTGATTCAACACCAGCAATTGCTCCACACTGAATTAAAACACTGAATACTTGAGCAGAAATTAAATGCGAAGGTTATAAAGCATACTGTCAAGAGCATAAAGCCCTCCTGCCACTTCATCCCTCCCACCCCTCCACTGACCGCTTCTTTTCCCTTTTGCATTTTTATTGTGCTTTGGCGATGTAGAATTAACAGAAACAGCAAATGTGGGAAAATCACAAATGTTCTAGCACATCCTATGGGTCTTACAATAATTATTTCTGTTTTATAGCTCCTGCCTTTCTTTTAAAGTACAATCAAGGGATCCACTCCATGGATGCTTAAAGTCTACCTTATTTGTGCCTCAATAATTGTGCTGTAGAAATAGGCTTACAAAAATGTAAGGAAACTGAGTGACATCCAGAACAAGTCAAAATTGCTTGGTTGTTTTTTGTTTTCTTTTGTTTTGTTTTTTCTCTTCTTGATAACTAAAGCACTGAATGTTAGTTATCTCTGGATGAAATGATTATATCAGTGACATATGGGTTGGTCTTGACCCAGATATGGGCATCCAGACACTTTATTGTTTTGTATTATTAAGATTTAATACCCTCAACCTTCCTCAGAATTTGAATATGTGTGGTTGTTTTGTGTTTTTTTTTTAACTGAAAAAATGTT
This sequence comes from Dasypus novemcinctus, assembly GCF_030445035.2. NCBI lineage: Eukaryota > Metazoa > Chordata > Mammalia > Cingulata > Dasypodidae > Dasypus > Dasypus novemcinctus. The sequence goes on along the minus strand of NC_080689.1, from coordinate 21,835,738 downwards.
CATGGTGTTACCATTGTATGGAAAGGAAGACCTGGTTAAGTATAAATCTAGGGTGATGATCTGATAAGCTAAGTAACTTACGTGACAGTCATATAGCTAATAAATATAACATTAGTTACTCAAATTGGACCCAATTTGGGTCTGCTTTTAAATCCATTGCTTAATGATCACACTATTTTGCTTTTCTAGATAAACCCATAATAAGGATGTAACACAGTCAAACAATTAGATTACCTTAAATTACATGAGTGCAAAGTAACACTGCAGTGAGCACATTCATGAATAAGTATTTGTCCAACCCCTAATAATACCATTGCTGTCATGATATCGAATATTTATTGGCAGGCCAATTGGATGAGTAGAAGAAGCAGAATTATAGAATTTGAGGGTGAGGGGTCAAAGTCACCTTAGAGAACTTCTAGTCAAATTCTTATTTTACAAATAAGTATTCTGAATGCAAGTAGTAATATGATTTCTTCAGGGTAACACAGTCAATTAATGGAAGTCATATTCTAGTCCAGTCAAGTATAATAACATCAAAAAAAATAAAATTATATGGAGGCATTTTTGGGACTTGGGAATTGTCCTGAATGACTCTGCAGTGACAGATATAGGCCATCTTGCCATAACCTACAGAATTGGGTGGGAGAGTGTGTAAACCAAAATGTAACTATAACCCATGCTTAATGGCAATGCTCCAAAATGTGTTCATCAATTGCAATGAATGTACCACACTAATGAAAGATGTTGTTAATGGAGGTAAATGTAGGTAATGTGGGAAGCAGGGCATATGGGAATCACCTATATTTGTTACATACCATTTATGTAATCTAAATATCTTTTAAAAATAAATTTTAAAAATTTAAAAAAGAATAAAATTTGTAGGAATAAACTGAACAAAAGTGCAGTCATGCACTGCCAACTATGAAATGTCATTGAAAGAAATAAAGGTCTAAATAAAGAAAAAGAGATCCCTGTTTGTGAACTGATTATGATGTCAATATTCCCGGAATTGATGCCTTGAGCAAGAAAAATTAAAACAATGATTTCAGGAAAAAAGAAGGAAAAGTTCTGTTTATGTTTTGACTTCATGTTAAAACAGGTTTTAATAATCCAAAAGAAGAAAAAATGAATAGATTATGGTTAATTCCATTTTTCCCACCTGTTTCACCCCAAACAAACCCAAACTTCTAGCAGATTCCTTTATACTAGTGGGTTCTCATTAAAGTCCATTAATTAAAATGGCTGCCAACATCTGAATTTAGAGACTATAAATGAAAACACAATTGTTTTCTTTGTAAAATTATTCTTCACATCTAAAGAAAGCTCATACGCTGAATCCCTGTCGTCGTCATCTCATGTGCTGCTCTGTGAAAAAGTAGAAACCTATGGTCATGGCAGGTGGGGTTCAGTGCCATGTCAGTTGGCCCTACTTTGGAGTTTGTGCTTCTGTGTGATGGAGCTGGACTCAGATGTGAACTTTGTTCACAAGCCTCTCCTGTTACTTTTACCGGAACTCTAGTTGGTGCTGGGGTTTAATATATATCCAGGGGACCTGAATCTCTGGACTGACCATGTGATAGCCAGGCCCTAAGCCTCAACAGACTTCAGCTCCTATACTCTAGTTTATTGGACTTACCCCACTCAGTTAACATGGAGTTGAAGAAGGTCAACCACCACAACATGGATCCAAGAGTACCTACAACTGAAAGCAGGAGGACTGCATCCAGCATCCATGTGGAATCTAAGCCCCCTCTTGATATAGATGTGGAGTGGACACAACCATTCCAAGGTCCACAGGATGGAGGAACAGAGTATGGATTAGAGTGAACTTACTGATATTCCATTCATGAACTATTGTGATTAGTAGTAATCGAAGAAAATATGGCATTGGTATGGAGAAAGTGGCCATGGTGGTTGTTGGAGGTAGGGAATGGGAGGAAGAGATGAGATGTGGGGGCGTTTTTGGGACTTGGAGTTGTCCTGGGTGGTGCTGCAGGGACAGTTACCAGACACTGTATGTCCTCCCATGGCCCACTGGGTGGACTGTGGGAGAGTGAGAGCTATGATGTGGACCATTGACCATGAGGTACAGCAGTGCTCAGAGATGTATTCACCAAATTCAATGAATGTCTCATGATGATGGAGGAGACTGTTGTTATGGGGGGAGGAGTGGGGGGAGGGGGGTGGGGAGTATATGGGGACCTCATATTTTTTAATGTAATATTAAAAAAATAAAGACAAAAAATAAAAATTAAAAAAAAGTAGAAACCAAGTACTGAGAGCTAATCCTTTGGGCTCCAACAAGGCCAGGGAAGCACTTTCTGTGGCAGCTGCATTATACCCCCAAACAAAACTTTGCACAAACTCTGAGTGTATAGGAGTTGCTCACATTTGAGCCTGAAAGGTAGAATGCAGTTGATGAGGAATATTTTACTCTTCCTAGTCAATTGCTGCAGAACAGGAAGTTCTTTTCAAAAAGAAATTAGAGGGGCCCTAGCATTTTAGCATATACCATGAGCACGTGAACTGTACAGAAGAGGACTGTCTGTCTTTCTTTTTTTTTTTCATGCTAAACTCAGTGTTGCAAAACTATCTTCAAAGTTTGAAAGCTAAGATTTGGATATATGCCATGTTAACATTGTTCAACATTTACAGTTTTTGTGTTAAAACTGAAAATGCCTTTATCCACTTGGATACATTTTTAAAATTGATTTTCTGCTCAAATGTTCTAGAAATATTCATCCACATATTGAAATATCTGCCATAACTTTACATCAGGATGATGAGAAGCCCAAGAAATGACAAGGCAATAAAAATGAAAATATGCTTATTAATTTGAATTTACTATGTTTTGAATATAATGTGATTATATCAAGTCTTTCAATGCATAGTTATCGAAGATTGGTCTTGACAAAGCTGGAAATTCCTTGCAATCCAGTGACTATTTATTGAACACTTTTTCTACTTTTTATATGTTGTTATGCTGGGAACTATGGTATGATACACACATGGAATTTATTTCTTGTCCTACAAAAGTCATAATGTATCACATACATGCATGATTTTATAGTGTGAAGTGGTACAGTGTAAAGATGCAAAAGTATTACAGACAAGAATGAATGATAAAATAGAAATTATTAAAGATAAAGGATCATGTGGATAATCTAATTTGCTATAGGCAAGGATACTTGAAGAAGGCTGAATTAGAAATATACCTGGGAAAATGGGCAGCATTTAAACAGATGGAATGAATGAAGTAATAGGAGACTAGAGTTAAGGAGTTTCCAATGAGAAAAAGAGAATTATAAAAAAAAATGTATCAACATCTGAAAATCAATCATATAATGCATCATATTAATAGAAAATAGACAAAATTCACATTATCATTTCATTAGATGCAGAGAAAGCATTTGAAAAAATGTAATACCATTTCATGATAAAAACACCCAACAAACTAAAAAAGGCAACTTCCTCAATCTGATGAAAGACATCTAAGAAACCTAGAGCTAACACCATACTAAATGGTGGAAGATTGAAAGCTTTTTCCCTAAGATCATGAGCAAGATAAATATGTTGACTCATGCCACTTCTATTCACAGATTCTAGCCAGGGAAATTATGCAGGAGAAACAACTGAGGCATACAGAATAGAAATAAAGAAATGAACTCAAATTACCCAGACATGATCTTGTCTGTAGAAAATCCCAAGGAATCCATTTTAAAAACCTTGTTAATTAATAAATAAGGTCAGCATGTTTTCAGAATAAAAGATCAGTATACAAAAATCTACTGTATTTCTATACACTAGAAATAAACAATCCAAAATAAAACTAGGAAAACAATTCCATTTACAATAACATCAAAGAGAATAAAATTATTAGGACTAAACTTAGCAGGAGTGCAAGACTTTTACTCTGAAAACTACAAAAAAACACTGAAAGAACTGAAGATCTAAATAATGAGAAAGACCTCCCATGTCTGTGTACTTAAGATATCAATAAGCTCTAAATTGATCTACTGGTACAATAAAATTTCTATCGAAACACAAATGGCTTTTTTCCCTAGAATTTGGCAAACTGATTCTAAAACTCAGAAGGAAATGCAAACCATCAATTTCTGGTTTCTTTGTGCCCAGGGGTTCAGTTTTCAGCTTATCCCTTTTCTCTCACATTTAATTATAAGCTGCAAGGAGAAGCCAGTCCCTGCTTTCCACATGTAGTTTAAAAATCTTCTCAGCTAAATATCCAAGCTCATCACTTTCAAATTCTGCCTTCCATTTGACATCAGAACACAATTTTCAAAGTTCTCTGCCACTTTAAAACAAGGATAGCCTTCTTCCAGTTTGCAATGACACATTCATCATTTCTATCTAAGTCCTCATCAGAAGTACCTTTAGCATCCATATTTCTACCAACAGTCTCTTAAAGCATTCTAGGCCTCTTCTATCAGCATCTAACATTTTCTTCCAGAATTGTCCCCTTACCCATTTATAAAAGCCTTTTTTTATTTTTAACACTTTTGGTATTTGTATAGCAGCACCCCACTTTCCTGTTACCAGAATCTGTTTGTTTGCCCAAAGCTGCCGAAAACAATACACCAGAAATAGACTGGCTTTTACAATGTAGATTTATTAGGTTGCAAGCTTACAGTTCTGAGGCTGTGAAAGTGTCCAAATCAAAACATCATCAGATGATGATTTCTCCCCATAGACCAATATATGGAGGCATCAGCTGGTCTCTCCCTTCTCTTACGGGTTTCATTGCTTCAGCTTCAGGCTTCCTCTGTCCCAGGTTCCAGTGATTTCAGCTCCCTGCTTTTTTGGCTTTCTCTCCCTGCTTCTGTGGTTTTTTTTTTCCTCGATGTGTCTGTATTCATCCTGTTTATAAAGGATTCCAAGAAAAGATTATGACCCATACTGTGTCATACCCTAACCAAAACACCCCACGTACAGGTGGGTCATTCCCACAGGAATGAATTAGCTCTAAGGACATGATTTTCTGCAATCCATTCAGCTTTAAACTGTCAGAGCAAGGGACTCAAAACTACCAAAACAATCTTGGAAAAAACCGAACAGAGTAGGTGTATTCACATGTCCCTTGAAAATACACTACAAAGAGACAGTAATCAAGGCAATGTGGTCTGACATGAGGATAGACTCTTAGACCAGTGGAATAGACTTAGAGTCCAGAAATAAACTTGAACATTGACAATCGGCTTTAATTTTTGACAAAGGGGCCAAGACAATTCAAGGTTGGAGGGGGTTATGAGAGAGGATTAGAGGACTAGGAATAATCTTTTCAACAAATGGTGCTGGACCCAGATATTCACATGCATAAAAATGAAATTGGTTCCCTCTTGGGAGCCTTCCCTGCCACCTGGGTTACAAGTGATTACAGATGTTGAACATGTTGCCTGTGCCCTTTAGCAGAGATCTGAAGGAATCAGCTAAGGAAAAAAGGATGGAACAGCATGTACCCAGTCCATGAAGTGGGGAACACTTTATGTAATCGTAGGGATGAAATCCCCAGAATAGTTGGAGTTTAGATGCAATGAGTGCAGTGACAGTGAGGGGTATTTGAAGCAGGTAGGAGCCTAAACCCATGCAGCTATGCTAAAGGGCTTAAAGTAAACCAAGAGAAAGGAAGAGAAGAAACACAAAGAGGAAGGAGACAAAAGAGAATTGTACAGCGAATTTCCTGAATTGGCCATTTGAGGTCCCTTGGCAGCTAAAAATTCCCAGAATGGGATTTCAGCCCATTAAATATCCCCAAGCCGTCCTAACCAGCCAGGGATGGTGGAACAACTGCCCAGCCCTCCTCCCCCAACCAGTTCAGCATGAGGTCCTCTCCCCATGTCAGACTTCAGGTTCCAAGTAGATACCATTAGAGATGAGTGATTCACCCCAAATATCACCAGCAAAGTTTGCCCTTTTCCCTAGCAGCAAGTGCTTCCAGGAGTCCACTGAGGTTTTGTTTCGTTTTTTAAGGAAATTGAAATTGCACCCCTTCTTTCTACCATACACAAAAATAAACTCAAACAGGATGGAGAGCTTTAAGTAAAAGTAAAGACTATAAAATTCCTAGCAGAAAACAGAAGTAAAGCTGAATGAACTTAAGTTAGGCAATGATTTCTTAGCACAAGTGATAAAGGGCAAGATTGATAAGATGGACTTCATAAAAATTAATAAAACTTTTATGCTTAAAAGACATCAAGAAATGAAAAGACAATCCATAGACCAGGAAGAAATATTTGCAAGTCATTTATCTGATTAGGATCTTGTGTTGAGAATTTATAAAACATTCTTCAACTCAATAATAAAAAGACCACCCAATTAAAAATGGTCAAAGAATATGACTAGACATTTTTCAAAAGAAGATATATAAATGATTAATAAGCACATTAAAAGAGTCTCAACATCACTACTCTTAGGGAATGTAAAACAAAATCACACTGTGATATCACTTCACCTAAAAAATAAAATTAAAATAGTACTCAGTAATAAGAATGGTTTCTATATCATTAGCTGCTACTATGAGCTCTATTATGAGGAAGCCTGAAATACCCCAAGAAATAACAAAATGGAAGTTATAGTGGATTCTAGCAAGTTCTATTTCTTTGAATTTCCTGGAATAGAAAACTGATTGGAATGGGTTGAAGAAATGAGGATAACTAGTAAAAATTACTCTGGTTGTGAAAGAAGAGGGAAAAAGAAGTGACCTCAAAGGAATTGTTTTTGTGATCTTAAAGACAGAGGACTCTTGAGCATATATAAACCTTAATGAGAAAGCTCCAAAAGAGGAAGAGATCAAAGATACACCACTAGGTAGAGTTTCTGAAATCAGGGAAGATAAGCAGGAGAGAAGAGAAAGAGGATAGAAGAAAAACAAACATAAAGACATAAAGAATTTTAATAACTCCCCATTTAAAGCCTTCTGTTTCATTTAAGAGAAAATTAACATCACATACCAAAAATAAAGATGGAAATGACAGAGTTAGAAATTTGAGGAATGACAAATAGAATTAGTCACTATAGAGAAAAAATAGGAATTCCAAGCATTACTGAGGGTCCATCAAGTAAAGCACAGTGACTCAGTTCATAGTGGTATGCCTTCCTTGATTGTGAGTTTCTCCAGAACTACTCATCTATTCAGGTACAGGCCAAGAAAAATAAGGTGGTTTGGTTTCTCCAAAGATGAAATACTGTAAGACAGAAATGAGGAAAATATCAAGTAACAAGGGACATTAGGCCTCTGTTAAAGAGATATTGAATTGTCAAGCCATAGATTCAGAAATTCATGGTAAGCACAATAAAGATGGGAGGAGATCAATATGGAGGAAGAAGACAGAGGTACTGCTCATCATAATGAAGCAGAAGAGTTATAGCAAGTGGACAGGAAGCTGGAAGTATGGGAGATGGTATTAAGGGAGCACAGTCCAACTCATCACAAAAACTTCAAATGCCATGGGATTAACATCAAAGGATCCTGCAGTCCCTCCTCTCCCTCATTTTTATTTTAATCCCCCTCTCCCCCCCCCCCCCCCTGCTTCCCCATTGTCTGTTCTCTGTGTCTATTTGCTGCGTCTTGTTTCTTTGTCTGCTTCTGTTGTCGTCAGCGGCACCAGAAGTGTGAGCGGTGCCATTTCTGGGCAGGCTGCACTTTCTTACGCACTGGGCGGCTCTCCTTACGGGGCGCACTCCTTGCGCGTGGGGCTCCCCTACACGGGGGACACCCCTACATGGAGGACACCCCTGCTTGGGGCGACACTCCTTGCACGCATCAGCACTGCACGTGGGCCAGCTCCACATGGGTCAAGGAGCCCCGGGGTTTGAACCATGGACTCCCATGTGGTAGACGTACGCCCTAACCACTGGGCCAAGTCTGTTTCCCTCTCCCTCATTCTTAAAGCCTGCTTTTTCCCTCCTTTTAGCCTTGTCCTGCTTCTTGCTCTATTTGCTCTGTTGCCCACTGTGATGGTTAGGCTAATTTGTAAAATCAGCCAAGTAATTGTACGCAGTTTTTGGTCAAGCAAGTACTGGGTTAATTGCAATATAAGGACATTTATAGGCCTTAGTCATCAGTGAGTTATTGCATAGATGGCTGATTACATCTTCGATCAACCTGGGAAATTTCCATTAGCAATAAGTGAAGTTTTTATCTAATCAGCTGAATGCCTTAAAAGAGGAAGTGATTTCAGCATTCAGAGAGAATTTCTTTCACAGCTCATCTTTAGACAGCCAACATCTCCCGGAAACTCATCAAGGACCTTTATTGGACTTTCATCAGAGGCCAAGTTTGCAGCTTCCCTTTGGAACCTGGACTTGTGCATCCCCACGGTCACATGAGAGAATTTTATAAATCTCATACTCTTGATAGATATCTTCTGTTGATTCAGTTTCCCAAAAGATCATTGACTAATACACCCACCTACACTGCTGCTATTAGGGAGAAATAGAAATTACATATTGTTAATATACAAGAAGGAAACTGTAATAAGAAGCACAGTCAGAAGGAAATCCTTTCTACAGCAACCTAGAAGCAGATGGGCTAATAGAACTTCACTTGCGTTTTTGTATGCCTTAGCCTACGTTAAGTGCTATAAAATGATAGCAGGGGTCTTATGGGCTAAATTTACAGTCTGAGTGATAAAAAGATGAATCACAGGAAGTCAAATCACCATTCACTGAAGATTGCCAATAAAATCAACAATACCATTTATCGAAAGTCAAATGTGTCCAATCATTTTCACAACTTTATGTAATTCATCTTGTTTAAAACTCTACAATATTCCTAAAAGATAAATGTTTCTTTCCTATTTTGCCACAAGGACACTGGGGCCAAAGTAGTCCAGGTTATTCACCTACTGGCAAAACTAATCTTAAATCCAGTTCTATTAGACTCCAAATCTTACCTCTTTTTACTATGCGGCACTATAAGTCACACAGAAAATGGTATAACTTAGACAGTTTTATATTTGTGTGTATGTATATTTGCATGAGTCTTCCTCACACAATAAGCCTAAGAGATAAACAAACTACTTATTACCTTTTATTCCTTTTTTCCACTTGAGGAGAAAGAGGCACAAAGAGGTTGCCAGAAATATCAATCAACATTTTGCTGTATGTCTCCAAACATGAGAGAGTTAGATTGAATATCTTTATCACATATTTTGGATGGTTTTGTTTTCAAAATAGTAGAAGTAAAATATCTGTCCAGTAACATACTATTACAAATTTGAGGAAGGGAAATAAGTTAAATACAGAGATTTCTCCAGGGATGTGCAGTCCAAGAATACAAAGTATCACTGCAAACACCATGGAATAAATTACACTTGTAAGAAAATGAGTGCATGAACAGTCTTTGCTTTAAATTTGTAATTATGCCAACCCATATATTTTCTTAAACCCTCTTCAGATGTGTTTAATTTTTAAAATGTGCTCTTCCAAGAATTGCTTCAGGGAGAAATGGCTAATAAAGGCATTAAAAAGAGATTCCTCATGACATTGCATTTTATAGTGCATGTTTTACAAAGTCAGCTATAAAATTTTAAGATGCCACCTTAAAATCTGAAAACTATAGAACTCACACCAGCTACTGAGAGATCAAATATTGGTTTTCCACATGTAGACAGACAAGACCTTCCTTAGCTGAAGTCATGCCAATAAATGCCCAAGCCTGTCTCCTTATTGGTAGATCTCAAGTTATAGTAACTAGTCATATAATATTTATGTCCCATATTACCTGACCATCTGTTCCCCTAAGATAGAATCCCAATAAAGCAGTTGATGGTATGCAGTGTTTTCATGGATCTATCCAGTCTCTCAACATTATAACAAAAAAGTCTCATATCATAGAGTAGCTAGTATATCTGGCTCTACTAGTTTGGATTATAAAACAATGTCATCCAATATTGACAACCTAAATGATCAAAATTCTGATCCCTATTTCACAGTTTCATAAGAAATATGGCTGTTTCTTTATTCTCCCAATATGACTCCTTTTCTCAATGTATAGTCCTGGCAAAAATTAATGCCTGTTAGAGCAAGTGGAACTCGAGAATTCTACTTCATAATAAAAACTTTCAGGAAATTAGGAATAGGAGGGAACTTCCTTCATTTGATAACATGTGTCCACAGAAAGCACAGGTTTAATCCAAATTCTTAAGTGTAAAACATGGAATATTTTACCCCTAATATTTGGGAAAATAAGTATATCCACTCTTACCACTCCAGTTTAACATTGTGCTGAAAGTACTACCCAGTGCAATGAGGTGTCATGATTCTTCTGTAAAAAATTCCAAGAGCTCTGCAAAAGGTCCTGAGAGCTAATAAGTGAGTTTACATAGTTTGCAGGATGTGAGGACAATATTTATATATATATATAAACATATGTGTGTGTGTGTGTGTGTGTGTGTGTATATATATATATATCTATATATACCATAAAACACTAAGGGTTAATTCTAATAAAATATATATAGGTTCTGTCAGCTGAAAACTACAAATGCTGATAAAAGAAATTAAAGACCTAAATTAAAAGAGAGACATATTGTATTCCTGGATGGAAAGACTCAATATAAATTAGATTTTCCCAAATTGAGCTATGGATTTATATAATTCTAAACACAATCCCAGCAGTAATTTTTGTACAGATATTAAAACTGATTGTAAAATATATATGGCACAGCAAAAAAAGTAGAATGCTGAAACAATTAAAAAAATAAATTTGGAGGATTTATGTTTCCAGGTTTTAAGATTTATTATAAAACTTCAGTAAAAAAGACAGTGGTCCTAAAAGAAGAGAAAGCACATAGATCAGAAATAGAATAGGGATTCCAGAAATAGAGCCACACAAATATGGTTTACAAAGGTCATTCAATGGAAGAATGATGGTCTTTTCAACAAATGATGTTTGAAGAATGAGGCATCAAAATGCAACAACAAAAAGTGAACTCAGTCTAAATCTCAAACATCATACAAAAGTAACTCAAAGAGATCACAGATCTACATGTAAAATATCAAACTATAAAACTTCAGAGCATATCACAGAGGAAAATTTGTGTGACCTTAAGTTTAGCAGAGCTCTCATATATGACACAAAAATTACAATCCATTAAAATAAAGTTGATATATTGGACTTTATCAAAAATTGTTTTGAAAGTTTGCTCTACAAAAGATTCTATTAAGAGACTATAAAGACTAGTTATAGACTGGGAGAAAATATTTGCAAATTACATATTCGACAGAGGACTGGTATCAAGAATATATAAAGGATTCTCCACAATTTTCAACAGTACGAAAATAAATAACCCAATTAAAAATTTGCAAAATATTTGAACAGTTACTTTACCAAAGAGGATACACTGGTGGCAGATGAGGATGTTAAAATATGTTCAGCATCATTAGCCATTAGAAAGATGAAAATTTAAATCACAATACCCAAACTCACCAATTTAGAATTGGGGGGAAAATCCATGAAAATTTTAAATGCTGAAAATAATCAGGGCATCTAGTATTCTCACACATTTCTAATGGGTGTCCAAAATAGTATAGCTCCTCTCAGAGGCAGTTTGGAATTTTCTTATGAAATTAATTCTACTCTTCAATACCCTAGAAATGACAACATACATTTACACAAAACCTCTACACATACTCGTAATAGCCGAAAACCAGAAATAACCAAAATGTCCTTCAAAGGGTGAATAAATAGACAAAATATGGTATATTCCTACAATGAAATACTATTCAACAGGAAGAATGAAGGGAATAATGACATGTGCAGTAACATGGATGAATCTTAAAAGCATCATGCCAAGTGAAAGAAACTACCCTCAGAAGATTATAAAATGTTACCAGGGCTTCAGGAGGGAGGGGACAGATGAATAGGTGGAACACAGGGCATTTTTAGGGCAGTGAAATTGTTCAGTGTGTACTGCAATGACAGACACATGATGGCATACATTTGTCAAAGCCTGTTAAACAGTACAGCACAAATTGTAAATCGTAACGGTTAGTAGCAATTCTTCAATATTGGTTCATCAATTGTAACAAATGTACCACACTAGTGTTAAGATGTTAATAATAGGGAAAACTATGTGTGTAGGTGTGGGGGGATTATATGAATTCTCTATACTTTTGGCATAATTTTTCTGTAAAGCTAAAACTTCTCTAAAAATAAAGTTTATTATTACAAAAAAAAGATTGCAAAATGTTTGATTCCAAGTATCTTACATTCTGGAAAGGCAAAAATATAGCAATGGAGAACAGATGAGTGGGTATAACAGGTTAGGCAATGAGAAGGGTCTGGCCATAAAGGGGCAGCTTCAGTGAGGTTTGGGGAGATAGAACTGTTCTGTGCCCTGATTGTGATGATGGCTGTATGAGTCTATACATATGTCTTAAAGTCAAAAAACTGTACAGCAATAATAATAAGAATGATGCCAATGATAAGAAGCAATTTATAAAAAATTTTTTTAAAGAGTGAGAGAAACACTGTACCAACACATTTATTTCCCTAAGAGCCAAGAAACATTTTTTTGGTTTCAGTTTTTTGTATTCACCAAATACTGTAGTTGAGTACTAAGAAAAATGGTTTCAAGTAAAGAAAAAAAGGAAAAACGAAAGAATACCCTTTCATTACTGCCTGGCAGATGTCCAGAATTCTGGTGGCCCAGAAATACAGAAACTTGAGCCCCAAAATGGTGTTATCTTATAGTAAAACAGCCTTTGCTCTGGTCATCATGACTTAATGCCTTCTAAGTCCTGTAAAGGTGACTTGCTTTGACAATATTGTCATTGGCAAATCCAGAGTTGAGATGCTATGTGCTGAAATTCTGACATTTACTGGACCAAGACCTAGTCAACAGCCCCTGACTGAGCTACCCTATTCACAATTGCCAAAAGATGGAAACAACTCAATGTCCATCAGCTGAAGAATGGATAAACAAAATGTGGTATACTCATCTAATGAAATACTATGCTGTAGTAAGAAGAAATGAAATTAGGACACATATGACAACTGGGATGAACCAGTAAGATAAGGACATCTTAGTGAGGTGAACTATAAGCCAAAAAAGACAAAATACAAATACTTTACAAAATACAAAAAAAGACAAAAGACAAATACTTTACGGTCTTGCCAATATGAACTAAATAACAAGAGCAAACACATGAAATTAAAATCTAGAGTATAGCGTTACTAACAGATAGAATGAGGGCTGAGAAAGGGTACTGATGCTTAAGTTATGTAGAATTTTATATTAGCTTCACTGTAAAAAAATGGAAATAATAGAGTATGGTTAACACATTAGAGTTAGTAAAACTAACACAGCTGGTTTATAAATGTGATTGTGACTTCAAGGGATAGTCCTGGGACATAAATGTCAGTGAAAAGAAAGGTAGAGAATAGGGATTGAATAACAAAGTAAGCATAGTGGTGGATGGGGATTGTGGTTAATAGTGTCAATACAAGAATGTTCTTCTATGAACTAGAACAAATATACATCACTGTTACAAGGTGGTAAGAATCTGGTGATGGAAGAAAAATACAATGAATGTATTACAACTTATGGACTACAGCTGACAGCAATATTATAATATCCATGCACCAAGTCAAAGAAGGTACCACTAAAGATCAACACTAAAGATCAATATAGGGGGCATTGGATTTTTTCTTTTGGACTAAGGAAAAATTTCAAAAATTGTGACTGCACAACTCTATGATAAAAGTAAGAGCCATGGAGGGTACACTTTTGCTAGATGATACAACCATGGGATTGTATAACAGTGAACCATGTAATGGATGATAGACTACGGTTAACAATACAACTATGAGAATGTTCTCTCATGAATTACAACAAATGTACAATACTTATACATCGTGTTAGTAATAAGAGGTATATGGAAAAAAAATACACCAAATGTAAGCTATGGTTCATAGTTTTTGATGATGTTCTTTTATAATTTGTAACAAATGTCCCACAACAATGAAAGATATTGGTGGAGGGGAGATGTATGGGAACTCTACACATTAAGCATGACTGTTCTGTAAGTTCACAACCTCTCTAATAAGAGGCAAAATTTTTAAAAAAAATTTAAAATTTCACAGAATTACTTTCTGTCACCCTCTTTTGTTTATTCATTGCCTTTCACTTCCAAAGAGGTACCATGAATAAATTAGTAGCAGATGATTCTCTAGAAGTACAGATTCAAGATGAAATTCAGATAAAAATGTTGTGGCCATTCAGGCAATGGTTACTTTTCGAATGCCAAAAGCTTTTCAGGAATTAATACACTTTTCCTGACCATTGAAAATGTCAGTCTACTTGTTATCGCTCCTCCAAATGGAGAAAGACTAGTGAGCAAGTGACTAGAGGAAAACTAGATTCATGTCTGTAAATGATATGAAAATCAAAATATCACATTTTAATTGTAACTTTGTTTTCATTTGTGTTTTCATTTATTCTAATGTTTTGAAATTTCTTACAGAAGGAAAATTAAAGTGGTCTCTAAATGACCTCTAAGAAAATTATACAGATTGAGTTATGAATGTAGGGCCTGACAGCCAGGATTCACATCATCTTTAGTTTTAGACTCTTCTCTCTAAAATGGGCATAATTATACAATAAACTTAATAAGATTGTTGCGATGATCAACCAGTTATACATCAAGTGCTTGTAGAGAACTACCCAGAACACCAAAATGACCTGTTGGTAGATAAAGCTGAGTTTACTGCTTACTTAGAATAACACAACCTATCAGCAGAGTCTAATAGCATTTTAGGATCAGGAAGGACATGCTCTGATTTGTTGAAATTTTGAAGTCTGCTTGAAAATGGATTTTTCAGTGTGAGGCTTGATGAGAAGTGGGTACAGATCATGATATCATAGTTTAGGATTGGTGAAAACAGCAAGACAGAGTTTTAAGGGTAGGTTAAAGGAGTTCTAAGTAGTAAAGTATTGATGCTTCTTATTGAAGAATTAATGGGTCTTTTGAGAATCCCTGGTATAAACAATGCAGTTATTTGCAACTTTAATCTTCCTGGGCAAGAGCCTTCTGGAATTGGAAAGTTTTGCTAACAAAGGCTATAGAAAAGTAAAGTGTTAAGATGGCTTTGGTTCCAAGTGTCCAAGCTGCATGAAGGTCGTTTAAAGGGCACTCTACATGTGCTAAGCACTATGTAAGTATTTATTGTTTCATGATTATTGTTGTTATTAAAATCAGGCATGTCAAACTATAAGTTCTTTTAAACTACTAACATGTTCCATTAATTTTCTTTTCTGGGTACTGGTGATTACTTGTTTTAGTTTCAAGAAAGAGAATCCTTCCTTTGTTCCCCTCTGCTGCCAAAAGTATTTGTTTCCCAACCTGTTTACGTGTGGTGAGCAACTGTTACTCTATGCCAAGGACAACACAAGGATCCAAGATCCACATTCTCTTGGGAGAGAGGGGCAAATCCATGAAAATATACAATATAATAGGTTAAGTGCTCTATGAGATATGTGAATAAAGGATTTAAGAAGCAGAAAGGACAAGGCTCCCAACTGTGCCTGAGGGAGACAGCAAGAATTTCACAGTATGCATAGCTGCTGATAGAGGGCCATGTCTCAAAACAAAAATTATGGGTGACATCTATTACGGCTGATTTCTCAGAGAGCACTCACAATATTCTTACATGCCTTTGGGCCAGCCACTAACTTGAGATACATTCTTACTTGTATTCCAGGTTTCAAAACGACTGCTTCAATGCACTTCTTAGGGAGAGGCCTTTTAAATTACAACTATATTACATATGGGGAGTTAGCAGATTTAACTTAAGTGTTCAAAAGTCAGCTTTAAAAGAATGTGGTAATCTTCCATCCTATTTATATTTTATATTCTGCTTCTCTGGAACATCCCGGTTTATATCACTTGTCCCAGTGTATTTATGAATAATACCATCTTTCTCTTTTAAAATGACATGGATATTGAAAAAATTAGTTATATTGTCACCCTACTTGTACTCTATTTTGCTGTTATTCTAGTGAAAAATAGACGTGGTGCTAGAAAGCAAGTTTTGAATTCCAGCCATGTCACTTACCATGGGCAAGACGCTTAACCTATCTGAAGCTATCGTAATGATTAAATATGATGTCAATGGCAAAATGTTCCAGGCACTGTTACACAGGCAAAAATAATTTTATCCAAAGCTATTGCAAAAAGGGAGAAGGCCAGAACTAAATCTAAATTCAAATCCACTGGAATAGTGGGCAAGAAAGCGTTTTAAGGACTGGAGGAAATTTGGGAGTGGTCCAGCAATGGGGATGGATTGAGAGCATGGTTTATCTTCTGAGTTTACTGTTATGGCTAGCTGGACCATGTACCATCTGGATTCTGTAAAGGCCAAGGTGAGAGTGAGGACAGAGTAAGATCTGAAGTTTAGTCAAACTGAGGGAACCAAGTTTTGGTCACTGGTAATGAAAGTAAAAACATACAGTAGATAATAGATGATCTACAGAAGTTTTCTTAACCTAATGGTGTTATATACAATTAGCATCAGAAAAGCGGACACATATTAAGAGAAATGTAAATACACTGTGCCCCACAACATATTCTTAAACACAAATCCACTTAATTCAGTTATCAGTGCTTTTATTTCAGTCTGAGGTCCAGTTTTCCTGCTAGTTAACAGGGAATATAGAACCAGAACATCTAAATCTGAAACTAACTCACAGTGTCATCATAATAAGCCTTAGCAGGCTAGAGTTTCAGTTTCCTCCTATCCAAAATACTATGGTTGACCTAAGAGGTTTTTTGATGTAGGTGTGGATATTCTATTCACATTGGGTGAGAAAGATGTGGAGGCCCACCCAGCCAGAGCTCTGTCTCATCCATGCATACAACTGTGCCTACTTGCTCTGGTTCTTCTTGGTGCTGGAGAGAGCCCAGCAAATGCATGCTGGCGCTGTGGGATCTAGCAGCCCCCAAGTATTGTCAAACATGAGACTGATTGGTCTCTAAGCTCCAAACAACTAAAATTTCATAGACTGAGAGGTTGCATAAATGAAAATCAATGCATTGCTTTTATATAACAACTCAAGAGAGCTCCTGTCAAGATTAAAGTGAAATTAATTTTGAGCTTCGGGCAATGACTACTTTAGTATTTCATTGTTAGGCCATCATTTGCCTAACTGGGATATTGGCTTGAGTGGTGTCTAGCACATACAAAAACTCAGTCTCCTCCTAACGATAAGTGAGAACAAAGTTTATTTTTTTCCACTTTCTTCTTTCATTCAAAATAATAGAACAAGTAATAATTAGGAGTAAGAAATCTAGAATTTAACTTTCAAGTTGCAAGTTAAACAAAGAGAAACCAGGCAATGCTCAGGATGAAATTTTAATGTTGACATCAACTGGCTCATGATGAATAGTATAAACAGCAAATGAGTAATCATATGCTATGCTAAATATATTGTTTTGAAAACTCTCTTTCTGGCATTTCCTGAATAGTTTCACTCACAATGATGAACTAATTGTATTTTACAATCTAATGAATAGACTAAATGAGCTAGATTCAAAGGTCACAGCTTTTTGTTTCAATATATTTCTTTGTATCTTATAATAATGTTTTCTTCTACAAGTAAGAAGAAATCTAAGAGTGTTGCCAGGCACTAAAGGAATATTAAGCTTCTTAGTTCTCTTCTCAGCTGAGTATTAGTAAGTTTCTTGGGGAAATAAAACAATTTTCATCTAATATTATTTTCCATTTACATTGTCCAAGTTTTCATATGACAATATTACCCTTTTCATAAGTGCACAGTGGTATACTATTGATGTTATAGGAAAGCTAAGCACTATATTAATGAGAAACATAAATATTAACTATTGAAAGCTTTGTGGGGGCTTAATCACATTATTATAATTATTGAGAAATAGAAGCCAAACTTATTTAAATTTAGCAATTGAGCATGCACATGAGTGCTATTCTTTGGTTACATAAGAACAACATTTTCATGAAGAATTATGGAAAGACTATCACAATCTACTTTTGCTATACCAAGGTGCATATCCCACCTTCTCCTGATCCATCAGCCTACTACCAGCTTCACTTCCTTCAAAAATGTTAGCCTAGTTTGGTGAGAAAAACATGTAAACAGTCATTATGCAAAGTGCCAAATTCTATCTGGAGGCCTGAGCAGAAGGCATGACTTCCTCTGGTGTGTCTGGATGCCATGCATTCGGCACCCGGCCAGATACTGCACCCCTTCTGCACCTCACCTCAGAGGCTGGACCACCAGATGAGGTGAATATGAATTTTCCATAGCCCTCAGCCAAGTTCCTCTCTGGCACTTGCCTCATCTTGCCCATGTCACATTTCTTCTTGGGGCAGTCCAAATCCAGTGACTTGCCAATATCGAATCATGCTAGCTTCAGAGTCACAGTTCAACTTCTCCTCCTGGCCAGTCTTGCTTCTTCTCTTAGAATCTACTTGGCTTTTTTTTCTGGTCCAAGGAAGAAAAGGGAGACTTTTTAGATTTGTTGTAATTCTAAACATGGTCTTACTATTAACAGTAGATTGCCTAGTGGAAGTGGAGGTAGGAAAAGACACTTGGGCAAGAGGAATGGCCCAAAACAAAGTAAAGATGTGAAGGTACAGGCCTTTAAGCAGTCATGGTGTGCAGTTTTGTTAGAATAAGGGAAAGGCAGGTCATGAAGTAGGAGGGGAAAATAGCATCGCTATTGCCAATCTAAGGAATTTGAATTTTTCTCCATAGGTTAGAGAAAATAGTTTATAGATTATATATACAGGGTGACATAAAGAGAGTTATTTCCAAAAGAACAACAGAAGACTTATAGAAGGTAGATTAGAAGGGCAATGGACAAATGTGAAGGGAGACTACACAGAATGCTGTAATTTTTCAGGCAAAGATTTTCAAAAGTTAAACTGAAGCAGAGATGGAGAATAGGGAAGAGATGTGGGAAAAATGCTGGAGGTGGGAAAGAATTTATTAGATAATTGGATGCCACAAATAAAGCTGAAGGTGTAGAAGTTCCTACTGTGGGACCACAAAGGAAGCTGTGGTTGTAAAGGGCAGGCAAAGCAGTAGGTGGAGAGGGCAGTGGTTGAGATTGTGGCATTGGGGGAGAAATGAAACTAAGGAGAGTTGACACTGTGCATTGCAGAAGTTGTTGAAAAAGAAATGCTATTCCTTCCAAACAATGATTTAGAAGCTGTTCGCATATAAACAGTAGTAAAACTTTTTCAGTGGGGAGCAAGGGGAAAGCTTCTCTCTCCAAAATATCTTCACAAAGGAATCAACACGACATGACCCAGGATAAAGTCAAAAGTGATTCTAGCAATGGAAGCAATTACAACACTGATGTAAAGGCTGTGGCCACTGGAGGCTCTGGGGGCAGGAAAAACAGGTGTAATAAGGGGGATTTTTCAGTACTTGGGAATTGTACCGAATGACAATGCAACAACAGATATAGGGCATTTTATCTCTTCCCATAACATGCAGAATTGTGTGGGAGAAAGTGTAAACTACAATGTGAGCTATGGCCCATGCTCAGCGGCAATGCCCCAGTATGCGTTTATCAATTGCAAAGAATGTACCATGATAACGAAAGATGTTGTTTACGTGGGAGGGTGTGGGAGGTGTGGGAAGTGGGGCATATGGGAATCCCTCTATTTTCGGTGTAACATTATTGTAATCTAAGTATCTTTAAATATACACACACACACACACACACACACACATATAATATTTTTAAAAAGTGAGTTAGATCATTTATCAGAGAAAAGCAATAGGTAACACCACCGTGAGGCAGCAATAGCCACCACTGAAAATGCTTGTAGCAGCACCATGGAGAAGTTATAACTTGCTTATTTATTTTCTCTGACAGCAGGGATCCTGGAAGCAGTTATCTGCTACAATACTTCTTTTGTGGGACACTAAAGCAGACTACATGCTATAATTGTGGAGGCATACGCCTTGACAATGGAGCTGACAAGCCTGTCAGACTTGACTAGATGGTGAGGGTGTTAACCCTGGCTTGCTTCCTGCCAGTATTAATAAGTCATGCTGCATGCTCCATGAAGATCATTTTAAGTATTTCATTTCAACAAGAATCACACACGTTTTTGCAAAATGCTGAATGTTTTAACTGAATGTTCTGTGCACTTAATAATTTTACCATGTGATTATGTCATAGAGTAATAAAATAATTGCTCAAAGGAAGAGCTGGTATTTTGAGAGCCTATGAATCACCTGTATCAGATCATGCAGAGTAAATATTAAAAGAGCCCATGAACATGCAAACATGCAAACGTCCCAGTTTACCTACTGAATTAGAATCTAATCTCAGCCTCAGCCCCACTGAAATTTGAGGTTGGCTAACTTTTTGTGGTAGGCACTGCCCTGTCCTTTGTACAGGGTTTAGCAGCATCCATATCCCTATTCCTCAGGCATGACAATCAAAAATGTCTCTTTCTCTGCAGGGCAAACTCACCCTGGGTTGAGAACTACTGAGCTAGAGGGATGGGCTGGGAATCTGCATTCTAATAACTATTGTCTTTTCAACTACTATTAACAGTTCCAAAGTGATTCTTATGTGCCATAAATTTTGAGAACGGGTGCTCTGAGAAAATCCATTCATTTATTCATTTGCTGATTTATTCTTCTAATATTTGGTGAGTGTCTACTCTGTGCCAGCAAAACTTGCTGTGTATGGGAGTGACCAAAACAGACTAACTTGCAGTCCTTATGGCACTAACATCAGAGTGGAGAAAATAGGCAATTATTGGACATTTCTTAGTCTTCATTTATACAGTAAAGAAAAAAAAACCCAGTTTTAAGAGTGGGAAGTTAAGGGTAACAGCAATAGAAATAAAGGGAGAATGACTTGAGGATGAAATCAGAAATTCAATTTTCGAATTATTGCTGAATTACTTAATACCACATGTGAGATGAAACTATGTAGCAACATTATAGTGAATGAGTTTGGAAGAGTATTCAAAATTAATATGTGATGTAGGGGGTCCTTCATGAAAATTTGTGAGTATAGACGTAGTTTCAGAGAATAATATCCTTCAAAAAAGGACTAAGGGTAGAACTTCAAGATGCTGCTGCAGTTGAAAGCATGAGAAAGTAGGAAAAAAAAGCATTTAGAGATAGGAAGAGAATGAGGACAATACAGGGTTATAAAATATAAGGGACCAGAGAACTTCAGAGACAGGAATTGGGCAAGTGTGTCAAAAGCTGCACGAAAGTAAAGAAAATACTTTGGAAAATTCTAGCACCTCTTTCTCCTATAGAGAACTATGGATATTTTTTCTTATATTTGCTGATCCACTCAAGTGATGAGAGGAGTGCAAAGGTCTATGAATTATACGTGAATGAATTTATTAATTGGAATAATCATATGGTTATTTTGTAAAAGGAAGAGAAAAGGGATTATTGCTGATGATGAAGGGGTGTTTCGGCTTTCCTCTGCCTTAGTGCCAGGCATGAGAGAACCAAGCAGAATAGTAGCAGAAACCTGAAGGGGCAAAGGAAAAGATTACTGTTTCTTTTATAAAATGGATTTTATTCTACTGGTGTCTCTTTAAAAATAAAAAATCAACAAATAAGTGTCCATTTAAATTGATCTTCTGTTGGACTATGCCATTGGTCTGCCATATAAATTAGTGTTTCTTAGATTTAACTATCCCTCTGGGATAAGGCTGTGAAACAACAATAATATTTTATGGAGAGTGTCAAATGGCTTGCCCTTACAGCAATTCTTTTCACAGTATTTTTTCTTATTGGTAAGATAGAAGATGGAGTCCAGTATAATCAGAAAGATACTAATACTAATTTGGAACTATGATAAAGCAAATGTCTTTAGTCACATGTTGTTATTGGAATTTAGGGGCTATCTTTTGGAGAACAATCTTTTATTAAAGTTCCTTCTACTGACTGTCCTAAGTCTGCCACTCACTTGCAGTGACCTTGAGAAATCCGTTTCACCTCTTTAAGCCAGGTTCCTCCTCTGTGAAATGGCAATGTTAATAGTCACATGTAGTACTCGTGGGATGCTGTGTGTGTCAAATGAGTCGATGATGTGCCATCATGAGTGACATTATTATGAAATCTTGTTAGACTGCAGGCTTCCTGGACATAGGAAGTCAGTCTGCGTTGTTCCCATAGTACCATAGTTCCTAACCAAGTCCCTGAAACAAAGTAAGAAATCAATACGTATTTGTTGATTTTAATGTCTCCCAAAGAAAACTAATTATGGAAATGATTGTGGGCAAAAATGTCAATAAAAGTATACTGAATCACAAATAGAAAATTATTATGGACACAAAGGCAGACTCAGCACTCACAAGATCACCAAACCTTTCCCGTGTATGTGACCAGTTTATATCCCTCTGTATGCTCAAAGTTTCCAAGGAAAGGAATGGCACAGTGGAGACTAAGAAATAAGACTCTGCCTTATTTCATGTCTGCAGCAGTTTGGTATTATTTATTAATCTCAAAAATAGATATTGGATTATATTTGCAAACTAGTCTGTCAGAGGTTTCACATTTACTTGATTAAATTATATTTAAGGCTTTGATTGGGCCACATCAGAGAAAATGACAAAGCACAGGAGTTAGTTGGAGTTTTAATGCTGGAAACCCAGGAAGTAACCACACAGAGAAGCCAAAGGCTTGATTAGTCATGGCAGAGGCCCCAAGATAAGAGATGAGTCATTCACTTGGTAGTTTACAGATGGCCTTGTGGAGAGACAGTGCAACAGCTGAGCCCGGAGAGAAACTATCCCTGGGGAGAGAGGAACCCAGGAAGCCTGAACCCTCGTAGACATTGGCAGCCATCTTGCTCTGACACATGGCAACATACTTTGGTGAGGGAAGTAACTTATGCTTTATGGTCTGGTAACTGTTAGCTTCTACCCCAAATAAATACCCTATATAAAACCAACAGATTTCTGGTTTCTTGCAGTAGCACCCCTTTGGCCGACTAATACAATGTCTAACAGCTTGCTAACTATATCACAAATTAGAGGTTGTGTATTACAAAGCCTGGAAAATATAGCCAGAGAAACTGATGACACCCACAGAACAGGGTTCATAAAAATTCAACAAAAGGTAGGAAATGAAGGATGGAAAATAGACTAAATGCAAAAATAGGTGGGCAATGCCCAAAAACATAGAAGCAAAAATTGTAAAATAAAATGTTGCATGGAAATGTTTCTTTGCACTGGATTTCTTGCAGGTACTTTATTAAAATACCAGAATCTAAAGCAATACTGTATAGTATTAATTGTTTCATTTGGACTCTTAACATATAACATTTACCAATAAAGGGAAAAATGACCAGAAGTGAAGAGGGAGAAGTAGTCATCCACCTAGTGAAGGGAAAATCAAAAGAAAGCAACATAATGCCACAAGAAAATTTTAAGAGAAATATGAGTAGCTTTCCGTATTTGCTCATGGATTAGGTATAGACACATAGGGAGGGGGTTGCAAAGATTTAGTCCCAACGTTATGGTGAGAGCTTTGGATTCTTGCATTACAGGAAATGGCCAGGTGTTCGCTCGGGTTCTTCACTTCAGGTTATATATGGTATTTAAAATACTGTACAAAATTGCTGCCTTGGCCAGAGAAACAGAGAAGCACTCTGATTCAAAGGGCCAGCATAATGTCAGCCCTAGTGAAAAGGAAGAAGGAAAGACAACCAGAGAAAATGGAAGGACCCTGACAGTCTGGACTATGGTTGGAGAATGCAGACCAGAGTAATGTGAAACATTTCAGCACCTTAATGTTGATAAAAATGACCGTGAAACATTTGTTCCTCCACTCCTCCACTGAGAAACAGATCTAGGAAACCTGTCATGTAGGTAGGATTTTCTTGACCCCTCACCATCCCAGATACTCTCTTAAAGAATCCCTTAGGTGTGCCCCTTTCAATAGCTTATATCTTAATATTGCACTTAGCTGCCTATCAAATAAAGCTACCATCACATTAACTAATGATTCATTACCTGATTGTAGATGTTTATTTGATGCTCACTCTACCAAAGTGTTAAATTAATTACATAAATAAAGATTTAGAATAATTAGTTAAACTAATGAACATTTTAAAAATAGAAATGGTGGCATGATGGGCAGCGGAACTCACTGAGAAGAGGGCACTGAAGAATTCCTATTCAATATAGTTTGGCCAGGCCTTCCTCTCACCTCTCGTACTAGCCTGGATTCTCTCAGTAGGAAGCCAAGGGATGCCCTATGGTGTCATTCATACCCTCCAGGCACCAGAGTCCAGTGGGGGAACAAGTCCAAAACAGGGCATGGATCCATGAGAGAGTGAGTCAAGTCCCTAATGCCAAATGTAAATATACTGAGATAAGCAACACATCCAAAGGGGGATTTTGTTTTTATTTTTTTAATTTGGGTGTTTGTTTTTACACTTTTACTCTGGTAATGTTTATACAACATAGAATTCCCATTTTAATGACTATTGAGTGTACAATTCAGTGGTATTAATTAATTTCACAGTGTTGTGCCACAATCACCATCATCCATTACCAAAACTTTTCCCTCACCCCCAAACACCAGGAAAGTTTTGATGAAAAATCAAGACATGCAGGTGGGATGCCCAGATATGTTCATTACAGTGACCCTTCTAAAGACCAGAAGACTGTCAACCAGAATGAGATTCCCTGGGCTTGCGGAGAGCTGGTTGTACTTATAGCCCAGCATTGCATCTAAGCTCTCTTCTGACAGAGGTGGCATTAGATACAAGAGGCTTGGAGACCTAGCCTCATGGTACTGGAACTCTGCCATCTCCCAGTCCAGTTGAAGGCACGTATTCCAGCTTGCTCCCTGAAAAGGCACAGCATGGGCTGCCTCTGTCTACAGCAGCACGCAGCTGGGATGGAAGGTGACAGCAGGCCTGTGGGGATGAAGATTCCCTCCATCTTAACTCCTGAAGCATGTTTTGTTTTACTTCGCTGATAGGCCTAGGGGATTGAACTGAGCGGTTCCTGGGATAGCATCCACACTTCTTTTCTTAGGCCAAGCATCTGATCATTCTCAGCACACAGGTGGACAAACCCTAGGTAAATCATTGTACACAACTGTATTACTTGCACCATTAGCTTCCATCCCGAGACATTCACTAGAGAGATGAAATGGAGGGGTTTATTTTTATTTTTTCCACTAAGAGCATACTGGATTACTAAAGATCCCTTTATAATCATAAGTACTATAATAAATGATCAGGTTTCCTTGTTTCCTCAATTTCATATGGGTCTGAAGCATGTAACATATATTTAGGGAGGGGACAAGAGACAAGTGAGTTGATGCAATGATTCTTGGGAGCTTTATAAATTATTTTATTAAGCAATATTACAGTGTTGTTACATGTACCAGGGACAACTTCAGCATTAAACACACATTTTATATCAGGATGCGGGGTGAGGTATGGAAGGCAATAATACACCTAAATAATAAACACAGGCCAGCGACCACAAAACATGGTCTAAAATCTCTGTCATGTACATCCGGAATGAACATTCAATTCAGTCTTGTAATGCATGGAACAGATGCTTGTTCTAGTTCAATGGCGATTCAAAAACCTTTAGTTTCCCACTGCTGGTTTCACTGTGAGCATTTTTACTAGCAAAATTAAAACATACATAATATATATTCTCTCTAGCGGTTCTTTTTCTTGCAGATTTGTATCTGTTTTATTGATTTGTTGCATTTTGAATTATCTTTCAATCCCAGGAAAATTATTCCTTTTCTTTTCTCACAAATTTCCCTTTTCCTTTCTCCTTGTTATTCATAAGCCTCCCCCTGCAGCCTGCTTCGAGAAATTGAATTTTGTAATGAGAAGTGTTGCAAGACTGCCTTTCTCATAATATGAGAGCTCTAAGAAGAAACAATATTTTCTTCCTACTCTGTGATGGTGAGGAGTGAAGAGTGGAAAGGAGAGGGAAAATGGAGGGCATCTCTACGCAAGCATTCCTACCCACTTATCCTGTTGTCCTGTTATGAATTACACATCAAGCACAGTTAGGCCAAGTTAGACAAGAGACCTCTAAAAAAGTTATAGATTCTTTTGGAAATATGTTCTAATGACTCATTGTCTGACCTTTTTTACCTTTCTTACAGAATTGATTGTAAATCATTTACCTGGCATGGAACTGTAGGCAATATACTGTTTTTAGAAAGGCAGTGTAACAATGATGCCAAATGTGTAGCATTTTTAAGATGTTTTAGTAAACCCAAGAGGCTGAAGTTGCTGCTCTTATCCAAATACTATGTCAAAACAAAGGGAAAAACTGCTTATGTGCTTCAAATTATCCATGCAAAATGCTAACCCATTTCCTTTTGCAAAATCCCTTGCACTCCTTGTACTTGTACAACCACTAAACATAATGGTTTATGCTTGAATCAGCACTAGAAAACCCTGGCCAGTTTCCTTCTCTATGAATATGGGTGAGGTGGTCTGTGGTGGTGGGAAAGAAGGGGGAGCAAGGACTGAGAGAAAGTATACTGCCTGTAATCAGTAGAATTCATTGATTTAATATTAGTTCCCTCACCCATTCATCTCAGACAATTGAAGGAGCATGTTTCTAGGAAAACTTAGCTAGGAAACTGCTTCTGGGTTTAATAATTTAAAAATAATTAGAAATTAATGGAGAATGTACTGAAGACTAAGGAACAAAATCTAATTCTGAAGTTTAAAAATCTTGCTATCTATTTTTATAACAATGCTAAATAAATTCAGGTATTTTTAATTTTTTTTCATGTATTTCATGTGATGACTAGTACAAATATAATTAAGTAGATTTCCTGCCTTCAGAAATTTACGAACATAGGTATAAATCAAGTGGTGGTCAGTAAATGTCTCAAGTGAAGACAACGGAAGTGTTATGGAACTCCAAGAATGAAAGATTACATCAAATTGAAAAACTGAAAGAATTTTCCCAGTGTAAATGATGATCGATATAGATTTTGCAGATGGATAAAATTCCTATAAATTCAGGGGAGAGATGGAAGCAGCAGCTCTGGCAGAAAGAACATCATGACTAAAACACAAGGGTTGGAAATCAAAGGAAATAGGGGTCAGAAAATATCTGTTTCTCTGTAGAACAAGGAAAAAGGAAAATAGCTTGAGGTCAGCGTAGAAAGGTAGGTGGGACTAACAGAGGTCTGGGGACATAAACAAGAGAAACTGTAATTATTAAATTATTTTATAAATAATGGTGAAGGTGTGGAAGGAATTAAAAAGTAAAGACTAAGCACCTGTACCAGAATGTTGGCAGTGGCCACAAAGAGTTTTGGACTTCTGACTGACACAACTTACAAAAACAATAAGTATTTAGATAGAAGGTGTCAAAGATGACTAAAATTAGGGATTGGAATGATGAAGAGAAAGTTAGTAAGATTACTTAAAAGGAAATGAGAACAAGAGCTTGGTTTAGGAAAGAAAATAATAGACTATTTGTTGATGTATTGAATTCAAAGTGTTATATTTAAAAATCTACAAGATTATTGACTATGCGTGTTTCCAGCTCTGGAGAAGGACAATGAGAATTATACACACATAAATTATATTTTAATTCCTGAGAGGATATACATATTGGAATTAGTGAAAATAGGAGGTGACAAATCAAACATTTAAAAATATATATATTTCTGGGGGTTTTGGAGGAAAAGCGTCCCAATATGAACTAGGGAAGAATCAATCAGACTGAAAAAATAATAAAACATGGGAAACGGACTTTGGCCCAGTGGTTAGGGCGTCCGTCTACCACATGGGAGGTCCGCGGTTCAAGCCCCGGGCCTCCTTGACCCGTGTGGAGCTGGCCCATGCGCAGTGCTGATGCACGCAAGGAGTGCCCTGCCACACAGGGGTGTCCCCCGTGTAGGGGAGCCCCACGCGCAAGGAGTGCACCCATAAGGAAAGCCGCCCAGCGCGAAGGAGGGAGCAGCCTGTTGAGGAATGGTGCCACCCACACTTCCCGTGCCGCTGATGACAACAGAAGCGGACAAAGAAACAAGACGCAGCAAAAAGACACAGAAAACAGACAACCGGGGGAGGGGAGGGGAATTAAATAAATAAAAAATAAATCTTTAAAAAAAATAATAATAATAATAAAACAATGTGATCTCTAGAATTCAAAAGAAATGGGTATTTTAAGAGGAAAAAATAAACATATCAAATGTTACCAGAAAGACTGAGAAAAGGTCATTAAAGTTAGAACTTTGATTATCTGAATTTAATGACATCTGAAGAAAAACTATTCAATAGAGTAGTGATACTTGTACCCGATTTCCCCTTTTATTGTAAACAACTAGAAATAAGGTATAATATGTATGAAATAACTATTTTAGATAGTTAACCACAAGAGAAAGGGGGAAAAAAGATGAATCTTGTCACCACAGTTTTCTGTTCTGAAAGCACTATCCAGATAACAGTGCAGGAGGGGAAAACCGAAGCAGAGCACCGTGGTCTCACTTAGTTTAAAAAAAAAAGAGTGGAATTTGCAAGTTGGAGTACCAGCAAGTAAGGAGCTATATAGAGAAATAGAGAAAGAACTCCAGTAAACTATATCACTGGGTCCCAATATATCTATTGCTGACAATTAATCTGCCTATAAGAGCGAAATGGCACAAGACCAGAAAAATAATTACCATAGTTCACATGGGTCCAGGAGATATATAAGGTCTGTCCACCCAGACTGGAAAAACAAATTTAAAAATCTGGGGCACTCAATAATGACCTCAGAAGGATCATGATTTGTAAAAAGGTAATTTAGCCCTAGAATTAAAAACTACTCTAGACCCACCTTAACAAATCCTCAAAGCTAGCTTTAATCTAAAATTTACTTATTATCTGCTGGAAAAATAAAGCTTCATGCTTTAAGGAATACAAAAAATTCCAGACTTTCAACAAGGGAATATATACAATGTCTAGCATCCAATCACAAACTATAAGACATGGAAACATTCAGAAATATTCAACTTAAAATCAAGAGAAATCCAAGCGATAGAAGTGAACAAAGAAATGACAGAGATGATTGGATTAGTACAAAGATTTATAAAGTCCATTTTTTTGTCAGCATTTCTACAAGATAAGGAATATAAAAAGAGCTCTTCAGGCTGAAGAAAACTGATTTTAATTAGAAACTTGGATTGACATGAAGTGGTATAAGCAGTACTGGAAATGGTATTGGTAAATATGTGAGTAAATATAGCAGACTTTTTAAATTTTTGTTAATGGTTTAATAAGTGAGTTTAGCAAAGTCATATGATACAAGCTCAATATACAAAAATAAATTGTGCTTCTATATACTAGCATGAACAAATGGTAACAGAAATTTTATAAAAGAATTTGTATTAATAGCTTCAAAAATATAAAACCTAGGGATAAATTTAACAAAATATGTATAAAACCTATTCACTGAAAGGTATAAAATGTTTAGAGAAATTACAGACAAATGAATGAATGCTATGCTCCATACGCAAATTAACAGACTCAATAATTTTAAATTGACCCTGGATTAAATACAATCTCAATAAAAATTCCTGTAGGCTGCAGTAATATGTATGATTCCATTTTTGAAGTTTGACTGCTAACAGCTTACAAACTACACCCTTCCCATTTCCTTTCTTGTCCAACATCTGGGCAAGCTGATGACAAAGTTTGGGTGCTCCCTCTTTTGATACTGTCTGAAAGTTCAAACTACACAAATCCCAGTCCACATGTGGAAACCTACACCCTGGCCTCACCCCATAACCTCAACAAATGACAAAACCAGTTGTCTTTCCTTGTTCTCTCAAGTACCATTTTTTGCACCTGTTGGGGAATCTTCTCTGCTCTCACCAGATAGATTCATTATGTGAGTAATAAGTTGCTTCATACTCTCTTGGTGCATGTGTGGAATCATCAGTCTTGACTCCAACAACAAATTTTGAGTAAGGGATCTTTCTGCCTCTCTGAGGTGATCACAACACAGGCATTTTGTAGAAATTAGCAGGTTGATCCTAAAAAGTATATTGAAATGCAAAGCACCTAGAACGGTTAAAAGATTTTTGAAAAGGAACCATAAAGTGGTAGGACTTACACAACCTAATTTCAAGATTTAATATAGAGCTATGGTAATCAAAACATTGTGATTTTTGTTTAAGGCTAGACATACCTCAAGAAAACAGAAGAGATACTCCAGTAATAGGGAAACTGAAATTAATAAAGTCTCCAAAACAATTGAATGAGCAAAGAATAATCTTTTCAGCAGATGGTGCTGGAGCAATTGGATATCCATATGCAAAACAAAACAAAAACCCAAAACAATACCAAAAAAATCACTATGAATTTCAACACTTTTGTAACCCTTACAAAAAAATTACACTAAAAGGATCGTATTCCTGAATATAAGAGATAAAACTGTACAACCTCTAGGCTAGAGAAAAATATGATTGACACAGGGTAAGCTAAATATTTCTGAAAATGGACACAAAAAGCAGAAAATATAATATTTTAAACATGGAAAAATGGACTTTATTAAATTTAAAAATGTTTTATCCTCAAAAATGTTTGTTAAAGAAATGTAGTCCTCATTAAGGAGAATATATTTTCAAAATGTGTATTTGACAGGTACTTTTTCCAGAATATATCAAGAGCTATTACAACTCAACAATTAGATGACAAAGTTGGGCAAAAAATTTGAATTAACAGTTGCCAAAGAAAATATACAGATAGAAAATAAGTTATGAAAAATATGCTCAATGTCATTAATAACAGGAAAATACAAATTAAAACCAAATTAAGATAACACTACAAATCCACTGGAAAGATTAAAATTGAAAAGCCTTGTAATACCAAGAGCTGGTGTGGATGTAAAATACTATAACTCTCATACATTGCTTGTGGTAAAGCAAAATGGTACAGCTGAAACAGTTTGACACCTTCCTGTATAGATAAAATATAATTACCATATGACCCCACAATCCCTTCCCTTGGGTATTTACCTAAAAGAAATGATAACATACGTCCATCTAAAGACCTAACGACAAATATCCATAGGTACTTTATTCATAATAGCTCCAAACTGGTGAATTGGCTAAACAATGTGCATTTCCATACAATATTAGACACGGTGATACTCACACTAGAGGAAGGTTTGACATACGTCCATGCTGTTGTGTGTATCAGTGAATCAGTAGTTTATTCCTTTATACTGTGGAAAAGTTTTCCATTGCATAGATATATACAATTTTTAACCATTTACAAATTTGGACTATTATAAATAAAATGGTTGTGAACCTATGGGACTTTAGATGAATATAGTTATAATGTGGTTAAAGCGAAAAAAAAAAAGGTAGGTGGGCTTTATAACATATGCATAAATTAAAAGCATTTTAATATTAGAAAAAATTATGTGAAGACACTGAAAGTATACTGTGATAAGTTTCTTGCATTATATATAAAGGGGTAAAATATTATTTGAAGGTAGACTTTAATAACAAATATTAATATCATAAGTCTTAGGACTACCACTAAAAAATAGAAAAAAAAAGATTATATCTAAAAAGCCAATTGCCAATAACATTAAATTCTAAAAACAAACAAAACAAAGCAATACATTAATTCAAATAAGACAAGAAAAGTGGGATGAAGAAAGATAATTTATGATGTGAAAAGTAGAAAAATATATATAGCAAGCTTGTGGACTTCAAATCAACCATATCAAAAATTACATTAAATGTAAGTGGTCTAAATACTCCAACATAAAAGGAAAGATCATCGGACTAGTTTTAAAAATAAGATCCAACTATATGCTGTCTCCAAGAAGTACATGTTGAATATATAGACAAAGATAGGTTAAAAATAAAAGGATGGGAAAATATAAGGCAAACACCAAGTATAAGGAAATTGAAGTAGCTATATTAATATCAGAGAAGTAATTAAGCATCAAGACAAGAAATATTACCAATGACCAAGAGTGGCACTTTTAAAATAAAGGGGTCAATTCATGAAGATGTAATAATCATGAATATTGTCCTAATGACAGATATTCAAAATACATGATTGCAAATGAAAAGAACTAAAAAAGAATGAGACAAATCCACAAAAATAGTTGATTTCAATACTCCTGTCAATAAATCAGTAAAGACATAAAATGACTTTATTAACACCATCAACCAAATTAACTAATTGACCTTTACAGAACTCTTTGCCAACAACAGCATAATGCACGTTTTTTTCCCAAATGCACATGAAATTGTCACCAGGAGAGACCATATACAGGGCTATAAATCAAATAAATCAAAGTTTAAAATTATTGAAATCATTTACTGCATATTCTGGCCCAAATGGAGTTAAATTAGGTATTAGTATTAGAAAAAATAAATCTGGAAAATCCCCAAATATTTGGAAATTAAACAACACAGTTCTAAATAGCCAATGAGTAAAAGAAGAAATCACTATGTAAATCATAACATAGTTTGAACTGCATTGTAATAAAAACCCAGCATATCAAAGTGTGTGCATTGCAGCAAAAACTATATTAGAGAGAAATCAAGAGCAGTAATGTTTATATTAGAAAGAAGAAATATCCCAACTCAATAATCTAAATTTCTGTTTTTAGAAACCAGGAAGTAAAGAACAATTTAACACAAAATATATAGAAAGGATGAAATCATTAAGATAAGAAGTGAGATCAATAAATTTTTTCATGAAAAAAATAGTAAATAAAAATAGATAAGAAACAAATCTGTTTTTTTTTTAAAGATTGGCAAGGTTGATAAACCTCATCTAGACAGATGAAGGAAAGAGAGAGGAGACAGAGCAGGGTGGATAGAAAGAACACATTACAAAAATCTGGATAGAAAGAAGGATGCTACAGACATGAAAATGATAACATGGGGATATTATGTACAGCTTGTCAACTTAGATGGAGCAGATAAGTTATGATTTAAATTCTTTCTACAAAGAAAATTTCAGTCCCAAATAAGTTCACTGGTGAATTCAATTCAAAAATGAAGGAATGAATTAACATCAACTCCACATAAATTTTCAAAAATGGAGGAATGTGGGACCATGAGATCTGCATTTGTGGTTTGAGTGATTCACAAGGCAACACAATGTTAAGGGAATGAAAATGCTAGAGATAATTAGGTTGAAGAGGTTGGTCATGGGATTAGGAGAGAGCACATTGACTATAAGCATCTGGAGGAATTAAGGGCACAGAAGTCATGATGAGGAAGGAAATGAAAGCATGGTTTTGAACTCAAGATGAATGTGAGGTGAAGTCATGATGGTCAGAAAAAATATTTTCAAATTTTAAGATATTAGAAATGGACCAGTTCTCATTTCTAATTTAATAATACAGCCCAAAGCCTGATTATTAAGGTAATGTTTATGAAAGTCAGGGTAATTTTTAAATCATCCAAAATAATGATGGAACAGAAGGACCAAAAAATTAGGAGGCCAGTGCAAAAGGTTTTATGGAATATAGAAAGCTGTCCTCAAATTCATCCAAAAAAAATAACAAATATGGCAACAGTATGCAATAACCAGTTCGTGTCTGCCATTTACCAAGTGATTACTATATGTTAGCCTTTTTTCCAGTGACATAATTTCATTATGACATTTTATCCTCACTGTGATAAGATTAAGAAGGTATTAATAGCCTACTTAAAGATGATCACACTGAGACATGCTCAGGTGTATGTACCTTAAAAGGCCATAATTTCCTAGTAAACCATCAGCCTCACCACACACAAAAATATCTAAAAACACAGTAGAATGATTAGAAAAGAGGAAAAATAGCATTTATTAATATATTACTATATTTATAGACAAAACTAATTATTTTAGCTATATGATTTCATTTAATATTCACAAGATGAAAGAAGTCAGTGTTACACATTTTCATTTTTTTAAGATTTATTTTATTTATTTATTCCCCCCCTTTCTGCTTGCTTGCTGTCTGCTTTCTGTGTCCATTTGCTATGCATTCTTCTGTGCCTGCTTGTCTCCCTTTGTTGTGTCATCTTGCTGTGCAAGCTCTCCATGGATGTGGGCCATCAGCTCTCTATGGGCGAGGGCCAGATTTCCTTCACAAGGAAGCCCTGGGTTTGTGTACCATATGGTAGACAGGAGCCCAATTGATTGAGCCACATCTGCTTCCCTACATCTTCATTTTAGGGGAGAAATACTTTATAATTAAAGAATTTTTTTTCATATTTTAAGATCACCAAGTTAGTGAACTAGGATTCCTAATATGATCTGTTTGATTCTAAAATGCCTCTATGCTACTTTTCTCTTATCATCCATGTTTCAACGTTCAAGCAATGTGTTTGAACAAAGATGATAACCTACTAGACTAGAGATAGAAGGAAGAATTAAGAGAAAGGCTTACCCTTTTTATTGGCCTTCTGAATGGATAAAAAGCAAGAAAGGCCATGATGAGGGTGAAATGGTGTTATGAAGAGAATTCAGTTTAATTTAATTAACACACACACACACACACAAAGGAGGAGGAGAGCAAGGTCAAAGCCAGTGAGAGAAATAAGAAAACACAGAAACACAGATACATTATCTCAGAGTTGTGGAGAGGAAGAAGAAAACCAGGTTGGAAGGGCAGGTTGGAAAGCCTTATGAGGGAATTGCATTCAGGTAGAGGCCAAAGACCTCCTTAAACATTTGATAATACGCCTGGGAGAAGAATGCCATACAAGAATGTCAGATGCCTCGAACAACCTGAGACAATTGGGAATGTACCAGTGTTCCAAGGGCTCAGCCTTCCTGCCGAAAGTCTGAGAATGCCTTGAACTCAACCCAATGAATGTTGCTATTTTCTTCCATCCACTGCATCCACCAAGGCACATGTAGAAATGGGCTGAAGCAAGAAAACCAAGAGCAATCAGTCCAATGACTGGAGATGTGACTGAATGGAAGCACTCCTAGTGAAGATGTAAGGGATATGAGGAAGGAAAAGAGGGCAGCTCAGTGAAGGAATTACTGTCACTGTGACCATGGGATGTGTTAAACGTAAATGGTACTGGAACTACACAGCAAATCAAAGATTTTAAGATACTGTATAAATGACTACCATTAATTACTCACATTAAACTGAAACAATGCAACTCTGATGCAACTCTGTTGAGATTCAGGGACCAGTTGACCCATGGACAGCCCAAAGATTTAAGTCCCTTGGAAATACACA
This sequence comes from Dasypus novemcinctus, assembly GCF_030445035.2. Lineage (NCBI taxonomy): Eukaryota > Metazoa > Chordata > Mammalia > Cingulata > Dasypodidae > Dasypus > Dasypus novemcinctus. The sequence continues at coordinate 21,800,526 of NC_080689.1, read as the reverse complement.
GATCGAATCTATTGCTTAGTATAGATTCAAATAAGGAGTAGAAAAGCAATGTGTAAGGAAACCACAACTGAACCCAATTCTGTCACACTGGGGAGCATAAATTCCCAAGTAGTGCCCACTGGCAGGGCACCAAATTCCTGAGCTGAACACTCTCTTTATAGTGTCTGGATGTCTTCAGAGTCTTCAGGAGTCCACTATTTGAAGCAATATTTACTTTGGTAGTTAATGAGTATAACCTCTGGAATGACCTCCCAACACACATTGAAGTCTCTTAGCCATTTAAACTCATTTGTCTTTCCATTCACCGCCCCCCCCCCTTTTTTAAAGACCTTTTTCCAGTGGCATTGCTAGTTGGTGCTTGGTAGTAATCCCTCAGTGCCAGAGAGGCTCATACTTGGGAGTCATGTCCCACACTGGGGGTAAGGTAATGCATTTATATGCTGAATTTAGCTTAGAAAGAGACCACATTTGAGCAGCAAGGATGCTCTCAGGAGGTAATTCTTAGGTGCCCTAAAATACTGGGCTAAGTTTCAATTTCAAAAGTAAAGATTCATAAGTACAGTCATCACTATCAAAGGCCCATCAGTGATCCATCCTACTTCACTAGTCACTTCCCTTCTACTCAGGGAATTCTTGCTGCCCCATTAGAGGATGTGGCAGAGCTCCCCAAGATGGAAATTTGATATTCTTTTGGTTATGATTTGGATCTCCACCCACTGTGACAATATCCTATGAATACTTGAACACATTTATATGCCTTATAAGTATATCCCAGTTTAACCTCCTCCTGTGCATCCCCCATTACTGACACCCACATCACTAATCCTCCACTATCACTGTTGCAACCTTTCTGTGATCCCAAACTTCTTCAAAAAGAAGCCAACAAAATAACCAAATACAATAATATTTAAAAATTTAAATTTAAATAAAATTTTTTGACTTTCATCATTGTAAGATCTGTTGTTTTATATGTACCGTAACATTTTCTTCTTTTTATTCCCCCCAGTGTCTTATTCTTTACATTTTGTCTTCAAAAAAGCTTCAGACTATAGGAAAGTGACATACAGAATATAAGGGATTCCCATATGCCCAACATCCTCACCCTTTTTCCCTTTCCCTTATTAATAACATTTTACATTTCGATGGTACATTTCTTACAGTTGATGTACATCTATTCAAACATTGTTAATAACCATTGTCAATGATTTATGTTATGGTTTACATTTTGGACCATACCCTTTTTTAAAAAATTAATTTATTGAAATATATCATCCACGCACAAACATACATAAACAATAAGTGTATAGAAATAGTGGTGAACTTATAACACAAATATATATAATATCATACAGGACGCTCATTATTCACCCTACCACCAACACCTTACATTGCTGCTAAACTTTTTTAACTAATGAATAAAGAGCATTGTCAGAGCATTACTGCTAACCATTTCCCCCCAACCCTCCCTATTATTATTATCTTTATGTCATTTATATATAAACATACATAAACAATTAAGTGTAAAGTAAGAGTTGTGAACTTACAAAGCAAACATGTATAACATCATACAGGGGTCCCATACATCAATCCCCCACCAACATCTTGCAATGTTGTCAGATGTTTTTTGCAAATTATGAAAGAAAATGGTCAAAATCTTACTACTAATTATAGTCCTTATATTACATTTGATGTGTTTTCCTCCCAACACACCTTATTATTACTTATTAAATATATTTTTATGACAGAAGTTGTAAACTTATAAAACAATCATGCACATATGCAGAATTCCCAAGCAACATCCCTCTATCAACACATCACACTATGGTGGAACATTTGTTCCAGATAAGATAATATCATCTGATTGTTACCATGTTCATAGTATACCTTTGGCTTACATTTTCCATACTTGCCCCATTATCAATACAGTACAACTTTGGCATAGATGCAAGAATATTATGTTATTACTGCTAAACACTGTCCATAGGTCATTGCAGTTGTATTTTTCCCATGTGTTCCCAACACCCTGCAGCAGTGATACACATTTGCTCTAGCTCACAAAGGACACTCTTGCATCTGTACCATCGACCACAATTCTCATCCACCTCTTCGTTTACTGTGCTATTCAGTTCCTAGATTATTCTCTAGCATTCTGACAATTGGCTTTTGCATCCCTAGACTACCATTTTCAGCCACACCCCTATTTATAAACTAGCTATTACTATTTTTACCATCCATTCTATACATTTCCACACGTTTATAGTAAAGCTAATTACTGCATACATTAAACATCAGTCCTTCATCTCAATCTTTCTCTTATATCCATTAAGAATCCACCACCTACCACCAGGTCTTGAAGATATTTTCCTATAATTTCTTCTAGAAGTTTAATGGTTTTTGCTTTTATTTTTAGGTTTTTGGTCCATTTTGAGATAATTTTTGGGTAAGGTGTGTGATAGAGGTCGTCTTTCTTTCTTTTGGCTATCGATATCCAGTTTTTCAGTGCCATTTTGCTGAATGGACTGTTCTGCCTGAGCTGTGTGGGTTTGACAGGCTAGTTAAAAATCACTCGACCATACATGTGAGGATCTGTTTCTGAGCCATCAATTTGGTTCCATTGGTCTATGTATCTGTCTTTATGCCAGTACCATGCTGTTTTTACCTCTATAGCTTGGTAGTATGATTTAAAGTCTGGAGATGAGGGTTCACTTTTCCTTTTTATGATGTTTCTGGCTATTTAGGACCCATTACCTTTCCAAATAAATTTGCTATTTGTGTTTTCAATTTATCTTTCAATGCTGGTGGAATTTTTATCAGGGTAGCATTGAATCTGTATATCAATTTGAGTAGAATTGACATTTTAATGATATTTAGTCTTTCAATCCATGAGCATGGAATGTTCTTCCAGTTATTTAGGACTTCTTTATTTCTTTTTACATTGAGTTGCAGTTTTCTGAATACAAGTGCTTTAATCGTTGAGTAAGTTTATTCCTGACTACTTGAGTTTTATCTGTTATATTTTATTTTCACCACTCTATTGACACTTTTAGTTACTTTTATTGATATAATCTTCATTTCTAGACTCTCTTTCAGGACTTTCTCTCCTGTATTTTCTTTTCAGGCTCTAGCACACCCTCTAGTATTTCCTGAAAATCTGGTCTCTTGCTTGAAATTCTCTCAATTTCTGTTTATCTGTGAATATTCTAATCTTGCCCTCATTTTTGAAAGACAGTCTCACTGGATATAAGGTTCTTGGCTGGGAGTTTTTCTCTCATACTATCTTAAATATATCAGACAACTGTCTTCTTATCTCCATGGTTTCTGGTGAGAAATCAGCACTTAATCTTATTGGGTATCCTTTATATGTTATGCTTTGCTTTTCTCTTGCTGTTCTCAGAATTCTCTTTGTCTTTGGCATTTGACTTTCTGATTAGTATGTGTCTTGGGATTGGTCTTTTCAGATTTTTTTTTGGATGGGAGTACGTTGTGCTTCTTGGACATGGATATCTATGTCCTTCAATAGGGTTGGTAAATTTTCTAACATTAATTCTTAAAATATTCCTTCTCCCCTTTTCTCATCTCTTCTCCTTCTGGGACACCCATGATACATATGTTTGCACATCTCTGGCTGTCATTTAGTTCCCTGAGACCTTGTTCAATTTTTTCCATTCTTTTCTTCATCTGTTCTTTTGTATGTTCTATTTCAGAGGCCATTTTTTAAAGCTCACCAATCCTTTCTTCTGCCTCCTCAAATCTGCTATTATATGATTTCAATGTTTTTTTTTATTTCATTGATTACACTTTTCATTCCCATAAGATCTGCTATTTTTCTATGCATGCTTTCAAATTCTTCTTTGTGCTCATCCAGTGTATTCTTAATATCCTTAATCTCTTCAGCAGCTCATTGAATTTATTAAGGAGATTTGTTTGAACATCTATGATTAGTTGTCTCAACTCCTTTATGTCATCTGGAGGCTTATCTTGTTCCTTTAACTGGGCCATAGCTTCCTGTTTCTTGGTGTGGATTATAATTTTTTATTGGTGTCTTGGCATCTGGATTACTAGAGTACTTATTCTGGGTGCAGTTTTTCTCTTTAGTTTAAGGCTTCCTGCCCTTTCTCCTTTGCTGGTTGTGCAGTAGGAGCCAAGGATGTAATTGGTGCTATAAACTGTAGAGGCTCAAGCTGCCCCAGGGATGGATGAAGCTTCTCCCAACTTTCTCCTTTTCCAGAGGTAGGGAGAGAGTCACAGTTGTGTGGAATAATCCAAGTCATGCAGGCCTAGACTGTAGTTGCCCAGAGAGAATGATGAAGCTTCATTCCCCTTCTCCCCTGCCTGGGGCATGGATGGAGCTACAGGTGTGGGCAGCAATCTACATAATGCAGGTCTAAGATGACTACAGTTGCCCAAGTAGACTTATAATTATTCAGTTTTTGCCAACCAACAGTACCTTTAGTTACCTGGATAGACTGGTGCTGAGCTAGCCAGCCTTCTCCCTGCCAGAGGTGGGACTGAGCCTAGGCTAGGGCTGCAGGCTGATCTGGGTGAAAGAAACCAGTTCCTACCATCACTGTGATATTTGGTCAGGCAGGCTTCCCCTCAAGCTGGAGATGGAGTCAAAATGGCAGCCACCGGCCCCTTTCCAACTTGGACAAATTCAGCTGTTCCCAGAGTTGTTCTTTAGCCATCTGAGTTTACCAACCAGTAGCTGAAATCAGCAGCCAACCATCTCCTCCTCCCCTTTTTCTGGGAAATGGAGCTTCCAATTCTGGTCACAGAACAGTTCCTGGGGTAGCTTACACTACCAAAGTAGGACAATCACCGGCCTCTGTGGCTTGGCCGGCAATTTCCTGGAGAGGCTGGTGCAGATACCTGCAGCGTCCTCCCTTTTGGAGGTGGTACTGGGTCTTAGCCTAGACCTGCAATCTGACCTGGATGGAGAGAAGCTGGTCCCCACCAGGACTGGGATTTTCAGTCTGCCCTGCTTCCCTTTATGCCAGGTGCAGAGTTAAAATGGCAGCTGCTGGCCTCCCTTCTCTGACTTGGACAGGCTCAAACTTTAGCTGTTCTTGGGATTATACTTTAGCCCACTGAATTTACCCATCAGTAGCTGAAGTTGGTACCCAACCATCTCTTCCTCCCCTGTTTTTGGTAAGTGGAGCTTTCAATTCCAGCCATGGAACTGCTCGCCAGTCAGCTTGTGCCTCTGGCAGAGGATGGGCACTGGCTCCAGGGTGTGGAGCGCTCTACTTACAAGTCTTCTCTGCAGATGGGCAGCCTCCTTCTTCCACTCCTTCAAGGATGCTGCAGGATGTTCTTCTGGCCTCCTGGAGCCCACAGACAGGTGCTTCAGCTAGCTCAAGAGAGCTCTGAGTGTTTACTAACTGCCCTGTAGTAGGAGCTGACTCCTTGTTGTCTCTGGACTATACCCTTTTATAAAGTTTGATGAAATTTAACATGGCCTGTATATATCATTGCAAGATCGTGTAGATCATTTCCATCACCTCCAAAATGCTCCATGTTCCATCTATTCTATTCCTCCCTCCACCTCCCCTCAGGACCCACAGCAACCACAAAGCTTCACTCCTTGAAGAAAAAGATTTATAATTATTTGTAACAACATTGAGTGCGTGACATACTGGCCCCTCCTCCCCTATTAGGCATTGCCTATGCTCTCATGACACTCCTGCCCCTCTTTTTGAGAACATAACATGACTCCCTGGGGTGGGAGTTTAACATCTTCCTGCTTATTATGTGGGTCTTCACCCACTGATATAACACACTATGACAAGATGATCACTAGCACACTCCCTAGAAGTCTACCCCAGGTGTGCTCTCTTCCCGCATGCCCCCACATCCAAAACCCTAAACCAGTAACCCTCCCCTGACATATTTGCTAAAAGAAAATTCCCAACATTGAAGTTTCAACCACATACCTGCAAATCCCCAGAGTTCACCTGCTCTCTCTTCCACCTCACTCCCCAGATCCTTAGGAGTCCAATCCACCTTCCTCATACTACCCCCCTCACAAACCAGCACCACCCAACCCAATAGCTTTACTGCCCCACTGTCATGTCCATCCATTGCATAAATACATCCATCCATCTTATTATATGTTTTGCCCATATGGACACGGGCTCACAACCTTCTTCTCCCTTTCTTTCTCCTGTAAAACTATCTTACAGACTCTACATCTGTGAGATTGCTCAATATGCTTAATTCATATCAGTGAGGTCATGGAGTATTTGTCCGTCAGTGCCTGGCTTGCTTCACTCAGCATACTGTCTTTAAGATTCATCCATGTTATCTCATTTGTTAATACTGCATTCTTCTTACAGCTGTGTAATATTCCATTGTAAGTATATACCACAATACGTTTATCTATTTATCTGTTGATGGAAATTTGGATTGTTTCCAACTTTTGGCACTGTTGAGTAAACGCCACTATGAACACTGTTGTGTGTATATCTGTTCATGTCCCTGCTTTCACTTCTTCTGGGTATATATTCAGCAGTGGGTTTGATAGATTACATGGCAGTTCTATAGTTAGCTAGCTTCCTGAGGAACTGCCAAACTGTACTCCACAATGGCTGCACCATTCTCATTCCCACCAACAGTGGATAAAGTAACCTGTTCCTGCACATCTTCTCCAACACTTATAGCCCTTGGGTTTTTTAATAGCCTCCAGTCTAATGGGTGTGGGATGATATCTCAGTGCAGTTTTGATTTGCATTTCCCTAATGGCTAGTGATGTTGAGCTTCTTTTTATGTGCTTTTTAGCCATTTGTATTTCTTCTTTGGAGAAGTTTCTCTTCAAATCACTTGCCTATTTTTTAAATGGGTTATCTTTTTATTTTCGAGATGTAGAATTTCTTCATATATGCTACATATTAGGCCCCTATCAGATATATGGTTACCAAAGATTTTCTCCAATTAAGTAGGCTGCCTTTTCACTTTCTTGACAAACTCTTTTAAGGTGCAAAGGTTTTTAATTTTGAGAAGGTTCCATTTATCTATTTTTTCTTTTGTTGCTCATGCTTTGGATGTAAAGTTCATGAAACCATTTTCTAATACAAGTTCCTGTAGATACTTCCCTACATTATCTTCCAAGATCTTTATGGTCTTGGTTCTTGTATTTAGATCTTTGATCCATCTTGAGTTAATTTTGTGTAAGGTGTGAGATGGAGTTCTCTCATTCTTTGGAGATGGATATCCAGTTCTCAAGCGCCATTTGTTGAAAAGGCCACTATCTCCCAGTTGAGTGGGCATGGCGGCCTTGTCAAATATCAGTTGACTGTATATAAAGATCTATATCACAACTCTCAATTAGGTTTCATTCCTCAGTATGTCTATCCTTGTGCCAATGCCATGTAGTTTTGACAATTGTAGCTTTGTAGTATGATTTAAAATCAGGTAGTGTGATTCCTTGTATTTCACTTTTCTTTTTCAATGTGTCTTTGGCTATTCAGAGCCCCTTCCCCTTCCATAAAATTTCATAGTTAGCTTTTCAAATTCAGCAAAAATGTTGTGGTAATTTTTATTAGATTTTTGTTAAATCTGTAGATCAGTTTTGGCAGGATAGACATCTTATTGATGTTTAGTTTTCCTATACATCAATGGGGAATATTCTTCCATTTGCTTAGGTCTCCTTTGATTTCTTTTAACAGTTTTTGTAGTTTTCTGCATACAAGTCATTTGAATCTTTAGTTAAATTTATTCCTAGGTATTTGATTCTTTTAGTCGCTATTGCAAATGGGATTTTTCTCTTGATTTCCTCCCAGTTTGCTTGTTATTAGTGTACAGAAATGCTACTGATTTTTCATCTTATACCCTGCCACTTTCTGAACTCATTTATAAGTTCTAGAAGCTTTGTTGTAGATTTCTCAGGGCTTTCTACATATAGGATCATGTCATCTGCAAATATTGAAATCTTTCTTTTTCCTTTCCAATTTGGATAACTTCCATGTCTTTTTCTTGCCTAAGTGCTTAAGCAAGCACTTCTAACAGTATGTTAAGTAAGAGTGGTGACAGTGGGCATCTTTGTCTTGTTCCAGATCTTATAAGGAAAGTGGTTAGAATTTCACTATTAAATATGATGTTAACTGTGGGTTTTTAATATATAACTTTTATCATGCTGAGGAAGTTTCCTTTTATTTCTATCTTTTTAATGTTTTAATCAGGAGTGGGTGCTGTATTTTCTCTAGTGCTTTTTCTGCACCTATAAGGATCATGTGATTTTTTTCTTTCAACCTTTTTATGTAGTGTATTACACGGACTGATTTTTTTATGTTGAACCATCCCTGCATATTAAGGATGAAACCCACTTGGTCATGGTATTTATTGTTTGATGTGCTTGTTGAATACAGTTAGCCAGTATTTTGTTGAGGATTTTAGCATCTATGTTAATTAGAGAGATTGGTCTATAGTTTTCCTTTCTGTGGCATCTTTGTTTGACTTTGGTATTAAAATAATTTGGGCATCATAGAAAGAGTTGGGCAATGTTCCCTCCACTTCTGTTTTTTGGAAGAGTTTAAGCAGGATTGGTGTTAGTTCCTTCTAGAATGTTTGGTAGAATTCACCTGCAAAATTGTCTGGGTCCTGGGCTCTTCTTAGTTGGGAGGTTTTTGATGACTAATTCAATCTCATTACTTGTGATTGTTTTGTTGATTTCATCAATTTCCTCTTCTGTCAATGTAGACTGCTTGTGTGCTTCTAGAAATTGGTCCATTTCCTCTAAATTATCCATCTTCTTGGCATACAATTTTTCAAAGTATCCTCTTATAATATTATTTATTTCTGTGGGGTCATTGGTGATATCCCATTCCTCATTTCTTATGTTATGTAATTGTAACTCTCTCTCTTTTTCTTTGTTAATCTACCTAAGGGGTTTTTGACTTTATTAATCTTCTCAAAGAACCAGCTTTTGGTTTTCTTTATTTTTCTAGTGCTTTCTTATATTTAATTTCATTTAGCTCTGCTCTAATCTTGTTGTTTCTACTTGCTTTGGGGTTAGTTTGTTGTTGTTTTTCTAATTAGGTGTTCATTTAGGTCTTTGATTTTAGATCTTCTTTTTAAATGTAGGCATTTATGATTATGAATTTCCCTCTCAGTACAGCTTTTGCTGCATCTAGTATGTTTTGATATGTTGTGCTGTTATTTTTATTCTTTTCAAGGTAATTACTGATTTCTTTTGTGATTGCCTCCTTGACCTACTATTTGACTAAGAGAGTGCTGTTGTACTTCCATATCTTTGTGACTAATCTTCTTCTATGCTTCTTACAGATGTCCAGCTTCATTCCATTGTGCTCTGAGAAATTACTTTGTGTAATTTCAATCTTTCAGAATTCATTGAGTATTGTTCTATAGTCTCACATGTGGTCTATTCTGAAAAATGATTCATGTACATTCAAGAAGAATGTATATCCCACTGTATTTGGGTGTAATATTCTGTATATATCTCTTAGGTCCAGATCCTCTAATATATTATTCAAGGTCTTTGTTTCAATGTATTGATTCTCTGTTGAGATGTTCTCTCTAACGGTGATAATGGTGTATTAAAATCCCCCATTATAATTGTAGAATCCTCTATTTCTCCACTTAGCTTTTTCAATGTTTGCCTCATGCATTTTGAGGTGTCCTGGTTAAGTGCATAAATGTTTATGATTGTTCTTTCTTCTTGACAGATTCCCCCTTTCATTAATATGTTGTGGCCTTCTTTGTCTCTTATAATAGTTATACATTTAAAGTCTATTTTGTCTGATATTCCTATAGCTACTGCCACCCTTTCTTGGTTATTATTTGCATGTAAATTGTTCCAACCATTCACTTTCAGCTTCCTTGTGTCCGAGTCTAAGGTGAGTTTCTTGTAGATAGGATATAGGTGGGTCAGATTTGCTTATCCATTCTACCAATCTGTGTCTTTTGACTGGAGAGTTTAATCCATTAACATTCAATGTTATTATTGCCAAGGAATTACTTACATATGCCATATTTTCTTTAGTTTTGTGTGTGCCCTATGTTGTTTTTATTTCTCTTTTTATCTTTTTGGATGTTCTTACACTCTCCTCCAATTCTCTTTCTCCTCTTTTTTCCAGTTTTTTTCTCCCTCTCTCTCATTTAAAAAATATTTATTAGTTGCTACTATCTTCTTTCTTGTTTGTTGTGTTTCCCCTTTCTTTGTTTCTCTTTTTTTCCCTTATACTGATTTTTTTCTACCTACACTATTTCTTTTCTTTCCTTCAATTTTCTATCTACTGTTTTCTGTTGTTCTTTCATTCCACCTCTTTTTGTTTGACCTTCAATTTTTATTGTTTTCTCTCTCTCTTTTCTCTGTTTTCTTTCTGTTTTCCTTTTTCTTTTCCTCTCTTTTCATCATTACAGCCTTTTATTTCATTCTGTATATTTTTATTTATATTGTTTATAATTTCATTGTTTCTATTCCACCTTTTTATTTCTTATTCCTCTATACCTCTTACTTGTGTTAATTACTTTAACTAGATCTTACATGGTTCCTCTTCTACCTTTTATTATTATTATTACTATTATTATTCTTTTTTCTTATCTCTTTCCTTTCTCTCTGGTCCTAATTTCCTTTTTCAAGGGAACATAGAAAACAGCAAGGAAATAGAATAAGGGGAATGAAGTGTCAAAGTAAAATCTTGCCACACACACAAAAAGAACAACAAAATATAACCCTGAAGTAGAAAGAGAAGCAAATTAATGGAATAAACCCATCAAGATAAACAGATACCTGGACACTAACAAAAAAACTACAAGCCATACTAAGGGAAAGGAAGACAGGGCCCAGTCTAACAAACAAACTAAAAACAGGAGGAGATGGAGAGCATGGTGTTCTAGGTAGATCTGTGTCTTCTCTATGCTCCATTTTTAGTGAGAGGATCAGATTCTGCCCACCCAACTCAGCACCATTTTCCTGGAAATCTGTGAACATAAATCTTTAATATTCTGTTGGTGAGTAGTCAAATATTTATTAGGTTATTTTATCTGAGACACTGTAAAATGGTGAAAGAAAACATAAACCCAACTATGTGAACTAAAATTTTGAGTAAGTTCATTAAAACAGTGTTTTAATAAATGCTGTATTGTAGGGCTGAACTCTTTGCCTCTCCCTCAGTATGCAAAGAATTTTACATTAGATGTATATTCCTGCAGTTTGTTCACTCTAGTCACTCAAAAGAATTAACAGAAGGAAGCTAGCAGACATTGCTCCAGGCTTATAGGCTCAAGGTCACCATGTAAGGGACTCTGGAACTCACTATCAATTATTACTTGGTACAGGCTGTAAGTCACAGACAGGTATCAGCAGACATAAGGAATCCCTGCCTTGTTGACATCCTTCCAAAAAGGCTGCTAGAGCCAGGTTACACTTGGATATGAGCCTGAACTTCAGGAAGGGTACTTGGGTACTGTTTTTTTCTATTTTTGTAGGGCAAGAGTGAGAGCAGGCTTTTAAGTAGAGATTAAGTTATCTGTGCTTTGATTCCCTAAAAGGTTCCCTCTGATCAGAGGAGTTTTGGAAATGCTAACTGCCTAAAAGTTACAGAAAACAAAAATCAACCTAGCATTTAAAGATCTTTCCTTAAGTAGCTTATTCATAGCTTTCACACTGTATTTCATCTCTTTCAGCTCCCTTCAAGCCAGCTTTTATGTATTCCCCTTACAATTGTGCCTGCATGCCCATAAACATCTTTGCATACAGGCCTCTACTTCCTTACCTCCTCTCTTGCAATCTCCTTTCCACCCAGTCTGGAGGGTCTTCATCTCTTCTTTCATAATCTATGATCCTGTCTCTCCTGAAAACTCTTCCTTCAGACTTCAAATCAAATTAATGACAGTTCTTCTAATTTGTGTAGTGAGGATCCTTGACAGGGTCTTTAAAGTGTAAATATCATCTGGTTAGTTTTTGGTCTTTAGCAGCCATTTGTATGAATCTCTGGGGAAAACAAGGAACTTGTTTCAGGATGACAAGAGAAGAAACCTGTGAGAATTTCAGCTGATAGGGATGACTAAAATGCACTTTTATGGCAGTACTCTTTATTGAGTTTGCAGAACTCATAGCTTAAAATTATTGACAAAGGAAAACAAACAAATTCCAAATGTTTCATGTTCTCAGCATCACATCAAGCTAAGAATTATTGTCAGGAAATCTGTCAGCAACATGATGCTGTCAGCACTATTATCTTTAAGGATGACAGCTCTATAACTCACATTTGTCTGAAGTGGATTAATTAATTCAGGATGAATTTTGTGAGCATTTATTCTCTTCTCAGCATGATAGAATCAGAGACTATGAGGGCTGGAAAGGCCCTCGGGAATCATCTCATATACACATCCCCACTCTTATTTTTCTGAAGAAATCACTGTGGGAATGTGACAAGTAAAATAACTGTGTAGCTTTTCATTTACTGCCATGTAATAGATGAAAAATATTGATGCTTATCCATTGCCTATACCACAGCACTACGGCAATTTTAAAACGTGGGGGCCAGGTGGAGTTGAGACTTTTTAAAAAGTCAATACAATATACCCCAAACATTTGCCTCCCTCAACCCAGTTCATCTTCTGTAGAAACAACACTAGATTGTAAGGAAATTTATCTGGTTACATCTGGGTATGTATGGAAACCTCACAATTAATTATCTCTCTCAAAGCATCAGGTTCTCCAGCAGTGGAAGAAGGTATTGGAGTAGGCAGACAAGGCTAAACTATCTTAGAAAAACAACAGAGAAAGGGCAAAATCTGTCCGAGGGAACTGCTTTCTATGCAGACAAAGAGAGTGCTGCATAACTCCCAGAAGGGCAAGGGACAGAGAGACAAAAAAAACAAAAACAACAAATGTGAATTAATAACACAGCCCCTGTGGGCCTGAGATGGCCCCCATCCCCCACCCTCAAGACATTAATCTGGGATAAAACCCTTTGCTCACTGCAGTCAGCTGAGAGTCACAGACATCTTCCTCCCTATCACCCGTTACAAGGAAAGAAGAAGGGTGAGCTGGAGGCTTCTCTTCAGTGAATTTGGTCAGCAGAGCCTGCTTTCCATCTTGTTTCTGGCCAGACCAAAAACACTAGAAAGTGGAGTTTAAAAGAAACAACTTGATGGAAGTTTCAACAAGCTCCATCTGCAGGCCAGTCAGGAAATTGCATGGAAATTGCCTCTAGGTTTCTCTCAATCCCCCCAGGAGAAAACCTGTGTGCCATTAGTAAGTCCCTGGCCTGATTTTGATAACTTAAGCTGGGCAATTTTGAAGACATAGAATAAGCTGAACAAACAACAACAAAAATACTAGGCAAGAAAGAGAAACTGACCATTAGAGTAAATTCACCAACATGGTTAGATGCCTGTGTTTCAGCAAAAATTTACAATTCATACCAGGAAACAGGAAGAGACAGCCCAGCCAAAGGAACAAATCAGATATCCTGATGAAATACAAGATTTAAAACAATTAATCAATGATAATCACACAACTTTCCTAAATCAATTAAAAGAATTGAAGGAAAATATGACTACAGAGAGAAAGGATGTTAAGAAGAGACTAGGTGAACATAAAAAACAATTTGAAAGCCTGTGAAGAAAAGTAACAGATTATGGGAATGAAAGACACAATGGATGATATTAAAAATATATTAGAGGAAAACTGAACCAAGATGGTGGCAGAGTAAGGAGCTCCTGGAGTCAGCTCATGCTACAGGGAAGTTAGTAATCACCCAGAGCTATCTAAAGTACCTGCTTGAGGGAAACGGACTTTGGCCCAGTGGTTGGGGCGTCCGTCTACCATATGGGAGGTCCGCGGTTCAAACCCCGGGCCTCCTTGACCCATGTGGAGCTGGCCATGCGCAGTGCTGATGCGCGCAAGGAGTGCCGTGGCACGGGGGGCACCCAGCGTGAAAAGAAAGAGCAGCCTGCCCAGGAATGGCGCCGCCCACGCTTCCCGTGCTGCTGACGACAACAGAAGCGGACAAAGAAACAAGACGCAGCAAATAGACACCAAGAACAGACAACCAGGGGAGGGGGGGAAATTAAATAAATAAATAAATCTTTAAAGTACCTGCTTGGGAGCTCCAGGAATCCAGAAGTATATCCTGCAACATCCTTGAAAGTATGGAAGAAGGAGACTGCCCATCTGCAGAAAGGACTCGTAAGTAGAGTACTCCACACCAGAGAGGTTGGTATCCATGGTACAAGCTGCCTTGGGAGCTATTCTGTTGCTGGAGTTGGAAGCTCCATTTCCAAAAAACAGGGGAAAAAGACAGTGTGGCACCAACCTCCGCTACTGATTAATAAATTTTGCAAGCTAAATTATAATCCTAGGAACAGCTAAACTTCGAGCTTGTCCAGGTTAGAAGGAGGCCAGTAGCCACCATTTTGACTCCACCTCTGGCATGAGGGCAAGCATGGCTGACAGAAAATCCGATAAAGTTTGGGACTGACTTCTTTCCACCAAGATCAGACTGCAGCCCCAGCCTGGCTCCAGCCCCACCGCCAGCAAAGAGGAAGCTAGCATAACCAACAACAGGCTCTCCAGGCAACTGAGAGTGCTTTTCTCTGGCAAAAACTGAATAGTTAATCACCTAGGGCTTTATGCCTGTACCCCAATTGGATAGGAGAGGAGCTGGGTATCCTCAGCCTCTCCTGGCAATGACAAGCATTTTTAGCTCACACGAACTGGTTTGTTGAGTGCCTTCGAGTCCATTTCCACCTCTGCCCCCATAGAATAGTAAGGGGTTGGTGTTCCCTCAGCCTCTCAGGGCAACTGCAGGCACTTTTGGCCTACACAATCCCGACCATTGGGCACCTGTGACTCCACCCTCATTCCCAAGAGGACAAGAGAGAGATTGTGTTTGCCCAGCCTCTCTGAGTATCTTCAGGAGCTTTTAGCCCACACAGCCTGGAATGGTGGGTATTTGTGGATCTACCCTCACTCCCCAATAGGAAAGAAGGGGACTGGTGTTTCTATAGCCTTTCTAGGCAAGAGCAGAAATTTTCAGCCTGCATGGACTGTTTTGTTGGATGCTTATGGATGCACTCCCACATCCCAATAGGTTAGGAGGGATCTGGTGTCTCCACAGCCTCTCCAGGCAATGGTGAGTACTTTTGGCCCACAAGGACTGAACTGTTGGGTGCCTGTGGATCTAACCCCATACCCTAATAGGATAGAAGGGTGCTGGTGTTTCCTCAGCCTCTCCAGGTAATGATGGGTACTTTCAGTCTACAGGGACTGAACTTTTGGGTGTTGGCAGTTCTATTACCACTCCCTAAATTACAGAAGGGACAGTATTCCCTCAGCCTCTCAGGGCAATTGTAGGCATAATCAGCTCATATACTGTTGGGCACTCCAGAGGGTGCATTCCCACCCTGACAGGGAACGTGTGCTACATCAGTTTACCTGGGCAACTGTGGTCATTTTTGGATGCACATGGCATAGATTGTTGCCCACAACTATAGCTCCATCCCCACCCAAGGTAGGGGGAGGAAGGGGTATGAAGTTTCATCAATCTCTCTGGACAACTACAGACAGTCTTGTCCTGCCTAACTTGGATTATTATACATAGCTGCAGCTCTGTTCCTGCCCCTGACAGAGGAGAAATGTGGGAGAACCTTCATTAATTCCTCAGGCAAGATGGGCAGCATCAACTTCCATATCTTAGAGCACCAAATATATCCCCGACTCCTCCTACACAAAGAGCAAGGGAGAAAAGACAAGAAAGCCCTAAACTAAAGGGGAAAACTGCACCCAGAATAAATAAATCTAGCAAGACAGATGTGAAAACACCAAAAAAAATTATAATCCATACCAAGAAACAAGAAGCTATGGCCCAGTTAAAGGAACAAGATAAGCCTGCAGATGACATAAAGGAGTTGAGACAATTAATCATAGATGCTCAAACAAATCTCCTTAATAAATTCAATGAGATGGTTAAAGAGATTAAGGATATTAAGAAGACATTGGATAAGCACAAAGAAGAATTTGAAAGCATACATAGAAAAATAGAAAACCTTTTGTGAATGAGAGGTGCAATATATGAAATTAAAAATACACTAGAGGCATATAACAGCAGATTTGAGGGAGCAGAAGAAACACTGGTGAGCTTGAAGACATGGCCTTCATAAGCAAACTTACAAAATAACAGATGAAGAAAAGAATGGAGAAAATTGAACAGTGTCTCAGGGAACTAAACAACAGTAAGAGATGTGCAAATATATACATCATGGGTGTCCCAGAAGGAGAAGAGAAGAGAAAAGGGGCAGAAAGAATATTCGAAGAAATAATGAAAGAAAATTCCCCAAACCTATTGAAGTACATAGATATCTGTGTCCAAGAAACACAATATGCTCCAAATAAACCTAATAAATCCAAATAGACCAACTCCGAGACACATACTAATCAGAATGTTAAATGCAAAGACAAAGAGAGAATTCTGAAAACAGCAAGAGAAAAACAATGCATAACATATAAGGGATACCCAATAAGATTAAGTGCTGATTTCTCATCAGAAACCATGGAGGCAAGAAGAGAGTGGTCTGATATATTTAAGATACTATGAAAGAAAAACTTCCAGCCAAGAATCTTATATCCAGTGAGACTGTCTTTCAAAAATGAGCAAGATTAGAATATTCACAGATAAGCAGAAACTGCAGGAATTTATAACAATACAAACTTTCCAAGAAATACTAAAGGGAGTTTTACAGCTTGAAAAAGAAAGACAGGAGGGAAAGGCTTGGAGGAGAATCTAGAAATGATGACTTTATCAGTAGCAGTAATTAAAAGTGTCAGTAGAGTGGTGAAAATAAAATGACAGATAAAACCCAAAGATCGAAACGGATGAAATAACTGCCTTTATAGTGAAAACATTGAATGTTAATGGATTAAACTCCCCAATCAAAGACAGACTGGAAAAATGGATAAGAAAATATGAGCCATCTATATGCTGTCTGCAAGAGACTCACCTTAGACCCAAGGATACCAATAAATTGAAAGTAAAAGGTTGGAAAAACATATTCCACACATGGAGGAACAAAAAAATAAATAAAAGCTGGGGTAGCTATATTTATACAAGATGGTACAAACTTTAAAAACAAACTATTATGAGAGACAAGGAAGGTCATTATATATTAATAAATGGGATGATTAGCCAGGAAAAATTACAATCATAAATATATATGTACCTAACCAGGATGCCCCAAGATACCTGAGGCAAACACTGGCAAAACTGAAGGGGGAAATAGATGCCTCTACAATAGTTATAGACTTAAATAAACCACTCTCAGCATAGGATAGAGCACCTGGACAGAGGATCAATAAAGAAACAGAAGCTTGAATAATATGATAAATGATTAAACTTAATTGACATATACAAAATATTGCACTCCAAAACAGCAGAATATACATTCTTTTCAAGAACGCATGGATCTTTCTACAGGATAGACCATGTGTTGGGTCAAAAAACAGATCTTAATAAATTTAACAACATTGAAATTTTACAAAGTACTTTCTCTGAATCATAATGGAATAAAGCTGAAAATCAACAAGGGGCAATGAAAGGGAAAATTCACATATATAAGGAGATTAAACAACACACTCAAATAATCAGTGGGTCCAAGAAGGAATTTCAAAAGAAATCAATAAATATCTCAGGATGAATGAAAATGAGAACACAACATATCAAAACCCATGTAGAAGGAATGCAAGAGCAAAGATCAGAGCAGAAGGAAATGAAATTGAGAACAAGAACAATAGTGAGAATTAACAAAACCAAAAGTTGGTTCTTCAAGAAGATTAACAAAATTGACAAAACCGTAGCTAGACTGATGAAGGAAAAAAGAAAGAAAATACAAATAAGTAAAATTAAAAATGAAAACAGAAACATTACTACTGGCCCCACAGAAATAAGACAGATCATAAAAGGATACTATGAAGAACTTTATGCCAGGAAACTAGACAATGTAGATGAAAAGGAAAAATTCCTAGAAATGTACAAACAATCTACACTGACCCTTAAAGAAATAGAAGATTTCAACAAAGCAATCACAAATAAAGAGATTGAAACAGTCATCAAACAGCACCCCAAAATGAAAAGCCCAGGACCAGACAGTTTCACAGGTGAGTTCTACCAAGCATTCAAAGAAGATCTAATACCCATCTTACTAAAGCTTTTCCCAAAAATTGAAAAAGAAAGAATGCTACCAAACTCATTCTATGAAGCTGATACCATCCTAATACCAAGCCAGATAAAGATATTACCAAAAAAAAAAAGAAAGAAAATTACAAAACTTTTTCTCTAAAGAATACAGATGCAAAAATCCTCAATAAAATACTTTAATCAAATTCAACAATACACTAAAAGAACTATTCATCATGATCAAATGAGTTTTACACCAGGCATGCAAGCATGGTTGAGCACAAGATAATCAGTATAATACACCACATAATAAATCAAAGAAGAAAAATTACATGATCTTATTAATTGATGCAGAAAAGGCATTTTTAAACAAAATACAGCATCCTTTCCTGATAAAAATGTACAAAAGATAGGAATTGAATGAAACTTTCTCAACATGATAAAGGGCATATATGAAAAGCCCACAGCTAACATTGTACCCAATAGTGAAAGACTGAAAGCTTTCCCATTGAGGTCAGGGACAAGACAATAATGCCCATTGTCACTACTGTTGTTCAATACAGTACTAGGGGTTCTAGTTAGAGCAATCAGGCATGAAAAATAAATAAAAGGCATCCAAATTGGAAAGGAAGGGTAAAAATTTCACTATTTGCAGATGATATGATCTTATATCCAGAAAGTCCCCAAATATCTACAACAAAGCTGCTAGAGCTAATAAATTATTTCAGTGGAGTGTCAGGATACAAAATCAATATGCAAAAATCAGTGGTGTTTCTGTACAACTGTAATGCACAATCTGAGGAGGAAATCAGGAAAAAATTCCATTTACAATAATATTAAAAGAATCAAATATTTAGAAGTAAATGTAGACAAGGATGTAAAGCATTTGTATTCAGAAAACTATAAAGCATTGCAAAAAGAAATTTAAAAAGGCCTAAATAATTATAAGAACATTCATGCCCTTAGATTGGAAGGCTAAATATCATTAAGCTGTCAGTTCTACCCAAAGTGATATACAGACTCAATGCAATCCCAATAAAAATTCCACCAGAATTTTTTAAACAAATTAAAAACACAATTATCAAATTTATCTGGAAGGGTAAGGGGCCCTAAATAGCCAGAAACATCATAAAAAGTAAAAGTGAAGTTGGAGGACTCTTACTTCCAGGCATTAAGTAATATGACCTAGCTATAGTGGTAAAAATAACATGGTATTGGCATAAAGATAGACACATAGTCCAATGGAACTGAATTCATGATTAAGAAACAGACCCTCAAATCTATGGCCAAGAGACTTTTGGCAAGCCTATCAAACCCACCCAGCTGGGACAGAACTTTCTATTCAACAAATAAGGCTGGGAGAACTGGATCTCCATGGCCCTAAGAAAGAAAGAAGACTCCTATCTCAAACCTTATACAAAAATTAACTCAAAGTGGATCAAAGACCTAAATATAGAAGCCAGAGTCATGAAGCTCCAAGAAGAAAATGTAGGAAAGCATTCTTCAAGACCTGGTGGTAGGTGGTGGACTCTTAAACTTTACACCAAAAGCATGAACAACAAAAGAACATTTGGATAAATGGGATGTCCTCAAACTTAAACACTTTTGTGATTAAAACAACTTTGTCAAGACTGTGAAAAGGCAGTCCACACAATGGAGAAAATATCTGGAAACCACATATCTGATAAGGGTTTGATTTCCATTCTATATAAAGAGATCATACAACTCAACACTAAAAGAGCAAGCAATCCAATTAACAATGGGCAAAAGTTTTAAATAGACTTATCTCCAAAGAGGAAATACAAATGGCCAAAATGCACACGAAAAAAAAAAAAGTTCTATATCACTAGCTATTAGGGAAATGCAAATCAAAATAACAATGAGATATCATTCAACACTGCATAGAATGGCCATTAAAACAGACAACAGTAAGTGCTGGAGAGGATGTGGAGAAACAGGAACACTCCTTCACTGTTAGTTGGATTGTAAAATGGTGTAGCCTCTGTGGAAGACAGTTTGGCAATTCCTCAGGAAGCTAAGTATAGAAACACCATATGATCCAATTCCTCTACTAGGAATATATCTAGAGGAACTAAAAACTCTGACACAAGCAGACATCTGCACACCAATGTTCATAGTGGTTTTATTCACAATTGCCAAAAGGTGGAAACAACCTGTGTCCATTAACCAATGAATGGATAATCAAATTTTGGTATATATATACATTGGAATACTATGCTGCAATAAGAAGAAATGAAACTGGGACATATATGATAACATGGATGGATCTTGAAGACATTATATTAAGCAAAGTTAGCCAGACACAAAAGGATAAATATTGCATGGCCTCATTAATATGAACTAAATATGAAGAATAAGCACATGGATTTAAAATCTAGAGTATGGTTATTAGGAGACAAGAGGAGGGTTGAGAAGAACTACTGATGCTTAATGTATGAGAAGTTTTCATTAACTTGACTGTAAAAGTGTGGAAATGTATAGAGTTGATGGTAACACATTGTAGTGAGTAGCAGCTGCTTTATAAGTGGGATTGTGGCTGAAACGGGTAGTCTGGGGAAATAAATGTCATTTGAAAGAAAGCTAAAGAATAATCCAGGGACTGAATAACACATTGAACCCAGAGGTGGATGAGAATTATGGTTGATGGTACAAATGCAAGAATGTACTTCTGTGATCTAGAGCAGATGTACATCACTATTGAAGGGTAGTGGGAATGTGGAGAAGTATGGGAAAACTACAGTTGGTTTGACCTATAGACTCTGGTTGACAGCAATCATATAATATTCGTGCATCAATGTCAAAGATGTATTGTGTTGATAATGGAAGTGTATGGAAAAAGTGTGCCAAAGGTATGCTATGGACCATGGTTGGTGATAATTGTCTGATGATCTTTTCTCATAATCTGTAACAAATGTTCCACCATGATGTGGTGTGTTAGTGATGGGGTGCTGTATGTGAATTCCACACATGTGCAAGGTTGTTTTGAAAGTTCATAACCTCTGTAATAAAAATATATTTTAACAAAATCTGGTGGTTTGGGGAAAAATACACCAAATGTAAGACAGAGACCATAGTTAGTAGTAATACTTTGTTGATGCTCTTGCATAGTTTATAACAAATGTTTCACTGCAATGCAAAGTATTGGTGGAGAGGTGATGTATGAGACCCCTGTAGGATGTTATGCATGTTTATTTTGTAAGTTCACAACCTTTACTATACACTTATTGTTTATGCATGTTCATGTATGAATTATATAGTTCAATAAAAAAAATATTTAAAAAACACATTAGAGGCAAATAGAGCAGACTTGAATTGCTCAATCACAGAATTAGTGCCTTTGAGAACAGAATACCTGAAATGCAAAAGACAGGAGAACAGGAAAAGAAAGAATGGAAAAAAATGGAATAGTGTCTAAGGAATTGAATGACAATGTGAAATGCATAAACATACATATTATTGGTGCTCCAGAAGGAGAAGAGAATGGAAAGTGGGCAGAGAGACTATTTGAGGAAATAATGACTGAAAACTTCCCAACCCATATAAAGGACGTAAATATCAATATTGAAGAAAGACAATGCACTCCAAACAGAATAAAGCTAAATATACCTACTTTGAAACACCTACTACTCTGAATGAGAAATATCAGAGATAAAGAGAGGGTTCTGAAAGCAGCTAGAAAAAAAATCAAAGCATCACATACAAGGGAACCTCAGTAAGATAAAGTGCCAACCTCTCTTCAGAAACCATGTGGGAGATAAGAAAGGTATGATGCATTTAAGGTACTGAAAGAATAAAACTACCAGCTCAAGAATTCTGTATCTGACAAAACTGTCCAAAAATGAGTGTGAATTCAGTCTTCACAGACAAACAGAAAATGATAGAATATGTTACCAAAAGACCAGAATTAAAAGAGAAACTAAAGTGAGTGCTGCAGTCTGAAGGGTGAAAACAAGGGCAAGATATTTGGAGAAGAGTTTATAAATGAAGATTATTAGGAAGAGTAAAGGATAAGAAGACAGACAAGAGACAATATGGCAACAGAGAGATGAAGGACATAATGGAAGAAGTAAGTAATGCCTTTATAGCACTAACATTGAATGACAATCACTTGAACTCCCCAATCAAAAGACATAGACTGATAGAATAGATTAAAAATATATAGGGAAGCAGACTCGGCCCAGTGGTTAGGATGTCGTCTACCACATGGGAGGTCCGTGGTTCAAACCCCGGGCCTCCTTTACCCATGTGGAGCTGGCCCATGCGCAGTGCTGATGCGTGCGAGGAGTGCCGTGCCATGCAGGGGTGGCCCCTGCATAGGGGAGCCCCACGCACAAGGAGTGCACCCCATAAGGAGAGCCACCCAGCGTGAAAAAAAGTGCAGCCTGCCCTAGAATGGTGCCACCCACACGGAGAGCTGACATAACAAGATGACACAGCAAAAAGAAACACAGATTCCCATGCTGCTGACAATAACAGAAGCGGACAAAGAAGAAAGATGCAGCAAATGGACACAGAGAACAGACAACCGGGGCGGACAGAGGGGAGAGAAATAAATAAATAAATAAATCTTTTTTAAAAAATACATATACATATATATATATATGAGCTATCAATATGTTGTCTACAAGACAGTCAGCTCAGATGTAAGAATATAAGCAGGTTGAAAATGAAAGGTTGGAAAAGATATTCCATGAAAATAGTAACTAAAACAAAGCTGGAGTAGCAAAACTAATATCAAACAAAACAGATTTTAAATGCAAAACTGTTGTAAGGAATGAAGAAGGTCATTATATATTAATAAATGGGAAATTCACCATGAAAAAATAATTTTAATAAATATTTCTGCTTCTAACCTGGGTACCCCAAGATATATGAGGCACACACTGGAAAAACTGAAGGGTGAAGTTTTTCTACAGTAATAGTTGGAGACTTCAACACACTGCTCTCAGTTTTGGAAAGATCATCTGACAGAGAATATATGAAAAAAACAGAGAGCTGAATATTGTAAATGAACTAGACCTAACAGACATTTATAGGGCATTACACCCCAAAATAGCAGGATATATGTTCTTTCCAAGCACTTACGGTTCTTTCTCCAGGAAAGACCATATGCTGGGTTACAAGACAAATTTCAATAAATTTTAAAAGATTGAAATTATACAAAGAATTTTAAATATAACAGAATGAAATTGAAAAGCAATAATGGAGAGAAAAAGGGAAAATTCATAAATATATGGAGATTAAAAACACAATTATATAATCAGTTGGTCAAAGAAGAAATTGTAAGAAATTTCAGAAAATATCTTGAGATGAATGAAAACGAGAACACAGCATGTCAAAACCTATGGGGCAATGCAAAGGCAGTGCTAAA
Organism: Dasypus novemcinctus; assembly: GCF_030445035.2. Taxonomy (NCBI): domain Eukaryota; kingdom Metazoa; phylum Chordata; class Mammalia; order Cingulata; family Dasypodidae; genus Dasypus; species Dasypus novemcinctus. The sequence continues at coordinate 21,776,997 of NC_080689.1, read as the reverse complement.
ATGGAAATTTATAGCCTTCAATGCTTACATTAAAAAAGAAGAAAGAGCTAAAATTGAAGATCTAACTGCACACCTGAAGGAATTAGAAGTTAAGGAAAAAAAAAAAAAAACAGCAGCAAACTAATACCAAACCAAGCTGAAGGAAAGAAACAGTAAAGATCAGAGGAGAAATAAATGAAGTGGAGAGTAAAAAAGCAAAGAAGAGAATTTACAACACCACAAGTTGGTTCTTTAAGAAAATCAATGAACCCTTAGCTAGACTGACAAAGAAAAAAAGAGAGAAGATACCAGTAAATGAGATCAGAAAGAGAGGGGAGACATTACCCTCACCCTGTAGAAATAAGAGAGATCATAACAGGATACTATGAAGAACTGAACACCCTAAAACTAGACAATGTAAAGGAGATGGACAAATTCCTAGAAACACACAAATGACCTACAATGACCTTAGAAGAAATAGAAGACTTCAACAAACAACTGAAGATATTGAAACAGTCACCAAAAAACTTCACAAAAATGAAAATCCCAGGACCTGATAGCTTCACAGGTGAATTCTACCAATCATTCAAAGATGATTTAATACCAATCTTGCTCAAACTCTTCCAAAAAAATTGAACAGGAAAGAATGCTATCAAACATGTTCTTTTGAAGCCAACATCACCCTAATACCAAAACCAGATAAAGATACTATGAAAAAAGAAAATTACATATGAATAACTCTAATGAATATACATGCAAAAATCCTCAACAAAATGTTTGCAAACTGAATCCAAAAGCACATTAAAAGAATTATACACCATGATCAAGTGGGTTTTATCCTAGATATGCAAGGGTGGTTCCACACAAGAAATCAATTAGCGGAGGGAAACGGACTTGGCCCAGTGGTTAGGGCATCCGTCTACCACATGGGAGGTCCGCGGTTCAAACCCAGGGCCTCCTTGATCCGTGTGGAGCTGGCCCATGCGCAGTGCTGATACGCACAAGGAGTGCCCTGCCACGCAGGGGTGTCCCCCGCATAGGGGAGCCCCACGGGCAAGGAGTGCGCCCCGTAAGGAGAGCCGCCCAGCGTGAAAGAAAGTGCAGCCTGCCCAGAAATGGCACCGCCCACACTTCCCCTGCCGCTGAAGACAACAGAAGCGGACAAAGAAACAAGACGCAGCAAATAGACACCGAGAACAGACTCCTGGGGGTGGGGGCGGGGGGGAATTAAATAAATAAATAAAATAATCTTTAAAAAAAAAAGAAAATCAATTAGCGCAATAAACCACATTGATAAACTGAAGAAGAAAAATCACATGATCTCTCAATTGATGTAGAAAAGACATTTGACGAAGGACAGTACCCTTTCCTGATGAAAAGAGTCCAAAAGATCATAATAGAAGGAAACTTTCTCAGTATGGTATAGTGCATATATAAAAAAACCTAAGCTAGAATTGTATTCAACAGTGAAAGATTGAAATCTTTCCAACAGAGATCAGTAACAAGACAAGGATGCATACTGTCACAATTCTTATTCAATACTGTGTTAGTTCTAGCTAGAGCAATTAGGCTGAATAAAGAAATAAAAGGCACCCAAATAGGAAAGGAAGAAATAAAGCTTTCAGAATTCGCTGATCATCTCATATCTAGAAAAATCCTCAAAAAATCACAACAAAGCTACTAGAACTAATAGATGATTTCAGTGAAGTGGTGGATACAAGATTAACATGCAAAAATCAGCAGCGTTTATATACACTACTCATGAGCAATCTGAGGAGGAAGTCAGAAAAAGTTCTATTTACAATAGAGACTAAAAGAATAAAATACTTAGGAATAAACTTAATCAAGGACATATTCAGAAAACGATGAAAACTTGCTAAAAGAAACTAAAGAAGACTTAAACAAATGGAAGAACATTCTGCATTCTATGAATGGAACACTGACTATCATTAGGATGTCACGTCTATCCAAAGTTATTTAGAGATTCAATGCAATCCCAATAAAAATCCCAATAGTCTTTCGCAGAAATGGAAAAGTCAATTATCAAATTTAATTGGAAGGGTAAGGGGCTCTGAAGAGCCAAAAATATCTTTTAAAAAAGAAGAAAAAAGTTGGAGGACCCCCACTTGTTGTCTTTAAAGCATATTACTTAGCTACAGTGGTAAAAACAGCAAGGTAATGGCATAAAGACAGACAGACAGATTGACCAATGGAACTGAATTGAGAACTCAGAAATAGACCCTCACATCTACAGTCAAGCGATGTTTGCTTTTGTTTTTGTTTTTTTAATTTTTTTAAAGATATATAGATCACAAAAAATGTTACATTAAAAAATATGAGGTTCCCATATACCCTCCCCCCTTCCCCCACTCCTCCCACATTAACAACTTCTTTAATTGTTTTGGCACGTTCACTGCATTTGGTGAACACATTTTGGAGCACTGCTGCACTGAATGGATTATAGTTTACACTGTAGTTTACACTCTCCTCCAGTACTTTCAGTGGGTTATGGCAGGATATATAATGTCCAGCATCTGTCACTGCAATATCATTTAGGACAACTCCAAGCCCCCAAAATGTCCCTACATCACATCTCTTCTTCCCTCTCCCTGCCCTCAGTAACTACTGTGGCCACTTTCTCCACATCAATGCTACGGTTTCTTCTATTACTATTCACAATAGTTCTACCAGTAAGTCCACTCTAATCCATATTTTATTCCTCCATCCTGTGGACCCCGGGATGGTGATGTCCACTCTACCTCTATATCGAGAGGGGACTTAGATCCCACATGGTTGATGGATATGATTCTCCTGCTTGGAGATGTAAGACTGTCAAGCCCTCCCAGCTGGGCCAGGACTGTCTATTCAACAAATGGTGCTGGGAGAACTGGATATTCATTGTCATAAGAACAAAAAAAGAACCCTTATCTCACACCTTATTCAAAAATTAACTCAAAATGGATCAAGGACCTAAATATAAAAGTGACAGCCATGAAACTCATAAGAGATTATGCAGGAAAACATCTTCACGATCTTGGGGTAGGCAGTTGTTTCTTAAACTTTACACCCAAAACAGCAAGAAGAGAAAAAATAGATAAATGGGACCTCTTCAAAATTCAACACTTTTTGCCTCAAAGGACTTTGTCAAAGGTATGAAAAGGCAGCCTACTCAATGGGAGAAAATATTTGGCAATAACATATCCAGTAAGAGTTTAATACCATGATATGTAAAGAGATACTAGAACTCAACAATAAAAAGGCAAACTACCCAATTTTAAAAAGTGGGCAAAAGACTTGAAAAGACAACTGCCAAAAAAGAAATACAAATGCTGATAAAACATATGAAAAATGTGCAATATCACTAACAATTAGGGAAATGCAAATAAAAATAACAATGAGATATTATTTCACATCTATTAGAATGGCCACAATTAAAAAGTCAGAATACTACTAGTGCTAGAGAGAATGTGGAGAAATAGGAATGCTTATTCACTGTTGGTGGGAATGTAGAATGGCATAGCCACCGTGGATGACTGTTTGGCAGTTCCTAAGGAAGTTGAATATAACCTGCCATGTGACCCAGCAATACCATTACTAGATGTATACCGTAAAGAACTAAGAGCAGTGACATGAACAGACATCTGCACACTGATGTTCATAGTGGTATTATTCACAATTGCCAGAAGCTGGAAACAACCCAGGTGTCCATCACCTGATGAACAGATAACCAAACTGTGGTATATACACACAGTGGAATATTATGAAACTGTAAGAAGAAATGAAGTCGGAAAACATGACAACATGAATGAGCCTGGAGGACATTATGACGAGTGAAGCATGCCAGTCACAGAAGGACAAACACTGTATTATTGTGTTATTATGAACTAAGTATATTGTGTAAACTCATAGGGTTAATAATTAGATTATAGATCACTAGAAAAAAGAATGAGGATAGAGAATGGAAAGCTGAGGCTTGATCTGTGCAGAATTGGTAAAAAGTTTGTTTGTAAATCTTTGGAAATGAATAGAAATGGTGAAAGTACATCATAGTGTTTGTAACTAACAGAGCTATTATATGGGTATGACAATAGTTGAAAGGGAAAGTCTAAGGTCATATACATAACTAGATGGAAAGCTAAAAGCTATAGCATGGGTCTGTATAACACAGTTAAACTTCATGTGAAATATGAATATAGATGATATTGCATATATAAGACTGTATAATTACAAATAAATTAGAGAGATGGAAACAAAATAGCGGCAATGTACAACAGGGGAAGCATAGAGAAACAGAAGTGATGAGGTTTTTTTTTGTTATTTCAAGTGTAATGTACTTTGCAAACTCCAAGTTAGTTTACAAATATATTAACATTTAGTTCACTTATCTGCTTACAGAATATTTCTGATTTAGATAAAGCAATAACTTTATTTTAAATGTGTATATTGAACATTTTTCAATTCCATAAACAGCACATTTCAACAATTAAGATAAAAATGCTCTTTTCCACTCAGCTTTCATTAGCCACTGGCTAATTTTTTCTCAAAACAGCTTTATTGAGAGACATAATTCATTTATCATACAATTTACCCATTTAAAGGATACAATTCATTGGTTTTTAGTATATTCACAGAGTTGTGCAACCATTGCTACAGTCACTTTTGGGACAGTTTCATCATCTCAAAAAGAAACCATGTAAATTTTGACTATCAGTCCCCTACAGTCACATGATCTCCATCCCTAAACAGCCATTTATAGATGCTCTGTTGCTATACATTTCACTATTCTGTATTTTAATATGAATTGAATTATATAATATATTATGCATATTATATAATATATACATATATAATTCAATTCATGGTAAATAAATAAATATATATTTATATTAAAATATAAAATATTTCAATTCATATTAAAATATATAAAGCCAGTTGTGAAAGGCTTCTTTCATTCAGCATAATGCTTTATGAGTTCCATCCAGGATGTAATATGTAACAGAATTTTTCTTTTTTATGGTGAATAACATTTCATTGTATAGATATGCCACTTTTTTTTTAATCATTCATCAGTTGATAGATATTTGAGCTGTTTCCATCTTTTGGCTATCATGACTAATGCTGCTATAAACATTTGAGCACATATTTTTGTGAGGACATGTTCTCAGTGTTCTTAGGTATATACTTATAAAGGGAATTTCTGGGTCATATGGTAACTCTATGTTTAATCATTTGAAGAACTCGCAGATGTTTTTGCCCACATGCTTAAACATCTTTTTATTTAACTTAATATAAGTTAAGTCCCAGTTCCTATAAAGAAAAAATAAGGTCTGTTAACAGAAAAATAAATGAATACATTTTATATTATAAATGTGTATTATCAATGAGATCTATAAATAAGACGTATCATTCTAAAATTTTGAAAACTTTTCTTCCTATGGAAGAATCTCAAAAATAGTTACATTTTTCTTTAAAAAACAATGACTATGTCCAAGAATATATCCAAGAATTGTTGAAATGTGACAGTATATCACTTTTTCTTTATTGTAACAAATATCCAGGTTATTTCAATATTTTTTTTTCTCTGTGCACCTTAGGAGAAATTGACACCACAAAATAATGGAATATATTATTAAAATATAAAAAGAGGGGTGTGCCTAAGATCTATACAAAGGTAATGAAAAATCTGAAAAGGAAATTTAGAAAACAATTCCATTTACAATAATATGCAAAAGAATAAAATAACTAGGAATAAATTTATTTAACCAAGAAGGTGAAAGACTTATAAATTTAAAACTACAAAACATTGCTAAAGAAACTAAAGAAAACTTAAATAAATGGAAAAATATTCCATGTTCATGAATCAGAATACAATATTGTTGGGATGTTAAAACTATCCAAAGTAATCTACAGATTAAGTGCAATCGCTATCAAGTTTCCAAAGGCTTTTTTTCTGCAAAATGAAAAACCCAATCTTCAAACTCATATGGAATTCTGTGGGGTCCTGAGTAGCTAAAGTAATCGTTAAAAAACAAAGATGGAGGACTCACACTTCCTGATTTCAAAACTTACTCTACAACTTTAATAATAAAAACCATGCAGCACCGACATAATGCAAGATGTGCAGACCAATGAAATATAATTCAGAGTTCAGAAATAAGCTAACCCATCTGTGGTCACTTGATTTTCAACAAAGACGTCAAGACCATTCAATGGAAAACAAAGTCTCTTCAACAAATGGTCCTGGGACAACTTGATATCCATGTGCAAAATAATGACGATAGACTACTACTTCATATTATAACAAAAATTAGGTCAAAATGGATCAATGACCTAAATAAAAGAGCTAAAATCATAAAACTCTTAGAATAAAACATAGAGGTAAATGCTTATGACCTTAGATTTGGCAAAGTATTCTTAAACATGTCATCAAAAGCATGAGCAACAAGGAAAAAAAGTAGATAAATTAGATTTCTTCATAATGAAAAACTTTTGCTCACCAAGGTATTATCAAGAGAGTAAAAAGACAACCTAGAGAAAAATCACGTACCTGAAAAGGGTCTAGTTTCCCAGAATATATAAAGAATCCTTACAACTCAACAAAAAAATACAAAAACAAGCAATCCAATTAAAAATTGGCAGAACATTTTTAATTGACATTTCTTCAAAAAAGGTATTTACAAATGGCCAAAGAACACATGAAAAGATCCTCAACAAAATTAGAATTACAGAAATGCAAATCAAAACTACATTGCAGTACCCACCTCCCTAATTACTACATATAATGATCAGAAATTTTTTAAAAAAATTCCCCCCAAGTTTTGATTTGAAACTAACCATGTAAATTATTTTGGCATTGAGTTCTTAAAATGGTTTCAAAGTATGTGCTTGCATCAGAGCTACCTGACTGCCATATCACCAGAGCCAGGCTTAAAACATGTGAGCCACAGGGCATCACTGGGGCTCTTCTATTCAACTACATAAATCAGGACCATTGATTACATAAAACAATTAGTGATAAATAAGATATTTTGTCGAAAATCCCAGATTATATTCAGACCTTGTTGAGTTAATACAAGTCATTTTCCTTCTCTAGGTTTAGTGTTCTATTCTGTAAACTAGATATGGTGAGTAACATCCCATGAATCACAGAAATGTCAGGAACGTTAATGAGTGAATACATGGGAAGTACAATGGAGGATATTCAGGATGTTGCCAGATGGTGACTTATGTCTTATTACCTTCTGGTTCCAATGTAGTCTCAAATGCAAGTGTTTGTATTTAATCTCCAACTATGTAACTAAAAGTGTGTAACACATCTGATTCTTCCATAAAGGCAGACAAAGTGCAAACTTGAGAGATTCTACTTTTGTCCACTCAGTCTTCAGGCTGCTCCTAAGACATAGGGATCATGTTCTAAATACAAGTTCTGAGCAGTTAACTCCATGAGTTATTGGAACCAGGAGAAAATGGTAAAGGAAAAGGGCTTTTCTTCTGATGTGCCCCGTGTAGGAAATGAATTATTTTAGAAGGAAAAAGCTTCTCTGCACAATCAGGGTTAATGGCCTCAGCCTATGTGATTCTGTTCTTATCCGTACTGTAGCATTAATCCCAGGGAACTAGCGCTTGCAGTTATCTGATTGTAGGGGTTCTTATTTATGAGATCTGTGAGTAAAGAGCATGAAACACCATGAAACAGGGATCCCCTATCAGTTGATGAAAGGTTTGCCAAAGTGTCTTATGTTCCCTTTCTTCAGTCTCTCCATATAGAGCTCCATTCCTCTACTCATTGTCCTCCCTTCCTCTCCAGATGGCTCTCTTGCTCCAAAACCTTCAGAGAGAATGATTCAACTTTAACCATGGCTGTAGGTGGGAAGAAGGTGAGTGTCTCCTTTTCTCATGTATCACATATCTCTAAAAATATAATTGCAGTTGAAATTAGGCACTGAGTGTTGAATGGCATGGATTTCCACATGAAAATTTTGTTAAGGAGTTTCATAATTTGCCTAAATATGTTCTGTAGAATAACATAAGATCACGGAAAAAAACATTCTTCTATTTAAAATATATCTGACCTTTATTCTCAGCCCTTTTTTATACTATTTTTAAACTACTTTTGCTTGCATTGCTCTTTTGCAATTGTTCATTACTTAAAAGAGTAAAAGAAGAAAAATTACAGCCTTAGGGATGTATAATGAAGGGATTCAATTTGCACGATTTAGGAAGCCTTTTGCAGCATTCCCATCAGAATATAGCAAAACTCTCATTTTCCTGTCATTTTTGCCAAGCCAGCACACAGTTTCTATGCCTACCTATTGTCACTAGACTAAGGTTTGGACTATTATCTATATCATCAAAGAGAAATTGAACTGCTGCTGTTGATGAAGCATGCCAGTCCTTGCTCTTTCATGCTCATGCTCACAGTGACATATTTAACTAGGATAGCATAGCTATGCTTGCCAGAAAGTCCTCTAGCAATGATAATGTTTGGTTAGGGGAGATGAATAGAAAGACGAAGAACAGTCAGTCACTTACTGAACTCTTGAGTATACTCACCTAAAAGATGATGCAGAAGGTAGATCCAATAAAGATAGCATGCTTACACATCTCACAGAATAAATAATAAATATGGAAGTTTTATGACAATACAAGGATCCGTATTAAGATACTTCAGAGTTTTATAAAAGTTGCTGTCATGTTAGAGTTAAAAATCCATATTACAGTGTTTATCTAAAGAGAAAAAAAAATAAATTCCAGTTTGAGATAATATTTCTTCTTTCATGTAGCTATTGTATTACCCAGTGAAGGGAAACTCAAAGTAGTTCATACTTGGAGACAAGCCCTGCAAAAACAGGTTTGCTGTGAAATTCTCTTCATTTTTCTGAAGATTTTGGATCTAGCAAGTTTTTCAAGAAAACAAGCAAAAAATGATTAAGTGAAAATTCACCAATGGGGATAAAAGAGGAGAGACTGTGGGTAAGGGACTTAGTTGGAATAAAAGCAACTGAGATTAGATAGGAAAAGTTTCAAGTGCCCAAGGAATTTTAAAAGCCCTCCCCCCGCCTTCTGCCCCCATAAGCATGGCTATTTCCATCCATGAAAAATATGTCTGAGCAATATGTCTTTCTAGCATCCAGACTTTTTGTTATCTACTTTTCTGCCTAGAGAGGTAGTACCAGTCCGTATGTACTTTCAGACAAACAAAACATGACAAAATTACTAATTTTTCATGTGCCTAAATCAAAATTTCCCTGAGACTTTCCCTGGTCTCTATAGATTCCAATATGAGGACACCACTATTCTGAATTACTAATGAAGGGAAAAGTTCTAATGAGAATAAAATAATATTTTTAATATTTTCCCTTCCCTATAGGTTAAAGTATAGACATTTCAATTTAATGGACTTTAGGAAATAACCTCTTTCTTTTGATGCCTAATTCACACAAGAAGTCACATACCTCTATATGTCTGGTGCATGTGAAAGGTTTTCTCCAGAATTTTCCAATATAGAAACAGCTTGCTGTGGCTAGCTCACTTATCTCTATATATACAGTGTCCAAGTAAATAGAAATTATCAGAATTATGATTTACAAAACACGTTTCAGGTATTGTACTGTATAAATACTCTTCCTCCCATATAAGACAATTACTAACTACACCCAGTTTCCATTAATCAGTCCCTTAGAGGTTTTGGCTTTTTATTTTCACACAATTTGACTTTCACCCTTCTTATTTATTTTAACTCTTGCTTATGAATGAATGGTAGTCTATTCCATTGGGATGTTTTACTGATGACTGATGGCTCTTTTCTTTTTCTACACCCCTTCTCTTTAAATCTTGAGCAAGTTTTCTGGATAATAGAAATGATTATATATGGGCAGGGGAGGTATCAGGCAGCTATTATTTATAATGGGTTAGAGTCTGTGGTGGTTTGAACCTGTATGTAACTCAGAAAAAGATGTTCTTAAAGTTAACCCTTTCCTGTGGATGTGAACCCATTGTCAGGAGGGCGTTTTGATGAAACTACTTCAGTTAAGGTGTGACACATCTAATTCAGGATGTGTCTTAATCCACTTACTGGAGTCCTTTATAAATGGAATGAATACAGATAGAGGGAGAGGAAACCATGGAAGCAAGAAGCTGAAAGCAATGAAACACAGAAGAGAAGGGAAAGACCAGGAGACACCACCATGTGTCTTGCCATGTGACAGAGGAACCAAGGATCTCTGGCAACAAGTCTTTAGGAAGAAAGCATTGCCCTGATGATGCCTTGATTTGGATATTCTCAGAGCCTGGAACTGTAAGCTAATAAATTCCCATCACTTAAAGCCAACCCATTTCATGGTATTTTGCTTTTAAGAGCCTACAGAACCAATTAGAGCCTTCCAGCTGCTTTCACAGAGGTGGGCTTTCATCCTTATTTAAGAATTCATGGGAGGTCAGTGAAGTAGCTCAGTGGGGGTAGGGTGATGGGGAGGCAGAGATGCTATGTCTGTGACACTTGACAAAAAAATTACTGGGCAGGAGAAGCAGAAAAATTCCTCCAAATACCATCTTCCAGAAGGAGAGACCATTTGAGGACATACACCTCTCTCTCCTTGTTTCCAGAATTTCCACTCCTCCCAGCTGTCCTCAGAAATGATTCTTCAGGTTGTGCAAATGTGTTACTAATTCCAGGAGGTATCAAGGCAGGTAAATAATCACAATTTAAAGTATAAAGTAAAGTATAGGTTTAAATTCTTGACCAATCCTACCACTTTTGTGACCTAACAGTTTATTTACCTCTCTAAGCACCTGTTTTCTTATCTATAAAATGGGGATATAAATGAATACCTTACAAGATAATTATAAAAATATAATTAAAACACACAACCAGCAAGATGGTGGCAAAGTAATTATCTCGTAGAGTCAGCTTATGTTACAGGGCAGTTAATAATCACCCAGAACTATGTAAATCACCTGTTTGGGAGCTCCAGGAGACGAGAAGAGCATCCTGCAACATCTTTGAAATAATGGAAGGAGGAGACTACCCATCTGCAGAGAAGATTCATAAGTAGAGCACTCCAAGCCACAGAGGCCAGGGCCCATCCTCCACTGGCAGCACAAGGCACCTCAGGAGCTATTTTGTGGTTGGAATTGGAAGGTCCATTTCCCAAAAATAGGGAAGGAAGAGACAGTTGGGCACCAACTTCAGCTATCGTTAGTAAATTCAGCTGGCTAAAGTATAATCCTAAGAAAGCTAAAGTTTAAACCTGTTCAAGTCAGAAAGAGGCCACTAGCCACCATTTTAACTCCACCCCTAGCATGAAGGGACGTCAGTCAGATGGAAATTCTTAGTGATGGGAGGGACCAGCTTCTTTCCACCCAGATTGAACTGCAACCCTACTAAGCTTCAGCCTCACCTCTGGCAGCTGGCGGGACCTGCACCAGCCTCTCTGGGTAAATGCAGGTATACTTGGCTGGCAAAGACTGAATAGTCAGAAGTCAACCTGGGCAACTGCTGTCATTTTTGGACCCAAACCTGCATAGATTGCTGCCCACATCTGCAGCTCCATTCCTGCCCCAGGCAGGGAAGAAAAGACATACCTTCATCATTCTCTCTAGGCAACTACAGTATAGGCCTGCATGATTTGGATTATTACAGACAGCTATGCCTCTGTCCCTACTCCTAGCAAAGGAGAGAGGTGAGGGAAGCTTCATTAGTCCCTGGGGCAATGTGAGCAGCTTGAGCCTCCACAACTTACAGCACAAACTGTATCCTTGGATCCTACTACACAAACAGCAAAGGAGAAAGAACAAAAAGTCCCTAAACTAAAGAGAGAAACTTCACCCAGAATAAATACATCTAGTAAGTTAGATGCCAAGACACCAACAAAAAACTGCAATCCATGCCAAGAAACGGGAAGATATGGCCCAGCTAAAGGAACAAGATAAGCCTCTGGATGACATAAGGAAGTTGGGACTTAGTCATAGATGTGCAATCATATCTACTAAGTAAATTTTAAAAGACGGTTAAAGAGATTAAGGATATGGTTAGGTGGGAGTTCCCCAGGGCATGTATATATAAAAATGTTTGGATATTTGATGGGTATTTTCATAGAAGGTAGAATTACAAATGACAATTGAGGGAGTACTGAGTTCCTAGCCAGGGGAGCTCTGTCACATTCCCCAATGGAACAGCAACAACCCTCCAAGTACAAAGGCAAAGACCAGTGAAGAAGGATGGTCCAGTGATGAACCCTTGATACTGATGATTATGTTTATGAACCTGTGTGCCTGAAATTTTAACTAGACCTAGAGCTGCAAGGTGCCTAAGAGTTATCTCCTGAGAGGCTCCATGTTGCTCAAATGTGGCCACTCTCCAAGCCAAACTCAGTATGTAAATGCATTACCTTCCCCCCAGCATGAAACATGACTCCCGGGGATGAGCCTCCCTGGTCCCAAGGGATTACTACCAATCACCAGCTGGTGATGCATCTAGAAAAAGACCTTGAATAAAAGGGGGAAATGGTAAAGACAAATGAGTTTATATGGCTGAAAGACTTCAAAATGAGTCAGGAGGTCATCAGAGGGGTCACGCTTATGCACATCTCAGCAGGATCTCAGAGACAGGCAAGGTAGATACAACCCCAAATAATGGTGCTCCTGAGGGCTATGGAGACACACTGGTCCTATGATTATGGCAGATGGCTCTGGAGTTTGGTGCCTTGTCAGTGGGCCTTACTTTGGAATTTGTGCTCCTGAGTGTGATGGAGTTGAACTCAGATGTGACCTTTGTATGCATACCTCTTCTGTCACTTTTACTGAGCCTGTGGTTGGTGCTGGGGTTGGTGTATACTAAGGAGACTTGAATCTCCAGACTCCCATGTGCCAGCTGGGCCCTGAGCCTCAGCAGAGTTACAACAATTACTCTCCAGTTCATTGGACTTACCCAAGTCAGCCAGCAGGGAAGTGAAGATGGTCAACCACCATACCAGGGAACTGAGAGAGCCTACAATTGCAAGCAGGAGAATCACATCCATCAGCCATGTGGGATCTAAGCCCCCTCTTGAATTAGAGGTGGAGTGGGGTCCCACCATTGCAGGGTCCACAGGATGGAGGAATAAAATAATGATTAGAGTGGACTCATTGGTATGCTACTATAGAACTATTGTGCCTCTAGGAATGGAAGAAATTGTATCATTGATGTGGAGACAGTGGTCACAGTAGTTGCTGAGGACAGGGAGAGAGAAGAAGAGATGTGATGTGGGGACATTTTTGGGGCTTGGAGTTGTCCTAAATGATATTGCAGGGACAGATGCTGGACATTATATATCCTGCCATAACCCACTGAATGGACTGATTGGGTGATTGAAGAGTGCAAACTACAATGTAAATTATACTCCACATGTGAACTATAATCCATGTAGTGCAGTAGTGCTCCAAAATGTATTCACCAAATACAATGAATGTGCCACAATGTTGAAAGAGGTTGATGATGAGAGAGGAGTGGGGGGAGAGGGGGTGTGGGATATATGGGAATCTCTTATATTTTTTAATGTAACATTTTTTGTGATCTATGTATCTTTAAAATTTTTTTTATTTTTTTTAAAAAAGAAGAGTTTTTAGAATTACAAAAAAAAGAGAGAATACATTGGATGAGCACAAAGAAGAATTTGAAAGCATGCATAGAAAAATAGCAGATCTTATGGGAATGAAAAGTGCAATAAATGAAATTAAAAATACACTGGAGGGAAGTGGATGTGGCTCAACAATTTGGGCACCTGCATATCACATGGGAGATCCTGGATTTGGGTTTCAGTGCCTCCCAAAGAAGATGAGTGGATGCAATGAGCTAGATGCTGTCCCTGCCACAAAATGAGCTAGACACCTTCCCCACCACAATGAACCTCAGTGAGTAGATGGCACAAGCCAGTAGATGCATAGCCTACAGAGAGTGATACGGGTCAGGCTGTTGGGCACTCACCTCTCAGGTGTGAGGTCCCAGGTTCACTTCCCAGTGCCTCATGGAGAAGGCAAGCAAACAATGAGTAGACAGATGAGAGAGTCATCTAGGGAGGGGAAGGATAAATGAAGAAAACAATGACTGAAGAATCAATTTTTAAAAATACACTGGAGTCATATGACAGCAAATTTGAGGAGACAGAAGAAAGGACTGCTGAGCCTGAAGACATGGCCTCTGAAAGTGAACATAAAAAATAACAGATGAAGAAAATAATGAAAAAAATTGAACAAGTTCTCAAGGAATTAAATGACAGCAAAAGACAGGCAAACGTAGGTGTTCCAGAAGGAGAAGAGAAGGAAAAAGGGGCAGAAGGAATATTTGAAGAAATAATGGTAGAAAATTTCCCAACCCTATTAAAGGAAAAGGATATCCCTGTCCAAGACACACAATGTATGCCCTTCCAAATAAATACAAATTGTCCAATCCTGAGACACATACTAATCAGAATGTCAAATGCCAAAGACAAAGAGAGAATTCTGAGAGCAGCAAGGGAAAAGCAATGCATAACATGTAAGGGATACTCAATAAGAATAAATGCTAATTTCTCATCAGAATCTCTGGAGGCAAGAAGACAGTGATATGATATATCTAAGACATTGCAAGAGAAAAAAATTCCAGCCAAAAATCTTATATCTAGCAGGATACTTTTTTAAAAATGAGGGCAAATTTAGAATATTCACAGATAAACAGACTCTGAGAGAATTTATAACAAAAACACCAGCCTTGCCTGAAATACTAAAGGGTGAAAAGACATTAGAGAGAGTCTTAGAAGAGAGTCTAGAAATGAAGTGTGTATCGGGAAAAGCAACTAAAATTGTAAAAAAAAGTGGAGAAAATAAATTATGACAAATGAAACCCGAAGGTCAAAATAGGCAAAATAAGAACTGCCTTTATAGTCATAACATTGAGTGTTAATGGATTAAATTCCCAAATCAAAAGACACAAACTGGCAGAATGGATAAGAAAATATAAGCCATCTATAGTTGTCTACAAGAGACCCACCTTAACCCCAGGGGTACCAGCAGATTGATAGTTCATACACATACAGTAGCAACAAGACAACAACAAAAACTGGAGTGGCTATACCTATATCAGATGAAATAGACTTTAAAAGACACTAGTAATAAACAATTTGAGGTGGAAGTCAGGAAAAAAATTGCATTTACAATTGTGACTAAAAGAATCAAATATTTAGAACAAAATTTAACCAAAGATATGAAGGAATTGTATTCAGCAAATTATAATTCATTGTTAAAAGAAATTTTAAAAAGACCTATATAATTGGAAGAACATTCCATGCACATAGATTGAAGTACTAAACATTATTAAGATGTCAATCTATCCAAATTGATATATAGATTCAATGCAATCCTGATAAAAATTCCACCAGCATTTTTTAAAGAAATGGAAAACACGATTATCAAAATTATTTGGAAATGTAAGTGGTTCCAAATAGCCAGAAACATCTTAAAAGGGAAAGTGAAGTTGGAGGACTCTCACTTTCATACTTTAAATCATATTTCCTAGCTACAGTGGCTAGACACATAGACCAATGGAACTAAATTGATGGTTCAGAAATGGAACCTCATGTCTATGGTGAAGTGATTTTTACCAAGGCTGTCAAACCCACTCAGCTGGGGCAGAACAGTCTATTCAAGTGCTGGGAGAACTGGATATCCATATCCAAAAGAAAGAAAGAGAACTCCTACCTCACACCTTATACAAAAATTAACTCAAAATAGGTCAAAGGCCTAAATATAAAAGCAAGTACCATAAAGTTTCTAGAAGAAAATGTAGGAAAACATCTTCAAGACCTGGTGGTAAGTGGTGGATTCTTAAAGTAAATAAGAGAAGGGTGGAGATGGACTACTGATGTTTAATATATGCAGAAGTTTTAATTAACTTTACTGTAAAAGTTTGGAAATGTACAGAGTTGATGGTAACACATTATAGTGAGTAACTACTGGTTGGTTTATAACTAGGAATAGCTGGAAAGTGTAGTCTAGGGATGTAAATGTCAATTGAAAGAAAGCTGGAGAATAATCTAGGAACTGAATAACGCAATAAACCTAGAGGTGGATGAAAATTGTAGTTGACAGTACAGATACAAAAGTGTCTTTTATGAGCTAGAGCAGATGTATGACACTATCACAGGGTGGTGGAAATGTAGAAAAGCCCATGGGAAAAATACAACTGGAGTGACTTATGAACAAATGTTTAACAGCAATACTATAATATTCATGCATCCATGCCAAAGATGTACTATGTTGATAATGGATAATGGAGGAGTATGGAAAGAGTGTGCCAAATGTACACTATGGACCATGGTTAGTGGTAACAGTTTGATGATATTATCTCACAATCTATAACAAATGTTCTACCACAGTTTGGTGTGTTGATAGAGGGGTGTTGTATGGGAATTCTGCACATGTACATGATTGTTTTGTAAGTTCACAACTTCTGTAATAAAAATATATTTTTAAAATAATAATACAGTGGGTTGGGACGGGAAATACACCAAATGTAAGATATGGACTATAGTTAGTAGTAAGATTTTGATTATATTATTTCATAATTTGTAACAAATGTCTCACAACAGTGCAAAATATTGGTGGTGGGTTGATGTATGGGACCCCTGTATGGTGTTATCCATATTTGCTTTGTAAGTTCACAACTTTTACTAAACTCTTATTGCTTATGTACATGTGTGAATGATATTAAAAAATAACAATAATGGGCTGGTTTGGGGGAAAATACACCAAATGTAGGATACTTTGGTTAGCAGTAATATTTTGAGAATGCTCTTTCATCATTTGTTTAAAATGTTTTAGAACAATGCAAACTATTTGTGGTGAGTTATGAGAGCCCTGTATGATGTTATACATGTTTGTCTTATAAGTTCACAACTTTTACTATACACTTATTATTTATGTATGTTTGTGTGTGAATGACATACTTCAATAAGTTTTTAAATGAATACATATATAATTAAATGTCATAGTGAAGTACATAATACAGTTCCTGCTTGTATTAGTCAGCCAAAGGGGTGCTGATGCAAAATACCAGAAATTGGTTGGTTTTTATAAAGGGTATTTATTTGGGGTAGGAGCATATAGACACCAGGCCATTAGCATTAGTTACTTCCCTCACCAAAGTCTATTTTCATGTGCTGGAGCAAGATAGCTGCCGATGTCTGTGAGGGTTTAGGCTTCCTGGGTTCCTTTGGGTTCAGCGCCTCTGTTTTCTCCACAAGGTCACTGTAGACTATCAGGTGAATGGTTCTGTCTCTTTCACTGGGGCTCCAGCTTAAGAATTCAGCGTCAAACTCCAACATTGAGAACCCCCACTCTGTCCTTTGTCATGCCTTTTATCTGTGAGTCCCCATCCACCAAGGGGCAGGGACTCAATGCCCTAATGATGTGGCTCAATCAAAGCCCTAATTATAACTTAACCATGTCCAAGTACAGACCAGATCACAAACATAATCCAATATCTATTTTTGGAATTCATAACCATATCAAACTGCTACACCAGTACATAAAATATACTCAAAATACATTAGCATTGTATTCCCACTCTATATTTTTTATATTTAACAGTTGCATTTTTATGCTTCATTATCATGCAATTAGAGAATGACCACAGGGCATATAATTATAGGTTTACACAGTTTGCCGTGGCATGCTTTTAATGATAGGCCATGATTTTGAGTCCATGGACATGAAGGCTAAGTTCTTGGTAGGGCAGTGGCAGAAGCCATTTGGAGGTATGACAATTCACAAAGGCTTTCCTGGTTCCAGCATGTGTAACGGCAAGCTGAGGCCTTCTTTCGCTCTTCATCACAATTCATCTCCTCTCTCTGCCCTGACCTGTTGCTCTACCTCCCTTCCACAAGGGTTGATCATTTTAAACAAATGATGAAAGAGCATCCTCAAAATATTACTACTAAACAAAATATCTTACATTTGGTGTATTTTCCCCCCAGCCCACCCTATTATTATTTTTTTATATCATTCATACATGAACATGCCTAAATAAGTATATAGTAAAAGTTGTGAACTTACAAAGCAAACACATGAATAACATCACTGAATATTGGCAGCCCCAGGAAATTCATGACTTTGAGTAGGGTAGCATCAGTCTTCTTCCTGACAGTCTTCACAGCAACTGGGACAACATACACATTTTGAAGAAAGACTTGCGTGTGGCATCACCATGTCCATTACAGATATTCCAACTATATGGACTGATGACTGAAGCACATGTTACATTACTCTATCACCTTACTGGATTGCATTAACTCCACATTAACATGACACTACCTTGAGAATCAATTAACTTTCTGTCACATAGATGGCATAGAAGAATCAAAATAAAATTAAGTTGGTTTATTTAAAAATAAATATATTCCTTTCACAAAATAGAGCCTATGATCTGAAATTCCATAACTGTTGCAGTAGCTATTATAATTACATGAGGAACACCGTGAATGAAATTATCAATTCCAAATAGAGGAACTAAGACTTCATGAATGAAAAAGAAACTGGTACCCTCAAAAAGGGAGAAGGAAGAAAATCTAAAGAAGACACTCTTACAAATGTACAGATGGGGTAAAGAGGACAAATAAGGGGGGGGGGGGTGCAGCACCCCGAGTTCAGAAAGAGCATGGTGTCATTACCTTCCTTAGACCTGAAGGGTCAAGGAGAGAGGGCCCTATTTAACTCAAAGAGAATTATTGCTATAGGTGAGTTGTGGGTTTGGGTCAATGGGTCGAGGATAATAAAAACTGCCAATTATACCCATGTCTCCCTCCTTCCACTCTGTGATCTCCCACCACTACCTCTCATTGGCCAAGTCAACCAGAAACCAGAGGACAAAAAGGCCCAGAGTATATGCAGACCAAAGTAGCCAGTAGCAGTCAGGTCCCTGAGCTGTATAGAGAGTGGAACTGATGTGGCAAATTGGAGAATGGCCTGCATCAAATAGGAATTAAGAGAGAATTTTAAGCTAAGGAATCAGACCGAATAAAGCCAGAAAAATATGAAATTCCAGGACATGTTTAAGCAATGGTCAGCAGTCTGTTGTGGGTGGGGTGTGAGTGCCTGAGGGTAGCAGTTTGAGATAAAGTAGGCTTAGTACAGGAAAGAGAAAAGGGAGGGAGACAACAAAATCCATGTCCAGCAATTCAAACTCAAAGCTCATGTCAGGAAATCCAGCAGACCCTGGCAAGCTAGAACAGGACTGAATTTTTATGTTATAATCCAACGGTCTTAAAACCAGCTTTCAGTTCAGGGAGTCAGGACTGAAGAATGTGACAAGGCTGGTGATTTTCTGACTATGTAATAATGAGTCATGTTATAGTAAATTTGTGTTGATTTGCACCTGGCCATTGCCATCAAGTTCTACATTCTCAATTACTTAATCTTTTCACTAGAGAACAACCTACTAAAGCTCATAATTCTGATCACTCTGACTTTCTTTTAAAGAGAAGGGACTGAAAAGGCCCCATTATTTGTGTTCCAGGTGCACTCACATCACCATCATGTGGAAAGAGCCCTTTGTGTGGTGAAATCACACAGGCATGTAGTGCAGCTAATTAATTGGAAGACAACCAATCCCTCAAGTCTCTTCCAAAATTATTGCTTTCGGAGCATTTCACACACATCATGTCAATACATCTTTCCCCAATGTGCTAGCTTACCCTTTTGCTAGCAATCTAACATTAATTTACCAATAGATTGTTTAAACTTTTTCCATTGTTTTAGTTGTTTTGCCTTCCCTGGTATTTGTAAGATCTCCTGGGGCAACATCCCTTTCGAGTTCCACTGACATACAAATCCCTCTATCTTCCAGAAGAATTTAGCAATGCACAACAAGTTACAGTTTTAAAATGCTAAATTTTTATTCAGAAGCTAGTCATTTCACTTTTTAGGCTTAACACAGTCCTCTCTTCAGAATAGGAAATTGAGGGACTATTTGGTGCCAAGTACTATATAAGATATATAATGCTACATGCATTTCATGTGATAGCATACTTGCTTCTCAAATCACTTCATGAAGAAAGTATTTGGTTCTTCGTTTTTTTCAAAACTTGTGGTACAGAGTGATGTTGTAATTTGTCCAATATCACATAACCAAAATATTTCAGAGCCAGAATTTAGTTTCATGTTTCCCTGACTCTAGAAACTACAGCCCTTCCCCCTCTTCCATACTTTTTAGAGCCCTCCACCATTCTCCTTTGCTCTCCACAGGTAACCAATATGGTCATTCTTAGAAGAAAATGGAATTATATCTGTCATGGACATTTTAGTGTGAATTGAGTTACTCTTATCTTTTCCAAGGGTGATCAGAAGAAAAGAACTCCAAGAAATTACTCTAAGAGTGGTTCACAGGCACTGCAACTAACTGTAGCAGTTACTTGTGGAAGTCTTTCTGGATATTCAAAATTTAACAGGAAAATATAAAAGGTATATTGCAACTATCTAATAGCAAAGAGATTATAGAAATAAACACCATCATCTACAAAAATCGATCTAATTTAATTGTTTCAAGAATAACCATTGTCAGACATAGAACACTTTGTTCTAGCCTAGGTAACACTGTTTTACTTTCCTAAACAAGATAGGACTAAGCCTGAATTAGTCACCATGGTATTGATGCAATGTTGAAATACGCATGGTATGAACTATCACCATCAGCAGCAGCAGGGTTCCGTCTACCCCCTTATACATATGATGACACACATGACGAGAGTTTCTATAATACAGACTTGCTAGGTTGTCTTCCTGGAATGATAAGAGTTTCAAGACTAAGACTATGATTCTTAATAACTTTTACCTGGAAGTGAACTCCCATTCACTATAGAGATTTACTTTCCCTATCAGGCTTCTAGCCGGGAACATTTCTGAATAGGAAAGTGATGCTTCAAAGATGCTCTAGGCAATCCTGTCCATATAAAGATGGCTTTGGAGGAGATATTTACTGGGAATGCCTTGGGAATGTCTCATTTCTTCTTTTGATTTTCAGGACTTGAATGATACACCATGAAAAAATGAAAAAGGTCACTTCATAGTGATTCAGATGAGAGTAATTATCTGGAATCAACCCATGAGAATAGCAGACTCTTCTATCCCATTGTTGTGTCCCAAAAGCAAGACTAGTAGACTAGTGTATAGTAAATAGAAACCTCTTGATAAATCTGTGTTGAATGAATGGATGGATTCTTAACATTTCTTTATTATCTAGGATATTCCAGACACCCTCCAAGGATTAAGGATGGGAATATCAATTATAACATCATATTTGCTGAAAAGGAACTCGTAGTTTAATAGGGGAGTGCATAATTGAGTTGATGTACACAGGCACACATTCTTAAAGCCTACTGAGAGTCCAGATTCCAAGCACAACATGCCATATGTTGGAAGCAGAGATAGCTTCCATCTATTAATGGGCAACGGTTAAACAAAACTACAGTCTTTATTTTCTAAGGGAAAATGAGACAAAGTAGAGGAAATTAGTGAGAAAAAGAGGATAGACAGAGTAGATAGGTAAACAAATCCTACTACCCAGCAATTTTACTCTTAAATTTATACTGTACAGTAAACAAATGAGTTATTATGGCTAAGAGACTTCAAAATTAGTTGGGAGGTCTTCTCAGAGGTACTGCTTATGCATGTGTCTGCATAGACTGCCAAAGTAGGTACTACCCCAAATAGTGGGGCTCCTGAGGGCTCTGGAGACACCCAGGTCCTACAGTCATGGCAGATAGCTCTGGAGGTTGGTGCCTCATCAGTGGGCCCTACTTTGGAGTTTGTGCTCCCTAGTGTGACACAGTTGGACTCAGATGTGACTTCTCACACATGCCTCTTCTGTCCCCTTTATTTGAACCTATAATTGGCACTGGAATTTGTAGGTATACATCCAAGAGACTTGAATCTCTGGGCTGTCCATATGACAGCTGGGTCCTGAGCCTCAGTGGTGTGGCAACAACTACTCCCCAGTTCATTGGACTCACCCAGGACAACTAACAAGGAGGTAAGGATAGACAACCATCATACCAAATTGCTGAGAGAGTCTACAACTGAATACCCCTCTCAATTAGAGGTACAATGGGCATCACTATCCCAGAATCCTCAGGACTGGGGAATAAAATATGGGCTTGAGCATACTTACTGATAATCTACTATAGACTTATTGTGATTCTAACAATGAAAGAAATTGTATCATTTATGTCGAAACAATGGCCACTGGAGGTGCTGAAGTCAGGGAGAGGGACAAAGAGGTGTAATACGGGAGTATTTTCAGGACTTAGAATTGTCCTGAGTAATATTGTAATGACAAATATAGGCCATTATATATAGACCCATAACCTACAGAACTAAGTGAGAGAGTGTGTAAACTACAATGTAAACTATAATCCATGCTTAGTGGCAGTGTTCCAAATCAGTTCATCAATTGCAATGAATATACCACACTAACGAAATAAGTTGTTAATGTTGTTAATGTGGGGAAGACTGGGAGGTGTGGGGAGCGGGGCATGTGGGAATCCCTTATATTTTTTTATGTAACAGTTTATGTAATCTAAGTATCTTTTTAAAATAAATTAAAAATAGATATTAAAATAAAAAAACAAAACTCTGAGCTGCAACGTATCTGTCTTTTTAATTATCACTGCTCTGTTGTGCATGTCATGGTAATATATTGTGGTTTAAATTTCCTGGGAACTGATGATGTCAAACACCTATATATGAGTTTAGGCATTGGGTATTCTTTTTCGTGAAATGCCTGTTTAACTTTCTCAAAATTTGTAGTCATTGAGTAGAATCTGTCTCCCTTTTTCATTACATAAATACATATGATGGTTACACACTTTTTGTTAGATATATATGTGTCAAATATATTTACCATTTTATGACTTACAATTATACTCTTTTAATTACATTCTTCACTAAAAAATGTTCCTAAAATCAATACAGGTCAATTTATCAATCTTTTCCTCTATGGTTAATGGAACATTGTTATTCATTATTTTGCTTTTATCCTCTTACTATTTTCCTATTTAAGGCATGTTTCTTAAGATGCCTATACGTGTTCTGTTCAACCAAATCTTATTAATCATTATTACTTAAATGAAGTACTTAGTTCATTTATATTTAAGATAATTACTGATATAGACATAGATATAAAGCTTCCATCTTATTATTTACTTCCTTTTTGTCCCATTATTCTATATTTGATTTTTAATATATTTGGTTTTGCTTCTTTGCCTTCTTATTGGGAAATTTTTAAAAATAATACTCTTTTCCTTTTATTAACTCATTTATTGCACATTTTGTTTAGTGCTTACATTAGAAATTAATGCTTGCATCTATGATTTATTAACCTCTAAAGTAAAATAGTACTTTAGGCATTTCCAAGACTATTCAAGGACCTATAACTCCATGAATTGCCATCCTGAACTATGAGTTATTGTTGTCAAATAATTTGCATCTCATTATATTTAAGTCACAAGGGATTCATTATTCTCATTTTATACAATCAATTTTCTTTTAGATTTACGTACATATTTACCATTTCAATTGCTTTTCATTCTTTCATGAATCTTTTTTATCTGAGACTGTGTTCCTTGTGTCTGAAGGTCATTTCTATTATCTTTTTTAGTGCAGATCTGCCATTTACAAAATCTATCAGTTTTTGTCTAAAAATTCTTTATTTTAATTTATATTTTTGAGTGATAATTTTTCTTGATTCAGAATTTTTCTATCGCAGTCATTATTTTTCCAACCTTTGAAAATATTGTTTTGTTGTCTTCAGGGTTAAATTATTCCTGGTGAAAGGTCAATTTTCTTCCTTCTTGTTTTCCTTTGAAGGTAATGTGCCTTTTTTGTCTCTGACTGCTTTTGAGATATTCTTTTTTGTCTCTCAGTTTACTATAATTTCATATGGAATTGATGTTGCTATTTAGCAAGCTTGCCATTTTGGAAGTTTTTTTGTTTTGTTTTGTTTTGTTTTGTTTTGTTGTTTTTTTGGGCATAAAAACACATTTATTTTTCCAAACGTTACAATCTGGGAGCTTTTAAAAAGCACACAGCAACACTGCATACAATCTAGAAAATATAAAAATCACCGTCTCCTTTAAAGATTTTAATACTTAATGGACTGTATTATTCCATGGTTTTCTTTTTTTTTTTTCCTTTTTTTTTTTAATTTATTTATTTTTTTTATTGACTTTGTAATAATATTACATTAAAAATATATATGTGAGGTCCCATTCAACCCCACCCCCCCACCCCACCTCTCCCCCCGCCCCAGCAACACTCATTCCCATCATCATGACACATCCATTGGATTTGGTAAGTACATCTTTGGGCACCTCTGCACCTCATAGTCAATGGTCCACATCATGGCCCATACTCTCCTCCATTCCATCCAGTGGGCCCTGTGAGGATTTACAATGTCCGGTGATTGCCTCTGAAGCACCATCCAGGGCAGCTCCATGTCCCAAAGACGCCTCCACCTCTGAAGAAGCCTCTTAGATAAATTTCTCCTACTTTCATTTTGAGAATTAAATTATTTCTTAGAATTATCATGCGTAAAATTCACTGTGACCCTCTAGAAATTTCAGTAGGAATTGTGTTTTACTTTACAAAGAAAGTGAGACAATCATCTCAGAATACCACGTTTCTGGACAAACAGAATCAAGTAACCATGGTAGAGAAAGAGGAAAGTCATCAGATAAATTACACTTCCAACTAGATGTCATTACCATCATCTAGGAAAAAGGCTAGACAGAAACCATAGTATAGATGGAGCAGAAGGGACTCTGGAGATCATTCAGTCTCAACTTTTTACATATGAAGGCTCAAAGCCTTCAGAAGCTGAAAGCCACTAGCCCAGTCCCTTAGTGAAGGGAGGGGCTACAGGACTATCTGAAACAGAAGCCTGGAGAGGAAAAAAAAATGAGGCAGTTAGGTGGGACATCACTGTACATTCACAATGAGAGATGTGGAATCCAACCAGGATTTTAAGGCTCCAAACTTGTCTGGAAATGAAGCAGGAGAGAATTAGGCAGCCTTTGGGAACAGAGAATAGGGTCAAGGTTAGCTCTGCTCTTTGGAGAGCCTGTGATAATTCTTAACCAGAATCTGAGAGCTATAAAAAAGCAGCGAGCAACAACCCAGCTGGGTGAGGCTGGAGCCAGAATGGATTCTGGAGTTGGGGCTGTGAATGAGAGGATAGAAGTTCTATTTCCACCCCTGTTCAAGTAACAGGATTGCTTTGGCCTGCACAAAGATCTCAATTCAACAACTCTTCAATGGTCCAGGGCATAAGGCACCTTGCCTTGCTGCTCCAATACATAAGGCTCTAGTGGCTGAGGCTAAAATCATTGCTGAGAACTTGGGCTTTGCCCAAGACACATTACTAAAATAGCCTTTGTAAAAGGGAAAATCAACAATGTGGTATATTGGCCTCAAAAAAGAAACATGCTCTCAGAATTGTTAAATCCTTTGCTTTAAGTCAGGGGTTCTTAACTTTTTTTGCTCCATGGACCCCTCTGCCAGTCAGGTGAAAACCATGAACCCCTTACTAAGTCCACACTATACTGTGTATTATTTAATAAATATATCACACCTGCACCAACACATCCCCACAATAATGATTTTTTTTTTAAATTTCAATTCAAGCTCTCAGATCCCTTGTTAAGAGCCCCTGCTTTAGGTGTATTTTTAATTCATACTCCACTTTTTTGACATTTCTGTCTTAGAGCAGGATTCTTAGGTTTATGTAGTCAATGATCATGGAATAGCAGAAACTCCTGTTCAATTGTGGGCAGAGAAATAGGAGCACAAAGCCAGCTCCAAACCATATAAAACCTCGCTGGGTCTCTTTTGATAACTATTTCTTTAAATATATTACTTCTGCCCCCTTCTCTTTTACTGATTCACCATTTGTTAGATATTTTCACTATATTCCAAATATTTTTTTTCTTTTACTTGTTTATAACTGCCTTTTGGTTTTTCAGTCATATTTTACATATATATATTTCTTGCATATCTTCTTGTTCTATAATTCTCATTTCAGCATAGTCTAATCTGATGTCACTCATCCATTTAATTTTTCTTTCAGTTTTTATAATATTAAATTATTGAATTTTTTAGCCTTTTGATATTTTTCTTTTATGGGCTGAAATTGTCCACCTTATTTTTTAATTACTTGAGAATATTAGGCATATATAAGAGTTGATATAAAATAATTCCATTACCTGACTCTTCTACTCTTCTCTTTCTGATTCTCCTGTTTCTGTTGTCTTTTTTGAAAGTCCCAGTGTGATACAGTATGGTCTTCCATCATATGCCTGATTGGTTTTGACAGTGTTTTATACATTATATTCAGAAAATTTTAGATATAATTTGGAGCCCTCTATGATATCTACTATTGGGGGGATTTACTCTTATCTCTGAGATATAGGTAGTCTAGGAGAAGATCAACGCTATCAAGGGATTCATAGGATTCAAAACTTAGTTTCAGTCTTTATGTAAAATTTACTTTTATATTCACTTCAGTTAAATGAAGCACTCAGTATTCTTCCTGAATAATACCTTTAGTTACTCACATTTCATGCTTACATCTACTCAGAATTATTTTGCGATGAAATAATCTTCATCTACTCTTCTCACAGCTGCATAATTTTCTTTTTCTAAAGGTAGGAAGGTCATGAAACATACCATACTGCTGAGTTTTAAGCAACTATGTGTTACTAACTAGGTCTTTTGAAACAAATCTTGAGCTAGTGTCAGGAACCATAAATGCTATCCTGGAACAATCACTCTTCTGCTTAAAATATTGCAGAGGAGAAATATTCCTGGATCCATCGTGGCTTTGATATGTCTTGCCTTCAAGGTCTCAAAGCTGAACAGGATCTAGCCTTTTGAGAGTTGGCACTCTTGCAACTAGTAGGCTGGTTGTCCACTTTTGCCTCAATAGTCAGTATTGCTTTGAGTTCCTTTGTGGTTCTGAATATCAATTTCTTCATAAATAGCTTCTGCAATGACAGATAAGTGGGAGCTAAGCGATCAAATTACAGTATTTCATAGTAATTGGGTGACTGAAGAACTTTCTTTGTTGTCCTTGCTAGATGACTGCCAGACAAAGATGGCAGTATCAGTCTGATGATGTTGTTGGAATGGTCTCTAGACTGGCTATAGTTATACTGAACTTGAATATTCTGGAAAATTGTGATGTATATGACTTGAGTGATCATTTATTTCTGGACATTCTTCAGCAGTGTCTTTCCTCCTTAGAAAACCCTGAATTTCAAGATTTATTCTACCATCCCTTTTCCATCTATGGGCCTCTCTATTCAGCTTGTGAGGTTCTTAACTGTGAGCAGTCAACTCAAGGAAAAGAGTCATGCAAAATGTTTGGTTTACTTCTCTCAGCATCTTTCCTCATCCAAGTAGCATCTAAATAAATTTTTGCTATCTTTGCAGCTCTATGATTTCTCAAATAATTTGTTTACATTTTATCCCAAGTTTTCTAGTTGTTCTCAGTGAGAGATTTAGCCCAAAGCCTCCTGGTCCAGTATTGCTTGAAGCAGAATTTCATTTCTTTTTGTTTTATTTATTTATTTGTTTGTTTGTTTGTTTGTTTGTTTGTTTGTTTGTTTTACTAAGTCTAGTGATTGAACCCGGGACTTTGTGTGTGGAAGTCAGTGTGCTCAACTACTGAGCCACATCAGCTCCTCTGAGATTGTTTTTCCTTTGTTTTGCTTGTTGTTTGGTTTGGGTTTTTTTAGGAGCTACCAGGAACTGAAACCTGGACCTCCCATGTGGGAAGAAGGCACTCAACTGCTTGAGCCACATCTGTTCCCCTCTTTTTGTTTTAAATTAGTAAGAAGTCTGTGCTAAATCATCCCTTTTTACTTCAATCATTGTGAAAGTGTAATACCTTTGTGAAAGGATTGGGGATAGAGTAAGTTTTCGTTTCCTGGGCTTCTCAAGCATGTAATGACATAATGGTTCAGCTTAAACAAAGAAATTAATTTACTTATGGTTTGGAGGCTGAAAGAAAGTCCAGATCAAGGCATTATCAAGACAATGCTTTCTTCCCAAAGTCTCTGGCATTCAGGACTGGCTGCTGGTGATCCTGGTCTTTAGCTTGTCATGTGTCAATGCACATGAGGTTGTCTCCTGGTCTCTCCCTTTTCTTCTTGTTCAGCTTCTTACCTCATGTGGCTTTCTCTTTCTTGTCTGAGTTTCATTCTGCTTATAAAGGTCTCCAGTAATAGTATTAAAATCCATCCTTATTGTACTGTACCACATCTTAATTGAAGTGATCTCACAAAACAGTCCTACTCACAATAGATTCACACCTACAGGAATGGGTTAGATGTTAAATCATGGTTTTCTTAGGTATATACAGTTTCAGGCCACCACATTCCACCCTCTGGACCCCAGAAAGACATGTTCTTTCTACATGCAAAATATATTCACTCCATCATAATATCCCAAAAGCCTTAAGTGATTACAGAAACCATGCTTAATACAATGTCTCATCAAAAATATTATGGGTGTGTTCCGTCATGGGGCACAATTCCTCCTCCGTCATGGGGCACAATTCCTCCTCCGTCTGTGGACCTGTGAAACCTAGAAAACAAGTTATCCTCTTCTAATATTCAATGGAACAACAAGCATAGGATAAATATTCCCATTTCCATAAGGAGAAATTGGAAGGAAACAAAGGTCACAGGTCCCCAAAAATTCTGAACCTCATCAGGGCATACTCCATTAGATTTCATGGTTCTGAGAGTCATCTATGGAGTGATGTTGTATCCTCTGAGCCCAACAGAGTGGCAGCCCCACATCTTCCAATACATTTCTATGTGGTCCTGCTTTCCTGGAACACTGGAATGAAGGCTCCACCCTCTCCAAGCACTGGGATGGCAACACACTTTGTGAGCAATAGGATGGAAGACCCTCCCTGTCCAAATGCCAGGGCACAGTTATCCTTTCCACACAAATGACTGAGTCCACTCTTTTGCCCCCAGAAGATGTCTTTGTTCCAGGCCTCATCTTCCATGGTTCTGCTGTGGAAGTGATTTTTTCTTCAAGTCTTCCCTTCTCTGTCTCTTTTAGTCCAAACTGGCAGAGTTTATGTACATACAAACTAGACAAAAAACTTGTTGGTTTTGCATATAGTTCCCAGAGGTCTAAATCAGAAGGCAAAATAACTGGCCATAGATCCTCCCTGGATAACTTCATTTCCAATATTACTTCCATGGAAAATGCTTACTAGTTCCAAAAAATAAAGTTCTGTTTTTTGTTTGTTTGTTTGCTGTTTGCTTGTCTATCTTTGTGTCCAGGAGTCCAGTTCTCAGCTTCTCCCTTTCCTCTCACATTTTATTAAAAGATACAAGGAAAAGCCAGGCTGCACATTCCATATTTAGCTTGGAAATCTCTTCAGCTAAATATCCAAGTTCCACACTTTAAGTGCTGCCTTCATCTGACATCAGAACTTAATTTGATCGACTTCTTTGCCACTTTAAAAAAAGGATCACCCTTCCTCCAGGTTCTAATAACACATCCATCATTTCCTTCCAAGGCCTCATCAGAAGTACCTTTAGCATCTATATTTCTACCACCATCTCTTCAAAGTAATCTGGGCCTTTTCTACCAAGCACCTCCTAATTCTTCTAGCCTCTGCCTTTTACCCAATTCCACAGCATTTCCACATTTTGGTATTTGCAATAGTAGCACCCCACTCCCAATACCAAAATCTGTTTCACTTTCCTGGATTGTTCAAGTAAATGCCAATGCAATGCTTTGGCTTAAACACAGGGAATTTATTTGTTTATGAATTTGAAGCTAAAAGAAAGTCTAAATTAAGGTGTCATTAAGGTAAAGCTTTCTTCCTAAAGACTCTGGCATCCTGTGGCTGGCTGCCAGTGATTCTCAAGTCTTCAGAATATCTTATGGCAAAGCAGATGGCAGCATCTCCTCACCTCTCCCTTCTCTTTTGGATTCATCTCCTGTCTCCTGTGGCATTCACCTTTTTTCAGAAGTTTCTTTCCTTTTCAAAGGACTCCAGTAATAGGATTAAGATCCATCCTGATTGAGGTGGGTTCACACCTTCAGTGAAATAACCTCATCAAACGGTCCTACATACAATTTGTCCACACCCACAGGGATGTAACAGAGTTAAGAATATTTTTTTTCTGGCATTCCTACAGCTTCACATCATCACAGGGAAGAAGCAGCCAAATTCAGGGATACCCAAAATGGAAAAATGTAACTCTCAGTTACTCAAGTCCAGGTTTATAGAGCATGACATGCAGAAGCAGCTACTGTCAAAGAAGTGTCTAAATAAAAGTTGCCATTATAAAATAGCTGAATAACATAAAACCAGAAAATTATGCTTTTTTCGACTGTCAAAATTATTTATAATCTTTCTACATTTGCAAAAGTTTTCTTGAATATTCGCAGATACTATTCAGCAGCAGGTGCTTTCTTGAAGATGTTTTTTGGAGCTTGTGTACACTGGAGGGAAGCCATTCCTTCAGTATGTTTATGAATTTGTAAATCAATAAGCAGAAGCATAAATAGCTAAAACAAGAAAAGTTAAATGGATTAAATAATTCAGGAGAAGTCAGCTATGAGTAGATAAACACAGAATTATACCCCCTGTATTACTACTAAGTAATAATAACACCAAATAGCAAACAATACCTCACATTTATTGAATGCTCCATGCAAACTAAGAACTATGCTATGCACTTTTGAGTACTACCTTCATTAATCCTCACAATGACTTAATGAAATAGCAACCATTTTTTTCATCTTACAAATAAGGAAAGGGAAACTCAAAGATACAAAGTTCCTTTCCCAAGGTCATAAACTACAGGTCCACCAGATCTGGAACTCTGTTCCTAACCTCTATGTTTTAAGAGTCTATTTTAATGAAGTGACTGGGCCAGTGCATAATCACGTGGGGACTCTTGATACTTTAGAGGATGGAGACACAGAGGAGAGAAATATTTGCATCAGAATTCAGATTCTCACTTTCCTAGTTCAACATGATTAAGTTTTATATTGGTATCTCCTATCTCTCTCTATTTAACCTATCTCCTATCTATCTAATCTATCAATCTATCAAATCTATCTAATCTTTCTACATTGTTTTATCTAGCAATCTTTTGTCTATCTAGCTTCCAATTTATCTATCTATATGTATCTATTTGTGCATATCTATATGTATCTATTTGTGCATATCTATATGTATATGTATCTATGTGTATGTTTACTGTTGGTAAACTGTACCTAGTAATTTTATTTGTATAAATTCAACCAATTTTCAGATAATTATTTTGAGGGCAAATATCATTATGCAGTACAAAAGGTATCTCTTTGGAAGTAAATTCTTTTTTTTCTGGTCCCACCATTTATTAATGAGCAAAACCTCAACTGAGTTATTTAATGTTTTTTCCCCCTAAAAGTCAGTTTCCTCCACTAAAAATATTAATGTGATTAGATTAGTTAAGACAATGCTTTCTCTCTACGATACCTGATATGTTGCAGGTACTCAATATTCTGGAAGTTGTTTCATCTTTGAAAAGCCTTGATAAATTAATTCCCTCCAATATAAACTAATACAGACATCTGGACTTTGTGGACTCAGCTTGTCCAGTGTCCATTCTTAGGATCAGGGAAAGCCCAAAGAAGCAGCACTAAACTGGGTATTTATGTACGTGATGATAGATAAGGTGGGAGCTGTACATTGAAGCAGCAGAACCATAGCAGGAGGCATTTAAACCATGCCCTATATGGAAAATCAAGGTTTTAACTGAGAAAAGAAGCACTTGGGCCAAAGAACCATAATAATTCCGAAATAAGAAAAACATGGAGGTCAGACATTAATAAAAATGTTAGAATAGATTGTCAATCAAGTAGTAATGTTGCCAGCAAAACTGTTGAGAATTATATGCCTGATCAAAAAGATAATGTATACATTCCTGTTTCCTTGACTCCTGAGATATAGCATAAGGACAAGACATTGTAAGGCTGGAAGTATCTAAAAAAATAAAGACCTTTGTGTTCAGAATGGGTAAACCCTTCACTGAAGGCTATGGAATCGTGTCTATTCTTTCACAAACACATATGTCACCAGAACTATTCTGTCTCCATCCATTCACTGGTAATTTCCCTGGTGAAGTAAGGACAACTCAAATCCTTCCCTGAACATCAGAAATGATCTGAATCATTACCATATGACATACATAATCTAAATTTAATTGTCTAATTTTAAAAATGATTTAGTAACTTTCTTGAAATAGAATTTCTTTTATGTAGGCACCTGGTATGCAGGTTGGCATGTTTTGGTATACTCACTGTAATGTGGATCATGCCAAATGTCAGGGTCATTTCCCTATGACCTCCATACCAGGTTTTCAGCAGGGAGAACTGTGCATTTTCGTAACTGTGACTTCATGTTACTCGGGCATTTTGTTTTTCAGAAGTACACTTTGGGCAGGAATGAAAACCCATTTTTGTCTTAACACAACTGTGCTTATTTATAAGAAATATGACTATTTTAAATTAATAACCAATAATTAATAAATGGAATAGAAAATGAGAAATATTTCTAAAAATATATTAAAAAAAGCAAACCTCTATAAAACAAAGTCTTCTATCTGAGGGTATTTCCTCAGTAGTTCATTACTAAAAGCAGTTTTTACAGGACAGCCTTTCCAATTCACCTCTTTGGTTGGCACCTCTGCCTCTCTTCACTAGTGCCACTGCCTGCTCCACAGCTGACTTTCAGAATCATAGCTAACATTTCATTTTTAGCTCCTTAACACCAGTTCTCTAAACTGGGCTGTTCTCACTCAATTTGAGAGTCAGAAGCTGGGATATTCATGGTCTTCTCAGTTCCTCTGAAAATATTTACTTCCTGGACAAGCAACTTCTCTAATTCTTGCCTGCTTGACTTTTTGTTCTAGTTAGAAGACTTTTGAAGAAAATCCATTTATAGTTCTAGCCTTAGTAAACAGTCATGTCTAGGAGAAGTGTAGGCAACATTTGGTATTCCCTTTAAAATATAAATGTGATGGGATACTTCTTTGGATGCCTTGGCTTTTCCAGAATGGGACAGGAAAAAAAATAATGGCTTTCAGGTAAGAACAATTTCTTATGGCCAATACATATAATAAAAATGACACAAATTAAATAGATGTAGTATATCCAGTATTTATGTTGCTCATTGCTATAAACCTCTGTAATGAATATCTGAACACACACATGTGCACACACACATGTATATATATACAAGTTCCATTATAATGTATTGGCAGCATATTATAGGTGACAGTGTTTTGAAATGATTTTTCTGCTTTTACTTCATATTCAGTTGGAAGAGTAAAGAGTGATTACTTGATGTTTAGTGCCATGAGAGTTAAATCAAGTGAAATATGTCATAGAAGCTGTACACAATGGAAGCACAGTTGTTTATCATCATTGTGTCATTGGTTTTCATGTTTAAGCCATTTACATGCATTACTAGGAACACATTTTAAAATGATGGAGATATTGAAAATATGGTACATGATGCACAGTACATTTTCGGTGACCTAAACAATTTTCTCCAATAGAAACAAAAGTCAACTTAAGAGATGCCATGCTAGGAAATGATGTTTACTTTTATTTCTAGAGTAAACTTTTTTATATTTAACTTACATATTGATGTTCTTTTATATGAATGTCAAGGCTGGGCTTCTATTTCTAATTTGCCAAACTGCAGGCATCTGTATTGCACTGAATATGTTTTCAGTTCACATAGTTTCTATTTTTCTATTATTAATTAAAATCTTGGGATGACCTCAGGAATATGTTTTTACAGGGATTGATGTGTAATATTGTATAACAAGCAGGAGATGAGATATTATTCATAAGTTCCCACCTGGTCCTTGCCTACTTTCTACAAAAAAAGCAAAAAAACAACTACCTCCAACAAGGTCTATTTCTGGCAAATGTCCAAAAGAGCTCTCCCTATACTCTTGACTTCTTATGGATTTCCTGTTCTGTGCTTTCTTCTCAACTCTGCTTTTACTTCTGGTCTGGCTGTATACTCTATAATATAGATTTTAACATAGACTATACAGTCTATAATACTCCCTGTATTTGATACTATCAGATTCTTGACTCTATACCTCCCCACAGCATATAGCATTTCCTAAATGTCTCATGAGATTTCTAGTGTCAGCTATGTGCTCCTAGGCACCTAGAGCTTGGACTAACCTATGGCTAGATAGATAGTAGTAGTATTTTTACTATGTTTTTCCATAGTTTGTAACAACTGTTTCACAACAATGCAAGGTGTTGGAGGTGGGGTGATATATGGGAGTCCTGTATGATGATATTCACGTTTGTTTTGTAAGTTCAAACTTCTATTACACACTTATTGTTTATGTAGGTTTATGTATGAATGATAAACTTCAATAAAAGCAGTTTAAAAAGGTGATTTAGATATTAGACTCTAAATATCCATGCCATATAAAATAAAATGAATATGTATGCTAAAATCATCTAATCATCCTGGGTACCATTGCATACTCATTATGCCTGACTATAGGGTCAGCATATGTCTGTGGGGAGTACCTCAGAGAGGACAAAGAAGACAAAACACAAAGGGAATGATCTCTAAAGTTAATAAATGAAAGGGTTGTTACCAATAAATTTATGTCTGTAATTAATATTCCAGATAGGAAAATCTAAGATTTACAAATAAGGCGAACTGAGCAGATTGATCTAATGGCTTGATAGAAGTAGGAGCATAGCAAGCAGCTCAGTGTTGGCCACTGAGACAGTAAAATGGGGCATTTGAGTTGGAATATTTAGAAGCAAGTCTCAGGTCAGCATCTTATCTGCATGCTCATGCTAGTTACTCAACCTCTTTAAGCTTCAGTTTCCTATTGGTAAAATGTGGGCAATAACATTGCTCCTATATTCCTTACAGTACCACTGTCATGATCAAATGAAATAATGGAAGTATTGTACTTTGGGGAGGATAAAGAGGATTTGTAAGTGTAAGCCACTATCATTACTTAGGCAAAATTACAGAATTAAGAATTCCTTTGGATTGTTCCTCATTTTGGAGGATGACAAGAAGCTAACAGCTAATCCTTTGTAGAATATAGCAATATCTACTAAGAAACACAAAGACCAATATTCAAAACCTAATAATTAACTGTCCATTTACCTAGGCAGGTATGAACAGAAGATCAGTAAGTATATGCATATGTCAAGTTTCCTACTACAATTACAGAGCAAAGAGGAAATTGTGTTGAACGAATAATTATGTACATCATATCTTCTTGTTCACAGTCTAATAAATTTTACTTTTTTATTATGATATATATAGTATATATATAATTTGTGTTCATTTTATAAAATAGAATTATCCTTGGAAGATGGTAATTTTATTAACATTAATATAGCTTTTTAGGGTTCATGAAATTCTTTCAAATCCCTTATTACTGTTTTCAAGTTCCCATTGTGTTTAAGATCCAGCTATTAGTTTTAGCTTAGATGAGTAATAAACACATTTGGCATCAGTGGGTGGATATATGGAGGGAGGGTTAATAGTTCTTCTTCTCTAGAAAGAAAGCAAGTTGGTGTAACTTTGACTGGAATATAAGAGAGAATCAAAATGATGGTGTCAAGGAATGGTCAAGAGAGGTGCCCTGGATTTAGACAGCTTGGGTTGGCATCATGCTTCCTCCAGTTACCTAGTGTCAAGGTATTTCACCCTTCTTTTCTTTAGTTTCTTCATCTGAAAAACTGAATTAATAATTGTATATACTTTAAAGATTTGCTGTG
Source organism: Dasypus novemcinctus (assembly GCF_030445035.2). Lineage (NCBI taxonomy): Eukaryota > Metazoa > Chordata > Mammalia > Cingulata > Dasypodidae > Dasypus > Dasypus novemcinctus. The sequence continues at coordinate 21,741,147 of NC_080689.1, read as the reverse complement.
ATTCAATGTTTTATGTAGAAGAGTGGGAAAGTCATTCTTTGAGAAGTGTGATAAAACTTTCTGAGATCTTAATGGTGGAAGACTGATGGGAGAATAGTAGCCAGAGCACTGACTAAATGTAGGTTTTTAAAAAATTATTAAAAATAAGAATGTTTTGATAGTTTCTCAGAAAGTTAAACATAGAAATACACAGCAATCCTACTTCTAGGCATATATCCAAAAGAATTGAAAGTAGGGACTGAAACAGATATTTGGACAGCAATGTTCATAGTGGCATTATTTGCAAATGCCAAAAGGCAAAGCTACCCAAGTGTTCATCAAGAGGTAGATAGATAGACACAATGGAGTACATGCATACAATGGAAAATTATTCGGCAATATGAAGGAATGAATTTCCATGTTATGACATGGACGAACCTTGAAGACATCATGTTGAGTGAAATAAACGAGACACAAAAGGACAAATATCATATGGTCTCACTTATATAATACAATTAGAATATGCAAATTTTATACAGTCAAAAAATACAATATCAGTTACCGGGGTCAGTCAGGAGTGGAGTTGGGGAATGGGGAATTAATGCTTAATTGGTACAGGGTTTCTGTTTGCAGAGACAGAAAAATTTTGATAATGGATGGTGCTGATGATAACACAATATTGTGAGTTTATCACCATCACATTGTACCCTTGAAAGTGTTTAAAGTGGAAAATTTTATTTTGTATACTGAATTATATACTTGAAAGAGGTTAAAGTAGGAAATATTGTGTTACCAGAATAAAAAAAAGTTTCAACCCATAGAACTATACAACACTAAGAGTGAAACTTAATATAAACTATGGACTTTAATAATATAACTTTAATAATACTGTGTGACTACTTGTATTGAATATATCACACTAATGCATAATATTAATAGTAGGGAAAACTGTGTGTAGTAGGGTGGTGGTATTCGGAAACCCTGTACTTTTGCATGAGATTTTATAAAACTACAACAGCTCTCATTAAAGAAAAATAGGCTTGTTTGATATTTGTGTATGCATAAGAAGTGAAAGAAGAGTCAGCTCAAGATACAGCCTTAAGATATAACTGCAGGCAGTGAGAAGTTGTAGCAAAGTAAAATGGTTTAAGGTCTAAGATCTGTGGGAAGCCCTTGGAAATCTCAGTGAAATTGTCAGTTAGAATTAATAGTATCTGAGAAGATCTAAAAGAGTCGGGATCTTGCTGACTCAATCCAGCTGTGCTAAGATAGGTCCTAGTTGTATGAAAAAAAAGGTTTATTCTCATCTGCCCAAGAGCCCTCAGTGTCAATGGAACCAAAAGTACTCAAGTTTTGGCCAAATTTGAAATCTAGTTGAGGGGAAGGGGCCCTGATGACACTCCTGTCTCTGGACAGCAGAGTCAGCCTTTAAGAGCAGGTGTGATCTGGTGCCTAGTCCAAGCAGGACAGCAGATGAACCAGACAATGAGTCAGGAGCCAAGGCCAAGCAACAGATATGGGCAATCTGCTCTACAGACTGCAGAACTGAATCAGATAAATGACATGAACTCATATGAGTTTTAGAACAATTCCTCTGGCAACCTGGTGGCAAGCAGAATAGTGAGAGGACTGACTGGAGATAGGGAGATTAGACAGGATTTTGTTGCAAGAGATATTGAGGGCAAGAACCAGGGAAACAAAGGGGTTCTCTAGATCAGGAGTTGGCAAAAAATGGCCTTCACCTATTTTTGACAGTAAGGTCGTATTGGAATGCAGCCATGCCCATTCATTTACACGTCGACTATTGCTGCTTTTATGCTATAATGGCAGAATTGAGTAGATGCAATAGAGATTCTATGGTCCACAAACCTAAAATATTTATCTCTGGCTCTCAGAATGATTTTGCTGAGCCCTGCTCTGGATGGATTCCCCAAAAAGGTAAGGCTCCTTCCTTTAGTTAAACCTTTTCCTAGGTCAGTCCATCTAACTCAATTCTTAGTAAATTAGCCTTGATCCCTAAAATGCCCTGGCATCATAGCAGGCAATTACTACACAATTCTCACCTTAAATGTGTAGACCCTGGCATAAAACCTTTTAGGGAAAAAAAGCAGAAAAAGGACATAGACATATTATATTAAAGACAACCACCACTACAACAGCAAAAAATGTGTTTTTGCTGTTGTTCAGTGGCAAAGGGCCAAAAGTAAAGTACTGTTGCTTGTCAAGGACTTGCTTCTATCCACCTGCCCTAAAGATTATGATGAGGTTTCATGTGTTAAAAGAAGTCTCTCAGGAAAAACCCCTCTTCAGGCACTTTAACATGTGAGTATTCATGAAATATTTCCATACTTTTCCCAGAGAAACACTCTTCTTTCAAGAAAAGTCGTTGATAAGCACTCACCAAGCATCTCTGAGCTGCATACTGGAAGTACAACAGCAAACATGCCAAATGTGTTCCCTACACTCGAGCTGCTTGTAATTAATCAACTTGTAATTAACCAATGCAAGCAGACATTGAACAAAACAAACAAGCAAACATGCAAATACTATAAAATAGAAATTGCCATAAGTGAGTTGGTGAACAAGATCAGGGTGCTGTAAGAGTATCTAATAAGCATGTCAATTTCAAATTCCCACAGCCTTTTCTAACCCTCCCTCCAGTCAGAAAAACACTCTCTTCTGAACACTTTCTACATGCTCCCCATAGCACTGCCTCTCCACCAGCCTCTGGCGTTGGCAGAAGAGCATGTTCCAGAGCTCTCAATATACCAGACAGAAACCCCAACCCCTCCAGCTTGGTGTCACTGTGTCTGTTCAAAGATGGCTTGCAGTATCTCTTATGTTACCTTCTAGAAGTTTGGATAGTGCATATTTATAATACAACAAACTTTTTAAAGAGGTTATTTTAAATGTAATTGCCATTCTGTCTAACTTTGTGTGTTTGTATGTTCAGACAGGTTGATAATAAAGTTCCTATATGAAATATAAGAAAAGAAAAAGGGAACCTCAGGAACAATTTCATTGTGCCCCACAACTCTATCTATATTATTTCCCTAGAAAATCCAAGAGATCCAGGCTATCTCTCATCACCCAGACTGTTCTCCCTTAATCTTATCCCATCTCTTACCTCTCCTCAATTCCCAAAACCTTTCTTCTTGTACTCTCTAGAATTCAGAGTCCAGAATCAGAAAAATTCTCTAAGCCTCTATAGCTTTTAACTCTCTGCCCTCTTGCTCTACCTGACTCTTTGCTGAAGATGCCACTTCCTCTCCAACCCTCTCAATAGGAGGCTGTTTTCTTTTCTCTCTTTTTTTTTGTCTTTACTTATTTTTTTAATGTTACATTAAAAAAATATGAGGTCCCAAATACCCCCACCCCCCTCACCCTACTCCTCCCATAGCAACAACCTCCTCCATCATGAGACATTCATTGCATTTGGTGAATACATCTCTGAGCACCACTGCATCTCATGGTCAATAGTCCACATCATAGCCCACACTCTCCCACATTCCACCCAGTGGGTCATGGGAGGACATACAATGTCCGGTAACTGTCCCTGCAGCACCACCTAGGACAACTCCAAGTCCCGAAAATGCCCCCACATCACATCTCTTCCTCCCACTCCCTACTCCCAGCAGCCACCATGGCTACTTTCTCCACACCAATGCCACGTTTTCTTCGTTTACTAATCACAATAGTCATGAATAGAATATCAGTAAGTCCACTCTAATCCGTACTCTATTCCTCCATCCTGTGGACCTTAGAATGGTTCTGTCCACTCCACATCTATACCAAGAGGGGGCTTAGATTCCACATGAATGCTGGATGCAATTCCTATACCATCAAATCATGGCCCTGGAGAAGAAGTTTATATCCCTCTTGCTCTTCAATGTCACTTAGTTTTTCCCTCCCTCCTCCTGAATCTCACCCCACCTTGAATCTCATGCCATTAGGTTACAATTCCACCTACCCTGAATTATTTCAGTTACCTTAGATCCCTGAGTCATCTACAGATCTTCTTATACTGTGGAGATTTTTCCCTCTCCCTAACATAATCCTTTAAACTTTCAATATCCATGAAGATAATCTTGTCCTCTACCCAAATCATGGTCACACCCATTTATCATTAGTATAAGTATCACATCACTAATCTCAATTTCAAGCTTTGCTCTGTTCCAACTACCTCCCTTCTTTGCAGCTCACTTACTTTAGTACTTGCCTCCGCCTATTCTTTGAACCCATCAGAACTTCCATTCATTGACTTAACACATTTTCATTGCCACTCACATCTGTACTTCTCTCTTTCCTCATCTTTAATTATGCCACCCTCAGCTTACTTGTCGCTCTCTCCCTATGTATGGAACCTGGAAAATTTTAATCCCATATTAAAGCAAATCCCCCACATTTTCTATGTTGACATTAAAGCAGCTGAATGAACTAACTCTGCTGGCTGTTCTCTGGAGGTTCTTGGCAATTCTGCTACATTTGCCTTAGTTTTATTTACTTTCCTGCACAACTATTGCATATCCTCTCTCCTTAACTTTCCAACATCACCTTAAACATTCCTCACTCAGGAGATTAACATGATTTTTAAAATCATTTTTTAAAAAGAAGCTAGCAAAAGAGCACCTCCTCATTGTTCCATTACAAAGTCTGCAGATATATTCAATTCTGTATCTAATACTCTGCCTTCAGGCTTGTTAATATGGATGAACTCTACCAGCTACTAACTAAATTTAATTCCTTCTCTCATGTGCTGAGTTCCATTCCTTCTTACTGTTCAAGGATGTTGTTCTAACAATTGCCCACTTTCTCCTTTATCTTCAAATTTTTACCTTATTCTGAATGAATTATTCAGAATTAGAATCTAAACCTGAAACATCCTCCCATCTTAAAGAAATAGGTTTGGTAAAGGTTTCAATACAAGAATTAAGATTTTCTAAGTTAACCTATTCATATATGGTGGGAAAACTGGCCCAAGCTGGTTCTCGTTGTTTTTTGGTTGGAAAGTGAGTAGTAGAAGAATAAAATTATTTAGAAAGCTTCATCTTGAAAGCACACATATTTCAGACTTCATACACTGAAGGGCCTACCAAATTAAGAGGCCAAAACGATGCTTTCCAAACCCCATCTGTGAGAGGAACAGATGTTTGAGCTGTTCGCTTCTTGATATACGAGTTTACTCCAAGGAAGAAGACAGAGACAGGTCTGTGTCCTCTACTGTCTTCATCTTCCCCCAGCTTTCGGCTGCTCCCACTGTAAGATATTTCTTCTCAGCTTTTTTTAACCTCTTACTTATGTCTTTCTATTCAAATTGTCCTATTAGTTTTCCTGTTTTCTTATTTCTGAATTTGCCAGGTATTACCCAAAACTTTGCCTTTAACTACGAATTGTTGAACACATGATCCTTCCAGTAAGCTCGTGCCAAAACTATATTCCCTGTGCCCAATTATGTTTGTGAATGTTGTGTGGTAAGGGCCACTTGAGTTGATGTATTTACTGACTTTCCTTTAAACCACTGCTACTTCAGCTGTATCTTGGAGGTTTTGCTAGAAATGTCTTAAAGACTTTCCAACTTTCTGGACAAAAAACAACCTATCTGAAATTAACTATTTGATAGCTGACTCTTCTGTTGCAAAACTGGAAACTAGCCCTCTAAACATGCCACAGGATGCTCTTAATTTATTTTTATTTTATTAAATTTTACTCATTTTGTCTTTTTCACCTTTTTCAAAAATTTGGCTTATAACTGTCAAGAAAATGAGAGCTAAGTTAAATGTTTTTGATTACTGGAAAAAATATTTTCTTCTTTACATTGAAGCTTGAACCACAAGAAACAGTGACAAAGAAGAAATGATTAAAGTGGGTGCCTATGTATGCATGTGTGTGCACACACACAAATTATTCACAGATTGCAGTCTAATAGGAGAGTAGGAAAAAAATGAGAAGTTAAAAGAGGAATTGTTAGCATTATGGTTTTTGCTGCAAGCTGTTCTTTTACAGCATAGATGTTTTCACCAAGCAACCTTGTTAGAGAGATTGTCCTACGGGTTAAATGCTCTTTTAAGTGAGTAAGCACTGTCACATATTCAATAATAGTTTCTTCTCAAGTCCCTTGGATAGATACCTATATAATGACATTCTACTAAAATATTTCCAAGTGGGAAGTACAAGTGTCCATGAGGGAATCACAGTAAACACAACTATTAGGTTGCTCTCAGGTTTACCTTCAAGCCTTCCAATTTCCTTTCTCAATACTCTCTCCTTATCCCTAACCTCACTTCTAACTTCCCTTTCTCCTTTTCTTTTTGCCACATTTTGAATTTAGAACTAACAACAGGAGGAGTTAACAATAGCATCTTTCCCCAGCAAGCCCAATAAACCACCACGTATTCTTATTTTCCATTCATTCCTTCCTTGAAACTTTTTTATTTTTTGCCAAAATTGGTTGCTTTTGTCACTTCCAAACTCTTATTTTATGCATGTCACTTAACCTCTCTTGGTTACATTATCCTCAGAATTAGAGACCAGAGAACTAGATAAGCTTTAATATTCCTTCCAGCTCTAAAATGTCACCACTCTTTTACTATGTTTACTTTTACGGAATAATTAATCTCATTGTAAATTTGATATTAGTAGATATACCAGAAAATTAGGTGTTGGTATTCGACTGAATAAAAATTTCTTCAATGGTAACTAAAGAGTGGTAGAAATGAAAAGTACACACATGTGCACACACACACACATATACATACACAGCAAGAAGAGAGAGTAGAGCTTCTAAAGACTCCGTTCAACAAGGTGGATATCACTTCCTGCCGAGCCTCCATTAGCTTCCCCCAAATATCATTTTTATCTTTTAACTTGGATTAGCTTTTCCTTTTCATCTTTTTCCAGTGACTACATAAACCTACTGAAAAGTCTAGTCTGCAGGTTCATTATTCTTTCTATGCCATTAAAACAGTAAATAGGAATAATGTGTATTGTAAAAGATATGCACTTAGATCAATATTTTTCTCAATTATTTGCATAAGAAACAGTAATAAAATTTTCTATCTAAATTAACATATTCTAAATCGAGCTTGCCTTTGAATCTGTTTTTTGGATGTTCTTAGTTTAAAAAGAATCTTGAGTGACAGGCTAGGTTAGAGGCAAAAAACAAAAACAGAGACAGAAACAGAGAAAGAGAACATTTTATATCCACTCCTGCTGTCTGCACTAGATATTTAGAAAAAAGTGAGAGAACACACAGAGCAGAGTGGTGGGACCAGGAAGGCAATAATCTGTCATTTCCTGGTTGAAAGGTGCCTCTTTTTAATGATGTATTTTTTTTTCTATATTAGCTTAGTATATTTTATTTTATTTTTTATTGACTTTGTAATAATATTACATTAAAAATATATATGTGAGGTCCCATTCAACCCCACCCCCCCACCCCTCCTCTCCCCCCCCAACAACACTCGTTCCCATCATCATGACACATCCATTGCATTTGGTAAGTACATCTTTGGGCACCTCTGCACCTCATAGACAATGGTTCACATCATGGCCCATACTCTCCTCCATTCCATCCAGTGGGCCCTGTGAGGATTTACAATGTCCGGTGATTACCTCTGAAGCACCATCCAGGGCAGCTCCATGTCCCAAAGACGCCTCCACCTCTCATCTCTTCCTGCCTTTCCCCATACCCATCGTCCACCATGTCCACTTTTCCCAATCCAATGCCACCTCTTCTATGTGGACATTGGATTGGTTGTGTCCATTGCACCTCTATGTCAAGAGGAGGCTCAGATTCCACATGGATGCTGGATGCAATCCTCCCATTTTCAGTTGTAATCACTCTAGGCTCCATGGTGTGGTGGTTGTCCTTCTTCAACTCCATCTTAGCTGAGTGTGGTAAGTCCAATAGATCAGATTGTAGGTGCTGGAGTCTGTTGAGGCTCAGGACCTGGCTATCACATTGTTCTAATGACATATTAAGCTGACTAATGATCCAACTGCCTTCCTGACCCTTGCTCCTTTAAAAACTAGCAGATGTGGCCAATAAACCACTCTCCTTAAATTCAGCGTCTCCTCTATGCATTGAGAAACCCTTGCTGCTAAGGCGGGGCATTAAGAGCTTTACTCAGGTATTTATGTAGCTTATTATCAAGTCAGACTGGTCATGTTCTTGGTCCTCCAGGTGTTGTTCCTACTTTCTCACCTTAGGACCCAGTTGCTTGGCTTCTGCCCCTTGCCATTTTAACTACCTTTTCTAAGGCTTAGACACATTGTTGAATCTCCTCGACAAGACCACTGATGCCCATTTTTATCTGTGTGTATCTCTTTCTTGTTTAAATTCATGTTCATGTAATTTCACAAATTATTTCCATTTTGTGCATGTGTTAAGCCTGCCAATTTAGAACGCATTACCTCCTCAGCCTTGACCAGATTAACAAACTTGCATTTAACCTTGGCTTATGGTAATGCATTCCCCTTGCCCAAGTCTTTAAAAAACTTTGGAAATATTTATATGCAAAAATTCCAAATGACCCAATATCTCTGTAAGACACCTGGTTCTTACTTTTCATGATCTGTCCAGTTCTGCAAAGAACAAAGGAAGTCGGCTGTTACACTGGAAATGCTGGAAATGGTAGCAAATGGTTAGACACTTAAAAGAGACCAAAGTTGGTTAAGGAAAGGCATAAGAAATTCTATTCATGAACTATTGTGATTAGTAATCGAAGAAAATGTGGAACTGGTGTAGAGAAAGTAGCCATGGTGGCTGCTGGGGGTAGGGAATGGGAGGAAGAGATGTGATGTGGGGGTGTTTTCAGGACTTGGAGTTGTCCTGGGTTGTGCTGCAGGGACAGTTACCGGACATTGTATGTCCTCCCATGGCCCACTGGTTGGACTGTGGGAGAGTGTGGGCTATGATGTGGACCATTGACCATGAGGTGCAGCGGTGCTCAGAGATGTATTCACCAAATGCAATGGATGTGTCATGATGATGGAGGAGATTGTTGTTATGGGGGGGGAGTGGGGTGAGGGGAGTGGGGGATATATGGGGACCTCATATATTTTTTAATGTAATATTAAAAAAATAGACAAAAAAGAATATAAAAAAACAGTAATGAAATTTGTTACTATCTAAATTAACATATTCTAAATGGAGCATGCCTTTGATTTTGTTTTTTGAATGCTCTTTTCCCCACTGGGAGTTTCTAAGGGCTGTTATTTTCAGGATGGCCTTCTTTTCTCCAGTCTTTCTCTGTTCCTCTATGATCTCTATGAACAGTCAAGTTTCAGCTGATTTTCTCTTCAGATTTCTTAGATTCCAGTTCTTCCACATTCTTGCTGTGTGACCTTGAGTGTGTTACATAAGCACTCTGTGCCTGAGTTTCATGATCTGTAAAATGAGATAAAACGTATATGTGTCTCATAAGGTTCCTGTGAGGGTTAAATGAATTAATTCAAACTGCTCAGAAAGATGCCTGACCCATAGTAAGCACCTGGTAAGTGTTTGCTGTCATCAATATTATAGGAGAGGATCACTCTTAACCTTGCCACAATAAAATATTTAGATTTAAAACTCCTGTAATCTCCTACAACTCATGCTATCTCTAATCACTGTTTAAGTAAGATAAGACCCTGATTTAAATTTATCACGATTTGTAAGCTCACAAATCCTAGGCTCACATAGCTCAGTCTCAGACTGGTGTCACAATTAAGAGAGAAGTAGAGTGGATTAACCTTCCACAGAGGTGGACCAGCCAAGCCAGTAGAGAAGAACTAAAAGAGTGTATAAAATTCATATTTAAAATATTTTATGAGAGTGGCTGAATTGGAAGGAAATAGGAAAAATCCTTGGTCTACAGAAATAATTAGAAAGCATGAATTCAGGATAAAAACAGACCCTGACATGTTTGCTCAGTTTTATGTGCTGATTCCTGGTAACTTAAACTTGAGATTTGATAGGCATCAAAGGAGCCAGGAGAGAAAGGTTATGCCCTTCAAAGGGAGGCAGGAAGAGGAACATAATCGTGTGAATTGGCGAGAAAAATAAATCAATCCTTCTCTACCCTCCGCCCAGCCCTGCTACCACTGATACTTACCTGTTTCAGCCTTAACTGTGGTTGGAGGAGAAAAAAGAAAATGATGACCAGAAGCCTGCCCTCTGATGAGATGGGATCAAAATTTGCACTGAGTACAGCCTTTAAAAAAGTGAATGAACAAATGGACAAATTTAATGAGATCTTGGACTCCCCCGGCACCTAGGGAAAGTAAACAGAAATGTTCTATAGAGGAATGCACTTTAAATTCAATCTCAAAAACCCCAGCATAAAAATTCATGTATTAATGAGGGTTCTCCAGAGAAACAGAACTGATAAGATATATCAATATCTAATCTATATTTGTATCTGTATCATCTCTAGTGATACTGATATATTGATATATACCTATAAACATTAAGAGATTTATTACAGTGATCAGTTCACACAACTATGTGGATTGACAGGTCTGAATTCTGTAGGGCGAACTGCAAGTTGGAAACTTGATGAAGGTGAGGTTGAATTCACCAGGAGAACCAGACTGGCAGAAGTAGAGATAGAATTTCTTTTTAACTGCTGAAGTCCTCAATTTTGCCTTAAGACCTCTAACTGATTGGATGGAGAGACTTTCCATTGCTAAGGGAAATCTCCTTAGTTTATTGTAGATGCAGTCAATGAATCTATCTCCTTATGCCAGAATCTCATCCTTCCCAGGTTAAGATCCAATATGATTTTTCTCAGCATGACAGAAATCAGGTAAAGACTTCCAACTTGGTTGCATTGAGAAATAGTGTTACCTGGTACATATACATTGCCCAGTTAAATATGAATTTCAGATCAACATAAATAACCCTTTTTAGTATAAGTATGTCCCATACAAAATTTGGGACATACTTATACTAAAAAAAAATTCTTATTCAAATATAACTAGACATCTTGCAATTTTTTTCCCTAAATCTGGCAACCCTACTGAAAAGAGTTCAAGTAAATCTATATCTAAGAATTGAACCAACTAACCAAATTAGGGAATTAAGAGGGGAAGGTGGGTACACAACAAGATACCTACCCTACATTTGTCTATATTGCCTACCAGCTACAAGTGGAAGTAGACTTTAAAGCTAAGCTCTTGCTGGATACTTTCTGGCTTGTGGTAGGTGATTTGGTTAATCATCCTTTTCATGAGCAGTGATTATTTCTTGGCAAATCGGAGAGAGAGGAAAGAACTCAGTTGTCAAGAGGGCTTCATCTTTTCTCAGGCATAAATTGTCAAAATGGACCACCACAGTTACAAATATTGCTGACGGAATTTGGAGCGAAAATTCTAGCACTGCTAAATATCTGTTAACTTGGTAATTAATGAAAAAGATGAAGGATTTTTTGGGGGCATTTGTTTTTGAGGCCTCAGGGTTAAACCATTTTCCTCAGAGGCACTAAGAAATACTTGAATAATCTAGATATTTAACATTAGAATGTCTTAATTTTTTAAAAAAATTACATTCAAGCTTTATTTTTAACATTTTGTTTAACAGTTTTTTGTAAAAAAAAACAGTTTGCTGTTGGCAGATTATTTTAACATCTTTTTAAAATTCTGTAACATCATGTTTTAATGTGAAAATAAGTTAGTGAAAAAAATCATTATTTTTCCCCATAGGAGTTCTTGATTTTTGTTTACATTTTATGTAGTAGGACTATAGAGAAATGTACATATTTTAGCATATCAATACAGCAACATACAAGTAAATGCTGTTCCCTTCAAATACAGAACAATGTAATACATTTTAATAAGGCTGCCATCATTCAAAGCATTTTAGAATTATTCTGTACACTCACTATAGGACCCCATCTGAAGTTCTTATGATTAGTCGCAGCATTTTCTCCATTTAAAAGTATTGCATTTAAAGAACAACTAAATTGTTTAGAATTATGCTTGGCAAAAAAAGGTTGAATCTGGCTGGGTAATACTCTGTTTGGTTAAAAATATTCGGTAGAAAGAATTGGTATTGGCTAGGAATCTGATTCTGAACAGCAATGTCAAATGGTGCCCTGACATAGGTGTATAAGGCCATCATTTAGAATGTGTTACTAGACAATGTACCCACCTTGAAGGAATGTGCATGTCTGATTTTCAGGGTGTTTCATATGTATATTTGTCTGTGACCTTAGAAACAGGTTTATTTGGGCTGTCCCTGAAACAAAGACTTCACTTAGAAATCACCTGGGAATCTTAAAAATTATCAGTAGAGGTCCACAGTCAGAGGCAATCAATAAGGTAGCTCACAAGGTATTGCTTAGAGGTAGCTCTTTAGACAGGAAATGTCACCTTCCCCATTGACTGGTTTCCTTAGTCTTTAGAATTGAATGGCACTGGATGCCATGGTAACATCTAGAATTGTATACTGCACAGAACAGCAGTAAAATGCTGGCAAAATCTTGGCAATCAAACTGCAGGGTCTGAAGAAAAGAGGCCTAAATACAGAGTTTTGAAAAACCTAAAGAACTCATGAGTCAGTAGTAAAATCCCAAAGTCTCAGATAGTAATTTACAGATTTAATTCTCTAACAGAATATTCTTCTTCCTATGAAGTGAAATATTAAATTGAAAAGATGGGGAAACTAAGAAGAGTTTCCCATGCCCTGTTAGGAGAAAAATTTCAGAATAAAAGTTAAGAGATCTACTGAGGATGTCTTATGTCCCAAGAAGTCTGTGACCAAAGACTTTCCAGTCTTGAAACAAATTATTGCTGTAAACCTAATATTACTCTGACTTGCTTTATTTGGGGAGAGTTGTTTTAACTACAAAATGATGGTGATTTCTTTAAAAACCACATCTCAAGAAAGCATGTCATGTTTGGGGATTTTTGTGCATTTCTTTTCTTGCATATCATCTTTGGCTACAATTTACAGGGAGTTTTAATGGTCCAAAATACAACCCTGAAATTTACTGAGAGATTTTATTACATTATGTTTTGGCCATGCTCCCAAACTCTGCTACAATCCCACACATATTCAATAGGTAAAGAAATTTTCCAATGTTATTTCTTGTCTTGATTCTGCCCCACTCCCCTATCCTTGCCATTTCTCAATTAGATGATTAGTATTGTATCCTAGTTGGATTTCTTCACTCTGGTTTTTCCCTCACTCTATTCTCCATGCTTCTGACAGTGAGTTATCTAATACGCCAGTTTTACCACTACCAAGCTTAAAATTCGGCAATATTCCTTTGTTTTCAGGATAAATCCCAAGGAGTAAACATGACATCAAGGTCCTTTCTGATGAGTCTAAAGCTATCTACCTATCTCATGTGCCTGAATGACTTCAGTTGCTTGCTTGATCTTCTGTGTGTCTTGCATTTACTGCTCCTGCTTCTGGAATGTTCTCCCTCTCATTCATACTTTTACTTTCTAACTCTGTTTTCCACTGCAGACATCTCTTCCAGGAAACACTTCTTGGAGCCATTGCAGTGTTTCACACTGTAGGTTTTTACTTATCATTCACTTTGTTATAGTTACATCCTTGAGTGATGACCCTGTGAAATTTTTATTTTTATATTCTAGTGTTTAGTTCCAAAACTTCTCCACTATGCCTAATATCTTAAATAAAATTGATTTTCCTGCTTTTAAAATTCTGTGTGGGGTCTTAATACCTCATCAAATGACAACCACAGGAAGAACAAGCATAAATAAATACCCAGTCAAAGCAAAGTGCCTTTATGATGTTCAGGGATAGTTCTATAGTTTTACTCACTTCTCACGATACTACCAAAAATATGCATTGACTGCCTAAATAACAAATCTGCTTATTGTACCTTAAGCACATAAAGATTTTGTTTCTTGTCACATAACAAGAAAACCACATGCAAGTCATCAGGGCTTCTGCCAATAGCCCCACCTAGCAGTGGAATTGCCAAGACATAGGGTAATTCTATGTTTAACTTTCTGAGGAACTGCCAGACTGTCTTACACAGCAGCCACACCATTTTACATTCCAACCAACAGTGTACAAGAGTTCCTATTTCTCTGCATCCTCACCAACATTTGTTATTTTCAGTTTCAATAATACTCAGCTACTGGGCATGAAGTGGTACTTCATTATGATTTTGATTACCATTTTCTGAGCTTAATGTCATTTGAATAATTTCTTTGGAGAAGTATTTATTCAAATCCTTGGTCATATTTTTTGTTTTGTTTTTAGGCACCTGAGGCTGGGGATTGAACCTAGGACCTTGTACGTGGGAAGAGAACACTCAATCACTGAGACACTTTGGCTTCCCTGAGTTAGTATGATCTTTTGTTTTTAAGCAAGTATTTTGTCATCAATCTCAGCAGTTGCCTGGAGCCTGAGAGGTAGAAACAAAATCCACAAATGAAAATAGTCACACAAACTGTTTTATTCCATTGCAGTGAGAAGATGCTGACCACAGAATAGAGTAAAACAGTAAGACAAATGAATGTAAAAAAAAAATTGATTGGGGTTAGGACTCTATTACATGTACTGCAAACCATAATTTATAAACAAATACCATGAAACCATTTTAAAACAGTGCTGAAAGTAAATTTACAGTAATGGATTGACCTGATAAAGAAAATCATATAGAATATAACAACACATGTTTTACATTTAAAAGGGGGAAAAATGACCTTTTCTATTTTCACATTAAAAAGGCAGTAAAACACCCTTTTCTATTTTTTGCATAATCACTTCAGACCTAGTAAATGTAGAATCTAATGGTGTTTAATGTCAAGTAAACCTTCTCATAAAACTTTATAAGTCTCTGAAATTATTTTGAGCCTGTTCGATTAGGTAAAGCCTGAAGAAAAGCATTAGGCTCATTAACCTAGCACATGTAAGCTATGTTTAAATTCAGATGATTCTGATTTCATAATAAAAAACTAGTGAAGGAAGCAGATGGGGTTTGAGCAGTTGAGTGCCTGCTTCCCACATGGGAGGTCCCAGGTTGGGTTCTTGGTGCCTCCTAAAAACAAACAAACAAACAAAAACTAAGGAAACAAAGGAAAAAACCAACTCAGGGGATCCATTGTGGTTCAGTGGTTGAGAACCACCTTGCCACATAGGAGGTCCATGGTTCAGTCCTTGGCCCCTTAAAAAAAAATAACAAAGCAGAAAAACTACTGATATAATTTTTGGTCATATATAAAAGAATTTAACACTTATTCAATGATATTTTTCTCCAAGTTTTGGGAATCATGGGGAGCTTATTTTTCCTCTTTATGTTATTTAGGATTCTTGGAATATTATAAAATTATTAAGTGCTTCTTTTATTAAAAATATATTCCATGGAGAAAGCAGTTTTAATGTGTAAGCAACTCTTTAATCTGCTATCAGAGAAGGTTGGTACCATTTGATCATATCCTCATGTGCTTTGGGAAAAGTGAAGTATATATAGATTAAAGACAGTCATTTAAGATACATAGTTATAAACAATATTCACTGCTAGGCATTTTTATTAGAGAAATTGGCTTGAAGCAGCCAGTTCTTCTAGGGTACTATAGTATCTTAACTCCTTACCAGTGCTATTGTTGAGGTTTTTAAAAGAGTAGAATTTATTTTTAAGCTAATTCAACATCTCATCTCCACTCCACTCAAGAAAGTCTCTCTCAAATTGTTTTTCAACTTAATACAGTGGGATCAAGCTTGTATAATTAAAAGTGCTGAGATGCCAGGAAGTTAATGAAGAATACAGTAAGCTCACTGCAGAATGAACATTTTTATGGTTCTTGTGCACAAAGCACTTGAGGCTAATTATTTTCAGACCAGCCCATGAATGAAGTTTTCCTGAGAGAATATTCACTTTCATGACCTGAGCTGATCCCCTCTTATTCAGAATCTGTGGAACCTCCTAACACTAGTTCTCCTAGGCTTTTCTACCTTTTGTGGCTCAGAAAAAAATCTAATTAATTAATTTCACATATTCACTGAACCATGTCCTTTCACTACCTGATCTTAAACATCTAAGGCCAGGACAGGAATGATGTGAAAGTTAATTTTTCAGAACTGCCTGCACAGCTAGCCTGGACCCTTCGGACAAACCAGTGAAAGCCAGGGGGTTTTAAGTTCAATTTTGATCCAAGGTCTCTGTGGTCAGGGCATCAGAAGACAAGAGAGTTTGATGATCAGCTTAATTACCTCTGCATGTAACACCTGATTTCTTGCACACACATGTGCATGCAGATTTTTGTCTTTTTTTAATTCCTCAAAAGCTGACATGCTTTGGCTGGCATTTTCTTTAAAGAGATAGTAAATTTCAGTGCTAGCCTTTATTGACATTTAAATGCATTAATTTTCCAAGGAAGAAAAGAAAAAGTGAAATTGATTTTATAGCCATATGTAATGATGGTGCAGATCTATTTGTGTCTTAATTTAATAGAGGTTATAGGGATTTGAAAAACACCCATTTTCCTTCGGTATGGAAATTATGTTGGTAAAAAATTACCCCAGACTATTTTATTTAAGATGTTATTCTTGGTTTGGGATTATAGAAAAGATCCGGTGACAAGGTTTATTGGTCATTACTGGGCTTCTAATCTGGCTGAAATTAGTACTTCACCTCTATGAGTCCATTAAGGACATGTTTAATTTAAACCTATATCTCCAGAACCCAATTTACTTGATTGAAGATACATGCATAAAATATAAAATGCTGTTAAATATAATACAGCTAGAATTTAATTTCTGTGAAATAATACATATGAGAAGTGGAAAGCATCAACATTATTGTCAGACAAATGTTTCAACTCCTAGCTCTGATATTTGCTCCTTGTATGATCCAATCAGCATATGAAAGTAGTCTGAGCCTGATTTCCTAATCTGCAGAATGGGATTATGAGAATAATAGCTACTACATGAAGCTACTCTGAATATTAAATTAGATAATTGTACATACGCTCACCTCTGTACATTATCTCAATATAATGCTCAGTTAACTAGTAGTAAGTTTATTTGTAAAGTTTCATAAAATGTGTCTTTATGATTATGATTCATTCTTCAGGAATTAAATTTTCTCTCTCTTAATCTATGGATGTGTATTTGTGTGTACTTAAAGAAATATTTGTCCTAAAAGAAATCAAGCCCTGTTAAAATCCACATGTTGCAATAATCTGAACTGAATATTCATTGCTGGAGAAACTCGATAAAATTATGTGCTTTATTTTATACAGTCTCACCTGGTACCTTATATGACCTTTCCTCTCTCATGAGATAATATGAGTTTAGTAAATTGTGACTGTAAGGAAATGAATCCAACTAAATATGTACTTTTTGAAGAAATGTCATATTAACATACAAATAAATAACATTTATTTATTTAACATTAATATTTCTAATTAGCATACTTTCAAAAGTACAAAATAAATATTAGCAAAATATTAGCAAATCAAGTCCAAAAATATATAAAATATGTAAAATTTCTTTGCAAGTAAAGTGAAATAAATAAGACACTAGGGGAACATATATGGAAGAAGTTGTCACTGTACAAAAAAGATAACAGAACTTATAATGCTGAAAAAAACATTGGAAAAGAATTTTTATTGCACTTATTTTATTTTTCAAATTTTTACCTTTTTTGCTCATTTTATTTTATTATTATTATTATTTTATTTTATTATTTTTATTATTATTTTTAGCTTTGTTTTGGGGGAAGTTTTAGATCACTGAAGTGTCACAAATGCAGCAGGGGGAAATCACTGGTGCAGGGTGTCAGTGATGAGGGTGATATATAGGTAGGGGTGCACCTGAGGTGTGCCTCTGTGGCATATGAACATGTTCAAGTGGTTGTAAGGCATTGTCTCAGTGGGTGGAGACACACGCAATAACCAAAGAATATTGAATTCCCATCCTAGGAAGTCCTGCTATGTTTTCTTATAGAGTAGCAAGAATCCCCTGACTACATGGGTAGTGCCTAGCAAAGGATGACAGATCATTATACTAGGTCCTTGATATTGACAATTGTACTTATGAACCTTTTCTGAAGAAATTGAAACTTAGTCTAGTATTATATATTGCCTAATAATTACCTCCTGAAAGCCTCCTTGTTGCTCAAACATGGCCTCTCTAAGCCAAACTTAGCATATAAATGCACTACCTTCCCCCTTTCATGGGACATGACTCCTGAGGATGAGCCTACCTGGCACTGAGGGATTATTACCAAGTGTCAACCAGTGATGCATTTGGAAAAATACCTTGAGAAAAAGGGAGAAATATCAAATGCAAATGAGTTTTTATGGCTATAGGGATTTCAAAGTGAGTCAGGAGGCCATTCAAGAGGTTACACTTATGCACTTCTCAGCATGATCTCATTGAATGTCACAGTAAACAGTACTTCAAACAGTGGGGCTCTTGAAGGCTCTACAGACATCTAGACATCTAGGTGGGGCAGGCAATAGACACAAGCCTCCCTATCAGAGAGTCTTACATTGGAATACATGATTCCAAATGTAACAGAATTAGACTCATTTACAATTTCCCTACACGTGACTCTACTGCCCCCTTTTTTGAACCTATAATTAGCATGATACTTGTTAAATATATGTCCCAGAGACAAATCTTCAATCAGTTCATATGCCAGTTGAGCCCTGAATCTCAGCAAGAGTTGCAACACTTACTCTCTAATTTATTGGATTTGCCCAGGACAACTAACAAAAGGATGATGATGGACAATGACCATCCCCAAAAAACAAGAATTCTACACCTGCAAGCAAGAGAGTTCCATCCATCTGCTTCATGGGATCTAACCCTCTCTCAGTCAGAAACAGAGTGGACATCGCCATCCTAAAATTCTCAAGATTGAGGAATAAACAAATATAAGGGGGGAATGCAACTATGAACTTAAGTAGACTTATGATTATTCTATCAATGGAATAACTTGTATCATTGATATAAAGGCAGTGAGGGGAGGGAGAGGGAAGAATAGGTGTAACATAGGGTACTTTGGGGACATTGGAATTGTTCTGCATGACATTGCAATAATGAATACAGATCATTATACATTTTGTCAAAATCTATAAAATGGTACAGTGCAAAGTATAAACTATAATGTAAACTATAGTCCACAGAGAGAACTTCTATATGTGTTCATCAATTTTAACAAATGTACCACACTAATGAAAGATGCTGTTAATGGGAGAAAGTGTGTGTGGGAGAGGGGTTAGGGTATATGGGAATCCCCTATATATTTTATATAATATTTATATAATCTAAAGCTTCTTTAGAAATAAAAAATTAACTAAAAAATTATATATATATATACATATATATATATATATAAAATGGATACTTCATCATGACCTGGTAGGATTTATCCCAGGAATGCAAACTTTGATTAATATTTTTAAAAATCATTTTAATTAGCCATGCACCAAACCAAAATTATTAAAATAATATAAATATATAAAATAAAAATTTTATAAAGCATGTAAATTAAATGCATATTAATACAAATAGAATTTAATTTTTTCAAAATTCTGGTGCTTTCATGTTTGCCTCCTTGCTACTTACTTCTGCTATCAAAAGTTAGAGTTAATGATATTAATCCATGCCTAATTGATATAAGAAGTGTATGATTAGAAGTTAACACTGCCAATCACTTCTGCCATAAGAGAAATTATATAACAGACTAGAACATTTCTTTTGAAGTTTATGCCAGATTACAGCCAAAATACTCTGACCTTAACTAAATATGTTGTCATTTCCAGTTCCTTATCTTCTTGACTAATTGATCAAAAGAAACTCACACACACACAGTTATAAGAAAAAAAGTTGAAATACATGAATGTTCTATAATAATGTCTTGAGAAAACAATAATAAAACACTCCCTTTTGAAATGTACAAAATTTGTGTGTTAGTTCTAGAGAAGTAAATAGAAGGAAATGTGTAGTACCACATGCTTATATTAGTGGCGAAAAAAGGTTTTAAATCTACCTTAAGAAATGAGAGACAGAAGAGCAAATAAAACCCAAAGTAAGTAAAAGAAATAAAGTAATAAATCTCATAAATCAATGCATAAAAAGATGAATTGACTAAATAAAAAACAGAAAAATATTAAAGAAGAAAATTAACCAAACCAAAAGCTTTTTTGTAAAGGTCAAAAAAGTTGATAATGCTCTGGCTAGATTGATCAAATTTTAAAAATAAACAATTTAGCAATATCAGAATTGACAAATGGGACATCACTACAGATTCTACAAATATTAAAAAGATATTTAAAGGAATATTTTAAATAACTTTATGCCGATAAATTTCACAACTTAGATGACAAATTCCTTCCAAAGACACAAATTACACAATAAGAAATTAATTCCTTAAATAGTCTTAAATCTACTAAAGAAATTGGTTATAAACCACAGGTCTAGATAGCTTCACTATTGAGTGTTATCAAACATTTTACAAAGAAATAATATCAATTTTATAAAAACAGAAACCGAAAGAAAACTTTCACCTAACACCATTAACCTGAACTCAAAAACTGAAAAAGATGTTTGAAAACTAACATTCCTGATAAACATAACTGCAAAAATAGTAAGTAAATTTTAGCAAATCAAATCCACAAGTATATTAAATATATAATTCATCATGAACTGGTAGGATTTATAAACAAACTAAAATTGTAAAAACCATGTAATCATCTCAATAGATACATTAAAAAAAATTTTTAAAAATCCAACATCCATCCCTGAAAAAGTTCAGAAAAAGTCATAAAAGAGAATGTTTCAACCTAATACAAGGTATCTACCCAAACCCACAGCTAACATCACACTAATTAGTTAAAGACTGAATGATTGTCCTGTCACAGCAGTAAAAAGTCAAGCATGTCTTGAACTTACAACATTTATTAAACCACATATTGGAGACTCTAACCATTGCAATAAGGCAGGAAACAATAGAAGACATTCAGACTAGATAAGAATTATTACACTCTTTATTCAAAGATGACATCATCATCTATTATCACTGATGTAGAAAACATGAAATTTGCTATTGAAAGTAATAAGTGAGTTTAGCAAGGCTGCAGCATAAAGGATCAATATACGATAGTCAAGTCTATTTATTTAGACTAGCAATTAGCAAACACAAAGTAAAATTTAAAAATTACTCATTACAATACCATGCAAATATATACTTAATATCCAAATAATATACTTAAGGTTAAATGTGTTAAAAGATGTGAAAGTATACCTGAATACAGAAAATTACAAAACATGCAAAAATGAATTAAAGACCTAAATAAATGGAGAAATAGACCTTGTTCATAGTCAAAAGACACAATATTGTTAAGATGTCAATTCTCCCCAAATTGGTGTATAGATTCAACACAATCAAAATCTCAGCAGTCTCTTTATTTTGAGAAATTAACAAGCTGATTCTAAAATTGATATACAGATGCAGAAAACCTAGAATAAACAAACACCTTTGATAAAAGAAGAACAAAGAGAGCTATCTAGCACTATCTGATTTAAAGGCTTATTATAAAGATATAGTATTCAAGACATTGTGGTATTGGGGTCAAGATAAATGAATAGATTGGTTATTTTTCCCTTTCTAATATCTCTTCCTTGTTCTGATGTAATACGTATGAGACACTCCTGAAGTCGGCATGGCTCCAAGTTAAACCTGTTAATTTACAGGTTTACTGTATCATCTGACGACATTGGGTTCCCGTTGCCCCTAGTTCTCAATACCTCTGGGGGTGTCCCTCATCTAGAAGACCACGCTGAAGGCAGCAACAACAATGCTTTGTCTGCAGAGGTTGCCCTTGTTTTGTGAAAATAGTTCATCAAATTGATGAAACATCTATAGCAAATTCTCTACTGCTTGCCCTTATGTCTGAGGAGGTATGTGGCAATTCTAACGGCTTTATTTTAGTCCAAATTCTAATGTACTTGGCATATATATTCTCCATAGTATATGGCTTGCAGATCTGAAAATTTCCTTGTTTTGTGAAAGGTGGAATTGTCCTTTCTATTTTACAAACCATTTTTCATAGGTTTCTGGTAAATGGGGGAGCAAAAGAGCCCCCTAGTTTTCCATCTATAAACAGAATCTTCAATTGTTTGATAAATAAACCACTAGCTACAGTCATTCTTGGATGCTTGTCCCAATTAGGTACTTTCTTCTTCACCTCCATGCAGTCAATTTATTACTCATATTTTTGAAGTGGTTCCTATGATAAAAGTTAGTATCCTTTTACTCCTAGAGGAGGCAAAAAAAGATAAAGAAGTTAAATGGTAAAGAATAGGAGAGACAGTCTTGAAGAAGTATATGTATTAGTCAGTCAAAGGAGCAGTGATGCAAAGTGCCAACAGATTTCCTTCTCAGCTGCTCAGCTGCTCTGTTCTCTTCAGCTACAAACTAACAGGAGAATGGCTCATCTCTCCCCAGGGCTGCAGGATCAAAGTTCTCTCCTCTGGCATCTATGGAGTTCTTTCTCTTCCTGTGTTTTCCTGAGTGCGTGCCCATTTGTATAGGTCCACCAAGGGGTGGGGACTCAACCCTGAGACAATACCTACTGACACGGTCCAATCAAAGCCCTAATCTTAACACATAATTGAATCAAGACATGTCTGCTGAGTCTAAATCATTCAAAGTGTATCACACCCAGACGAACTGACCAGTGTACAAACATAATCTTTCTCTTTTGGGGGGTTCAGAAAATAATATCAAACTGCCACAGAACATTATAGAAAGAATAAACAGATAAAGAGTTGAGAGCAAACCTCCCTGAAGCCTGTTCATGGTTCAATTTGAACTCAGGGATTTCCTTTCACTGTGCAATGTTTGTTGTCTTCCCTCTCCACCATACACAGTCATACGTACATGTTACTCAGGTGTGCAAGCTTAAACCCTCACCTCTGGCATTCTTTAACGCCACTGTTAGGTTTTTATTCTCCCCTGGCACCCTCTGTGGCACACCACTAAGGATTTTGTCTTCTCATTCAGATATCTAAAAGATAATCCACAGTGCTCACTCATGGGAACTGCTTCCTCCTTTCCTGCTTTGGTGATCACTATGTGACAGTCCACAGAGAAACCTCTAGAGTGACCTTACCCTAAAGCAAACACATAGAGAAAAATCTCAAGCAGCCAGTTTTCTGCTTTGTTTTGTTTAGTCCCCAACCTGGTCCAAATTTTAGTTACCCACAGCTAAAAGTTTCTCTCAAACCAAGTAAGATGTCTTGGAGAGAAGATGGTATTCCTAATCCTTACTATTTACAAGAATAGTCAGAAAAGGAAGAGAAGGGAGACAATGATAATTTCAATGTATGACCTTATCATAGGAAAAGTTCATCTAGCCCCCCAGGACCTTTCCTTGCTCCAATTCTGTGCCCTTTTTGGAGTCCGGTATTTTCTTGGGTTCTAAGATGTTAGGTTATTCTTTATTTTTCCAGTCTTCTCTCTTCTCTTCTTTCCTCTCTCTTCCAAAAGCTGTGTTGAAAAGGGCAGGGCTAACTTCCATGGAGTCCTTTCAGCTGGGTACTTTCTGTAAAGGTTCTCCCCAACTAAGACACACTAGCAGAAATAACATATCTTCCTCTCAAAAAAGCAATTGAGTATCATGTTTTAGGCACACTGCTGTGTTAAAATATTATTTGGAGGTATAAAGATACTGTCCAGCTTTCACTAAACTTGTAAACAAGTCAGACAGGTTAAAAATATTATAATAAGGGTGATACATAGAAGATTTATAATTAGTGGAACAAGGATGAGAGACTTTTATGTTGAAATTGTGAGGCCTGTATAATGAATACCAGCAAGAGGTGTCTAAATTTCCTCTGCTCAGTTAAGAGGTAGTGATGGGAGAAAGAAAAACCTGAAAATCTGTAACTGTTTTCATTAGTTTTAAGATTCACCTCTTTGCTGGATTGGTTAATGGTTACTTTTATGATGATTCATATCTCTTTCCTTCTCAGTCTGACACACCTGAAAGAAACTGTGAAGAAGTAAAATTTGTTCAAACTAAGTCTGCCTCAGGCCAGGAAGTCAGCCACCTCCTCAGCGAACTTTCCCTCAAATTCCAAGTTTTAGACAACCTTCCAGGGAGGTTCAGGCACACATCTCTCTTTTTTTTCCCTTTCAAGAACCAATTCTGGTCAATTCTAATCATCTAGTGATTGAAATAATATGATAAAAATAATAATAACTAGGGTGACAGTACATTCTGGTTTGCCCAGGCACTCTCAGTGTATGCTCATTGTTCTGGCATCTGGGATAGCTTAACGTTTGTTTTGCATTGATTAAATAAGTCTTATTATTAAATACATGAAAGAGTAAGCGTGGATGGATTTGGTGGTCCTGCCATCTAATAGGATGTGAGACAGAATTCTAGCTTAGTAAAAAGTGCTTACATTTGAAATACAAACAACAGTAAGCTGTCCCTCTTCTCCTGACTCTTTCAGATGCCATGTACTTTAAACACTTCTTTCAAATAATGCATGCAGAGAGACCACTGATAAAGTTGAATGCACTGGGACACAAGAGAGAGCAGACACTGAAATCCTTCATCTCAATGTTGGTGGGAGCAGTACTACACACTACTATTCCTCCTTGGCATATTAACCAGTTATACCTTGGGGCTGGGGACCATCTGTGAGAGGCACAAGTCTGTTCAGACACTAGCTAGCAAGATCAAGAGGAAAGGTGGGAAATTAGAAATGAGGTACATGTGAAATAGGTGTGGGAAATGGAGGAGGAGCTTAGAAATAATGGCCCTTGCCACAGTATGGTATCGTATGGCACAAGTCTATGACTGTGTATAATTTTACTTTTTGAAATGATTTTACTTTTCAAAAAATCCTTTCAACAGTAATGAGTTTTAAGGCAGTACACTCTTCTTAAGAATTTAGGGAAGAGGGGGGCAAGATGGTGGCTGAGTGAGCTTACCTGATAATATTTCCTGCAAAGAAGCTGCTGGGCAGCGTTGGAGGTTCTTCAGGACCAGGCTGTTTTAGGATTTTTGCAGGACAGGAGTTGTCTGGACATCGATTTGGTGGGAAGGTAACAGAGAAAATACGTCTATAAAATATAATTAAGACTCTTTACACAGAACTCCGGGCTGCGCGCACAACGCTGCCTCCTAGGGTGGGCAGGGCCGCAGCGGTGGGAACCACCGCGGCATTTTTCTTTGTTTTGTTTGGTTTTTTTTTTTCTCAGAGGCTCTGCAGTACTGGGGAATTCATAAGCCCTGAGCGGCCTATTGGGGGGTTAATAGGACAGGAGGCGCTTGCAGACCGATTTGGGGAGACAAACAGGAGTTTTATTGCGAAGTGGGGGAATTTTTGATGGCAGACACAAACAACAGCGCTTCCGCCTAGAGCCCCGCCCCCCCAAACCCGGCTGCCGATCTACAGTAGACTTAAATTGATAGCAATAAAGAGACACCACCAGGGTCTGGCAGACTGGGAGACGTGTGGAAGCCGATTAGGGGAATATTTTGCAAAGCGTGGGAATTTCGGGTTTGGACTCTGTTATTAACGTTTCCGACTGGAGCCCCACCCGCGGGCCTGGCTATTGATCTGAGTCATTAAATAGGCCGCAGTGTAGAGGTGCCCCCAGGTGGCCGTTCTGGGGGATCACAGGGTGGGAGGGGTCCTGAAGTCGAATTGGTGATACATCCACAGAATAGACCCCAGTGAGTGAGTGAATTGTGGGGTACAGACACACAGGATAGAGCATGCGGATGTGACCTCATCCATAGGGCTGGCACCCAGCTGCGGGGATCCCTGAAGGCTGTGATGCACTGCGGTGCTCCCAGGCTCCCTGTTAACTGGACTTGAGGTTGCCAGGTCTGAGTCCCCTAAACCGTGGTGGCCCACACCCCAGAGACTCACACCTCTTGAGACTTCAATATCTCAGATTTTCCATCCCTGAATCCATCACGCCCTGAGATCCATCTGAGGTCCTTGAATGTCCTAGCCCTCAACGGCTGCATTTTTTCTTTTTTGTTTTGTTTTGTTTTTATTTTTATTCTATTTTATTTTATTTTTTTAATGTCCTGATTGCTAACATTGCATTATCCCCTAGTCTTTTCTCCCAGCGTATCCCCCAAAGTCTTTTTTTTTTCAGTTATTTAGGTTTTTTTTTTATTGTTATTGTGGCTGTCGTGGTAGGGGTATATCTTTTTTTTCTTTTCCCTACCTGTTCCCTGCCCTTTACCCACCCCCTCTTTCTTTCTTCCTTTCTTCTCCTTTTTTTTTCTTTCTCTCTCTCTTGTCCCTCATTTTCTTCTTATTTTATTTTATCTTAACTATACAATAGGTGCTGCAGGGAACACCTCACATTTGATGGGTGTCCTCATCCTCCACTGTCTCATTTCTGTGTGAATAGATTTTGGCTACCTACACTATCCCCTTTCCCCACATCTTGATATCCTCCATCATCCACTGTCTCTCCTATATTCAACCTCCCTTTCTTTGATCCACAAAGTGTCTAACTCTTAATTTCTAATACCTTTGTTTTGTTTTCTGTCTGTTATCCACTCTTGAAACTATTGCCTTTCTTTTCTCTTTCCCTCTCTCACGAAAACAATAGCTTTTTAATTCATACCATATTCCTCCCATGTTCAGTCAACTACCTCATTATAGGTACTCTTCCTACTGCTATAACTCTACACAACTTACATGAATCTAACATCCATCCTCCCAGATCTCATATTGTTGCTCTGTTAACATATATCACCAATATTACTTTACACTTTTTCCTTGCTTACACAATTGCCTTTCCCCGGTCCTAATACTTTCCTTTAAAGTGAACTCAACTAGCAATAAGAAGTTAGAATAAGAAGAACAAAGTGACAAAGAGAAGATATAACACTTATGCAAAAACAACAGCTAATTAATCTCCAAGACTAGACAAAGAAGCTAAGGAACTGATTAAACCCTTCAAGATAAAATGATGACCAGACAGCAACAAAAATCTACAAACCAAACTAGTAATCAGGAAAACATGGCTGAATCCAGTGAACAAACTAAAAATCAGGAAGGGGAGCAGAACTTCGCACAAGTAATGAAAGATCTCAGAACATTTATCACCGACAAATTTAATGAAGTAAAGGAAAAGGTTAACAACATTAAGACAACCCTTGGAGGGGAAATTGCAGACATACGCAAAAAGATAACAGATATGATGGGAATGAACACCACAGTTCAAGAAATCAAAAATACACTTGCAGCAAATATCAGCAGACTAGAAGAGGCAGAGCAGAGAATTAGTGATGTGGAAGACAGTACATCAGAAATCAAACAGATAGTAGAATCGGTTGATAAAAAGATAGAAAAAATACAGCTAGGACTTAGGGACCTGAATGATAATGCAAAATGCTCAAACATACATATTATACGCATTCCAGAAGGAGAAGAGAAGGGAAAGGGGTCAGAAGGAGTATTGCAGAAAATAATGGCTGAAAACTACCCAAATCTACTGAAAGAGACAGATGTACATATCCAAGAAACACAGCGCACACCACTTGTAATAAACCCCAACAGGCCGACCCCAAGACATATACTTGTCAAATTATCCAATGCTCAAGACAAAGAGAAAATTCTAAAAGCAGCAAGAGAAAAGAAAAACATCACATTCAAGGGAAGCTCCATAAGATTAAGTGCTGATTTCTCATCTGAAACCATGGAGGCAAGAAGGCAGTGGTATGAGACAGTCAAGGTAATAAAGGAAAAAAATTTCCAACCAAGAATAGTCTATCCAGCTAAACTAGCATTAAAATATGATGGAGAGTTCAAAATATTCGCAGATAAACAGAAACTGAAAGAGTATGCCAACAAGAAAACTCCCCTTCAAGAAATTCTAAAGGGAGTTCTGCAGGAAAAAAGGAAAAAACAGGACAGGCAGAGTTGGAGGAGAGTATAAGAGCAACAAAAAAGACAAAAAGAGAAGGAAAAAAAAAAGCAAACAAAATATGACAAACACAAGTCCAATCAAAATATGGCTAATAAAAATAATTCCTTGAAAGTAATAACACTGAATGTCAACGGATTAAACTCACCTATCAAAAGATTCAGACTGGGACATTGGATAAGGAAATATGACCCATCTATATGCTGTCTACAAGAGACACATCTTAGACCCAGAGACTCATGGAGGTTGAAAGTGAATGGCTGGAAAACAATCATACAAGCAAACAATAACCAAAAAAAGGCAGGAGTAGCTATATTAATATCAGACAAAATAGACTTTAAATGCGAAACAATTGTGAGAGACAAAGAAAGATAATACATTTTAGTGAAAGGGACAATCGGTCAAGAAGATTGAACAATCATAAATATTTATGCTCCTAACAAGGGCACCTCTAAATAGATGAGGCAAATGCTGGAAAAACTAAGTGAAAGAATAGATGCATCTACAATTATAGTGGGGGATTTTAATACACCACTATCAACTCTGGACAGAACATCTCAAAACAGAATCACTAAAGAAACAAAACATTTGAACAGTATATTAGAGGAGCTGGATCTAATAGACATATATAGATCATTACACCCAAACACAACAGGATATACATTTTTCTCAAGCACACATGGATCATTCTCCAAGATAGACCATATGCTAGGCCACAAAGAAAGGCTTAATGAATTCAGAAAGATTGAAATCATACAAAACAATATCTCTGACCACAGTGGAGTGAAGCTGGAAATTTGCAAGGGACAGAGGCCCAGATTTCACAACACGATTTGGAAATTAAACAGCACACTCATAGAAAAACAGTGGGTCAAAGAGGAAATCTCAAAAGAAATCAATGACTACCTTGAAAGAAATGATAATGATAACACAACATACCAAAATTTATGGGATGCAGCAAAAGCAGTACTGAGAGGGAAATTTATAGCCATAAATTCATATATCAAAAAAGAAGAAAGAGCAAAAATTGAAGAACTAACTGCACATTTGAAGGAATTAGAAAAACAACAAAGTAATCCAACAGGAAGAAGAAGGAAGGAAATAAAAAAGATAAGAGCAGAACTAAATGAAATAGAAAATAAGAAAGCACTTGAAAAGATAAACAAGACCAAGAGCTATTTTTTTGAGAAGATCAACAAAATTGACAAACCTTTAGCAAGACTAACAAAGAAAAAAAGAGAGAAGATGCAAATACATAAAATAAGAAATGAGAAAGGCGATATCACCACTGACCCCACAGAAATAAAGACTATCATAAGAGGATACTTTGAAAAACTATATTCCAATAAAAATGACAATTCAGAGTAAATGGACAAATTCCTAGAAACACATAAGCAGCCCATATTGACGAAAGAAGAAATTGATGATCTCAACAAACCAATCACAAGTAAAGAGATAGAATCCGTCATTAAAAACCTCCCAACTAAGAAGAGCCCAGGGCCAGACGGCTTCACAGGTGAATTCTACAAAACATTCTGCAAAGAACTAACACCAATCCTGCTGAAACTATTCCAAAAAATCGAAACAGAAGGAACATTGCCTAACTCCTTCTATGATGCCAACATTACCCTAGTACCAAAGCCAAACAAAGGCACCACAAGAAAGGACAATTACAGACCAATTTCTCTAATGACCCTAGACGCAAAAATACTTAACAAAATACTTGCTAATCGTATTCAACAACACATTAAATGAATTATACACCACGACCAAGCGGGATTCATTCTAGGTATGCAAGGATGGTTCAACATAAGAAAATCAATCAATGTAATACACCATATAAACAGATTGAAGGGAAAAAAAATCACATGATTATATCTATAGATGCAGAAAAAGCATTTGACAAAATACAGCACCCTTTCTTGATAAAAACACTCCAAAAGATCGGACTACAAGGAAATTTTTTAAACATAATAAAGAGTATATATGAAAAACCTACAGCCAACATTGTTTACAATGGAGAAATCCTAAAATCCTTCCCTCTAAACTCAGGAACAAGACAAGGATGCCCATTGTCTCCCCTTCTATTCAACATTGTCTTAGAAGTACTTGCTCAAGCACTGAGACAAGAACCAGATATAAAAGGCATTAAAATTGGAAAGGAAGAAGTCAAAATTTCTTTATTTGCAGATGACATGATCCTATACATAGAAAACCCTGAGAGATCTACAACAAAGCTCCTAGAACTCATAAATGAGTTTAGTAAAGTCACAGTTTATAAGATCAATGTGCAAAAATCAGTAGCATTTCTGTACACCAATAATGAGCAAGAGCAGAAGGAAATCAAGAAACAAATACCATTCACAATAGTCAATAAAAATCAAATATTTAGGAATAAATTTAACTAAAGATGTTAAAAACTTGTACAATGAGAACTATACAAGACTGTTCAAGGAAATCAAAGAAGACCTAAATAAATGGAAGAATATTCCTTGTTCATGGATAGGAAGACTAAATATTATTAAGATGTCTATCCTACCAAAACTGATCTACACATTCAATGCAATCCCAATAAAAATCAACACAGCCTTCTTTAAGGAACTAGAAAAACTAACTATGAAATTTATTTGGAAAGGAAAGAGGCCCCGAATAGCCAAAGACATATTGAAGAAGAAAAACGAAATTGGAGGAATCACACTACCTGACTTCAAAACATACTACAAAGCTACAATAGTGAAAACAGCATGGTATTGGCATAAGGAGAGACACACAGAACAATGGAATCGAATTGAAAGTTCTGATATAGAACCTCATAAATATAGCCATATAATATTCGATAAAGCCACCACAACCTCTCAACTGGGAGAGAATGGCCTATTCAACAAATGGTGCCTGCAGAACTGGATATCCATATGTAGAAGAATGAAAAAGGATTACCATCTCTCACCTTATACAAAGATCAACTCAAGATGGATCAAAGACCTAAATATAAGAGCCAAGACCATAAAGACCTTGGAAAGCAGTGTAGGGAAACATCTACAGGACCTTGTAATAGGAAATGGCTTCATGAATTTCACACCAAAAGCACAAGCAGCAAAAAAACAAATAGATAAATGGGACTTCCTCAAAATTAAAGCCTTCTGCATCTCAAAGGAGTTTGTCAAGAAAGTAAAAAGGGAAACCACACAATGGGAGAAAATATTGGCAACCATATATCTGATAAGAGACTTATAACTTGCATATATAAAAAACTCATATATCTTGAAAATAAAAAGATAAACAACCCATTTAAAAAATGGGAAAAAGATTTAAACAGACACTTCTCCAAAGAAGAAATAAAAATGGCTAAAAAGCACATGAAAAAATGCTCCAAATTGCTAGCTATCAGGGAAATGCAAATCAAAACTTCAATGAGATACCATCTTACTCCCATAAGATTGGCAGCTATGAAAAAAAACAGAAGAACACAAATGCTGGAGAGGATGTGAAGAAAGGGGAACACTCATCCACTGCTGGTGGGAATGCAGAAGGATCCAACCATTCTGGAGGACAGTTTGGCGGTTTCTCAAAAAACTAACCATAGATTTGCCGTATGACCCAGCAATACCACTGCTGGGTATATACCCAGCAGAACTGAAAACAAGGTCAGAAACCGATATATGTACACCAATGTTCATAGCAGCATTGTTCACTATTACCAAAAGTTGGAATCAACCCAAATGCCCATCATCAGATGAGTGCATCAATAAAATGTGGTATAAACATACAATGGAATACTACTCAGCTGTAAGAACAGATACACTACAAACACACGTGATAACATGGATGAATCTTGAGACCCTTATGTTGAGTGAAGCAACCCAGGCATTGAAGGACAAATACTACATGACCTCAATGATATGAAATAAGCAAGCTGCCTCAGAGAGCTAGAGACTAGAAGATAGGCTTACAGGAAATCGGGGGGTGGAGGAAGGATGTGAGCCGACGTCTGCAGGGGTGGAATCTATGATGAGCTGGCGGTAAGTATGAGCACAAAGAAGAGATAAAATGGGGGCAAGAGGTTGCCTTTGGGTGGGGCTTTGCGGGTTTGAGGGGGGCTGGGGATGGGCGGATGGGTAATAGTGCCCAAAAAATTGGGGGGAGGGATGGGCAACATACGAACATAGGAGAGTGTCAGGTGTTAGTTGAGAGTAAAGTGCTGAGAAAATCGTATCAAAATATAATTAGGTGGGTTACCTGTTTAGGATGCTCGGAGGAGATGGTCTGATGCAGGACGGACTCCTGGGGAATGTCCGAATGCTCATTTTGCCAGGGTGGGTTGTACCATTGGGTAGAGACCCAAGTAGTGAGAGTTGGGGTGGACCCACATCCTGGGGAGGACTAATGCCATCAAATAGAAGGAACTGTATCTCTCGAGAGAAAGGGTGGCTCCCAGGGCATTAGGGCAGTTGAGCAAGTCAGGCCCTGAACACTGTTGCAAGTATCTCTGGATGTGGCTCCTTGGGAAATGGAGATTGGCTGTCGCTGTGGGCCCAAAGGGGAGGGGAAAATGGATGTTGAATGGATGGAACCAAGGTAAATGTGGGGGTAGGAGAGGAGTTTCTTGAGAGTACACAAGGATGGATATAAAACATGTAATATTACACCAAAAATATATAGGGTAAGACAGACTAATAATGTAAACCATAATGTAAAACATAGGATAACTAAAAATTTAGAAAACTGTGTATCCTAAAGTATGGACCACAATGTAAGCACAGATGTCACCTTGTTTGAAAGCTATTGTCTCAGAGTCTGTACATCAATTTAAGTAAATATGATATGAATAAGTTATAAGATTATCGCTGTGGAAGGGAAAAGGTTATATGGTGGATGTGTGGGAGTACCGTATATTGTATAAATGAATTAATGTGATCTAGGGTTCTTGTGAAGAGAAGCTCAATAATTAGGAAAAAAGAAAAGAAAAAGATAGGATGTAGAATTTTTCCAAATCAATATGTATTCTAGATCTAACCTTTAAACTCATCGCTATATTCCATGTTACTAGTAAGGGAACCTGACATTATATTGGGCTTCACTTTTCAGGAAGTTTTGGATCACAGAGTGGTTCAACAATGGTGGTGGAGGAATACTGGTATGGGATGTTATGGACAGGTGCTATATGGTTGACAGGGTGTTATACAGGGCATATGTCCAGGATGCATGGTAGTGTTTGGATATACTCATAGTGGAAACAATTAAAAACAATAGCTGGGGGGTTCCTGGGTTCCTGGCTGGGGGTGCTCTGTCGTGGTCCCTAGGGGAGCAGCGGCAGTCCCCCAGGTGCAACGGTAAGAACCAGGAAGGAATGAGGGTCCAACAGTGAGCCCCTGATACTAATGACTATGCTTGTGAGCCTATATGCCTGAAATAAGAACAAGGCCTAGAGCAGCACTGTGCTTGGGAGTTTCCTCCTGACAGCCTTCATGTTACTCAAATGTGGCCAGTCTCGAAGCCAAACTCAGCATGTAAATGCAATGCATTCTCCCCAGTGTGGGACATGACACCCGGGGATGAGCCTCCCTGGCACCAAGGGATCACTACCAAGTACCAGCTGATGATGCAACTAAAAAATGACCTTGAATTAAAGGTTCAACGTGGACCAGCAGAATGTCCCTGTCTACATATAATAACAGGACTTTAAAATGCTGTTTGACCTAATGTAAGGGGGAAATGGAAAGAAGAAATGAGTTTATATGGCTATGAGTCTCTAAAAAAGAGTCTGGAGGTTGTCAGAAGGATTGCCCTTATGCACACCTGAGCAGAGTCTCAGAGACAGATAAAGTAGATACAACCCCAGGTATTGGTTCTTTTGAGGGCTAAAGAGACCCACGGGTTCTATGGTCATGGCAGATGGGGTTCACTGCCATGTCAGTTGGCCCTTCTTTGGAGCTGGTGTTTCTGTGTGATGGAACTGGACTCAGATGGGATCTCTTTTCACAAGCCTTTCATGCTACTTCACTGGAATTGTAGTTGGTGCTGGGGTTTAAGATATATCTAGGGGATTTGAATTTCTGGAGTGACAAATTGATAGCCACGCCCTGAACCTCAACAGACTTCAACTCCTACACTCTGATTTATTGGACTTACCCCACTCAGCTAACATGGAGTTGAAGAATGTCAACCACCACACCATGGAGCCTAGAGTGCCTACAACTGAAAGCAGGAGGATTGCATCCAGTATCCATGTGAAATCTAAGCCCCCTCTTGACATAGAAGTGCAATGGACTCAACCAATCCAATGTCCACAGAGAAAATGTGGCATTGGTGTGGGAAAAGTAGCCATGGTGGCTGCTGTGTGCGGGGAATGGGAGGAAGAGATGAGATGTGGAGGTATTTTCGGGACTTGGAGTTGTCCTGGGTGTTGCTTCAGGGACAATTACCCGACATTGTGGATCCTCCCAGGGCCCACTGGATGGAACGTGGGAGAGTATGGGCTATGATGTGGACCATTGACCATGAGGTGCAGCGATGCCCGGAGATGTACTTACCAAATGCAATGGATGTGTCATGATGATGGGAGAGAGTGTTGCTGGGGGGGGGTGGGGGGGGGGTGCAGTGGGGTTGAATGGGACTTCATATTTTTTTAATGTAATATTTTTTTAAAAATGAATTTAAAAAAAAGAATTTAGGGACTGAATTTCATTTCTAGTGAAAATTGATGATCATGTAATATGCAGACAATGTTTCTGAACATTTATTCTCCACCATAGGAGCTGTGGCAATGCCAAAAATCACATGAAAATCAGAAAACACAATTCGGTTTAAGAATTGCACCTACTTTAAGCATTAGTAGATACTTTCAGAGACCATGCCCAAAGCTGACAAGTAAACATGAGCAGTTTCAGAAAGTACATTTACATAACACTTGGTGAAACATGAGTTTTCAATTATTCTGAATGACTCTTCTTCCATATTATTGTTGTCATTTTCAATTTCAAGTTTTCCTGTGCATATGCAGAAAGCAAAGTGATGGTTTTTTAATAATGCTGGTTCCATTAGTGAAAGAAGAAATTCATGAATAGTTAAATGATGTCAGTTTTACATCAAGTATTTTGGGTAGAAAATTGATTGATTGCAATATTAATTCCTTTTTTTATACAATTCGTGGGAAAAAAAAAAACTTTTTAGGTGTCCCTTCTCTTGAACATGAAATGTGTTGGAAATGCTATAATAAATTCAGTTAAAATGTTCAACACTGAAGATAAATTTACTTAATTTTGCAATGACAACACAAATAAAATTTTTGGTGGATCAGAATGCCATGGTTAAAAAATAATGTTCTTTCCACATTAAGAGACAACTGATGCAGAAATTTACTTGGAATTGATTGTGGCCCACACATTATTTATAATTGTGTCTAAACAAGCTATGATATTATAGCAATCCAAAAAGAATCTGAGGTTGTTAAGATACATATTCACCATTAGAATACTAGCACTACAAAATTTTATGGACAAAGCAGACATTTAAAATATCTGCGGTTGAGCAGTATGTACTTTCTCTCTTCACTGCTTGCCATCAATTGAATATTAGAATTTAGAAAAGTTTGAGGTTCTCAAGAACTTTGCTGCAAATTAAGAAACTATTCTATAATACTAAATAAAGTTTTGTAACTGAATGCTTGAGTTTTAGCTGAAAATCAGTTTGAAATATTTAATAAAATTTTAATGGCTAGAGGACCAAAAAATATTCAGCATATGAAGATTTTGTGAATTGCAATTTTTGTACAAAAATGCTTAGAAAAAGACAGACGTTGAAGTTTAATCTTTAAAAGAAATAAGGAAGGACCTGACCAATAAAAACAAAGTGAGCTCAATTAGTATGAATTATAATTTTGAAATTCTGTAGTATTCCATTGGAATATGTTGACCTATAGGAAGACTCTAAAAGCACCTATTTTTTAAATTAGATGAACTTATATTCCATGGGTGAAATTGAATAAAATTAATTTCCCTATAATTTAGCAGCATCTAAATTTGGTGTAACACTCAAAATAATTATAATTTATTTAACAAGTTTTTATTTGTTAGAATTATAAAACAAAGGACCTTGAATGGAAGCAAAAAAGGAGACTATGAAAATATTTATGCTGAAATAGTTAAACATTTCAATATAAAAAGTAAAATTGAGACTATTATCCATTTAGCAGAATATGCTCTGAACTTACTTGGAAGCTTAGCATCTATAATGTTGAATTCTCATTAAAAATTATGTTATACAGAAAAAATTCATTAAAATCACTTAAAATGTAAATTTGAAGATGATTGCAGGCAATTTTATAAAAATATATTAAGGTCATATTACAAAAAATTCCCCCAGAATAATCTTAGTGTCCTATAAAATGGCATATAAAACTATGGATATTCACCAAGAATATCTTCTTATTTTTATATATTTTGAATGTTCAAACAATCCCTCCAGAGATTTTTTTTAACATTTAAATATTTGGGAATATATATATGTATAGCTTTTTTATTTTTGTGAAGATATTGATTTTGAAAATTTTTCTTGAGTAGGTCCAGTCATAATAACATTGATATATAGGTTAATATTTCAAAAGTTTGATAATTTAAATTATTGTAACACTCCCTTTACTCTCAAAAGTATCCCCGTTTAGTGGATATGATCAATTCATAATCACAGTTAATATTAATGGCTCTACACGTGGTACCTGTTTCCTTATCACCAATTGTGATGGTAGGCTATTGTGTCAACTTGGCCAGGTAATTGTGCCCAATTATTTGGTCAAGCAAACACTGGGTTAACTGTAATACTAAGGCATTTATGGACTTTAGTCATCATTGACTTTACTGCAATGGTAAATCATAGATTGCTGGTTATAATTACATAAATCAGGGAGATTGCCATCAGCAGTGAGTGATGCTGAATCCAGTCAGCTGAATGCCTTAAAAAGGGAAGTGATTCCAGCATTGAGTGAGAATTTCCCAACTCCTCTTTGGATAGCCAACATCTCCTAGAACTCATCAAGAACCTTCATTGGACTTTCATTGCAGCCCCTGGTTGCAACCTGCCTGCAGAACCAGGACTTGTGCAGCCACACAGCTGTGTGACAGACTCTTATAGAATCACATACCATTGACAGATATCTCCTGTTGATTCTGTTTTCATAGAGAACCCTGACGAATATATCAACTGTTTATCTCTGTGAGGAACATATTATCATCACAGTTCCACAAAGAGGATACCAAGAGAGCAAGTTTATGACCTGCGATCACACATCTCATTAGTGGTTTACTCTGTTTGATTTCAAAGTCCAGACTTTGAGACATATGTTAAGAATAGGATTCTCTTACCAACATCATCTTTCAAAGACCCTCATACCATGATAGTGAGTTTATTCAAAATCAAAATAGTTCTTTAAATAAACTCAGTTTAATTGTATTGGGATTCTCAGGAAAGTTTACCCAAACTTCCATAAATGTCTAATTGACCTAGTAAATCTCACACTTTCATATAAATATTTGGAACAGTAAAATTAAACAATGCCCTTGGAGCACTAAAGGAGATTGATGGGATGGAAAATAGTAGACACTATCAGAAAAGTTAATATCATTTAATATTCTGGAAACAAAATAATCAATGAGTAATTAATTGTAATAAAAATATGATAGTTTAAAGATAAGCAACTGTTGGAGAATAAAATTATAATCAACAGAAACAATTGCAGCTATATAAGTTTTATAATAAAGAACAAATTCCAAAATGTATAAACTCCCAAAATGCTATTTTTTGCTTCATTCTTCTCTAATCCATAGTTCCTATTTCATTTAACAATTGCACCACTTTAATGAAAAGTCAAATACTGCAAAAAAAAGTGGTCAATTTGTTGGACACTATTCAGCAAATTATTCTGTTTGATATTTTTTCTGAGATAGTTAAAACAATGTGGGAGGTTAGTAGTATTCATGAAGAAATGCATGTCTAACCAAATTTCTGGTACCTATGGATTTGGGTCTTGAATCAAAATGGTGATGAAAGAATGGGCCAGGAAGTCACAATATTTTCCAATTCAATGTATATAATGTGCTCCATACTTCTTTAAGGTGAAATAGTATGGTTAATCACCCTGTAAGAGACTGAACAAAAGATGTAGTGCTTTAGGAAGTGATTATAATTGTGTTGTATAAGTATTCTTTTTTTTTCCAGTTCTTCACTCTCTTTTATTTTAGAAATAGGAGTATAGACCTGCATTTAAATCCTAACTCCATCACTTACTTGCTATACACATATGAGAATTTTACTTAACTTGGTTTACAAGCCAACATTAGTGGAACAATAATACCAACTCTACAGAGTTATTATAGATTAGCACTGAGCATTTGAGCATTTGGCACCTGGCCATCACTCAATAAAGACTAGTTATCATTTTCAT
Source organism: Dasypus novemcinctus (assembly GCF_030445035.2). NCBI lineage: Eukaryota > Metazoa > Chordata > Mammalia > Cingulata > Dasypodidae > Dasypus > Dasypus novemcinctus. The sequence goes on along the minus strand of NC_080689.1, from coordinate 21,702,846 downwards.
TATTGCATCTGTGGGGTTTATGATGACTTTTGCTTAACAGAATAATAGAATCTTAAAGGTCACTCAGACCAATCTCTAGGTCAAGTCTTCCACAGCATGCTTTGAGGAAAGTAAATATATTAAGAGAGGTTGTCATGTAGAAGTAGAATATTCTCTTTTGCTTGAGAGAGCAGAACTAGGGAGAATTACGTAAAGTTTCACAATACAATTTCACCACAACCAAAGCCAAAATAAATAACAACCAGAACTGCTTACCACTGAACTATTGTTTTGGGAATGAGTGAATCTCCTACCACTGGAAGCATTCAAGTAGAAGCCATTTGTTATTGGAAAGAAATCTAGACTTCTATCATCTAAAGTCATATAAAATGACAGACATTCTTGTATTTAGTGATTTTCTTTTCCTTCCTGAAATATATGGGCAGGATTCAACTGGTTGGTTTAAGATCAATAAGGATTGGTTTTCTTTGTTTATTTTAACTTGTTGTCTTCCTCCCCCCCTCCCCACCCCCCCACCCCCACACACACACACCCAGCCCTGAACACACACACACCCAGCCCTGAACAATAGTTTGGTGATTTTCTAGATTCCTTATCCAATTCAGAGGCTCATGAATAAAGTTTTGGGTAAAGCTGTGCTGTCAGAATGAGCACCACCTTGGGAGAAATAATAAGGAGAAACCACCAGTTGGCTGCCCATCCAACCCATCCTGCTCCTAGAGTGACACTTTTTAAGATGAAAATCTAATCAAGTTACCCCCCTATGTATTGATTATCATTCAAAACTTAGTGGCTTAAAACTGCAAGCATTTATCACCTCACATCATTCCTGAGGGTTAGGAGTCCAGGAATAGCTTATTTGTGTAGTTCTTGTTCAAGGTTTGGGATTGTGGTCAAGATGTTAGGCAAGGCTGCAATCATCTGAAGGCTTTACTGGGGTTGACAGATCCATTTCCAAGATGGTTCAGTCAAATGATTGTTGGCAGGAGGGCTCAGGTCCTCACTACATGGCCCTTCCATAGGAGTGCCTGAGTATCCTTAAAACATCAACCGGTTTCCCTCAGAATGAGAAATTAAAGAGAGCAAACATGGAGGAATCCATACTACTATTTATGCCCTAATTTCAAATGTCACACACTGTGACATCCATCATATTCACTTCCTTAGAAGTGAGTGCCTAGGCACAGACCCATTAAGGGGAGAGCAATTAGACTCCACCTTTCGAAGGGAGGAGTACTGAAGAATTTGTGGACATGATTTAAAACAATCACATATTTCTTGAAACCATGTTTTAATTTCCTACAAGATAAATTCCAAATATTATCACATGACAAAAATTATAACTTGGGCCCTGCTGCCTTCTCCACAATTTCTTTTTTTTTTTTTTAAGATTTATTTATTTAATTAATTTCCCCCCTCCCCCGGTTGTCTGTTCTCTGTGTCTATTTGCTGCATCTTGTTTCTTTGTCCGCTTCTGTTGTTGTCAGCGGCACGGGTAGTGTGGGCGGTGCCATTCCTGGGCAGGCTGCACTTTCTTTCAGCTGGGCCGCTCTCCTTACAGGTGCACTCCTTGCGCGGGGGCCTCCCCTACGCGGGGGACACCCCTGCGTGGCACGGCACTCCTTGTGCGCATCAGCACTCCGCATGGGCCAGCTCCACACGGGTCAAGGAGGCCCGGGTCAAGGAGGCGGAACTTCCATGTGGTAGACGGACGCCCTAACCACTGGGCCAAGTCCGTTTCCCTCCACAATTTCATCCTCATAATGTTTCCCCTTGAATTTTCTACTCCAGATATATTGAATTGCTTAAAATTCCCCCAAATAAATCAGACAATTTGGCTCTCCGGTGCATTTCCTCAGGATTCTCCTACCTTAGCCTAACTTGCCCTCCCTTCCCTGTCTGCAGAGCAATATGCACGCTTTGCAACTTATTTGGAAGTTCATCTTAAATATTATTTGAGTTTTGAAGGAAAAGGACAGAAGTGTAGAAAAGCAAAGAGAGAGAGTATGTTAGAAACGGGAAGTTAGCAGACTTGCAACTCCTACCCTCTGGTTTATTGGTCTTACCCTGGCCAGCTAATAGGGAGGTGAAGAAGGTCAACCACCACACCAGAAAGCCAAGAGTGCCTACAACTGCAAGCAGGAGAATTTCATCCATCATCCATGTGGAATCTAAGCCCCCTCTTGATGTAGAGGGGGACTGGACAAAACCATCCCAGTGTCCACAGGATAGAGGAATAGAGTATAGATTGGAGTGGACCTACTGGTGTTCTGCTGGGGAACTATTGTGATTGGTAAGGGAAGAAATTGTAGTACTAATGTGGAGAAAGTGGCCGTGGTAGCTACTGATGTTAGGGAGAGGGAAGAAGAGATGTGATGTGGGGGCATTTTCAGGATTTGAGGTTGTCCTGGGTGGTGTTGCTGGGACAGATGCTTGACATTGTGTGTCCTGCCATGGCCCATTGGATGGACTTGGGGAGAGTGTGGACTACAATGTGGACCACTGTCCCTGTGTTGCAGCAGTGCTCCAAAATGTATTCACCAGGTGCAGTGAATGTGCCACAATGATGGAAGAAGTTGTTGATGTGGGAGGAGTGGGGTAGGGGGGTTGGGGGTTTATGGGGACCTCATATTTTTTTAATGTAACATTTAAAAGAAAATAAAGAAGGAAAAAATAAGAAAAGAAAGAGGAAGTCAGAGTGAGGGCCTGAGGAAATTTTCTGAGTTGGATAGAGTTAGAACAGCAACTTTTTCCATTGAGTCTAAGGCTTGGAGTGACCTATTTATTTTGCACTCACAGTATCTAGCACAATGCTGAACACATTAATTAAAGAATAACAGATTACTTTCAAGTTGTCTCACCTTTCCAATAGAGGTGAAAATTTTCACAAGATTTTTTTTTTCTTTAGAGGATGATTTCAATTATTGTGACTAACAGAGGAAACTGAAGAAACATAGTATTTGAAGATGACATCCCCTTAATCATTTTCTTGGTCTCTTCACATACACAGGCACACATGTACCCACCAAACCCTCAGGAGACATTTGCCACAAATTTCTCCTTTCCATCACTCAAAACTCCCTCCTAAACACCTCTCACCCAGCCTGATCAGGATTTGTCTTACTTTTAATTTTCCCACCCACAGTTAAATCATTTTCCTTTTTTTTGTAAATAAATTCACTTTTACAGTGAAAAACAACCCAGGGCTGCTTCTCTTATCCACTTATTATTTCTGCCTAACAGTATCCAGGAATCTCAGCTTGCAAAACCCACTTCCCTTTGAGTCTTCTTTCTCATGGTAAGAGGTGAAATTTGTGAATAATCATCATGTAATATCTATATTTTATTCCAGTCACAACTTACTCATGTGCTCAAAGCTATTTGATAGTGGGGTTTTGTTCTTTCCACCTGGAATTTTGTCCACTCATACACATTCTACAATTGTCTTCACATTCACAATTCTAATAACACTCCAAGCTGGAACTCAAATAGAACCTAATTTGGGTATTCTTCCAAAAGCCTTCCTAGAAATTCAGCTACAGCTAACTGTTGGAAACTTCCACAGTAGTTTATACATGTCTTACTTAGTGCTTATAATTGTAGCTATGTGTTTATATAATTAGATGTTAACATCCCATTCCCCCTATGAAGAATGTAACTTGACCAAGGCTGCATGCTGTGCCACTCCTGGGGGCTGTTGATTACACTGTCCATGTGAATCGAACCACTGCAGCAGGGCCATCTTGTGACAGTGGGAAATGCCCAACACGTGAGTGCTCAATAGATATTCATTCTGTGTGTGAGTCCCTTTATTTACATTAGGCATGGTAAAAATACTACCACCTAAGATTGATATGATGCCCATTAGCATACTGCACATAAGAAACTCAGCTTAAGGTCTGAAATACGAATGCCCTCCATGAATGTTAGTTATTACTATTAATTTTTAAATGTACTAAGACAAACTTAAAAGAATGAAATTGAAAGAATTTGAAAACTCCTATTCTAGACCCCACCTATTTCCTTTCCATACTCTTTGAAACAAGGATTTACTTCTAGTATAAATCAAAATTTTAATGATCTTGAACATTCAGCATATTTCATTCACTAAGTGAAAAATGGAACCAAGCAAATGCATTATTAGAGCAAGTCTATATTATGGTGGGGGGTGACCAATGAGAATCTAGCCATTTCCAGAGGAAAAATGGAAAGTTTGTTTTTTTAAATCAAAGGCCAAAGAGCTTATTTTTAATTTAATTATGAGATTTGTAGAGAAGGCTAATAGTTGAGCTACAGACATGATTTGTCTTTCATTTAGCAAATGTTTGATTCATTAGCTCATGAAATGCTAATTACTCATTTATTTTAAATTAGTTTTAAATACTAGCTTCCCCATGGGCTGATAGTTGTCTAAATTCCACCGCAAGTATTAATATATACCATGGGTACCCTAGAACATTTCTGCCACGCTGCTTACTGTACATATCTAAAAATTGCTTTTACTAATTACCACTGGTCCTGCTGCAGCAGAAAGTTGATTTGTATGGCTTGAATCTCCTTTTTTATGAATATCATTAAATGCGCTGTCTTCTCATATATTGAAGCTGTTTCCACCTACGTTCTGATAGCCATCCTGACATTGCCTTGTAACGTGGCCCCATTAAAGGAGCAGTCAGCAGTGGCTCTGAGCTCAGGTTCTAATTCCGATTCTACCTCTTCCCTAGTGAGCTGACCCTGGGCAAGGTAATAGTCTGCCTATAACTCAGTTTCCTCATCTAAAAGAGAGATGATAACAGTACCAACTTCACAGGTGTGCTGGGGAAATAATAAAGATACTTAGAGCCTGTCTGAAACACAGTGACTATCTAGAAAGTATTAGCAATTATTCTATTTAACAAATTCTAGACTTGCGTAGACCTGTTACCCCATTTCAGTGCAGTAACTAATTGAATGTGCCTGTTTAGCAGACTCATCCCTTTTGGGGATAACACTCATATTAAAATGAAATGCTCTGATACATTTATCAAAATGGTGAGGTATTATGTTTTGCTTGTGGTGTTACCCCTCTCTAGGGAGTATTTTGGTTTCTTTTTTCAGAAAAGGTTCTACATAGAACATCTTGCCCTTCTTTCTTCCCGAACCTAGTCTTTGTCCTACCAGTCTCGGAATTCATTCTGATTGCTCCAACCCAGGGTGAATTCTCCCTCCTGTGCATACTTCTCTGGTCTATTATTTGGACTCTGATCATGTTTTGCAATGATGTCTTGCCTTAAACCAACTTCTGCACTGGTTTATTCTAAGGTTGTAGTAATTTAAGGTACACATGGCCTTGTTTCTGCAACTGTACTGTGAGCTCCTTAAAAAGTGGGATTAAGTGAGACAGTTGTCTGAATTGCCACAACATCTGACACGGAGCTGTGAGGTAATGCTTACACAGGAGGGAGGGGAAAGAGGGGAAACCAACCAACAGAAAGCACTAATGTGTAGACCTGTGACTGGGAGTAGATGCCTACTCTGATGTGAGACTTGTGAGGGATGCTAAGTCTCATCATAGAAATAGACAAGCAGGAATGGCAAGAAAGTGAGGTAGAGAAAAGATAACTTCTTAGATGAAAAATTAAAACAAAGATTTTCCTGTGATGTGCATATATTGGGTAAGGATAAAACAATTTTAAAAAGTCAGTTTATTTGTTCTACTTACATATAAGGTAAAATATATTTTTACATAACTTCATGAAGTAAGCATAGTATAAATGGTTTTATTTGGGGTTAATAGTTTACCTTTTTCCCCGTTTCTGCTTGGCTTCCCCCTCCAATTCTACTGTCCTTCCACCCATATTAGCCCTCTATACCCATTAATGTAATCTGAATTGGTTTAATACAAATATTTTGCCCCAAGCTCCTTCATTTATTTTTCAACACTATAAAACGTACACCTATATGATATAGAACACATAAATACAAATGAGATCATATTATAAGTAATTTTCCGCATCTTGACTTTCTCTCAGCTAACTCCTATAACCCCCTCCAATAGTCATCTCTCATTCTAAGTAAATGTATTTTAAGGTAAACAACATTCCTTGGTGAGGGTTGAATTCAGCCCTTTTCTTATTGATGGGCAATCAATACAATTCCATCTTTTTGTCTTTGCAAGCAGTACCTTAGTAAATATGTCTGTCTACCATATTCATATACTGTTTATCTTTCTGTGGGAAAGATCTCTATGAATGAAATTGCTGAGTCAATCCTTCCCTAAGAGAATCTCACTGGAGATAACAGGTGCACACCTTTCTTCCTGGTGGGCTAGGGAAGCACCTGGAAACATTACCCAGGAGCTCTAGTGCTCAGTGGATAAAGTAGTTTATCCCAGGAAGAGCTTGGAATTCAGAGATTTGTAGAGATGGTAGTAAGAACACCATTTGACAAGTACTTTGTTTTAATTTCATAGGCTGCTCAAAGCATATATCATGAAATGGAGATTTATTTACTTACTGTTAGAGTCCAGGAAAATATTCAAATCAAGGCATCATCAAGGCTTTGCTTTCTCTATGAAGACCATCTGCTAGCCATCCTTGGCTCCTGCCACAAGGCAGGGCACATGGTGGTGTATGCTGGTCTCTCACTTCTCTTTTGAGCTTCAGCTTCTCATTTCTGTGGCTTTCTTTCTCTGTAGTCATTCATTTTTTAAAAGACTCCAGTAATCGGATTTAGATCCATGCTAATTAAGGTGGGTCATACCTTAACTGAAGTAACCTCATCAAAAGTTCCTACTAACAATGTCCACACCAAAGAATGGATTAAATTTAAGAACGTGTTTTTCTGATATACATTCAGCTTCAATTACCACAGACCCTCTGTAAATTTAGTCCCAAAAGACCTAGAGAGCTGAACAGTTAGAACAGGTCCTCTGTGAGCCTGAAACTATGAGAACTTAAGGAAACCAAACAGGTAGGCACCTTTCCTCTGAGTCTCTCAGCTGTCATCTGGCAACATGCTTACATCTATATCTGAGTCCATAGGGGAGAAGAAACAACTTGGAAATCTAGCAGTGGAGGACTGTAGCCATGACCTCCAACTATAAGGCTTGAACTCTATTGAGCTAAAATTGAAGAAAAACAACCATGAGTCTCAGGACCTGATAGTGTCAGTCAGCACACACTGTAGAAGGGAACTGAAAGCCTAAATTTAAAATAAGAACAGCAGAAGGTAAGGAAATTGAAGTATAGCACATTAACATGTGTAACATGGTTAAAATTGAGTTAACTTAAACATAGTTTAAAAATGAGGTGGATGAAATAAAGGTAGAGACAACACATGCATCAGTGGTCTAGAAGATAAAATATGAGAAGTAGAGGAAAAAGATAGAAAGGAATAATGAAGGGAAAAGAATTTAATGTTGAATAATGAGAGTTCCTGAAGGATAAAAAGGATGGAGACTAGACATAGTTCTATCATAATAGATGACAATATCTCTAAGTCAAAGAAAGATCTAAATCCATGGATTGAAAGATTTCACTAATTTTCATAATCAATTGTGCAAAAAGAACAGATATCTAGATATATTATACTGCAATCCCTTGCAAAGGAGAAACTAATACCACCACAAATGGACATCACAGCACTAGAGATAAAAGGCAATGGATTGGTATTTAGCATCTACAACACTACAGGGAGGAAAGGACTACAATTCAGAATAGTTTGGATTGAGATCTCCAGTTCACTCAGGTCTTTACCAGGTATGGTCACAGGTTCACATATTTGGTCATTGATTCAATCTGTGTCTGTTTCAGTATCTACAGATAAGATCTCAATTTCTACTAGAGCCCTTTTCCTAGAACATTCTCTAATCTTCATACTCAAACTAGAGACTTACTTGTGCCTTCCTTGAAGCTACTTCATATGGGATTGAAAACGTATGAAGAGTTCATCCTGCATTGCCCCCCATCCTGCCATCTTTAGTCCTTCTCCATTTTCTGCATTAGTGCTGATGCTACCCAGGCAGACTCTTCAACCTGAATGTGAAACTACCACCTCCTTTTCTGTTTTCTAGAAACCAACTATTCACAGAATGCTCCCCCCACCTGGTACTTGTTTGATGATGTTATTTTCTCTGGAGCTCGATTATGTTAAACACTACTGATTTTACAAAACTAAATTTACCCCTGATTTGGAAGATCATCAAAGCCTCCTATTCCCAGTATTTTAACTGGCCCATTACCCCTCTACTCTTCTGTATCTTCCCTATTCCTTTGACCCTCAGCCATCTGGCCATACTATCTGACCTGGTTCATTTCAGTTTCTGACCTGCTTGTTATTCCATCCAAATTAATTGTATACCTTAGCACCTGTCTTACATTTTTCTCTAAATATTTACTCATAAATCCTTACATCTAAATTGTGATTTCTATGAAAACACTTTTTTCTAGGACTGTAATATTTTTTAAGTTTTTTAAAAGGCCATGAAACTTAATAGCTGCATCAATCCAGTGGAAATTTTATTCCTTTTTACTTTTGCTTCAAATATTGCACTTAAAGCTTTAAAAAAGGACACTTGATGGTTGCCCCTTCATTAATGACTCTAAGAGTAAAATTTAATGACAGCTGGAAAAGAAAGTTAAGGTCAGAGCAGGCAACAAAAGAAAGAATTGTTGGGTAAATTTTGGATGTTGATTATTGCATAATTAGTTTAACAAGAGTCACTGATGTGTTCCCTGTTTAACAGTCAGTTCTAACTACAAAGAGGAGAGAACCACACAATTAATCCTCATGAAAAACTCTTGAGCTAGATATTACCCACATTTCATAATTAGGAACATGCTTAAAGAGGATGAGTGATTTGAAGTCCCAAGAAAAAAAATGATGGCATCAATATTTAAATCCAGTTAATTCCAAAATCCATATTAGTTATACTGTACAAGCATATTACTTAAGGCCAATGGGGTAAACCATGGAGTCAAAAGACCCAAGAAGTTGCTAGCTTTCCCAAAGGTCAGACTGATGGCTTCCCTCATTTAAAAAAATAAGTATTTCTGAAGACAACTTAAAAAGATAAAGAATGGACTTTCAGTTGAATAACAGAAAAGACAAAAAAAAAAAGCCTATATTCTAGAAATAAGAATGCATTAGTTCTGAGATGCTGTTGTCATCTAAAGCTTGTAAATATGAAAGCTTAGACTTAAGCTAGGCTACTTTCTGGTCTCAGAAGCCCATTGTCTGATGTATTGACTGGTAAATTAAGGACCAGTGAATGTAAGCATTCTGCATCTGTTCATCTCTGGATTATTGTTTGCCTTGTATCCTTTTTTTCAAACTGGGTTTGCATCTCTAAGCAGCAACTTAAAATCCAAGAAGATAATGATATGATTTGCATCCCACCTTCTGCACTTCATCATATCCTTCTTCCTGACTACTTCCTTCAAATCCGATATCCAGATTTCCTAATTTTTAATATTATATTTCTACCCACTTTTATTCCTTACTAAGGATTCCTAAGACTAAAAATGATGACTTATGGGGGGCTTACAAGTTTGGAGAACAACAGCAGTTCCTCGATTTCAAATAGGACTCAAAAACTTCCCTCCCCAAAAAATACACTCCATAAAATTAACAGAGAGCAAATAAACCACACAAAACCAATACCTTGAACACTACTGGGAGTCATGGAAAACTGCAGTTTTAAAATTATTTATAAGGATAGGAAAAAAACAACAAATTACAATGGCTCTCCAACTGCCAGCTCTGTGTTTAAACCTATAGGTGCAGAGAGCAGAGAAGGAGAAACCAACAGTTCTCCATGAATAAGGGTAGACAAGGCCAAAGAGTTAAAATGAAGCCAGACAAAGGCACTCAAAAAGAAAATATGCAACAATAAATGCTAAAGTACTGAATACACATCTGAACTTGGTAATTCGTAGAACTGGCCACAGTAAAGGTGCTAGGACAGGAGTAGGCAGACTCAAGATGCATTACTTTGGGTAAAGAATCAGATCTACAAAGGAAGGTGGCCCGTTGGAGATCAAACAGTAAAGGAAATGTAAAAAATAAAAGGGCAAAATTAAGGATCTTTCAGAAATGAAAGAGAAACATGAAAATGTACTCATGGATATTCTTAAGGAAAAATATATAGATGGGCAGGGAGAGAGAGAATGCACACACAATAATAGGCAAATAGTAAAATGTTAATAATATATAAATCAGGATATAAAGAGTATATAGGTGTTCTTTATGCTCTTCTTATCCATGAGATTTTTTTCCAAATAAAAATTTTATAGATTAAAGAATATAGTATCAGGTAAAATACAGTGTAATACAAAAGTTTATCAGGTACCTCACCTTCCTATTGGGGTTAATATTCAAAAACAAACACAAACCCAAAAAAAAACTAAGGCTGCAATGGTTCTAATTCCCTCTAATGTCCACAAATGTATAAAATGTTTGTAGATCTCTACTGAACTCTATTCAACTCCATTCAGCTGTCACTTCAGTAAGAATAGAGCCCATATTTGAAAACACCATGATGTTTTCTTCAATACCTTAATCTGAAAGATGTATATCTGTTCCCTCAGAATTGTCCTTGTAGGTTTGAAGAACGTTTTTTAAAAAGTCAGGTCGTTCAGATAGATCAGAATTCAATATGTTCATACTTGCATTAGTTCCATAACCATTTGTTTTAATGACAAATAGCCTTTTTGTTGCAAAATACTAAAACCTTTATAGATTTTGATGAAGTATGTTGACACCACTTGGCATGGAATGCAGTCTCTGTATGTCTTTTTCAGTTTTATACATTTGAAAAGCTTTTCACTTCCAGATCTTTGTGCCAAAGTATGTCTTGCCTTCATTGCTCCAAGTATGCTCTCTCAAGTTATAATGACTAGAATCATGTAATGGCAGAATAAGAGCTTTCCCTTGATAGCAAATTTTTTCATGATTAATCAGCTCGTGTGTCCTTGTGCTTATAATTAGAATGGGCAGACATAGTAGTATTTATACACATGGATCAAATGCAAAGAATCCTTTTATAATTCTCCTAAGTCATTCTTTACAAGTGCTCTGATGTTATTTAGTGGTTCCTCTTATCTGATATGTTTGAACTTCAAGATAACATTGACTTACTTGATTCTGTACATCTAATAATAAATCACTTCGAAGACACCATAATTCTAAAGAATCCTGAAGCAACGAAAGATGTTTGCAGGGTAGGAATTTGTAGGGTATATTTTCTTTCTGTTAAAGAGATATCTCATTCTGTTTATTCCAATAATTTAAACAACAAATCCTAGGAGTACATAGTTGCTTCCCTGTCCAGTCTTTCCTTGCAACTGCCTCCCAGTTCCTAGGGTTTAAACATCTCGTTTCTAAGGACCCAGTTTCTAGTTCAGATAAACAATAATCAAACAATTTTCCTGTATAAGTAGGAAAAATGCAAGAAGTATTGTTTTTTGAATCTTGTTATAAGCTCTAGGGGCCAAGTCCACATGTTCCTGTTAAGTCACAAAACCTGAGCTCTTTAAAGGACTGATCATCTTAAAGGACAATATCTAGTAATTATAGAATTTGCTGGATATTTGTAAAAGTATCAGTTGACAGAGATGCATATTTTGGGGCTAAGATGTGTTCAGTGACTATCTAGTTTACCTATATTGACTATCTAGACTATAAAGTCTATCTTTTAGAAAGGTATTAGGAAAATGTTTTAAATCCTGCTTGTGGGATCATAAAGTAAATCAGAAATATGAAGCTGTTCATCTTACAACTTGCCTTTAAACATAGCATTTTTAAACCACTCTAGGGAGATAATTTCTTATCCTAACATTTCTCAAGCTGGTCTACTTGAATACCTATCTTGCAAGAACAAAACATTCCAAATAAACTTGAGAAGTAAGGGAAAATTGCATCTTTATATTGTTGGCCACTACTCCACACTTGGTTACCCTATAGTAGAGTCACAGTATCCATAATAACTATTTAAATATTGGAGTCCTGGAGACATTGAAGAGAAAAGTGCTTTATTATATTTAAATAGGAACAGGCTTATGTGCTCATATGGTGATATCTTGGTACAAGTTGTATAATATATGACTGCCTCCATCCCCATTTCAACACTGTAATTAGTTTAGTTAATATCCCATAAGTAGAGGTTCAGATGTAACAATACAAAAGTCTTTACTGAAGGTCTGTTTCAGTGTTGAGTCATTAGGAACCAAATTTTTCCTTACAATAGATTTCCTTAAAATAAAAAAGGAAACTCTCTTGTTTTGACTTCCACAAGTATGGATAACAGCAGAGTAGGGTGCAGTATTACATATTTGCCTTCTACAGTGGAATGACCATGATAACATATATTATAGACCTCCAGTAAGAGACCAAACTTGACCAAGGGTACCAGCTGGCTTCTGTGCTTATCATTACATTTGGGCCAGTGCCACAAGCTGCTCCCAATCAGTAACCGATCACAACAGAGATACTAAAGTATATCATTGGGGCTCCAATGACCACTGTATTTAGCTAGAAAAATCTCTGGTGACCTTGCCAAACTTTCATAGACTGCACAGAAGACTAGAGCACTTCTACCCACTCTTCCTCTTTCTTGCATCTGGGGTCAGATTTACATTACAATCTCAAGGTTCTTCTAGCTTTCTCTAGCTCACTCTTATTTTCTCTCACAGGTGTTTCTCTAATAAAATCTTTGCATGTTTAATACCATTTTGGCATCTCCTACTCAGAGGACCTGGACTATCTTAAATGGTACAAGAAATAGTGTAAGAAAACAGGGAGTTAGGACTGGTTCACCTACCACCTGGGAGATAAAGAGGATGCCACTCGGTTGGCACGTGGTATGTGGACAGTCCCTGCTACAAAGTATCAGCATATTTGCTAAAGAATTCACTGATGGTGACCTTGGAAAAATGTGCTGGTCAAGGGAAATTTTATGCAAGCATTTGAAAATTATGGGGAAACAATACCTGTGAAGACAGCTGAATTGGCTGATAACAGCAGTTATTTTGATACCATGCAGAAATATAAGAGGCTGATGACTATTAATAAGCAGCTGATTGCTAGATATGAGAGCTGCGAGCCTCCATGGTAGCTTAAAATGAGGCTTTTTTCTCCTACTGTGGAAGGGCAGACAAAGTTGAAAGGAAGGCGCCGAGGACTTCGCTTTCAGTGTTGCGTAGTTCCAGACCATGTGAATGCTTAGTCAAAGCAAGTCTGTTATGTGAAGTTCAGGGATCTGGTGGGAAAAATCAGAGGTCCTGAAATATGGGACAGAGATATGTGGATGGATACCTTTGAAAAGGTTGATCTGAATTCCACCCTAGACTCACCGGGCTTTCAAAGATAGCCCACACTTCCCTCCCTAGCAGAAGCTAGCATTTGCATTAGGATGGAAGCTGCTGAAGAAGCTTCTCCCTGACAAAGCAACAGCTTAACATCTATAACTAGAGGAAAAATCAAGAACAGAAGAAAAGGAGATGAGTGAGGATGAACACCCAGGAAAAAAATTATAATCCTTGCTCAGTTCCCAGATATGAGCAAGTCTCAAATCCAGAGTTCATCAGTTAAAGAGAATTTTCCAGATCTCTAGAAGGGAGGACCCTGTGACACCATGAAAAGCCTGTATCATGATGGTTCCCTTGCTGTTTGTTCTCACAAAGGACCTTTGGCTACTTATTGGTTGGTGGTACATTGAAGAAAGGGGAAATGACCAGACATTTTGAGGACCACCATGGCTCACTATTACAGTGAGGCATTATAGGAAACTGATGAAGCTCTAACTAATGTCCAGTTCTGTTCCATTTGTATATTTAGAGACTAGGGAAATGACTAAAAAGTGGGCCTGTGGAAGAAATGGCCAAAGGTGGGAATAAAGAAATAGGTATAAGAACAGATGTGGATGTGGATATGGATATGGATATAGGTATGGATATAGATATAGATATATAGATGATGTAGGTGATAGAGGTGATACAGGAAATACAGATGATAGAGATATACAGATATGTAGATTTTTGAGCAGTGACCAATGACTTGGCCATCTTTCCAGGATTATGTAAAGAAAAAGACTGAAAGATTAGAGACAAGGAATTCTGGTAAAGAAGCATATGGATGAACATGTAAGCACAGAGTAAGATGATTTTTATATCACATATTAATGTCTATGACATTAATTGAAGACTATGACAAAATTGAAGATGATTCTCCATCTCTACTGAACAATTAAGTAGATAAAATGACTCATCTAGTTAACATTAATCGTTCTTTGTCATCAGCCACCCTAGAATGGGCACAATGGGCACATCTACAGAGTGACCAAAGTGACAGAGATGGAGGCTATGCTATGTACCCAAAAGCATGGACTCCCACTTATCAAGGTCACTGCTGTCTCTCAGTGTCCACCTTGTCAGGAACAAAGGCCAAGACTAAGTGCTGACAACTCATTATTCCTTTCTTTGAAGAAAGCAACCAGTCACTTGTGCAAGTTAAACTACCTTATTCCTCGTCCATCCTGGAAAGGGCAATGGCTCACCTTCACAAAGAAAGATACCTTTTCTGGATATGAGATTGCCTTTTCTGTGTGCAACACCTCAACCAGCACTATTATCCAGGGATTTACAAAATGCCTGTTCCCCAAGCCTGAAATCCCATACATCCTAATCCTCTATCAGGGAACTCACTACACTCCATAGTGAAGAAGGTGTCGGATGGGGTCCATAACCATGGAATCTGCTGACCATGTCATGTACCATACCACCTGTAAGTAAAATGCTGGAGTAGCTTCTAAAGGCACAACTGAAGTGCCCATGTGGAGAAAACAACACGAAAGAATGGGGGATTACACCAGAAAATAAGGGGAAGGAGCTGAAGTGACCCCAGTTACCACCACCCACAATGACTCACTGGGTATTTTGGCTTTTTTTATCCCTGGAACTTTAGGCTCTGCATAGTCGGAGGCCCTGGTCTCCAAAGGAGCACACCCTTGTGGGCAGAAACAGCAAGGGTCTCCTTGAAATGTAGATTATAACTGCTATCAGAGACTTTAAACTCCATGTTCCCTGGTACCAGCTAGCAAGAAGAGAGGTCAGCATACCTACCAAAAGGGGTAACTGACACCAATCAGCAGGAGAAGATAGGGTTGTTTGTACACTACACAGGCAAGGAGGAAATTGTGTGGCATCCAGGTGATCCCACTCGGGTACTTCTTGCTATTCCCATGCCTTATGGTAACTGTGAATGGACACATGAAACAACCCAGGACTGAGAAGAATACAATTATCAAGGGTTCAGTCCCCTCGTGGATGAAGGTTTGGATCATACCACCAGGGAAGCCACCAAGAATTACAAAGGTGATAGCTAAGAGTAAGTAGAATTTAGAATGGTTAGTGAAGGAGGAGAGAATGAGCACCGGTTAGAGCACCCAAGATCAATTTACAGTTCATCTCATTAAGCTCCTGCTTCTGATTTTTGTTTCATGACCAAAGGTCAAAAGGAACCATGAGGGAAGGAGCTGCTTCCAAAACTGGTGTGATCTCTGTGGAACAAGAGGTGGACTGTGGCAGCCATAAGTATGTACCATTCAGAACTCCAACTACCAAAACAACAAGGGGCCCAGCTGCTGAGCTCTGAATCATATCATCACCTTTGCACCAAGGCCATGCTTCCCACCAGCTGCTCCCAGTCAATAAGTGAGAGCAGCAGGAATACCAAGGCAGGTCACTTGGTAGGAAACCTAGGAGAGAAAGACTGCCCTGATGCATGACTCTGGCTGAGGACAATGCAGTGACTTGGCCAAATATTCCTGAGACTGCACAACAGTCTAAGAAGCATCCATCCTCTCCCCTGCCTTCTCCTCTCAGGGTCAGACTTCATTGTGTTCTTAAAGTTCTTGCACCTTTTCAGGCTCCCTCATATTTTCTCTAACAGTTGTTTCCCCTAATAAAATGCTTGTACATTTAATCCTGTCTTGGCATCTGTTTCTTGGAGGATCCAGTCTAACACAGTTACACTTTTCCTTTTGTGTGTCTAGCCTCAGTAACTAAAACCTCTTTAATCTCTCCTTCAATTAAATGTTCTTTTAATATGCATGTTGATTTTCCCTGGTCCCTCTGCAGTCCTAACAAACCAACTCAATTATGCCTGGTTTGGTTAGGCTCACTCCCAACTGCCTTGGAAAAGAAAAGAATTCAAGTAAAACATCCACACCACAGCTGATCATCATTTTTAATCCTCCTGGAAAAAAATGCCATGGAATTTTAACAAGATTCCTATTAATTTGTGAAATATTCATGGGTTCTTGTGTTCTTTTTTCTTTTTTGTTAACTTGGAGTTCTTGCTGGCATGTTTTAAGCTATGTCTTCAATAAAAATAATTGCCTAAGAAACATTAAACCAGAATTTTTTAGCAGCATACCTATTCTTGCTAAATAAAAATGAATCAGCAATATAAGAAAACAAAGGTAAGATTGTTTTTTCTGCAATCCTGGTTTCCTCTCATCCTATTTCTTTCATTTTTAATCTTTCCCCATTTTTTAAGACAACATCATGGTTTTTTTATGGTATAGGCAGTGCACTCATTAAGTTAGGAGGGGAACTATCTGAAGAAGAACTGAATTTAAGTCACTACACTCAATTCATATTTTTAAGTAATTCTGTTTTCTCTGAATTTTCAAGTCACCTTTAGTGAACAAGACAAATTTCAAGTAAGTGTACTTAGTGCAAAGGAAGCATGTTCCATTGAAGCTGCTGAAACTGCTATAGTCATCTGTTCCCTTCAAAGTTACACTACAAGGTGGTGAGAGATCTATGGTCACCAGGTAGCACACACACACTGCTGAAGAGCAGTTCTTTCAACAGAGAATCCTTTGAAATAGTTCATGTTGAGAAGGATGGCAAAATGGAAACTCCTCAGTTCACCTGCTTCCCTGTTAATGTGCTAGACTGACTCAATTTGTGCTAAGATTGTGCTTGTTTTGTTAATGATGACAATTAATTATAGGTAACAGATGTTAACTATGAATCTGAAAAGCCATTTAGCATTTAATTTATTAGAAGGAAGCTGTTTTCCTAGAAGCTAAAACTCCACAGTGTTCTGACTGAAAATGAAAAAAAATGTTCAGTAGAATGAAAGTTATGACGCTATTGGAGAGGCTCAGGTCTAATGCAATATCTGGTAGATTAACATTTTTAATAGAATTAAATCATTTTGAAATTATATTATAGAGTCATGTTGAGTCCAGCCAAGCTTAATAATAACTTTTATTTCTAAATAAAAATATACTTTTTCAAATTTCTAAAACAACAAATGATTTTGTTGTACTTGCTATTTTCTTGGGGAGCTAATAAATATATCTTTCTTATTGGGTTAATTTCCTCTTTATTCAGGACATAATGATATGATGAGAATGGCTCAGGTAGAGAAGATCATATACAGCTCCCTATTTCTCAAGATATGTGTGGGCGCCTGCTTATTTAACAGCTTGGACCCTCATCACCTGTTTGACATCATACAAGGCTCCTGCAGGCCATACCTTCTCCTAGGTATCTCTCCTGACTCCAAGAGCCATTACTCAATTTCTTTTCTGTGTCCCTTGAATGTGCCTTTCACCAATCATCCAGAATATTTTCACTTTGCCTTGTAATTATTTTTTATAACATTCTTCTCCACTAGACTGAACTTTTTAAGCCAAGCCCTTGGCCTATTTACCTCTGAATTTCCAGTGCCAAACCAAGAAACTGGTTAGAGTATACACACACAAAAATTAGTAGATGGATAAATATTTTCACACTATTCCAAAAACACTTTTAGGAAACGAATAGGCTTATATGTGCCTGCAGTTGTTTAGGAAAGGACAATGTGAGAACAAGCCAAGTCATGCCATTCATGTTTTTAAGAATGTTTGCACTGGATTCGAAAAGAAAAAAGAGAACAAAAAGCTTTTTGTACTGTCTTTGATTGATTTTTAAACAAACACATCTGAGCATTTAATGTATGCAGGGCACTGTTCCAGATATGGGGGACATAGTGGTGATAAGCAGATAAGATCCCTGATCTCAGGAAACTTTCAGTCTAATGGCAACTTGATGGTTTATCTCAGATTATAATAGTCTAGTACAGGATCAGCCACAAATTCAATTAAGAAAGCAGGAGAAAGACAGACTCATTTTGTTTAATCACATTTCCCAAATAAACAAAATCATGTTTCCTGAGTAAGATACCGTGTTTTCTGGGTTTACTCAATTTCTGGGTTAGTTGCCATCTTGTGGCACCTTAGGTGAATGTGTTTTACCTCTTGTGCCTCTGACATGTAAACCTTTTCGCCTTCTACAATTAGAAGGCGAAATGGGTTTATTGATGATTATGACTCTGGCATTGTTTTTCATGATATGCACTTTGGACTTCACTGAAAACTTTGCCAGTTGAAGACAAATCCAAAGAGAAAAGAATGAAAATGTAAAAAAAAAGTCTACAAGACAATATCCCAGGCCCTGTGCTAGAAACCCTGCCTTTAATAAATAATAAATAACATTAAATGTATAGGTTTCAATGTATACTAAATAAGGCAGGGACTACCTCAATTTATTTTACCCTTTGGAGTCCAAAATTCTTAGGAACTGTATAAATATTTAAAATGACTGTCATATAAATTTAATTAAATAACTTGAGATGGATAATATGAAACTTCCCCCTTTCACTGGTAATGTGGTTTCTACTTCCCTGCTCCTCTTTGATGTGTTGGCAGAAGACAGTTTAGAAAAGGTTTTGCATGTGTTTATTATGGATTTGTCAGTGGTAGGCGAGGAACTGGGTTCTCATTTTTATTTTATTTCATCATTTTTTAAAAGACAGTTGGGGTTATTTTGGTGTTTGGTCTGAGGTAGAACATTAGAAATCCTGCCATAAAGCTATTGACCTGCAGCTTCTTCCTCATAGGTACCTTTTCAAGTCTCAGCCTGCACCCCCAGTGTGTTCCAGGCTTTGCTGAAACTTTTCCTCAGGCATCCACCTTTCTTTAATTTGGGAAGTCACCTCCAGTAATGGGGTCCAACATCCCTCTCAGAGTCCCCTAATCTCTCCAGTTGATCACCATTAATCTTAATTAACCAGAACAGATTTGGTTACTTTCTATACATCCTTTCCAAGTCTGGAATGACATGAATTGAGTTTGCGAGAGGTTAACTTGTTATGGTAGGCAAAAAGTTGCCTTAATACAAGTTTTAAAAATTATGTATCTTGGCAACTCATAACACTTATGATGTTTTCATAGTCATTCTTATTAGGTCCAGGTTTTGCACATTCTGTTTTACTATCTAGAATTATATATTATTTGCAGTTGCACTAGTTGGCTTTCATAGAACAAGAATTAAAAATTTGCATTCTTGGGGGAAGAAAGTGAGGTAACAGTTACACAAAGAATCTGTGAATGTAACTGCCACCTAATTTTACAAATTTCTAATTACAAATAACTTGTTAAATGTTTTTCCTGTCTTTTTGCAGTAAGAGAAAAAAAAGATCATCAAAGACCAGAATTCATGATAGCACTTTTTTTAAATTAATTTATTGAAATATATTACCCATACACAAACATACATAAACAATAAGTGTATAGTAATAGTTGTGAATTTATAAAACAAACACATATAACATCATACAGGACTCTCATAATTCACCCTACCACCAACACCTTATATTGTTGTTAAAACTTTTAACTAATGATTAAAAAGCATTGTCAAAATATAACTACTAACCAAAGTATTTTCCCCCAACTCTCCCTATTATTATTACCTTTATGTCATTTATATATGAACATACATAAACAATTAAGTGTATAGTAAAAGTTGTGAACTTACAAAGCAAACATGCATAACATCATACAGTGGTCCCATACATCAACCCTCCACCAACACCTTGCAATGTCATGAGATGTTTGTTACAAATTACGAAAGAATATTGTCAAAATCTTACTACTGATTATAGTCCTTATCTTATATTTGGTGTGTTTTTCCCCCAACACACCTTATTATTATTTTTTAAATATATTTTTTATGACAGAAGTTGTAAACTTGTAAAACACTCATGCGCATTTGCAAAATTCCCAAACAACACCCCTCTATCAACACACCACACTGTTGTGGAACATTTGTTACAGATAAGATAATATCATCTGATTGTTACCATGTCTATAGTTTACATTTGGCTCACATTTTCCATACTGCTCCATTATCAGATCAGTGCATCTTTGGTATAGATGCAGGAATATTATTATTTCTAAACACAGTCCATAAGGCATTCCAGTTGTATCCTTCCCATGTGTTCCCAACAATCTACAGTAGTGATATACATTTGTTCTAGCTCACAAAGGACACATTTGCATCTGAACCATCAACCACAATTCTCATCCACCTCTTGGTTTACTGTGCTATTCAGTTCCTAGATTATTTTCTAGCATTCTGTCAACTGGCATTTGCATTCCTAGATGACCATTTTCAGCCACATCCCTATTTATAAACTAGCTATTACTATTTTTACCATCTATTCTATACATTTCCACACTCTTAGAGTAAGGCTAATTAAAACTTCTATATATATTAAACATCAATAGTCCATCTCAGTCCTTCTCTTATCTCCATTAAGAATCCACCACCTACCACCAGGGCTGGAAGATATTTTCCTACAATTTTTTCTAGAAGTTTTATGGTTCTTCTATTTTTAGGTTTTTGGTCCATTTTGAGTTAATTTTCAGATAAGGTGTGCGATAGAAGTCCTCGTTCCTTCTTTTGGCTATAGATATCCAGTTCTTTCAGCACCATTTTGCTGAATGGACTCTTCAGCCTGAGCTGTGTAGGTTTGACAGGCTAGACAAAAGTCATTTGACCATATATGTGAGGGTCTGTTTCTGAGCCATCAATTGGTTCCATTGGTCTATGTATCTGTCTTTATGCCAGTACCATGCTTTCTTACCACTATAGCTTGGTAGTATGATTTAAAGTTCTGAGTTAAGGATTTATTTATCCTTTTATGATGTTTCTGGCTATAGAGGACCCCTTACCCTTCCAAATAAATTTGCTAATTGTGTTTTCAATTTTTTTTTTTATGCTGGTGGAATTTTTATCAGGGTTGCATTGAATCTGCATATCAATTTGAGTAGAATTGACATCTTAATGATGTTTAGTCTTCCAATCCATGAGCATGGAATGTTCTTCCAGTTATTAGGACTTTTTTAAATTTCTTTTAACATTGAGTTGCAGTTTTCTGAATACAAGTGTTTTACATTGTTGGGTAGGTTTGTTCCTGACTATTTGAGTTTTGTCTGTCATATTTATTTTCACCACTCTTCTGACACTTTCAGTTACTTTTATTGATATAATTTTCATTTTAGACTCTCTTCCAGGCCTCACTCTTCTCTCTTTTTTTTTTTTTTCCGGGCTCTAGCACACCCTTCAGTATTTCCTGAAAATCTGGTCTCTTGCTTAGAAATTCTCTCAGTTTCTGTTTATCTGTGGCTATTGTAATCTTGCCCTCATTTTTGAAAGACAGTCTTGCTGGATATAAAATTCTTGGCTGGAAGTTTTTCTCTCATAGTATTTTAAATATATCAGACTACTGTCTTTTTGCCTCCATGGTTTCTGGTGAGAAATCAGCACTTAATCTTATTGGGTATCTCTTATATGTTATGCATTGCTTTTCTCTTGCTGTTCTCAGAATTCTCTCTTTGTTTTTGGCATTTGACATTCTGATTAGTATGTGTCTCAGAGTTGGTCTATTCAGAATTTTTGGATGGGAGTATGTTGTGCTTCTTGGACATGGATATCTATGTCCTTCACTAGGATTGGGAAATTTTCTAACATTATTTCTTTAAATATTCCTTCTGCCCCTTTTCCTTCTCTTCTTCTTCTGGGATATCTATTACACATATGTTTGCACATCTCTGGCTGTATTTTTTCCATTCTTTTCTTCATGTGTTCTTTTGTATGTTCACTTTCAGAGGCCATTTTTTCAAGTTCACCAATCCTTTCTTCTGCCTCCTCAAATTTTTAATTTCATTTATTGCACCTTTTATTCTTATAAGATCTGCTATTTTTCTATGCATGCTTTCAAATTCTTCTTTGTGCTCATCCAGTATCTTGTTAATATCCTTAATCTCTTTAGCCATCTCATTGAACTTATTAAGGAGATTTGTTTGAGCATATGTGATTAGTTATCTCAACTCCTTTATGTCATCTGGAGGTTTATCTTGTTCCTTTAACTGGGAAATAACTTCCTGTTTCTTGGTATGAATTTTAAATTTTTGTTGGTGTCTTGGCATCTGGATTACTACAGCATTTATTCTGGGTGCGGTTTTTTTTCTTTAGATTAGGGCTTCCTGCCCTTTCTCCTTTGCTGGTTGTGCAGTAGGAGCCAAAGTTGTAATTGGTGCTATAATCTCTGGAATTTCAAGCAGCACTCATTGTGCCAGGGACCAATGAAGCTTCTCACAACTTTTTCCTTTGCCAGGGGTAGGACAAAGTCACAGCTGTGTGGAATAATCCAAATCATGCAGGCCTAGACTGTTGTTGCCTAGAGAGACTGATGAAGCTTCTTGCCCCTTTCTCCCCTGCCTGGGGTGGGGATGGAGCAGCAGGTATGGGCAGCAGTCTTTGCAGTGCAGGTCCAAGATGACTGCAGTTGCCCTACTAGACTTCTGATCTTCAGTCTGTGCCAAAGTTACCTGCAGTTACCTGGATAGGCTGGTGCCGACCTAGGCAGCCTCCTCCCTGCCAGAGGTAAGACTGAAGCCTAGGCTAGGACTGCAAGTTGACCCAGGTGAAAGAAACCAGTTCCTACCATCACTGTGATATTTGGTCAGCCTGGCTTCCCCTTAGGATGGGGGTGGAATAAAAATGGCAGCCACTCGCCTTTTTCTGACTTGGACAAATTTAAACCCCAGCAGTTTCTAGGGTTATTCCTTAGCCATTCAAGTCTACCAATCAGTAGCCAAAATCAGTAGCCAACCATCTCCTCCTCCCCTGTTTTTGGGAAATGGAGTTTCCAATTACAGTCACAGAACAGCTCCTGGGGCAGCTTGCACCACCAGAATAGGACAATCACCAGCCTCCATGGCTTGTCCAGCGATTTCCAAGAGATGCTGGTGCAGGTCTCTGCAGCTTCCTCCCTGTCAGATATGGCACTGGGTCTTAGGCTAGACCTGCAATCTGACCTGGAATGGAAAGAAGTTGGTCCCCACAAGCACTGGGATTTTCAGTCCACCCCACTTCCCCCTGTGCCAGGTGCAGAGTTAAGATGGCAGCTCCTGGCCTCTTTCCGACTTATACAGACTCAACCTTTAGTTGTTCTCAGGATTATACTTTAGCCCACTGAATTTTACTCATCAATAGCTGAAGTTGGTGCCCAACCATCTCTTCCTCCCCCATTTTTGGGAAGTGGAGCTTTCAATTCTAGCTGCAGAACAGCTTCAGAGGCAGCTTGTGCCTCTGGTGGAGGATGGACACTGGCCTCTGGGGTGTGGAACACTCTATTTATAAGTCTTTTCTGCAGATGGGCAGCCTCCTTCTTCCACTCCTTCAAGGATGTTGCATGATGCCCTTCTGGCCTCCTGAAGCCCCCAAACAGGTGCTTCAGCTAGCTCAAGAGAGCTCTGAGTATCTACTAACTGCCCTATAGCAGGAGCTGACTCTAGGAGCACCTTACTCTGTCGCCATCTTGCTGTAATCCCATGGTAGCTCTTTTAATAATTGAACTGGATGTGGCTGTAGGATGTTTTTTATGTACTACATAACTGGTCCTCTCATGTTGATAAAAGTGCTCAAAAATTTAAATCACAGTGCTTTTATTTTATCTGAGGATGGGTAGGTTTGTTTACTCTGTCAGCATGTGAGCCTTACCCTAAAGCAGGGATTCTTAATCTTGTTTGTTCCACAGACCCTTTTGCTAGTCACATGAAAACTATGGACATCTTGCTGAGTCCACACTATACTCTGTGCTATTTAATAAATATATCATACCTACACTAATATGTCCCCAAAAGAATAAAGTGTTTTGTTTTTTTAATTTCAATTAAAGCTCATGGTCCCCTTGTAAGAACCCCTTTAATAGAAGAACTGTGGAAAAGTACAGGTGGGATGGAAGAGTTCCAGCTGACACACTAGGGAAAGGTTTCAGGTAGGAATTTGAGTTGAACTGGGTAAACAAAAGGGACTAGGCCAAGTTAATGTAGTGGTTGGAGTGTCATTAAATTGGAAAGATAATTTTCATATATACAGATAAAAATATGAGGGCACATATCAGGAAGACAAATATTTTAGGGCAGGGGTACTTAATCATGGGTCCATGAGCTTGAATTGAAATTCAGAAAAAGCATTATTCTTGCAGATATGTGTTGGTGTGGGTGTGACATACTTATTAAATAATACAAGAATAGTGTGAACTTAGTAAGGGGCCTGTGGCTTTTACATGACTGGCAAAGGGATCTGTGGAATAAAAAAGGTAAAGAACTCCTGCATTATTTAACATGTGCAACATGCTTCAACAGGGTAGACTGTGTATCAATCTCAGGCTCCTTGATGTTATATAACAAATGGCTACACTAACGTTAAGGGGTGATGTTTTCTCTTTGGAAGATGTAAGTTTAGTAGCCAGATAGTTTGACTAGCCAGGATTTCTCTAAATTTTCCTCTGAAAGATATTTTCTGTTCCTTAGTTTCCTACATAGGATTCCTTTTAAAAGGAGATTTTCCTGACTTCTGTGTCATTAATGCCATGCTAAAGACATGAATGTAATACATAATATCAAGCAATTCAAAATTCCATGTATGACTTTGGAATGGTCACTCAGATACCTACATATGTAAAAGAATGTTGAGTGACACTTTCTGGGAATTGGTTGGTTACCCCAATAGCAGGGAAAAGGAGGATGTAAAATACCTCATAATATAAAGAGTGCTGCATATACCTTGGGAATGACATCTCCCGTTGGATTTCCTAAAAGTTGACAGAACCAGTTATGCTATACACAACCATCTCCTCTGCTCCTTCCTACCTCTTTTCTAGAATAAAAGAATACTGGGCAAAGCACAAATGAAAGTAATACCAATCCTGAGTCAGAGACTCAAGGACTTTTCTCTCTCCTTCTCCTAAGGGAGAGGACCTCTCAGAGAACCACCTGAGATATTGGGATCAGCTGCAGGGGATGTGGGGTGGTGAACATGTGGAAAGGCCTGGTTTTGAGAAGTAGTGTCACATCAACTTCCATAAGGATACATGCCAATACCTGGGCATATATAGACTCAAGGAACTTGCCTGGGCTTGATCCCACTAGCTAATAGCCTTCCCGAGAGGCTTACATGCCACTCAAGGGGACCTCTAGAGTAACAGAGTATGTGGTACACAGTCAAGGGAAGAAGTCAAACTCGGAAATTGTGATTTGAGAGATATTGCACCTGTAAGGAGAAGGCAGTGGTAGCCATGTTTGTGCAATCATAGATGAAGCAGAAAAGGAGTAAGATGGATGTAGCAGTTTGATATTTATGAATTCCAAAAATAGATATTGGATTGTGTTTGTGAATTAGTCTGTTCCTCTGGGCATATTAGATTGGACTGGATTCAGAGGTTTCACTTTCGCTTCATTAAATAATGATTAAGGCTCTGATTGGGCCACATCAGTAAGGCATTGAGTCCCTGGCCCCAGGGACTCACAGAGAAAATGACATGGCAGAAGAGGAAGTTGGAGGTTTGAGCTGCAGCCACTGGAAGTAAACAAGCAGTCAGAGAATGCAGAGGAATAGAGATGGTTCCATAGATACAGCAGAGGTGCCGAGAAGAGAGACAAGCCATTCACCTGATAGTTTACAGCTGGTCTTGTGGACAGAGCAGAGCAGATGAGTCAGAGAGAGAGGAGCCCTGGGAGAGAGATACTTATCCCAGCCTACAGCTGATATTGGAAGAAGCTGGGGCCATAGCGTCTTAAGAGAAAGAGGAAGACTGAACCCCTGCAGACATTGGCAGCTGTCTTGCTCCAACATATGGCAACAGACTTTGGTGAGGGAAGAAACTTATGCCTTATGGCCTGGTAACTGTAAGCTTCTACCTCAAATAAATGCTCTTTATAAAACCCAACAGATTTCTGATACTTTGCATAAACACCCTTTTGCCTGACTAAAACAATAGGCATGCACAGAGAAAGAGATTGAAGAGATTGAGTGGCCCCTGAGAAAGAGAAGCAAAAAGAACCCTTGCCTTGGTTGTTGACACTGTTTACTCTGCATTCTTCCAACAAAAATCAACCAGGCAATCAAGAGAGATGAGCATTTAGATCCCTGCCTCACAGAAACCCTCAAGGATGGTCACGGTTAGTCAGAGAAATAGGAACAGAAAAGAGTATTGCGCCAGAACAAGTTAAGTAAGGGAAAATTTCCTTTTCCTATTCAGACTCTATTCAGTGGAGGCAGCTTCTAACATCCCAGAAGAAGTAGGGAAGAGAATAAGAGAATACACCTGGGCAAATTAGCCAGTGAGATCCAGTGGTTCTCAAACTCTTTGGTCTGAAGACCAAAAAAGCTCAAAGAGCTTTTTGTTTATATGACATACCTATTGCTGTTTGCTATATTTAGATTTATAACTAAGAAAATTTAAAAGTATTTTATTAATTCATTTTAAATAGTAATAAAACCCTTTTATGTTAATATAAATCATATATTTTTATGAAAAGGAGCTTTATTTCCAAAACAAAACAAAAATATTTAGTGAGAATAGTGGCATTGGTTACTTTTTGGCAAATCTTAAAGGGTTGCTTAAACCTATGTATCTAATAAATAGCTAGATTCTCACATCTGCTTCTGCCTTTAGTCTGATGCAATATATTGTTTTGGTTGAAATATATGAAAAAAAAGCAACTTCACAAATATATGTAGTTGGAAAAGATAGGAGAAAGTTAATATCCTTTTTATATAATTGCAGAACTTTGATACTACACAGTAGTTTCTCAAAGATTACTTGCAATGGGGAATCTGAAACCATATCAATAAACTTTTTCTGCATTAAAATCCATTTTGTATCAAAATCCATGAATTTTGTATATCATTTTCCTACATATGATTTTGTGACATCATGCATTGGCCATTTGAAAAAAAGTTTGAGTCACTGTATTATGAAGATCATCCAAATGCTGACACATTTCATTATAATATATTAAAAAATCACACTTGTTAATATCACTCCCAATCACATCTTAAAGTCTTCAATATTAGGAAGATGTCAACCTTATGGTGACAAATAAATGTTTTCCATAATTCTAATTTTCTCCAGAAAGCTCAAATTTTATCACTGCCAACAAATACTGTTAAATGTTCTCTTGCAAGTGATATGTTCAGTTCCTTCATATTTGAAAGAATACTTGCCAAATACCTAAATCTAAATAGCCAAAGTTTGTCTGCTTGTCATTCACAATTATTCTGTCAATCATTCACAATTTTATTCCATTAAAAATGTGGCTAATTCAGTCAGCAACTCAAATAGTTCCACAATCAGGTTTTCTCAACATACCATCATGTTTTTGCTTTATGAGTAATTCCCAGTTCATCATATAAAATTTCATAAGATATGCTTTCTGGGATTGAGATTTAATAAAATTAACTAATATTTACTGATTTATCAGGGATATTTTTAGTGAAACTGCCCCACCCCCCATAAGTTCATAGTGGTGAAGAAAACAAATAGCTGCTTGCATGCCACAACAGGTTTACCCACTACTGATTTTTCACCATTAGTAAAAGTACTAATACTGTAATTAAATTAATTAATTAAAATGTTATTATAAAAATAGTTTTAACCCCAGGAACTACCTAAAAGTGTCTCAGGAACCTCCAGTATTCCTTAGATCACATATTGAAAATCATTATTTTAAATTAAAGTCAATTTTCCTTCTCTTATAAAATTTGTGTGCTATATAAAATCTTAGAAACTCATAGAGTTAAAGATATGATTTCAACAAAAATTTATTTACACCCAGAGAAGGATGATGTTTACTTTTGATTCTGCTAGAGGAATCTTAGGATGTTTCAAAGAAGTGAACAGATTATCATGAACGGTCCTTCTTGAAAGTCAAGGTTGAGGAGTTCAAAACAAATTTAAAATGTGTTTTGGTCAACATATTTTTATTGCACATGTATGTGATGATGTAAAAAACAAAGAGGAAAAGTGAATACTATATGAACTATACTATGCTATATGAACACATATATGCACACTATTTCCATCATTATCAAAGATTAAATATTCTGAATTTAATTTATAATGTGAATTAGTATGGCTGTATATCACATATACAAATTCCAAATTCATGACCAAATCTCCTTTTTTCTCACAATTGTTAAATTTTCATTTCTAATTTCTAAGGGTAAAAAAACATTTCTAAGAATATCTTGCTTCCTTCTCTTTCTAACCAGACAAGAGTTGGATAGGAGCCGTTGCCCTGCCACACACTGAAGTGCTACCAGGAAATGAGATTGTGGAAATTGGGTTGCCTAATGCCTTGTTGTAATGTGCTGTAGAAAATTTGACTAATTTATTCACTCCTTGTGTGTCTAAATCTCAGTAAATCCAAATAAATGATAAAGTCATCCATCAGGAGCTAAGTAAAATATTATCTCCTTAGATTTTCTTTCAATATTCTTATGTTTAGCTTCTATAATTAAAATTTAACAATTCTGTTTCCAAAGAGGAATTTATTTATATCATTTAGATTCCCGTTTTAAAATTAGACTATGTTTTTACAAGCATCTCAGTTTATGAGGGCTTAATATGTTTATAGAGACTTCTACTTGAGCATGATCTTCCTTAGATGGAAAGAACATTGCCAACTTTCATTATCACATCCTGGAAATATTATACCTCAATTAATCTATTACATACATAGTATATGGTTATATATAAAACTATCATCACATCTTTGTTTAGTTTGAAGACGATTGATATATAGTGACAGGTGGAGAGTTTACTTGTTAGCTTAGAGTAAATTCCGCAAATACATTAAAATATTAAAAGAAAATCCTATATCCTTTTCTGAAAAATGTATAAATATTCATCTTCCTGTCTGTGGTTTTGAAAGTAACATAACTTTTGAGTCATATACCATGCTCAGGAGCTACTTCATGGCTGGAATTGTAAGCTCCATTTCCCAAAAACAGAGGAGGAAGAGAGGTTCAGGCCCTGACTTCAGCTACTGATTAGTAAATTGGCTGGCTAATGTATAACCCTAAGAACAACTAAAGTTTAAAACTGTCCATGTTGGAAAGCCACCATTTTAAGCCCCTAATGAGGAGAAGCAGGACTAAGTGAAAATTAGTGACAGTAGGGACTGGCTTCTTTCCAGCAAATGGGATTACAGCCCTCGCCTAGGCTCGAGCCCCACCTCCACCAAAGAGGAAGCTGGAGGACCTGAACTAGCCTCTCTGGGAAATGGCAGGAAATCTCAGCTGGCACAGACTGGATAGTTGGACATCTGAGGATCCACCCCTGCAATCTAATAGGATAGGTGTGGAGCTGTGTCTCATCAGCCTCTCTGGGCAACTGCAGATGCTTTTGGCCTGCACAAACTGGAATGTTGGGTGCCTGTGCCTCCACACCCACCTCCAGTAGCACAAAAGGGGTAGTGTTTCCCAGCCTTTCTGGGCAACTGCAGATGCTGTAGGTCCACTCAGAGACTGAATAATCAGACACCTGCAGCTCTATTCCTGCTCACCAATAAGATAGGAGGAGAGCTATGTTTCCTCAGCCTATCTAGCAGGCACTTTTGGCATGCACAGACTGGGCTATTGGGTGCCTTCTTTCCAGCCCCACCCCCCAATAGAATAGGAGAGGGCTGGTGTTTCCCCAGTCTCTCTGGGCAACTGCAGGAGATTCCAGCCTGCATGAACTAGACTGTTCGATGCCTGTGGCTCTACCCTCACTGCCCAAAACTATAAAAGGGGAGCTGTGTTTCTTCAGTCTCTCTGGGCAGATGCCAGTGCTTTTGGCCTTCACAGACTGGTTTGTTGGGTGCCTATGGTTCCAACCATACCCTTGAAGTCCAGAGGGGAAAGTACTCCCTCAACCTCTCAGGGCAACCACAGGCACTTTTGGCCTACATGGATTAGATTGTTGAGCATTGCAGAGAGTCCAACCCTACCTCTTACAGAGCAGGAGGGGGGCTGGTTTTATGTCAGTATACCAGGTCAACTGCGATCAGATTTGAGAAGGAAGAAGAAAGGCAATGAACTTGAAGACATTACCTCTGAAAGTGAACATTTAAAAAAAAAAAAAAAAAGGTAAAGAAAAGAATGGAAAAAACTGAACATCTTCTCAGAGACCTGAATGAAGACAAGAGACATGCAAACATCTGTGTAATGGGTGTCCCAGAAGCAGAAGAGAAGGGAAAGGGGGCAAAAGTAATATTTGAAAAAATAAGGGTAGAAAAGTTACCAACCCTATTGAAAGATGCAGATAGCCATGCTCTAGAAGCACGACATGCTCTCATATGAATAAATCTGAATAGACATATTCTGAGACACATACTAATCAGAATGTAAAATGCCAAAGAAAAGAAAAAATTCTGAAAACAGGAAGAGAAAAGTGATGCCTTACATACAAGATTTACCCAATAAGATTAAGGCTGATTTCTCATCAGAAACCATAGAGGAAAAAAGGCAGTGGTATGATATATTTAAGATACTGAAAGCCAAGAATCTTATATCCAGAAAGACTGTCTTTCAAAAATAAGGGCAATTTTAGAATATTCACAGATAATTGAGAGAGTTTGTAACTCAGAGACAGGTTTTGCAGGAAATACTAAAGGGAATACCACAACCTAAAAGAAAAGATAGGAGAGAGATTCTTGAGAGCAAATCTAAAAATGAAGATTGTATCAACAAAAGTAACTAAAAGTGTAAAAAGAGTGGTGAAAATAAAATATGACAGATAAAATCCAAAAGTCAAAATGGGTGAAGTAAGAACTGCCTTTACAGCAATAATATTGAATGTTAATGGATTAAACTCCCCAATCAAAGACACAGATTAGCAGAATGGATAAGAAAAGATGAGCCATCTTTATGCTATCAAGAGACTCAGCTTAGACTCAATGATACCATAGATTGAAAGTGAAATGCAGGAAAAAGATATTACACACATGTAATAATAATAGAAAATTAAGTGGAGTAGCTATGCTTAGTTCAGATGAAATGGAGTTTAAAAGCAAAACTGTTATTATACATTATTTATTAATGAAAGGGACAAATATAGAGGAAGATATAAGCATATATGCACCTCTACATGATACACAAAATTACATGAGGCAAACACTGGCAAAACTAAAGGGAGAAATAGATATCACTGCAATAATAGTAGGAGATTTCAATATACCACTCTCAGCTTTGGATAGAACATCTAGGCAGAGGAACAAAAAAATACCAGAGAATTTGAATAATATGATAAATGGACTAAACCTAATAGACATATAATATATAGAACATTGCATCCCAGAACAGCAGGGTATACATTCTTCTCAAGGGCTCATGGATCTTTCTCCAGGATAAACTATATGTTGGGTCACAAGGCAGATCTCAATAAATCCAAGATGAAAACTATACAAACACATTCTTAATCATTATGGAAAAAAAAGTTGGAAATCAACAACAAGTAGAAAAAGGGAAAATTTCTCAAATACATGTAGATTAAACAACACACTCTTAAATAATGAGTGAGTCAATAAAGAAGTAGAAGAGAAATCAGTAAATATCTTGACACAAATGAAAGTGAGAACACAACATATGATAACCTGTGGTATGAAGCAAAGACAATGCTGAGAGGGAAATGTGTATTCCTCAATGCTTACATTTAAAAAGAAGAAAAAAGAGTTAAAATCAATGACTTAACTACACAGCTAGAGAAACTAAGAAATGAACAAAAAAACTATTCCCAAAGCAAGCAGAAGGAATGAAATAACAGAGAACAGAGCAGAAATAAATGAAATTGAGGACAAAAAAATCAACAGAGAGAATTAACCATACCAAAAGAGCTTCTTCAAGGGGAACAGAGACAGCTCAAGTGTTTGAGTGCCTGCTTCCCATGTACAAGATCCCAGGTTTGATCCCCCGTACCTCCTAAAAACAAAGAAGAAAAAATGAAAAAAAAA
Source organism: Dasypus novemcinctus (assembly GCF_030445035.2). Lineage (NCBI taxonomy): Eukaryota > Metazoa > Chordata > Mammalia > Cingulata > Dasypodidae > Dasypus > Dasypus novemcinctus. The sequence continues at coordinate 21,670,685 of NC_080689.1, read as the reverse complement.
CAACCACAAAACACAACAACAACACTTAATGGGGAGCAGATGTAGCTCAGTGGTTGAGTGCCTGCTTCCCAAGAATAAGGTCCTGGGTTCAATCTCTACTACCTCCTAAAAAAAAAAAGAACTTCTTTGAGAAGATTAATAAAATCGACAAAACCTTGACTAGACTGACAAAGAAAGGAGAAAAGATGGAATAAAACAAAAATGAAAATGGGGACATTACTACTGAACCCACAGAAATAAAAGATGTCATAAAAGGATACTATGAACAACGAAATGCCAACACGCCAGCCAATCTGGTGAAGTGGAAAAATTCCTAGGGACATATGAACAATATACACTGACCCTAGAAGAAATAGAAGACCTCAACAAACCAAGCACAAGTAAAAAGATTGAAACAGTCCTCAAACAATCCCCCAAAATGTAAAGCCCAGGACTAGATGGATTCAGAGGTGAGTTCTACCAATCATTCAAAGAAGATTTAACATCAATCTTATTCAAGTTCTTCCAAAATATGAACAAGAAGGAACACCACCAAACTCATTCTATGAAGCCAATATCACCCTAATACTAGAACCAGATAGATATTATGAAAAAAACAAAATTGCAGACCCATATCCTAATGAATACTGATGTAAAATCCTCAGCAAAATACTTGCTAATTGAATCCAAGAACATATTAAAAGAATTATTCATCATGATCAAGTGGGTTTTATACCAGGCATGCAAGGGTGGTGTATTAGTCAGCAAATGGGATGCTGATGCAAAGCACCAGAAATCTGTTGGCTTTTATAAAGGGTATTTATTTGGGATAGAAGTTTACAGTTACAAGGCGCTAAAGAGCCCAGTTCAAGGTACCTTAAGAGGTATTTTCTCACCCAAAGTCTGTTGCCATGTGTTGAGGCAAGATGGCAGGTGATGTCTGCAAGGTTTCAGCTTTCCTCTTCCTCTTAAGGCTCCATGGACCCAGCATCTTCCAATCTCAGTTGTAGGCTGGAGTGCTTATTTCTTTCCAGGCTCAGCTGCTTTGGTCTCTTCACAAGGTCATCTATAAACTATCAGGTAAATGGCTCATCTCTCCCTGGGGCTCGAGCATCAATTATATATCCTGCCATAACCTACAGAATTAAGTGAGAGAGAATGTAAACTACCATGTAAACTATAAACAATGCTCCAAATGTGTTCATCAATTCAATGAATGTACCACATTAATGAAAGAAGTTGTTAATATGGGGAAGGGTGGGAGGTGTGAGGAGTGGGGCATATTGGAATCCCTTATATTTTTGTATGTAACATTTTGAGTAATCTAAGTATCTTTTTTAAAAATATATTTTAAAAAACCACAAACAAATTTGTTCATCCGCCATGACTTTTTCTGTGTATCTATTTCTCTGAGTATCTACTTCTTTGTGTATCTACTTCTGTGTTCTTGATTGAGTGTCTGTTTATATAGCACACTAAGGGGGTGGGGACTCAACCCTGCACACCCTAATGACATGGTCAAATTGAAACTCTAATCTTAATTTAATAAAGTAAAAGTGAAACCTCTAAATTTAATACAATCAAAGGGGTATCACACCCAGAGGAACAGAACGGTTTATAAACATAATTGATATCTCTTTTTGGAATTCATAAATAATATCAAGCTGGCACAGGTGGTTCAACACAAGAAAATCAATCAGCATATTAAACCACATTAATAAATCAAAGAAGAAAAATCACATGGTCCTATCAATTGGCACAGAAAAGGCATTTGACCAAATACTATATCCTTTCTTGATAAAAATGCTACAAAAGATAGGAACTGAAGGAAACTTTCTCAACATGATGAAGGACATAGATGAAAAAACATAGCTACTATTATACTCAACGGTGAAAGACTTAAACCTTTCCCATTGAGATCAGGAACAGACAAGAATGCCCACTATCACCACTGTTGTTCAGTGTAGTGCTAGAGGTTCAAGCTAGAGCCATGGGGAAAGAAAGAGAAAGAAACGTATCCAAATTGGAAAGGGAGAAGTAAAATTGTTGCTATTTGAAGATGATATGATCCTATACCTTGAAAGTCCCAAAAAATCTGCAAAAAAAGATGCTAGAGCTAATAAATGATTTCAGCAGAGCAAGAGGATATAAGAAATACATAAATTCAGTAGTGTTTCTATACATGAGTAATGCACAATCTGAGGAAGAATCCAGGAAAAAATTCTATTTACAATAGTGATTAAAAGAATCAAACATTTAGGAATCAACATAAGGATATAAAGCACTTGCATTCAGAAAACTACACGTATTGCTAAAAGAAATGAAAAAGACCTAAGTAAATGGAAGAACATTCCATGCTAATGGATTGCAATAATAAATATCATTAAGATGTCATTCTACCCAAATTGATATACAGATTGAAAGAAATCCCAATAAAAAAACACCACCAGCATTTTTTAAACAAATGAAAAACACAATAATCAAATTTATTTAGAAGGGTAAGGAGTCCCAAAATATCAGAAAAAATCTTAAAAAACAAAAGAGACGTTGAAGGGCTCTCACTTCCAGAATTTAAATCATATTACCTAGCTACAGTGGTAAAAAAAAAAAAAAAAAAAAAAAAGAATGGTACTGGCATAAAGGTAGACATATAGACTTATGGAACCAAACTGATGGTTCAGAAATAGACCCTCACATCTATGGTCAACTGATTTTTGACAAGGCTGTTAAACACACGCAGTGGGAGCAGTACAGTCTATTCAACAAATGATTCTGAGAGAACTGGATATCCATATCCAAAAGAAAGGAAAAGGACCTCTACCTCACACCTTATACAAAAATTAACTCAAAATGGATTAAAGACCTAGATATAAAAGCAAGAATCATAAAGCTCCTAGAAGAATATGTAAGAAAATATCTTCACGACCTCGTAGTAGGTGGTGCATTCTTAAACCTTACACTGAAAGCATGAACAGTAAAAGAAAATATGATTGAAAGGACTTTACCAAGCAGGCTAAAAGGCAGCCCACTCAATGGGTTAGATTTCCATTCTATGTAAAGAGATCATACAACTCAACAATAAAATAACAAGCAATCCAATTTAAAAATAGGCAAAAGTTTTAAATAGACATTTCTCCAAAAGGAAATAAAAATGGCCAAAAAGCACATGAAAAATTCTCAATATTACTAGCTGTCAGGGAAATGCAAATGAAAGCACAATGAGATATCATCTCGCATCACACAGAATGGCTATTATCAAAAAAAAAAAAGCAGAAACAAGAAGTACTGGAGAGGATATGAAGAAATAGGAAACTCCTTCACTGTCAGTGGGAAAGTAAAATGGAGTAGCCTCTGTAGAAGACAGTTTGGCAGTTCCTCAGGAAGCTAAATAAAGAACTACCATATGATCCAGCAATTTCTCGATCAGGAATATAACCAGAAGAACTGAAATCTGTGATGTGAACAGACGTTTGCACACCAATATTCATAGCAGCATTATTTACGATTACCACAAATGGAAACAACCTAAATGCCAATCAACTGATGAGTGGATAAACAAAATTTAGTATATATGTATAATGGAATACTATGCTGCTGTAAGAAGAAATGAAATTGGAACATCTAAGGTAACATGTTTGAACTTTGAAGACATGCGAAGTGAAATAAGACAGACACAAAATGACAAATAATGCATGGTCTCACTAATACGAACCAAATATGAAGAATAAATGCGTGGAGTTTATTAGGAGATAACAGGATGGGTATTGATGATTGATGTATGTGGGACTTTTAATTAACATGACTGTAAACATATGGAAATGGATAGAGTTGATGGTATCACATTATAACAAGTAGAACTAAGACAGCTGGTTCATAAATGAGGTTGTGGCCCAAAGGGGTAGTCTTGGGATGTAAATATCAATTGCAAGAATATTAGAGAATAATCTAGGGACTGAATAATTTAGGGAACACAGAGGTGGATGAAAATTGTGGTTAACAGTAAAATTCAAGAGTGCCCTTCTATGAACTAGAACAAATGCACATCACTATTGCAAGGTAGTAAAAATGTGGAGAGACATAGGAAAAATACAATTAATGTAACCTATGGATTATAGTCACCAGCAGTACTGTAATATTCTTGCATCATTGTCAAAAATGGACTGTGTTAATAATACGGGAATATGGAAAAAATATACAAAGCACATACTGTGGATGATGGTTGGTGATAATAGACTCATGATACCATCTCATGGTAACAAATGCTCCACAACAATGTGATATGGAGGGGTTTTGTATGGGAGGTCACACATGTGCACAGTTGTTTTGTAAGTTGTCACCTTCTCTAATAAAATATTTTTTAAAAGTCCTAACATTCAGATGTGGGTAATCAGGACAGATTTCTTGATGGAATTAGAATTTAAATTGGACCTCAAAGTGGAAGAAAAATGGTGGCAAGTAAATATGTGTTTGAAAGGTAAAACATCTGAGGGGAACGGCCTAACTTTGGAAGCAGAAGCACAAAAAGTACCTTCATAGAAACATGAATATTATATTTGTACAGAGCATGGGCCATATACACACACACACTCACACATACACATAGAGAAAGGGATAGAAAGAAAGAGTAGAAAAGAAAGAGCAAGGAGCCCAAGACAAAGCCAAGTATAGATAACTAGAAAAAGATAATGCCATTTACAAACACCAAAATCATCAAACAAAGTAAGAAAAACAAACAAACCACTAAGACAAGGGAATTCAGAATGAAAAGTTGTTTTGATCAGGAAGAACATGTTTATATACATATTTTTATCCATGTTTCTCCATATTTTGCCCATTTGTATGAAGCTCTGACTTCAGGTTTAAGTAGCTGAATTTAATATTGAAAGAGAATTTAATTACTAATTGAATCAGAACAGGCTTTGCAATTAAATACAAACTAAGTCCTAAGTCTGCTTCTCCTCTCAATATATTCAGCTCCTCATCTTTCTCCCTAGCTTCCCTCCTGGGGCAATTTATTGCTCATGAGCTACAGACCTGAAGTGCTTCACAACAAAGTAAATTTCCCTCCAATGTGTGAGCCAAATTGTGAAGCAGGGACCTTCACTTTGTGGCACAGAGGACTCTCAGGTGTCTCCAAATGGGCTATCTTAAATGTAAATGGAGGATATCAAATTCAAAAGTGTGTTTTTTTCACTTGTGTTTGAACACTCAAGTTAAAGTTACTCAGAAGACTGCAAGCAGCATAAACCAAAGACATGTAACCCACCATAGACCCCTGGTTGGATCCAAGAAGTAAATCCCAACCACACAGTCACACATAAAGACGAGGAATGACAACCAATGACAAAACCACCTTTCAGGAGAAATGGCTATGAATCTCAGACAGATAAATAGAATGTACCATGAGAAGGCACTAGCACAATTAATTAAAGGTGTTCCTTAGTGTGGGAGAAGAAGATTAAATAAATTCCAAACCAAACATGTGTTACTGAAAGAGGAGGCAAGATAAAAGAAAAATTTCTTTAGTCACTTCTGGTGGGCATTTATATCAAAGCCTAATCTGTGATGGGAATTGAATGAATTCTGGACAGGTGACTTTGTAGGTTGTATGGCCAATTCCCAAAGAAATTAATTTTTCTGAGATACCAACATCACTGATACAAACATTTACAGGTATACATTTCCCTCTAAGCACTGCCTTTACTGCATTCTAGAAGTATGGGTATGTTTTGCTTTTGTTTTCATGCATCTCAAGATATTTCCTAACTTCCCTTGTGGATTTCTTCCTTGATCTACTGGTTTTTTTAAGAGCTTTTTGCTTAATTTCCATATATTTTTAAATTTTCCAGTTTCCCTTGTTACTGATTTCTCGTTTCTAGCTTCATTCCAATGTCATCATATGATAGAAATCTTTTTAAACTTTTGGAGACTTCTTTTGTGATCTAAGGTATGATCTGTCCTGGAGAATAACACATGTACACTTGAGGAGAATGTGTGGACTCCTGTTGTGGGGTGAAGTGTTCTATAACTGTCTGTTAGGTAGGTGGTTCACAGTATTATTCAAGTCCTCTGTTTATTGTTCTCCCACCTGGATGTTCTATCCAATAATGATAGCAGAGTATTGAATCTCCTATTATTAATAAAGAACCATCTATTTCTCCTTTCAATCAAGTCCTCTATTTCCTTATTGATCTTTTGTCTGGTCATGCAATCTGTTAATGAAGCTGGTGTAATGAAGTCCCTGTTATTAATATAGAACCATCTATTTCTCCCTTCAAATCTGTCAATACTTACTTCATATATTTTTAGGCTGCATTGTTAGGTGTATATATGTTTAGAATAGTTATATCTTCTGATAAATTAACTCTTTTTTTCAATATATACTACACTTCTTTGTACACTTTTAACAAATTGTTTTATGTAAAGTCTCTTTTGTCTGACATTAGTATTGCCATCCCAACTTTCTTTCTGTTACAATTTATATGGAATATTTTTTCCATACTTTCACTTTCAACCTATGTGTATCTTTGAATTCAAGGTGAGTCTCTTTTAAGAGGAATACAATTAGGTTATACTTTATTATCCATTCTGCCACTCTCTGGCTTTTGACTGAAGAGTCTAACCCATTTACATTTAAAGTAACCATTGATACTGCCATTTTGCCATTTGGTTTTTGCAAGGCTTATACCATTTTTGTCCTTCATTTTCTTTCCATTACTGCTTTGTATTTAGTTGATCTCTACAATCCCTTCTCATTTCCTTCAATGCAGAATTTTCAGATATTTTCTTTGTGATTACAATGTGGCTTAGATTCAACATACTATATCTATAATATCTAGTTTCAATAGCATATTCAAACTATATTCCTATATCTCTCCTTCCCTGATCATTTATGCATTTCAGATCCTTTAAAAAGTGTAATTACAAACCAAAACTATGATAGTACTTGTATTTATATTTATCTGTGTACTTCCCTTAACCAAACTTTTTTATTTCTTCATGAAACTTTGATCTATTGCCTAATGCTTTCTTTTTTTTTTTAAGTGTATGTGTATGCTATTATTTTTAAGACTTATTTTATTTATTTCTCTCTCCCCCCCGCCCCCATTGTCTGCTCTCTGTGTCAATTTGCTGTGTGTTCTTTCGTGTCTGCTTGCATTGTCAGATGGCACCAGGAAACTGCATCTCTTTTTTGTTGCATCATCTTGCTGCGTCAGCTCTTTGTGTGTGCAGTGCTGCTGCCCTTTCTTTTTAACCTTTAGCAGTGCTGATCTACTGGGAATGATCTACATCAGCTTTTATTTATCTGGGAATGTCTTAATCTCTCCCTCCTTTTTGAAAGATAGTTTTAATTGATCATCTGCCTGACTTTCTGCTCCATGGTTTCTGAAAGGAAATTGACACTTAGTCTTATTAAGGTTCCCTTGTACATTATGCATTTCATCTTTCTTGCAATTTTCAGGAGTCTCTCTTCATCGTTGGCATACAATAGTTTGATTATTGTATGACTTGGTAAGGTTACATTTGAGTTTATCCTGTTTGGAGTAAATTGAACTTCTTGGGTGTGTATTCACATGTCATATATCAATTTGGGGAGGTTTTCAGCCATTATTTCTTCAAACATTCTTTCTACTCTTTCTTCTTCTGGGACCCTCATTAGACATCTATTGGTATGCTTGATGGTACCCCCCAAATTTTGTCATTCCATTCACTTTGCTTCATTCACTTTTAGTTTCTGTTCCTCAGACTGCATATTTTCAATTGTCTTATTTTCAATTTCACTAATTCCCAATATCTTTGATAAAGGGATTTTACATTTCTCATTATGTTTATTATAGATGATTTCCCACATATTTCATTTTTATGAAGATGTTAAATGTATTTTATCCATTGTATATGTGTATATACCATATTACCATATTATCAGTATAAGTTCTAGCATTGCTTTTAGAATTAGTTACTAGAAAGACAATACATCAGTCATCTAACTTTATATATCATATAATGGACTTTGGAATGGAACAAGGTCACTTTCTCTAGAGTCAAACAAATGCTTTGCTGAAAAACCAATTAACAAGAGTCTGAAAAATATATACTTTTGCAGCCTTTAAATTGAATTTGTTTGGTTATGATAGCAAGCCAAACTTTAAAAACCTAAACATGTTTAATTAAAATATAGTAATTTTTGCAGAGCTATTTTTGAACAGACAATACAGTACCAGCAATTATCTACAATTATGCAGCTCCAATCACAGAATAATAGAGGTTTCAATGTCACTATGCACAATAAGGATAATTACTCTTTTCATTATTCTGATGGGCATGTAATTAGCAACTTAAAAAACCTTCATAGGGATATAATAGCCACAGTTTCAATAAAGACTTACAGTGTAAGCAGCTGGATTAATTGTATTGTAGTTAAAACTGACCTTTTTCATTGCAATTTTAAATCCCATACTAGCACTTTTTAAACCAATGCCTATTTTTGCCTTTCCAAGTATTGGTATATCTCCCCATTACTTCCTTATTTTCAGTATGCCTAAGGGTCTCATTCTTTGCCTTAGAAACTTTTATGTTGATATACTGATGGCGTCTACTTTCCTGCAATTTAAAACCATGTCTTTATTTCTTTTAAAGAAATCAACTTTTTAAAAATACAAAATAATACATGACAAATTCACAAAAAGTCTGGTCTTAAAGAAAAATATTTGTAATTTTATCAACCAAATTCAATTAACAAAGTGTTTTTGTATTCCCTTCTATCCTTTTCCACTTAGGTATATATAAATATATTTAAAGATATGTGTAATTATAAGGAACAAAAATTTAATGAACTGCTCTTTTTAGTTACCATTCATATACATTTTCCACAGCTACTACACTGTCTTTATTAGTTAAACTTGCATACTAATTTTCAAAATAGAAATACTATAACTTTTTAAAATATTCCCTTATATTTTTGTACATGTTGGGTTTTTTTTTCAATTTTCTAGTTCTGTAAATAATTTTATCACATGTTTGGTTTCAGAAAACAATGGTAAATGGCTTACAAATGAATGAGTTGCAAATGCCAAATTTTAACATATATGTATAGAGGTATTTTTATAAACAACTAAAGTTACATGTATATAGCTGCATTATATACATTTTAGGATTGAAGGGGAGAAGAAAGGTATAATCAAATTATTTAATTCAATCATTATGGTTCATTTTAACTGGTTCTCTTTTTCTGAGTCTTTTTTAAATGTTTCAAACAGATATTGCATATATAAATTTATTTCACTTTCTTAACTTCACATTACTTCACATTTGAGGACTTCCATTCTTGTGTAGCATTTACTCTAAAAGTTGTAAGGTGACTTTACCAAATTTCCTAAGTACTCTCCAAAAATTGGACTCTAACCTTTCTTTAAATATGTCTCATGGAGTAAGTAATGTTGTGATGAGTATCTTTGAATATAGATATTTTCAATATTATATATATGTGTATATATAAAATGTCTGTATTTGTGAAAGTATGCATGTACATGTGTATGAATGTATCCCCAGCATCCTTTGCTCAATAAATCTTTAATTCTCTTATAAAACTATCTCTTGAGAATATATATATATATGCATAAACACATGTGTGTATGCACCTCCATCCTTTGGCACAGTAATTCTCCAATTCTTATCTCTTAGGGATACATTTTGAGGTTATATATTTCCCCCCCCCCCCCGATTTTTGACAATATCTCCTATTTTTTTTCCAAGAGATTAATTACTGCTCTTTGAAATACATGAGACTTACTTTTTCATTCTCTCCTGGGGAACGCTGAATATTTTTAAATAAATTTCTTTTTTTAACAGTTGAAAATACATTCATTTTCTTTTTGTGTTAATATTCATTTATTTGCTTGATAGAGATTGGATGTTATCACTATGTATTCATTACTTTAATCATCTTCATGACCTTGAAATTTGCTCTACTTCTTTTGTCAAGTTCTGATTTTTTCTTACAAATTTTGCTGAGATATTTACATTAGAAAGATAATAACACTGCCATATCTGGTGTAAAATATAACCAATTTATTTCCTTTAATTCAGCTTAATTTTTGTTTTTTGAATGTAGACCTTTTAAATTATACTGTCAAATATGTTCATTTTAACTTCGAAACTTTTTTACTTCTAGACTTAGAAAGCTAAGCTTTCTCCAAAACTTTACTAAAAGTTGAGTTCTATGTTCTTTGGATATAATGACACATTCAATTATATTTTAAATAAGTATATATTTTTGTTTGTAGTCTAAGATAAAGATCTAAATTGATTTTTTTCTAGTTACTGACCTATTTGTCTCAACAACACATGTTGAAAGAACATAAATTTCAGCAGAAAATGATGGCTTAGTTGAAATTTGTTTGACAGCAACAAAAACATTTTAAACCTTCTTAAGCAGATGCAACCAGCAAATAAATCAGTGAAAATACTGATTCAAAAGGAAGAATAAAGAAATAAATGGCCTTCTTCTAGAAGTTAGGGTCAGTACATTTAAACAGATTTCAAAAGTATTCAAGACAAAAATGAAAAAACAAGGTCAAGAACTAAGACAACTACTCTTTCTACTTGTCCTTCTCTGGGCTTACATGGTCTTTCCATCTGTTTCTCTGTGCATGTCTGCCTGACCATTTCTGCCTCATTTATATTAGGCCCAAACATGGCTACCCTTCCCTGGTCTTATAAGCACAGTATCTCCAGTTAAACCAATTTCCATTTCCTTGTTTCCTTTCAAATTCCCTGAAACAACATGACTCTGAAAGGGCCCCCCAATTTGGTACATCTATTTTATCCAATCAATATAGCTAGGGTTGAGATAGAACACGCACATAGGGACAGCACTGAACCTTCCTCCACGGAGGAGAGTTGTCAGAGAAGAGGATGGGGTTTAGGCAGGCACCACAAAGCCCTTCTATTGACCAAATGTGGCTTCAGGAACCATGGTATACACTGTTTCTAGCACAATACCTAGCAAATATTGTTCAGTACATATTGTTAAATCTAAATTATACATTTCTAAAATTACTAATTATTTTAGACTGTGCATTCTTTCATTTCATTAAATATAACTCAATCCATGTGTAATAACTGTATTATAATATATCTACTACATACAGTATATATATATATATATATATATATATGTTTGTTCATTTTATTCTGCAGATGCTTCTTTTATGTTCACATGAAAGTTAACATCTATTGTCGGCTGTAAATTGCTACCGATAGCCCCATTTTACTGCTTTAACATGTTAATCTCACATAAATTGGTTCTTTAGTTTTTTTGTTCCAAATCAAATGGAAACTAACTTTTATTAATGTTAGATATGTTCTATTACTTGTCTTTTCTTATCCCAACATCCTGCTTCTCTCCTGAAAAGACCTTAGTTCTCTCATTTCTCAGTGTAAATTCAATATATGAAATGCAGATGGAAAATAATCAGAGATTAACTCTAATTTGTCAGTATTTACTACCTATATTTGTCATTATACCTTAAAGTCAATTTAAAGTAGAGCCATATGAATGTTTAATAAATGATCTTTTTTTTTTTTTAAAGATTTATTTTTATTTATTTAATTCCCCTCCCCTCCCCCGGTTGTCTGTTTTCTGTGTCTTTTTGCTGCGTCTTGTTTCTTTGTCTGCTTCTGTTGTCGTCAGCGGCACGGGAAGTGTGGGCGGCGCCATTCCTCGGCAGGCTGCTCCCTCCTTCACGCTGGGCGGCTCTCCTTATGGGTGCACTCCTTGCGCGTGGGGCTCCCCTACGCGGGGGACACCCCTGTGCAGCACGGCACTCCTTGCGCGCATCAGCACTGCGCATGGGCCAGCTCCACACGGGTCAAGGAGGCCCGGGGCTTGAACCGCGGACCTCCCATGTGGTAGACGGATGCCCTAACCACTGGGCCAAAGTCCGTTTCCCTAATAAATGATCTTAAGAGATCTTCCTTTAAAAGATGTTTTTGATTCTACATATTGCCTCATTGCTACATGATAAATCACTTCTTTTCATTTAAGCATTAAATTCAGTATCTTCTATTTGTATGTTTTCATTTCTTCCTTTTTGACTTTCACCAAAGAATGATTAAGAATTTTTTTCTCTTTTCTTTCTGCCCAGTGCAACATACAAAAAGTGACATTTCTAAAGGGGTTTCTGAGAATATCTATGTTGTTTTGTCAACGAACACAACAAGAAATGCCTGGGGTTTATGCCAAGATATGTCATGCATATTCCCAAAGCCTTCCATTAAAAATGTATAGAAGGGTAATCAATTTGTATTTATAGACTTGAATTGCATTAGTTATAATTTTTTTCAAAACCAAGTCTATAACTTCTTGCTGTTAATTTCATAGTTATTCTCCAATGTAAAAGACCATAATTATAACTTTTTTATTCCAGCACTTGGAATTGGCAAAGAGAATTCTTTCACTTAGATTCTCTCAATAGATTCATTAATTACAGACTCTAAGAACTGTAAATGATGAACTAACTCTTCATAAGCCTAAGATCTATACTTAGGTATTGGGATACTCAGAGACAGAACATTTGCCCATCAGGAAATTTAAACAAAAAACTCCAGCCAGGGATGCATAGAGCTAGTGCATAAGGATAGATAGAGCTAACTGAATGGGACTCCAAAGTCAGCATGTCCAAGGGGTCAGATGTGATGAATTCCTACCAGCAAGATAAATACAAAGAATCTGTGATGGAACTAAGAAATCATTGAAAATTTGATAAATTGGACTTCATAAAACCCAACAATTTCTGAACTCAAAATAAAACTGAAAATCAGGGTCAAACTGAGTAAAACACTTCCAACAAGTTAGTCAACTATTATTGTCCTTAACTTATAGTTAGCAATGTAATTCAATAGGAAAAATAAAAGAACATTTGTGTAGTGAAATGGTCAGAGAAATCAAAAGAGAATCCATCCTAAAAAATAAATTTACTTGCAAATAATATATGAAAATCTTCTATTTCAATAACCAAAGCAATACAAATTTTGAAACAATGAGATTCAGTGCTTTACTTCTCCAGTTAAAACTATTGAAAGTATGGTAATATCCATTGTTGACGGTGTAAAGAGAAACATACTTTGATATGCTTATGGTAGGAATATTGATTACTTTCTGGAACGCAATCTAGTAATACCTATTGAAATCCTTAGTATGACTTACAATTCAAGTTTTAGAAATTTATACTAGTATTAGATTTAGTTGCAAACAAGTTATTCTACTCAATATTGATAATAATAAAATATTAGCTATATCTTAAATTCCCAAAAAGTTAAAACTATTTAAATAAATTATGGTCTTTGCATACAATGAAAAGCCATATTAAAAAATCATGCCCTAGATTAATAATAAAAGATAGAAGCTGTTTCCAATGAACATATTACTTAAAAGGAAACATAAACCTATGAAAATAAATCAAGAATAATGTGATGGGGGAGTAAGAAATTTAATAAGATTAGTAGCAACACCAAAAATAATGGCTAATTTTTATAGAGCATGTTCTAAGTTCCAGGCGTTCTGCTCAGTGTTTAAATTAGTCCATCCCATAGAAAGAAACCTCCCAATAACCCTACCAGCTAAATATCATTGTAACTTACACTTACAGACATGTATATTAGAAAATAAATGAGAAAGTAAATATATAAGTTCTGGATGAAGGGATTACAATTGATTTTTATTTTCTTCTTTTCACTTGTCTGTATTATCTAAAAGTTGTTAAATTATATGGGTTTTTGCTGCCATGAAGAAACATTCAAAAGACATTTAAAAATTTTGAAGTAAATGTCATCTAATTAAAGGCATTACTGCCTGAGGGTGCTAACAGTTGAAAGTCAAGATATAGAATCTTCTATGCTCTTTTAAAAGGTGTTCTGAGAACAAGCTATGATTATCACCCAGGATATCCATGTATTTTCTCTTTGACCTACTCACTTTGGGACTCAAGGTCCCAGAGCAACAAGCCAACAAAATCAGCAAAATTAGGCAATAGAGTAAATTTATTGTGCCCAAGATGCCTTGCCACCTTCGTTCCTATGCATATTTTTAAAAAAGCCTTTCTAGAATAGAGTTATTGGAAGAGAGGAACAGTTTGGTTGCGTTTTTTCTTCAGCAGGATCTGAAAGCTCATCCAAAGGTGGAAGGCAGATGCCTCAACAACAGTGCATAATCCAGGAATCCGAAAACTCCCATGGTAGCTGCAGAGCTGACTTTGGGCTATTCATAGACTAATATCTGAGCAGAATTTTCAACATCACCAAAATCCGACCTGACTTCCCATGCTGCTTTCTTTTCACTGTTCCTCTCTCTGTTTCCATTTCTTAGAATCTTTCCTGGAAAATGCCATAGTTCTGCCTGAATGCCAGTGGAGGTGATGTCAATGGAAGCAGGGCTAGCGTCAGGAGCATGTGACCTGTACTGTCATATAGGTCCCCATGCTTAGCAGGCAATTGCTCTGTTGTCATGATCTTGAAATTCTTCATAATTTTACCTTTGAACTTGTGTCTTGTAAGTGAAGTCTACTGGAATAATGGGATATCCACATGAGAAGTGGCATCTTATTTATGACTCAGTAAGTGAGGGCAAGTCGGGACATCTCCAGAGGACACACCTTCCATTTGACCCAGAAATTTTTTGAATGCAGAAAGAAAATAGTATTCTAAGAAACATAAACAACCAATACCCAAGAAATCGCATCAGATCCTTTCTTATTTATTTTCCTTCTCTATATTAGCCAACCATTAATGCTGAAAATGATGATATAGAAGGGAAAGGAAAGATAGGGTAGGTGATACTCCTTTTCCTTTTAGTTTTTTCCTAGTAATTGGTAAGCTGAAAATACAGAGTTGGTAGAATGTGTGTATCAAGAAGTAAACTGAAAGAAGTTGAGTTAGCTTTATGCAGTGCTTCCACCATTCTGATAAGAATGAAACATATATGCCTGTACAAGCTGTGAAATACAAACTGTGTAATTTGGGTGATTGTGTATGTGAGTTAAATAATTTTATATTGCATTCAAAACCCACATTGCACCATATAAAGACAGACAGTAAAATTCATGCAAACGACTTACAATTTTAATTTTAATTTACTTAGAATGACATTAAGTTTCAAATAAAAAATGTTAGGCCACAGAAGAAAGGAAAAAGTTTTATAGTGCACTACTTTAACAGTAGTTTTTTTTTCCTTCCTAAATTGAATTATAGGGAGTAGGCATGCCCCAGCCCTTTTGAAATGTCTCAAATTGAGGGAAAGCTATATGTCATAATTCATAAAATCACCCCTGGCGTCAATCTGACCTGAATTTTTACCTGAAAATTACACATAACTACTATGAACAGTAAAACACTTTTGCAGCTAAAAGACACTGCATTTAAAGAAAAGAGTTTGAGCAGAATATTTAAGTAATGGGTATGCTAAGGAATTACAGTAAATGTGGAAAAGTAACAGCAAGCTTAAGGCTAAGAAATCAGGATGTTTCATCAAGACTTATCTTGGTTGACTCTTGGCAGTGATGAGCAAATGACTAAAACCACTGGGTGTAAAGTGAAGTAGCTGAATCTTGGCTCATATTTAAGTTCCTAAAAAATACAGTTTTATACTATGTCCACTTTACCTATGTCTAGGATAATCAAGATTTATATTGTTTGTGGAGTACGATCAGATAGACTGGAATAGTTGGGCTAGATATAAATAAAATGGTCTAAGTTTAGCCCCACTCATTTCCAGTTTGGTCCCTGCAACAGGCAGGCAAATGATTTCTTCTGCATTCCCCTCTTCACAAATCCACTTCTGTTCTGCCAGAAATATCTTCCTAAATGTTGTCACTCTCCCACTTATAAATCATTGTTTTCCTTTCCCTCTAAAAGCATAAGAACAAAATACTTTATTTAAATTCAAGGCTTCCTGATCCATCCTGCATGTAGGGCCCCAGGTTTGTTCCATTCATATCCTTTAGAATTCTCATTTTTCCTCCAAAGGTTTCCATCTGTGTGGTCCCTGTGCTTCAATTATTCTGTATCTCTCTCAATTTGGATTCTTTTATGTCTGAGAGAAATTGTACCAACCTTGAAACTATAGTGATCCATCCCTGACTACAATTTCTGCTAAAATTCAAGAATTCATGAGCTTACTATGGTATATTTTTCAGCATCTATAAGAATTTCCCATCAGATATCCAAAAATTTTAAGTCAGTTTCTTTCTCAACAATAGGGCTAAAAGAGAAACCAGAATAGAAACCACCAGCAAGTTAGCAGCATTAAGCGTTGTTGTTTTTTTAATTCCTACATCCCCATGATTTCCATGGTAAAATTGGTGAGGAAATTATTGGTTGTATAGAAATAAAAATAAGTATCATCCATAAGTCTTTGAATTCTGTATCATGAGCCTACTATTGTCATAACTATTATTTCTGGATACCCAATAGACAGAAAGAGAGAGAGAGGGATAGAGGGAGAGATGGAGAGAGAGAGAGAGAGAGAGACAGAGAGAGAGAGAGAGAGAATGCACACAAGAACTAGAGAGAAACAAAGAGAAGGAATATTTCTAATGGCCATTGTTTATTTCTGTATGACCTAAAGAATTTCATGTCTGGAATAAAAGCAGAAGAATCAAACTCCTTTCCATACTTCTTCTAGCCTTCTCATAGCCCTTTATGTCCAACCTTGATCATTATGCTTTGCTCACTCTAGTCTTCTTTAAAAGATCATATAGGATGGGGCAGCAGACTTGGCCCAGTGGTTAGGGCGTCCGTCTACCACATGGGAGGTCTGCAGTTCAAAACCCTCAGGCCTCCTTGACCTGTGTGGAGCTGGCCCATGCACAGTGCTGATGCGCGCAAGGAGTGCCATGCCACGCAGGGGTGTCCCCCCCGTAGGGGAGCCCCACGCGCAAGAAGTGTGCCCCGTAAGGAGAGCCACCCAGTGTGAAAGAAAGTGTAGCCTGCCCAGGAAAGGTGCCACACACACGGAGAGCTAACACAACAAGATAACGCAACAAAAAGAAAACACAGATTCCCGTGCTGCTGACAACAGAAGTGGACAAAGGAGACGCAGCAAATAGACACAGAGAACAGACAACTGATGTGAGGGGGAGGGAAGAGAAATAAATAAATAAATCTTTAAAAAAAAAAAAGATCATATAGGATGGTCAAATAAAACTGGGGTTATATTTATTACGTGTTCTTTTCCCCAAAGGAAATGGATGGAATCCAATGTTCACAATATATATTATGCACAATTTTCAAATGTAGCTTTGAATCATCTAAGGAGTTGGGGATTTTAATAAACATGATGATCATGAGATATATATGACCTCCCATGATAGCCTTGACACCCATGAAGGGCATGATCTTATCACAGCAGAAATCCTAGGTTCTTTGGGGTCTGATGTTTCTTTGAGAAGGCATTTTATGAGCATCCTTCATGTTGAATATTTGTCCCTGAGGAAAACATGCCCAGTATCCTCTAAAGATGAAGAATCAGTAAAGTCTGGTGTGTTTTAAATAATAACAAAAAAAACAGACTTGGGATAAGTTTCCTAAGAGGAAATTCAGCAAGTTCCTTATAAAGAGGTTTGTTTTTTTCTCTAAAATTTTATAGACGAGGGAAAATATTTTATACCATGTTATAGAAGCCTTCAAGACTGGTCTCAAGTAGAAGTTGTTTGTGAATGAGCCACTTAATATTGAGGCCACCGTTAGTCATCAGTGTTCATGTGGTAAATAAAGGAACACAGAGTTCTTGTTACACCAAATTATTTGAGCTAACAAAGAGAAGGGTTGATGCATTCAATCTCATTAAGACATATTCACTCATATATGCATCAACTGCACTGATGGTGCAACTCCTACTTTATAAAATAGAGAGCTGCTGTCTGTAGAAAGTGATGTCTCAAAAATTACATGTTATGCTGTCCTAAACTTTTGGCAAAATCTTTAACTAAGAAATTAAAGACTCTTTTACTGCTGTAATGGCTGTAAACTTCATGAGATGCCATGCTGTACATATTGCCAATGCTTTTTGTGAAGGAAAAATTGATATATAGCCAATTTAATTTGTTTCCTACACAGAAGTGAAGTGGACTTCCCAGGTGGTCTAGAACTTACTTTTACTTTCAAAATGTGTTAGAAAAATCACTTGGTTATTTCTGCAACCAAAACAGTAATGTTAAGTTAAAAAAGACAAGGTTTAGCCATTGTCCAGCTTATAAGAAAGATGTATTCTACATGTGCCCAGCATATCTGTGCAAGGAACAGGTGAATATGGTAACAGCCAGAGGTACTACTTTAATTTGGATAAAATATAATAATTTTTTAAATTCACATTATTTTTAAAATATTTTGTTGAGAGCAATTTAATATGCTGGAGATATTGTTGAGACAATAAATGGCATGCTGCATTATTTCTTTTTAACTTATATTTTATCACTGAGTTGAAGAAGACTATCTCTCTTAATGTATGAAAGATAAAACAATATCCAGATCAAAATAGAGTTGGAAACAATGCAATTTTGTAATTTTTCTTGTGCTCAACTAGCATGGTTTCAACAAGTAGTAATGACAATGTTGAGATCCTTGTGCATTTAAAAAATCCATTATTTGCATGAAACAAGATTTCATTTACCATCACATGTTTAAAGAAATGTCCGGAAACAACTTAGATTTGAGCGGTAGTTTCCTTAGGGCTACTTTTTAAAAAGAATTATCCTCATTAATCATAATTCACAGGGGAAGCTTTCTGAGTGTAAAGACATTTTAAAAGTACAAGTTTAATCTGTTGGATACTGTAAAATGAAAATAAAATATATTTTTTACTCTTCTAGTCTATAACTATGTTATATATGAACTATAAAAAACACTTGCACCAGTAAATTTTTAGAATTAAAGGATTCTGATTAAGAACCATCATTTTAGAACCTAAGCAATCTAAAACTGGAGTTGAATCTTATAAAGCCCTCTCTACATTGCAGAGGAATGATGTGTAAACTGCAAGGGGAAAGGGAAAATTCTGCCTGAAGTCTGTTGGTGACTATTATTTTGTATATGCTTGTTTGTGTGGGTTCTGATGATCAGCATATCACTAATCCTGCTATTTGTTACAATCAGCAACATTCAAGCTACCACATTTTATAATAACTAGCTGGATTCAAAGTCACAGAATGAATCAGCTGATGTTTTTACTGCTAAGTAAAATAACAAAATAGCATAAAGTTACTTATAGGAGGGATCTAGAATATATTACCTAGATAATGCCAAGGTGCATCATGTGGGTAAACATTGGTGATGTGTATACTATCTACTCTAAACTGCTTGTGCAAACTGCCAAACTCCTGAGAATGCTGACAAATGAAGCATTGCCTATAGAGAGTAAGGTCTATCAGAAAATTTCGTTTTAGCCATTTGTGTAAAGACACTTCCTCCACCACAGTATTCACCATCGCAGCTATGGAACTGTGAAATTGATTGATTGACTTTACCCATCCTGCTCCTTCCCTTCCCACTTTTTTGGTGACAGTGCTAATGAACTGTCAGATGGCTGGAAATGCACAATCAAATCCTGGCAGTGGGAATATGAAGAAGTGATAGGCTTAGAATTAAGTGCTATTAAGATAAGAATAAAAATATTAAGATATCTTTATTAATTGAGAGGTGCATGTTAAGCTGGCTTAATTTGGGACTTCCTCAATTTTTATCTGGATAGTATATTTCATATATCTGGCACAGAAAGGAAATACCAGCATAACAGAGTAATTCTGTTGACACCTTAATTGTCTAAAGATAACTCATTAATCTTAGCAGTTACCTGAGAAAGATGATCTTCATTAAAAAACTGTCAACACACTCTTAGTTCTGGTGTCAAAAGTTGAATTGCTTTAAGCAATTTAAGTGCATTCTTTGGCAGGCCTTAGTAGGCAGATGCCAAATCTACATTTGATCCCTATAACTGGAAAAATAACATGGAAAAATTATTGCTTCCATTTTTCTTGATCAAGGATCATTGATTTTTGACAAAAGAAAGCATAATCTTGTTTAAAGGGAAAATAAAGAACATTAAGTAACATGCTAGAAATTAAAATTTAATTTAAATTAAAAGGAGTGTAAAAGTCAGAGTATACTGGCAAAAATAGTTAGAGCAAATTCTCCAAATAGTAATCAGTCAAAGGGTATGGAACAATTTGACTGGGCCTGCCTGTTACAGCTCTGTTAGTATATGCTGATGAACCTCATATAAGGTATTGAGTTTAGGGCTACTGAAAGTAGAGAGCCACAGGGATGCTAAAGTGTAATGATATATTAGAATTGAAGAATATTAAGGCTAAAGAATTTAAGAATAACATCAATTTAATAATTGGACTTCTTTCATGTGACAATTAACAAAAAAGAAGTCAGTCATTTTATTTTTTTCTGGATAGCTGCTTTCTCACAAACTTGTTCAGGGTCCTGGGAAGATTTGGGGCTATTTGGGTTTTACTATTTACATATCTTATACTTGTTTTGGAGTCTCTCCTTGTCTTTACCTTTCTAGTCCCCATTTAACTAACATATTGCTTCTTAATTCCAGTGATGCCTTCAACTTGTTCAATTCTTCTTCTCTGGGTCCAATGGCTTCCACTGACATTCTGTGTTTTCCTCATGGTGGTTCCTATCATTCCACAAGGCAGTCCTGCTCCCCTGCCTTGACATGAGTATTTATCATAAGTGGCCACAAGGTTATCTAGCACTCAAGTCAACCACCACTGGTTTACTGTATTTGCTCTTTACCTCACACCTGAGCTGTCAATAGCTACTGCTTCTCAAAAGTCAGTGTTGTGAACAACAACTTCTTGTCTTTCTTTCTTTGTCTTCTTGCTCATGTCAGTTTGCTGTTGGTGGGCAGAGTACACTGAGTTAAGACCTTATGGGAAAATGAACATTAGAGATGCTACAGGACTCTCTGTTATTAAATCCATTTCAGTTAAGTTTGGTGGGGTTCAGGGTAGAAAAATAGAAAGAGTTGAGTGGAGAGTTCAGTTTAGTGGGGGTAGGTATACTAATCACGCTGGGTTTTTTTTCCTTTCCAGTAGTTGATGGCAAAGACTAACATGCACATCTCTTACTCCTAGATAACTCTGACTCCAGCTTATTTATAAATAAACAACCTCAAAGTGGCATGGACACCACTTCCAAATATAGCCATCCAATCCCTCACTAGTATATCTCTGTCTTACTTTTACATGCTTCCTATGAAAACCTCAATAAACATGTGTAATTAGTCCCACTCCCTTGCTCTGCTTTGTGACTGATCCTAGTGTTTTTCCATGTGGCCCTGTGTGGAATTCTGCCCTCTCCCCAAAGAATTGAGTAGAATAAATCTTCTGACTTTTCCAGTCTCTCTCTCTTGATCTGTATCTGACCTTATTATGACCCATATAAGTTGATATAAACAAAAAAGTGGGCATGGGAAAGATAGCAACTTAGAATAGGTCATGTCCATATATAAAACTGGACATGTTAGAAAGACTGTGGCTGTTATAATCTCATATAGCCAGGACAAAATTAATCTGAGCTAAGTAAAGCTCAACTCTTTGACCATCAAATTTTAGATCCATTGGGGAGATTCAAGGAAGGAAGTTAGTAGCACCAATGATAGATCTAAGATAGCTGTTGCACTAAAAATGTCCTTGCATTGTTGGTGAAAATCCTACTCTCATCATCCTCAAAGGTGTATATGTAAAATAAATTTCATCTGGCATTAAGTTAACGTTTAGAAGTCTCCATTTTCCCATGAGCGTGCTGGGCCACACATGTCACGTATGATCTGATTTAACAAGAATCCTCAAATTAAAATGGGTTTAAAGGCAGTTTCTGTGGCAAGAGCTTAGGGTCATTTACTTTTTCTGAATAACTCAGCAAACTTTTAGTTAAAACCTTCTTCCTGCAAATCTGATTATCAGGTAAAATGAGGTAGAGCTTATGTGGTAATACTGAGTAGCTAACCCTAAAGTGTAGTAATTGAAGTTTTACTACACTATTTTTATATCTGTTGGAACTTAATTTATGTGGAGAAGAAAGTATATTCTCCTTTATTAAGACATAATGAGACCAAGTCTTTCCTAGGACTCAACCATTAACATAAGCATTATCACAATCATTCCTGTATAGTTATTTTTCTATTTTTAACCTACTTTTCCTTATGTTGAAGCTATTGGCTTTGGATTTATTTAAAATAAAATTGTCTTTTAAAATACATTTCAAAATATAAAAGGAGTTTTTTTTGTCATTGTTGCCCAGCAATTCTGTGGGCAGAATTATAGGATTTACAAGAGAATCTGTAGGCCTCTGTCCTTTTCAGAGACTGCAGTGACTTCAATCAACAACATTTTTAAAAACATGCCCTCTAAACTCTCTCCAATAATCTAGGAAGGATCAAAATACTCTACATATCATGAATAACCTGAAAAAAACAAAGTCAGGAATGGGTTATACTTTAAGATCCACCATTACTTTCTGGAGATAGAGGGTGAATACTGATTAGCCACTGTTCACCACACACTAAACTATTAACTTCAACACTGTATTCTTTATTTTACCAACATTGCTCCATAGGGAGAAGTTAAGTGCTGAAGTATTACACTTTGCTGAGTATAAAGGACATCCACATGATATTACAAATCTATCTTAAAGTGCACTCTTACCACTATCAGTAATGTTGTAACCAAATATTAAAAGAATAGCCTATAAAAGCGGGTATTTCCCTTCTGTTCAAAATGTTCACACTTTCAAAGGTTAACAGCTTAAGCTAAGGTAACAGCTCAGTTCCTGCCAAGTCTGATAAATTGCACAGCAATCAGAATGCTTAGTCATGAGAATAAAAATCTCTGTAGAATAAAAATTGAATATGGAGAGTTCTGTTCCAACATGAGCCTTTTAGAAAAACTTATGACTGAAAATTGGGGATTTGTTTGGAAATCATTGGGATACTTTTGAACGAGGTATAATTAAATTTTAAGTTTGCTCTTGTCAACACCTAGCACAACACTACATTGACATATGAATTTAAGTGTAAATATTTCACTACATTTAACTCATATCTTAGACTCTTAGAGTTGGGAATTCCCAGAACATCAAGGTCAATATATCTCTTGATTCAAAAATGCCTGTGCTGCCTCTTTGAAAGAAAGGCATTCGACCTCTTCTTGCTCACATTGAGAGCATTTCATTCTGGGACATCGCCAACTAATTGGACGTTGTTCCTCACATCACTCCAAAAACCATCTCTTGACACCAGGGGAATAACACAGTGCTGGTATTTTCTCTCTTCCTCATCACATCTTAAATATTTTAGGCAATTCTCCTATTATTTTTGAGTCATCACACATATCCTATAAATCGTAAGTTCTTCCCCTCATAGTCACTGTCCTACAGACACACAATAGTTTGCTAGTGTCCTTCTTTACATGAATGTCAGGCTGTTAGCTCCAAGAGATCTTATGATGAACCAAAACCAACATCTGTTTTCACTGTTACCAAGGCAGGCCTTCATTGTTTTTCATTTGGGAAGTTGATATTTTGAATGTGAATTTAGGATTCATATTTCTACCTGCTGTATTTTATTGTCATTGCCTAACTGATGCACAGCCCCAGCTGAACTGACCCTAGATTGCATGAATCCAGTCCCTGACCACAGCTGATTGGATTGAGGCTCCACGCCTAACCAGGACAGTCCTTTTATTGATTTTTCAGGGCATATCTCTTTAGTGACCTGCACCAATGAGAGGGGCTGACTAGGCCATTCTTCTCAGGAATTAAAACTAGGACAGTATTCTCCAAGTACAGTATGCATACCAATGGCAGCATACAAAATGATTTTAGGTTGTATATCCAGTATTTAAACAAATGAGCAAAATGTTAATAGTTATATTAACTATATCAAACCTACTCTTTTATGGATAGCAATTGCCTGGGGCAAGTTAAAAAAATCATTTTAGAGTTGGTTAAAAGAAAAAAATATTTAATATATAAAAGAGCCTTAAAAATAAAAATAAATGACTGGAACATATTTTGAGTCCAATTCTCTTGAGGTCAGTTTTTATTACAAAATATATCAAGCTATCCATCCTATGAATGTACATTTTTGAATATTATAAGCTATGTTCATAACTCTTTCAAGTCACTGATAAGTTGGTGAATGAGATTTATCAAAAGAAAAAAAAAATAAACTAACAGTTGTTAATGCATGTTTTCTATTAGATAAAGTCCCATTCCTTCCAGATCAGGTCCTGCAAAGCCTTCCCAACTTACCAGTGGCACAATTCCCAATTCTATGTTCCCCCTAACTGTTTACTTTCATTTCCCTCCTCTGGTGTTTTAAAACCATGCCTAGTCTGTTGACTTTCAAGGATTACATTAATATTTACATATAGCATCTTATTACTGCTATTGTTTTTAATAAAACAAAAGATTGCAGTCAAAACTCTGTTATCTCTGCATAATTGAGTTCTTCATACAAAGGAAAGTGGTAAAGGTGAAGATAAAAATATCAAAAGGCCTTAAAAATGATCTTTCAATGATGAGGAAATGTGGAACACAATAAAAAGACAAGGTTTATGGCAAGGCAGATATGAATTTGAAATCTGGCTCTTCTAATTACTAGCTAAATGAACTGAAGCAAATAAGTTTCATCCCTGAATCTATTTTCTAGTCTGTAAAATGGGGAACTGCATGTAAAGTGACAGGGACAGATTAAACCCATCCAGTAACTACTATCATCAACACTGTATTATTTTTATTATTTAAATTCAGAAAAAAAACCATGTCAGATTTTGAAAATAAACTTTCATATGGCCCATAAAAATCATTATTGTTTTTATAGGTATTCCTTAAGACAAACCAACAAATGAAAAATGCTGTAGAATTCACTTGAATGAAATGTATGAATAATCCATTAGACACAAATAATATAAAATAACACAATTGAGTACTCTAATTTTTAGCTTTCCATATAATATGTATCCTTGTCAGTTTATTTAATATTATGTTTCTTATTTTTCTTTTTATCTGAAAAAATTTATCTTTTTTATCTGAAAAAGATCTCTTTTCTTTTAAACAGTCAATACTCTGGTTGTAACTCACTCCATATAAAATGAGATTAATTAACTAGAACTGTTTGAATTCTAATTGAGGGAAATTCGTAATTACAAAGTCCCTATATGAAACTATAAGATACTAGATACCTTAAATTAATCTTTCTGATTATAATATGAAATTAGACTAGTTTAGTTTTTCCCAGATTAAATCAATCTCTTCAGGGCAATGCAGTCTACAATATCTGAATGGAAATTGGTTGGCTTTTTATTTTAATAATTTTACCACTAGTATTTACCTATATGCAACTTCAGTAATTTAAAGTTAATGAAATCATTTATACTCAAGTGTATTTGGAGAGGGAATATATGTAGCAACAAAATTTTAATTTATATTCCTTGTAGGCTAATGGACAAGGAAACTTTGATAAGAGGATGGCTGAGTAAAAAATGTGATATTTTTATCAATATAGAAACAAAACTAGATTTTTTAATGGTAGACAAGTTAAGTTTCAAGAGTGTCCCTCTGCAGAGTAAGAGTGTGAAATGAAGTTGTATTTCTAGGGAAGTGTAATATACTCAGAAAATCCTCAGTGAATCGATGACATGAGAAAAGACATTCAAACCCAGTCATGAACCTTTTAAAAAATCAAATTCCATTAAAAGAAAGCCATGAGAAAATCAGTGAACTCAGCCACAAAGGTAAAATAAGGAGATTGAAGTGGTCAATATTTCAGAGTCTTATGTTCTCAGCTATGATTTGTTTTAGGAACCCTGATCTGGTGGCAGGAAATTGAAAGCCAGATATTTCTGCATATATTGTTCTTTACTGTGCTTCATTTAAGAAGCAATGGTAGTTGCCCTACCAGGGGCCATGCTTATGGATGGAAGGCTACCCACGCAACCAACACAGGGGGCTTCCACTGCTATAGGATATACAAAATCCAACCTGTGAACATAAACTGTTAAAATAAAAGTCAGTACATCCCACTCGAAATCCTTGCTACATCCATTTAATATAAAAGTCAAGTCTTTCCAATAGACCGCCAAGGTCACAAGTGGGTTCCTACTACTTCTCTGACCTACTTGTCCTTGCTCACTCTGCTCCAACCAAACTGGCTCTCTACTCCTAAAACCCACCCCGACAAGCTTGGGCCTTTGAGCCTTTTCATGCGTCCTTCTTTCTGCCAGGAATATTCTTTTTCCAGACAACCACACGATTTTCTCCCCTACCTCAGATGTCTGCTTGACATTCCTAGACCATCTCACTAAAATTTAACATTCCATTACCCTCTCTCCTCCTTTCTTGCTTCTCTTTTCTCTGTGTCACTTATCACTTCTAAATATACTATTTTATTACTTAATTTGTTTATTGAATATCTTCCTCCACAAGAATGAAAGCTCCTTCATAGCAAGAAACTAGACAGTACCTGCATCAAATTAAGGGCTCAATAAATATTTATTGAATAAATGAATAAATAAACAGAAGAAAGTATTCATTTGTCAATTAATCCACATCCCTCAATATAGGGAAGGCAAAGAGCTAGCTTTATAAGAGTATCAAGTGTGAATGAGACATGGGCTCCTTCCTAAAAATGCTTATGATACAGCAGAAGAAATTAGTTACCTCTCTAAGCAACATTAACATAACCTAGAGAATGTTGAGCACTTGAAGACTGATAAGGTTAAAATGCCGATGACAAGAAAGAAAAATAAAGTTTCACTCAGCTGAAGAAATTAGAGAAGTTTCATGAATCATGTAACATTTGAGTTGCTTTTTAAATGATGGAGAGGATTTAGATGTGTCTGTATGAATGGGATGGAGGGCATTTGAGAAGAAGATGACAGTATAAGCAAAAGATCAAATATGTGCAGCCACTGAGCACCAGGATGAAGAAGTTCTTCTGTTTGGCTGCAACATAAGACATGTGAAGGAGAATACAGAGAATGAATATTGGAAAGGTAGAGTCAAACACTGCACCTTTTCTTTTAAAATGCATCATTTTTTAATGGATAAGCACATTGTAGTATATATACACAATGTAATATTATGCAGCTGTAAGAAGAAATTTTGTTGTGAAGCATTTTTTTGTTAAAAAAAGATGCATCATTTTAATATTTATCACTTTCTTCAATATATTTGCTTCAATCACTACTTAGACCTTGGAGTTTGTTCCCCATGTTTTGTATAATTTTAATATTTTACTATCTTCTGGGTAAGACTGACAATCAATAAGAAATGTAACATTTAGGAGATGGCTAGTGACTCCCCATCCTCCCACATCTTCTCTACCTTTCTTAGAGCAACTGTTGGCCCAAGGGACCAAGGTAATCTTACCTGCCATTCAGGCAGGGTAAAGGAAGTGAAGCAGTTATAATATTAAAGAGCAAAACTGCAGCAGAGAACTGTTAACAAAGGCAAATGGGCTCTAACCCAAGAAGATTATGACTAATTCTTTGTCTGCTTTGGTCATTTTTGTGTTGTTATTGTTGTTCTTAATTGTGTTTCATTTAGGTCTCTTACTTTTCTCAACAAAGGATAAATCTTTATTCTTATTTATTTAAAATGTTTTCTTATTTTTTTCTGACAAAGTTTGTATTTTTGCTCCTTACCTTTTATATTTCTTAATCATGGCAAAATTTGAATGCAACTTTTATATTTTTCATTCTTTCCCTCATGGGTCTTCTTTTTTTAATTTTGTATCTCATTTTTTTAATTATTTTTAAATCTTCTTAGCACTAACTCATTTTTCTGGTTTTGAATCCTTTTTTAAACACTTAGTGTATTTAAATGCCTTACTGTGAAATGTCACATTTAAGTTTTTCCCTTATTTTTACGTATTTAGATTTATACCTGTCAGTCTTCTACATTTCTTTCAATATTCTATATTAATCCTATTTTTGTTATCCTCTTCTCCTTTTATCTGTTACAATTCCTCCTGCAGCAGAGAGCATAGTATACCAAAAAAAGTCACCTTAAAAAAAACCAGGGTATTCATGAGTTATTTTCCCAAGTGCTGTATGTGCCCTCCTCCACCCACTCATACTCAGTGTCATAATTTGCTTGGACTATGGTACATGGTCACACCATCCAAACTGATCCTTACATGAAAAAAAAAATCCTATTTTCTATTGTATGGTCTCAGATGCAGATAGCCACTAGATACTTAGCAAAGCTCACATAATAAGCCACAAGAGGATATAATGAATAAAATCAGAGCAGGGGAAAGATGTCTTCTCAGATGAAGAATCAAAGGTACTGCAGCTCCCAAAAGATCCCTATAGAGAAAGGAGCAGGAGGGAGTCCTTGTCCAGATACCTTGCGTTGCTTTTAAATCTACCTGGTTTTAACATGCTCCCCTCTCTTTGCTCTTACCATTACGAGAAGGGAAATCTCTTTTTAAAATTGTGATCCGATGCGCCCCTTTCTATGTGGTTGCTTTAACTTTCCAGGTCCTCCTCTGTAACCCAGACTAGCCCAGAGACTAGAATGTGAGAAGAACTGATCACTTCAATGAGCCTCATCTAAGTCCTTAACTGCATCACCTGTAAGGTAAAGGAGCCTCATAAAAAGGTTCACATTGGATCACAATTTAATCCTTTCATTCTTTTACTTAAAAGGGAGGAAAAGGACATGACAACTAAAAATTTTCCTGACTATATTTTAAAGGGAACATCTTAAATTTATTTTTCTAATATTTTTCTCACTTTAATTTTCTCCATTAGTTTCCATTAGAATCATTTGAAGTTATCAGGTATTAATATGGTATTAAATTGCATATTTTCCTTTGTTTTCTATTGCATTATTTTTATTTCTGTGCTCACACACATCCAATATTCATTTCACTTTTTTCCTCCCTTCTCTGCCCTAATTTCCTCCCTACTCTCACCTCTCTATTTCAGAAACCATATATTTCCATTCTTGTTTGTGAAAAAATCAGGAAGAGCACATCTCACTAAAAGATGTTGTTAAAAAGCAAAAAGGGTTGTAATTCCCTATGCACTGCACATCCAAAATTCTTTCCTTTGTACATGTAGGACAGGAAGCAGTTTTGGCACAGTGTTACTGACAGATGGGGATATCAGTGTTAGGTTTTGGCAAGATTCACCAATCCCTGACTTTCCTCTGTCCTGACTGCTTCCCAGCTAGTCTCATGGGCAGTCCATCTCTGCTGTGAAAACTCATTCCGTTCCATTCCCCAGATCTCTCTTAAGATCACTCTGAAACCTAGTATGAGCCCATGCCAGGCGGGAGATTATTTCCTGAAAATCAGCCAAGATTTATTTTATTTCCTTTTATCACTTGATTCCCAATTAATCCTCTGATGAGAAATTTTTGAAGCTACTATTCAATATCTATAGTTTAAGGAGGACAATTACACTCTGTAATTGGAAGCTTCATCTCAGCATTAGGTTGGAATTTAAACACAGACAGTGCCTCAAAGTCAGAAGCAGCAAATTGGGGTATAGGGAATCTTTGTCATTTACATACTCTCTCCAACATATGGCCATATCTGTAGATGCCAGCTGTAGTCTCTTTTAATTAAAAAATTAGGCAGTAGATATAGAAAATAAGGTTTTTCTCTAAACTTTTTTTGTTTTTAAATTGTTCATATGTCCACTAAAGAAAAACTATAGTAAAAAAAAAATAAAAAAAAATAAAAATTTAAAAAGCCAGATTGGGATTAGAAAATTCTGTTTTCCTTGATTTGTTTAAAGTCTACAATCTGATAGTACAATGTTGATTTCATATCACATAATTAAATTTAAAATCTATAAATTTGGAACAGTTTCAATCTGTGATAATGTGCATATAGCTGAGATTATTTTCCTTCCATTGCCTATTGAAAAAGAGCATGTATCACTTAAGGAAGAAGTTGCAGCTATTTTGTAAAACAATCACTTTCGGTTATTTTTAGTTATACTTTCTATTATATGCTAATTATAAATCTTCTAAAATCTATTGATTAAAGTAGAACCTCTAACCAGCATGCACTTTCCTAGTTCAGTTTATATATATTGTAATTAAAAATAACAGAATATTTCTAACATAACATTCATCAATTGAACTGAACACAATTTGCTAATGTACTCTATTCTTTCCCGCAATTACTCATCACAGTTTACCTTAAAACTCATGGGGTTTTGTGACTCTGGAGAACTACTCTCTCTTCAAATGTTTCTTCTGACTTATATTCTCTCTCCTCTCTTCTGGGTCCAAGTAAATATATATTACATCTTCTTATTATATCCTCTGAACCTCTATCCTTTCTTTTGTATTTTGCATGTTTTGTCACTTTATCTTCATTCTGGATGGCTTCTTTTAACCTATCTTTCAGTTCATGAATTCTTTTTTCATCTGTGTCTAGTCTGTTTTTAAATTCATCTCCTGAGTTCCTAATTTTGGTTACTGTATATTTTAGTTCTAGAATTTCTACTCAATTATTCTTTTTTAATCAAAATGACATGTTATATAATTCCCATTCCATGTTAACATTTTTAAGGTCAGCTTTTATTTCCATGGGCATAGTAAGCATATAGATTTTTCCCAATCTGAGTCTAGTTGTTTCACTATATGATATACTTGAGGGTCTGTGTATGTTATCTGTATGTACAGGTTCTCTTTCAAGTTACCTTCTCTGCCTGTTTCTTTTGCCATGTTTGTGTTCAGGACACAGCATTTTAAAATTTTTGTAGAAATAATTTGTGTCCTACAATGAGGTTATTATCTTCCAAAGAGAATTTTTACTTGCTTCTGGAGGTGCTTGGGGTCATTTTTACCAGGATAACCTGGACTACTCAAATGACTTGAGACTGAACTGAAATCTGTGTCAAGGCTTTTACTTTACTTCTGACTCAGCCTTTCTCCTACATTTGACTCCCAAATTTAATCAGGAAAATTCATCCTAGAATCCCACTTTTGGCAAGCCTTGGGCTCCAACATTTGTCCCTGAAGCTTTGGAAATCTATGAAAGTCTTGCTCAGCTCTCAGCAACAACTCTGGATCAGCATATGACCCTAGGTCAAAGAACTTCCCAAGGTTGGGCTCTGTTCTTCACTTATATCTTGGTCCAGTTATTCCTTTCTATCTTCTTAGTTTTTTTATGCTTAGAAAGTTTTTATTTAATTCATTTAGTTAATATTTTAGAATCATAATAATTAAAAGGTTTGACTCAAATGACCTATTCTTCCATTACCATACATAGAAGTGCTTTTCTAATTACTATTAGTTACAGAGTTTTTAATACACTATCAGATGACTACACTGATTATTATTATGTTATTATTTACTGTGGGAATGAAGGTAAAGTTGATCCAGTTGGAAATTTTCCCATCAATCCAAAATCTGTTACATCTATTCTGATGCATAAAGCACCTGACAGTTCTTTGCATTATTTTCCCCATATTCCAAAAAGTACTTACAAAAATACCCTATCTTCAAAAAGAGAATGAATAAAAAGAAAGTAAAATTGCCAGTTTATGCATTGGTAACAGGATTGAAGCATATAGAGAACTACAAGGAAAAAAAATCTTACGCTCTTAGACCAAGAGCAATACCATAATAAAACCCATTTACCAAGATAAATTAAAGTTTAAAAATGTTTGTGGATATGACAAAACTGCTTTGATTAGGTCCAGATGATTCTCACAATAATCATAACGTGTATTTTTGTCTGTGGGTGCATGTATGTGTATAAAGGACAAAGTGAGGCATGGGTAAGTAGATTAATGAGGAATTGAAACATAATGGCCTACTCATTTGGACACAATTGCAAAAGCTGCTCAGGCAATCAGTTGTTCAGACAAGCAAGGAATAAACAGGAGGGGTATTTATTCTCCATGTACTGTAGTCACTCAGCAGAACTTGATGATATGCCTAAATTCTAATTATTACATGAATAAACAGAGGTCTGCCCTTAAGGGGGATAGGCAGGGATCAAGTGGGAAAGTATATGTCAGTTTAAGTCCCAGGAATATTAGGCCAGGGTGTTCTGAGATCACCTACAAAGTTTAGAAAATCAGTCAATCCATGTACTAGCTGAGTTCAGGGCACTGAATTCAGCAATGAAATACTAGTTAGTGATTTAAAGAAGGCAGTCATCCATAGAATTTACTTATTCAGGGTCTATTATGTACTTAGCATTTGATGCATATTTACTGAAAAAAACAAACGAAGGTCTTTCCTTCCTGAAGCTTTCTAGCAGGGGAAATGGCATATATATTATGAGTGTGCTAAAAGTAGAGCAAGGTAAGGGGGCAGGTTACATTGGAAACATTGGATCAAGGACTCACAGGAGAATGTGGCCAACCGGGAGGAGTCTTCTAAGCAGAGATAATAACCAGTAATTTGAAAACTCTATTAATTGTGACTGAAAGGGGTAATCTAGGGGGGCTAACGTTAATTGCAAGACAGGTAGAGGATAATCTAGGAACTGTATAATATGGTGATTTCAGTGAGTGGATGAGGATTGTGGTTAATAATACAAATGTATGTATGTTCCTCTATTATAAGGTGTTAAGAATATGGTGAAACATGCGAAAAATACAACTAATATAATTTATAAACTGTCGTTAAGAATATTGTATTTTTGCAAAT
This sequence comes from Dasypus novemcinctus, assembly GCF_030445035.2. Lineage (NCBI taxonomy): Eukaryota > Metazoa > Chordata > Mammalia > Cingulata > Dasypodidae > Dasypus > Dasypus novemcinctus. The sequence goes on along the minus strand of NC_080689.1, from coordinate 21,638,006 downwards.
TTGTAGCAAATACAAAGAAGGTACTGTATCAATGCTAAAGATTTTTAAATAAAGAATATGGGGGTTAGTTTTATGAGATGTGAATATGATCAGACTTTCATTTTCTTCAACAAGGAGAACTTGGTCATGTCATTTAACTAATCTGTGCTCATTTATTCATCTTTCAGAACACTGGAGATAAACTGAGTTTGTGTTTAAGATTAAATAAGATAAATGTGCCTGGAAAGGATTTCTTCAGGTAATGTTTCCATCATTCATTAAGCTGCCTTTTGTCTGCTATTTTATTTTTTGAAATTGAAATAAAGTTATAACAAAAAAAGAAAAGAAAATCCTGTCATGAAAGAATGCCTGGCATATTAGAGAAATGGGAAGGAAATGAGTGTGGTTAGAATGGAGTGTCCAAAGGGGAAGGTATTGAACCATCAGTTTATAAAGTTTATAGACAAAAACATGTAAAGCCTTGAAGGCTTTTAACCTGAATGATGCAGAGAAGTTTATCGAGAGGTGTGGCATCATTTAGTATTTGACAAGATTATTCTGGTGAAATGAAAATAGATTGGTTGGGACAAGGAAAAAGCACAGGCACATTTAAGGATACCACTACAGGAATCTAAGCGAGAAATGGTGATAAAATGGACACAGTTGTGGGATTTACTCTAACAACAATTCTGTAACCCAAATCTATCTTCTGTTATTAGGTAGGAATACAGGTATTCTCAATCAAACCTATTCCCTTCTAACATGTACACAAGTTTCCATAGATAGTCTCAGATTAGAGAATTTAATGTAATCTATATTATGCCAAGATTATGAAACTAAACTAAGGGAAAAAAAATCAGTTGCTTGAAAATAGCTATGACCGCACATAATGAATAAATTTTAATTTAATAAATTGTTGTACATTTCTTAGCAATTATAGACATGAATGATTAGCCTAAGTGTTAATTTTGACCATCAATAGTTTTCCCCACAGATTAGGAGGTAGATGCCCTGGAGCTAAGGGTGCAGAGGCCAGTGTTTCAGCCCCACTGAACTAACTCATTGTGTTCCTTTCCACTTATTTCTTATCCCTTTCTGTTTTCAGTCTACCTGTGTATTTTGCATTCTTCTTAGAAGTACCATCTGCAGACATGTGGTCTGCAATTTTTTTTTCCATTCATATTATCCTCTTTGAAAATCCAATAAAAATGTTTTCATTCTTTTATCATTTTAATGTGCTCCATTACACTATTTCTCAAAAATTATCCTCTTTACTATGGTTTTTATAAGTCCACGGTAAAGAGCAGCCAGGCTTTGGAGAGAGGCAGACTTCAGCATCAAACACCAGACGTAAAGGCTATCCCAGGAAAGAAGAGGGAACCAGATCAGGATCTACCTTTTTCTCTTCACCACAGGGATACAAAAGCAACATCCCTCTCTCTACACCCAGGAAAGAGAATCCATCTTAGACAGATGCTAGGGAAGGCAACCTGGAGACCTGAGCATTTTTCCCCTTGACCTTCTTAAGTGGGATGATTTGAATAATCACGTTGGACTACATTTTAACCTGGAAAGGCACATAGTAAACATTTTCTTTTCTCCCTAGTGGTGTAGTCTAAAGAAAAGGAGAGTTTAGCGGTAGACAAAATAATGAAATTACATATTTTCTACACATCAAAATTTGAATGAGTTACATTGTATGATTCTGTTTGCCTATCTTGAAAAAGAAACCTAACTCCCTCAACCCCAATTACTTTACCAGCTACAACCTCATTTCTGTTATCTCTGAACTTCTTGAACGAATTGTCTCTTTCTCCTGATGCCATTTTACTCTGCTTCCAGTCTCTCTTCATGCCACTAGGATTGCACCTTCCACCTTCCACCCCTAAATCCTTAATGTCAAGATCACCAATGAGCTACCAATTGCCAAGACTATGGACTTTTCCATACCCTTACTCTACCAAACACCCAACACCATTTGCCAGAGATAACTGTTTCTTCATTTTAAAATACCTTCTCATTCTGGATTTTATTATTTTCTAATATCTTCTACTTCATTAGATGTTGCATTTTAAATCTCTTTTGCTCCATGTTGAACCCAGTCATTTTATCCACTTTTACTCAGTCTCTATTGAAACATATTCTCTATACAGTGATCACTTCCATCATTTCCCAGGAGATCCACAGACTCAACTGCCAAAGTGACATCTACACTGGAATAAAGTAAGCATTTTTAAATCCTTGCTAACCTACCAAAAAAAAAAGAATCATTTCCTTCTAACAGGCTTTCTCATCTTAATACAATACACTAAAATTTGCATAATTTTGCTAAAATCCTAGAGAAGATCTTATACTTGCTTGTGCTTTGCTCCTCACACCCTATATGCAATACACCAGCCAATCAGTTTTGCTTTTCCTTCTTGAATCCATACACTTTTCACTAGTCCATGGCCTGACCACTACCCTATTCTTTCCCACCCTGACTAACCCATTAAGCACTAAACTGATTTTTGTATCCCTTTTTGTCCCATACATAATAGCCAGACGTAATTTGGTGACTATTTTGTTTTTGTTTTATATTTTTATTTGTAGCTTAGGAATACTTGCTTGAAATTAAATAAATGAAAAGTGTCCTGTAGCAGGCAATTTTGGTTATCTTGCTCTCATGGAGAAGGCTACTGTGGTGTAACTATATGAAGTTCAACCAGCCTGTGACACTAGCATTCCCCCACAAGTAAATGCCTTTGTATAGCCCAGCCTCACACCTGGATTGTTTTTTCATGGCAAGAAAACTGAGAATAATTTTAAGCAAAAGGAACTCTCTATAAAAGGTATACAAAAAGTACTGAAAGGAAAACACACAGCAGTAGGAGAAAAAGGGAAATGATGAAGTAGGCCATAAACCCAGTGAGTGTTCAACAACTATTTGTTGTTGTTTATGATGAAAAGACATTCCAATGGGATCTATACTATGTTCAGACTGAATTTTTTCTCATTTTTCCAGAGTTGACACAAACAAAGGAGACATCAGGGGGAAAGTTTACATGGATTCTATTGAGCTGAAGAGGGTAGATGGACATCTCCTTAGAAAAATGATGGCAGCCCTGGTCATTCATCTCACAAATGTGCGTCATTAATCCTGTGGAGACAGTGAGACAGAGCATGGATCAATCAAAATCTGAGGTAAAGTAGAAACAGTGGTGCTGGGCTGGGAGTTACAGATCCTGGGTTCTAGAGACAAGTCTCTTATTAATAGGTAGGTATAACCTTGAGCAAGTCTTTGAAAGTCTAGGACATCAGCTGCTTCTAAGGTAGTTGATCTGGATCAACTTTGTCCTGTTTATCCAGATGCAAGGAAGCACTCGAATATAAGCCAAATTACCTAGTAATAAAAAGAAATGGCTCTGGATACATTTTTGTATTTAAATAAAAGCCTGAATATATTTAACTTGAAATTTCAAACACTATCAATCTCAAGAAAATATAACTTTGTACATCTCAAAAAACTGTCAAGTATACTAGATACAGACTTTTATATGTTTTTCTAAACCAGAAATTTGTTGAATGCATACCTAGTATGGGAAACAATTTGTTTGACTAGAGTATACAGGTCCTAGTTTGTTAATGATAAAGGACACTTTAATTATTCCATAAAAATTGATAAAATACCAACATTGCCAGTTAACAAGAGAAAGTTGTGGTTTTTGTTTAGCATAGCAAGGAGGTGGTACATGATGGAGTCTTGGTATCCTTTCAGAGGGTAGACTGCACAGTTGGGATATTTATGAGGTTTGAGGGTGTGGAATAAGGCAGGTCTTTCAATGTGAGTATTTGGCTAAGATTGGTTAAAGTTTTCAGTAAGAGAAAGGTTTTGAGGCAAGTGTTTAGAAGACAATCTTGGGAAGCAAAGGGTCTTTCCATGCTATCTGTTGAAAAGTTGAACAGCCTCATGTTAATCTAAATGGGCTTTTTAAGATTTCCTGGAATGAACAATATGGATAAGATTATTTGCAACTTTTCTTTTACTAAGAAATAGTTTCCTGGATCACTAAGTCATGCTAATTTAGAAGTAAAAGTTGTGCAGGTGTAGAAAGGCATTAGTTCCAGATTCAGGAAAATAGAAAATGATTTTACTTGGGTATTTAATTTGCTCTAAGAAAATTAATGCTTTACTATTCAGGGCTTACTATTGATCTTTGCACAGTTTGGCAAAAATGTTGAAAAATATAATTTCATGAAGTGCAAGTAAGAATATTATGTTCATAGAAGTTTCTATTAAGTTATTATTATTACTAATTTCTATTGTTGACTGACATTTTTATGATGATTTAAATACATTTGATTTTTACTTCATTACTCTCATCTGAAAACTCTGTCTCATGAGGTGTATGAAAAGGGCATTTCTATCGACAGAAAACTTTATTCGCAACTTTTTTTAACCTATTGATAAGATTTCTAAAATCATTTCTACTGCTGAACAGGTAAATGAGCAAAAGGCATGATTTAATAATCACTACAAATATACTGAGCATCAGATGAATTAAATAGACTTCCCTTCAATTAGTTCCCAACCGAAGTTAAAAAGTAATCTTAAAAAGTAGGAACTATAATAGATATAATTGTGAACAAGGAAGTGGCATTTGAGCTAATCATGAGGGACCTGAAAGGCATTACTAAGGGAAAGAATAGAAAGTCTTGGTAGCTAAAGAATGCAGGCTCAAGCTGGGATGGAAAAGTTAGGAAGCTCAGTCTGGCAAGTGTTCTCACATCTTTCAATTTCTCCTCAAACTTATTTCCTTCCCTGGGCTAGAACAAGGAATTACAAGCACTTCGCACCCCCCCCCCCCCGCCCCCATTTCATTTTGTTAAGCTCAGAGTAGTTGTAATGACAAGAGAAAAATGCAATTGCAATTGAGAATGTAAATGTCTTTTCTTGATAACATTCAACCCAATTATAATTAAAGGGTTATATGTGAATAATAACTATCTTCTCCCACCTGGATCCTTTTTATATCCCTCCCTAGTGCCTAGTACAAGGCCAGAGCATGATGCGAATGGATATTACATGATTACATGGAATGTATGAGTTAATTTGGTTTGTTAGGTCATGAAGGTATATTTATGTAATAAAATATTTGCTTTGAAAGATTTCTATTTGTTTAATCTATATCTCTGAATTGAGCATTGTTTGGAATCCCAAGTCATTTTTCAAAAGCTGAAAGCCACTCCCAGTTATACCAGTCCATAAAGGCATTCCTGATCTTGTGAAATCACACACGTTTTGTATGTTCACATTAGCATAGGGTACACTTTGAGTTACTTTTATAATTTTACTTCCTAACCCTTTTCTTTTGTTATTTGTCTGGTGAAATTTGTTTTTTCTTTGTTTGTCTTATGTGGTTTGTTAATATTTTCTTTCTGAAGCTAAGAAGTCCACACCAGGAGGAAAACCTTGGCTTTTACTTCTGAAGCACCAGGTCTCAGCAGGGAATACCCTTTTCCCACAAAGGACAAAGAAATCATTCAGAAGACAGAGGATTTTCACCATAATGATCAGTTCTCACTTTTCTTTAGTCCTTCTGTTAAAAACCTGTTTGCCTGTCTCTTTATCTATCTGTAGCCTATATTGCTATAAGAGTTAACTTGAAGTTTGATATATCTTTAAATCCTAACTCACCAAGTATCTTTGACACATTGACTCATTTCTGATTCTTTATTACTCTAATCAGGAAAGAGTTATCTCTATGATGCTAGATACAAGACACACAGGTTTGAGCTCCTTACCTCCATATCCCTAGTAGCTCCCAACAACATATTCTGTTTGTCATCACCACTCAGTGAAACCAGATCCAGCTCCAGAAACCATCTCAACACAGAACGGCAGACATCTCTTTGCCACTGTTAAATTTTCCTTAGTGTTTCAAAACTTTCTCCATTACAAGTGGGAAGGGAGGTCATCGACTACGTGGAAGGCAACAAACAATAAGGATGGAGCACTCACCTCTGAGAATTGCTTACCAGCAGACTAATAAATGGCACCTGGTAGTACTTGATGAGCAGGTCCCTGGAGTACTTAGTCCAGGGCCCTGCTGGTGTTCTCACTCCTTTAAAGATAGTAATAAATTGCAATCAGGGTTCCCCATCCATTAAAGAAAAATGATAGTTGGGTATAAAATAAGAAAAAAAAATTGGACACTACTATTATATTCAACTCAGCAGAAATCAAATACACCCAAAGCCATCTGTTCATGCATTTGTTTGCTTAATCTGGTAAATGACAAAAATGTATTTGGAGGTTTGTGGTATTCAATTTTTTGTAAGAGTATTAGTGGAAAGTGGCATTTTTGCAGTTTAGAAAAATGTTTTTCTTCATTTTTAGGAATCTCATTCATTAAGACTAAGAGTAGACATTACATTAATGGCTTGCAATGATACTCATTGCAGTTGTATTTTATTTTCACTCTAAGAAGTTGGCAAGCACCAACACTCTAGCCAAACATTTCTGCTAACTCTTGCAGAAGCATATGACCAGTAAGAATTTAAAATCAATCATATGTAACTGCATTGCTTCAGAAATAATATTTGTTTAGAGGCAGAATACAGTAATCCCTTTCCTTGTGATTTTCTCTAGTTGAAATTCAACTAAAAGAGACAATAAAGTAATTTCTGGGGAGCAAGCATGGCTCAGGGGTGGAGTTCCTGCTTCACATGTGCAAGGTCCTGGGTTTAACCCCTGATACCTCCAAAAAACAAATAATAATGTCTTCTCCTGTTTTTGGAAAGTTACCTTTTTAAAAGCACGCTACACATGAATATACATTTCCACACAAATTGCCAATGAATAGGGATAGATGGGTCAGCTTACAGGGAGGGCCCCTCACACCTTCATGTCCATGAAATATGGTTTAGGGCAGGGTAAGTGTTCTTGTGCCATCCTCCACCCAAAAAGGTAGGGTTAGACTTTTATGTCCCTAATTGGAATATTTCTTGAATGTCAGCTGCACATTTTTAGACTAGTATAAAAGAAAAGAGTAATTGGAAATGTGTCAAGTAGTTTTCTTACAGTGAGATGTTAACATTTAAGGGGAAAATGGAAGGCCATAGGACTGAACATGACCCAAGTGTCCAGGATTTCTAAGGAAGACACAATTCAATCCCAGATGGAATGCTTCAGCCAGCTCCAACTATGCTATTTACCTCCAAGCTTTGTAAGACTGATTAAATTGAGTTTTAACTATCTTTGTATAAATAATATAGTCAAAGCTTGCTGACTTGGATTCAATTATATTCATTTTCTGACAGTGTAATTGGTACCAAATTTAATTCTAATGATCTGCTAAAGCTATGGTTTCTTTTGTCTTCCTAATTGCGATGGAGTTATTTAGCAGAGTGAGGCTATTGTCATCTTTTCTGTTACCCTTAAACAAAAAAAGTATTTCATTTCAATTTATTGTACTAGAAGATAGGATATCAACTAATTATTCTTCATGGTATTGAAAAAGATATCCTATTAGGTGGTTCTCATGAAGAAAGGAAAAAATAAATAAATAACTATTAACCACTTACTTTGTAGAGGCTCGTCCCTTCCCAACCGTAATCAAAGGACTGCTTCTTTATGGACAGATTATAACTCACTCTATCATTTGCTTGACTGGCTAACAGATGATGTTTCCCGTTGAAGCAAATATAATTCTTTCCGGTTTGAGCCTTTGGAAGCTGATGGAGGCATTGTTTCGATATCAGTTTTAAAATTCTACTTGGAATGTCTTAAAAGCTCTTCTGTCCCACAGAAAGTTCAAAACAAATCTGTTTTCTTGAGGTCAGTCTCACTCCTGAATGCTCTGTCCCAATTGTTCTGTTCTCAGAGCTATTCTTACTTCTAGGGAATAGCCTTGTAAAAAGGACCAACACTTCAAAGTTGGAATGGGAAACATAAGGACATACTATTTGTGTTCATGCTGAACCATCAGATGAGCATATGCTTGCAGACTTACCCCTGTGGTAGTAAGAGGGGTGTCTTTTCTTTCATTTTCCCCTTTCTACAATCACTTTCTCCTCTTCTCGCTGGCCTATTATATTCTCCCTACACTTCCCTTGTTGCTCAGGAGCCCCACCCCAGGTTGATAATACCTTTCCTCTGAATCTATTTCTTCAGAGGACATCTAAGAAAAATCAAAGGCTTGGAATGCACAATACCTTTAACATTCTCTTAAACCTAATCATCCATCCCATGTAATAACTCTCTCACAGCAAACTTCAGGGATTTGCTTTGTTCTCTCCAATTACTGAAAGGAGGCCATACCCCTCAAGTATATTGATGGCAAGATATTTCTTATATTAAGTCAAAATATGGTTCCATGGGGTCTATTTAAGTTTGCTAAATGCTGCCAATGCAATATAGCAGACATGAGCTGACTTTTAGAATAAGATTTGTTATGTTAAAAGTTTACAGTTCTGAGGCTGTTTAAGTGTCCCAGTCAAGACATCATCAAGAGATGCTTTCTTCCTGAGCTGCAGCTATGGAAGATCAGGCACATGGCAGCATCTACTTGTCTCTCTGGTCTCATCCAGGCCCCACTGCCCTCATCTTTGGCCTGCTTCTCTCTGTCTCTGTGGCCTTCTTTCTGTGTCTGTGGCTTTTTATTCCTCCATTTATAAAGGACCCCAGTAAGAGAATCAAGACCTATCCTGGGTCATTCAATCTAATCAAAGACCCTTAACTGAGGTAATTTTATCTAAAGGGCCCACCTACAATAGGTTTACATGCAGAGGAATGGATTAGTACTAAGGACATTATTTTCTGGGGTCCACCCACCTTCAAACTACCATCCTCTGGACCCACCCCAGAAAGATGTGTCCTTTCCATATGTGAATATATTCATCCCATCACAATATTTCAAAAGTCTTATTTTAGCAACAACATTAAGAACAAAATATCAACAAAATAAATTATAGGTATGCAGTCTGTCTTGGGGAAAACTTCTCCTCAGTTTATGGACCTGTGAAAATGTAAACAAGTTGTCTGCTTCCAATATATGAAGGAGGGACAGTCATAGGTATACACTCCCATTGCCATAGGGAGAACTTGGAAGGAAAACAGGGGTCATGGGTCACAAACAGAACTGAAAACCCACAGAGCATACTCTACTTGATTTCAAAGTCTGAGAGTCATCTATAAACTATGATTTCTTCTCATTCTCGGGAACTGAGGAAGCAGGAGTCCCACCCTCTCCAAGGGCTTGCTCAACACCCATGTTCTTGGTTCCACACTCATCAAGCATCTGGGTGGTAGCCAAACTCTATGCCACCCTCCAAGAACATGGGGCTATGACCAGTGTCTCCCTATTCTCCAAGGCACAGGCTCAACCCCCATAGCACAATGACATAGCGGTAAGTCCCTCCCCAAACCTCAGGGAATGAGTCCCACCCTCTGATGGGATGGGATGGTAACAGTCTCCCTGAACAATGGGGTGAAAGGCTGGCAGTCTTCAAGCTCTAGGGCTTACTCATCCTGTCTGCACATATGGCCCTAGAAAATGTTTTTAAATTCAGACCTCAGCTTCCATGGTCTGGCTTTGAAGTCATTTTTCCTTCACTCTTTCCTTCTGCTGTCCCTTTAAGTCCAGGCTGGCAGTGGTTTGATTCACACAGATCTCACAAAAAAACTGGTTGGTTTTGCATGCAGGAAACAGGAGTCCAAGACATCAGATAGTAAAGTTTTCCACATAGCCTTCTTATATAATTTCATTTCCAATCCTGACTTAAACTGAAATGACCAGCTGTTTCCATGTTCAGGTAAGGTATCACATGGGGCACTATTATCTGGAGACTTGATTTCCAGAAGCACAGAATTTCCCAAACTATCAATTTCTTGTTTCTTTGTGTCCAGGTGTTAAATTATCATCTTATGCCTTTCCTCTCATATTTTACTTTAAGCTGCAAGGAGAAGCCAGGCTGTACTTTCTGCACTTAGTTTGGAAATCTCCTCAGCTAAATAACCCAGCTGGTCACTTTTAAATTCTGTCTTCCATCCAGTATTAGGAGTCAATTTTGCCAAGCTCCCTGCCTCTTTAAAGGAAGGATCACCTTCTTTCCAGTTTGCAAGTATACATTCATCACATCTGTCTAAGGCCTCATCAGAAGTATATTTAGCATCCATATTTTTACCAACAATCTAGGTCTTTTCTATCAAATATCTCACAATTATTTCAGAATCTGCCCCTTACCTTTTTATAAAACTGTTCCAACATTTTTGGTATTTGCATAGCTGCAGCCTGGTATCAATTTCTGTTTTAGTTTGCTAAAAGTTGCTGGGAGCTATATGCCAGAGTGGGTTGACTTTTACAATGGTAATTTATTGTTAAAAGTTTACAGCACAGAAGGTCATGAAAGTGTCCAGATCATGGCATCATCAGTTGATCCTTTCTCCCTGAGCTGCAACTGTGGAAGATCAGGCGCATGGCAGGGCACAATGGTGGAGTTGGCTCATCTCTCTCCTCTCCTCTGGGCCTCATTGCTAGTTCTGCTTTGGACTGCTCCATCTTTGGCTTTTCTCTCTCCCAGATTCATTGATTTCAACTTCTGGAGGCTTCCTTCTGTCTCTGCAGCTCTTTTCTTTGTTACTGCAGCTTTTTATTCCTCCATTTATAAAGGACTCCAGCAAGAGGATTAAGACCCAACTTGGGTCATGCAATCTAATCAAAGGCCTTTAACTATGACATTTTAACCAAAATGCCCCACCTATGATGGGTTTACATGCAAAGGAATGGATTAGCACTAAAGATATTATCTTCTGGGGTCCAACCAATTTCAAACTGTCACAGGGAACTAATGACTTTTCTCTTGGAGAGATGAAAATGTTCTAGAATGAAATTATAAATAGGTTAAAAATATTTGGAATTATGTACTTTAAGCAGGCATTTTATGATATAAAATCATATCTCAATAAAGGTGTTAAAATATGTATCCATTCATAAGTCTAGAAACAATGGCCAATCCAGTAATAATGAGCTCCATGGGCACTCATTTGACCATTACTCAATCAAATGCACCATATGCCCTTGAAAAACTAGCCAATTCCAAGTTGGGGAAAGGAGGGTGAAAAATATATCTGAAAGATCATCTCATATCAGAAAATAGAGAAACCTTAAGACACCTAGACTGTCAAATGGCCTAAAATACAAAGGATGAGACAATTTGAGCACTCAAAGGATAACAAACTGCAATGTATTAAAAAAGATCAAATATTTTAAAATCCATGAGTTCATGATGATATTACATACACACACTTCTGTCTTGATCACTACAAAAAAAATGCTAGGAAATTACCACACTGTTTTGAAAACAAGTAAATAAAGAGGAAATAAATTAAGCTTATTATATTCTGCTTTGTAATATGAATTACACTACACTTGAAGAGGGGAAATTTCTCTTCATAGAAGTATTTTAGCTAATACACAATGCAGAATGACAAAATTAATAATATCACCATTTTGTAACCAATAAGGAATAATCACTGCATCTAAACAGTGATTATCAGTTACAGATAACATCAGAAAAAAGAGAAAACCAAGCATTATGAAAATAATGATGAAAGCCCATAAGCTTGCCTATTCAGTAGTTTTTTCAACATTAAATAAATAAATAACTGTATAAATTTCATCTGAAACTGATCAAACTTTACATCTAATACCAATTTATGAGAAATTCAGAGGACAGAGCAACACATTAAAAGTAACACCGGTGAGAAATTCCAAATCACATCGGAACACTGTGAGAAAAAACTCTCCAGTTTCTTGATTGAAAAATATTGGGAAATAAAAAGATGCAGGGAGAAACTGAGGTTAAAAAGAAACTTAAATATAATTTTGATCCTGGAACAGTAAAATAACATTAGTGGAAAAACTGGTAAAAACTGAATAAAGGCTGTGTTTTACAGTATTTTGCTGATGTTAACATCTTAGTTTTGATAAAGATACCAGGGCTACATAAGAGGTTAACATTAGAAGAAACTGGGTGAAGGATATACAAGAACTGTCTGCACAATCTTTGTAACTCTTCTGTAAGTCTAAAATCATTTAAAAAATAAGTTTATTTAAAAAGTGATACTTAAGGATGTATTTACCAAAATATGAAGATTATTTGGACCCCAATGCACACAGGCAGACTTTAAAAAATAATTACAAGGTACCTGGGGAAATATGAACTTGGCTGAATAATTCATGATATTAACAGTAATTAACAATACTAATTATTGTTAATAATTTTAGGTGTCATAATGGTACAAAGGTTATGTTTTTAAAGGATTTTTATTTTTAAAATACTTATTAAAATACTTAGAAATGTGTGGTAGATTGAATTAAGTACTCCAATTTAGACATGTTCTTAATCTGCATTCTTATTGATGTGAACCCATTATAAATAAGACCTCATGAAAATGTTAATTTTAATTAAGGTGTGGCCCAAATGAATAAGGGTGAATCTCCAACCAAATTACTGGGGACCTTATAAAGACCCAGAAGTCAGAAGTCAGTGGAAATCAGAAGAACAGGGAGAAAGCCTAGGCCATCACCATGTGATGCTAAGCAGTACCAAGAATTGTCTCAAGTCAACATTAGAATGCTAGTCTTTGGGGAGAGGGAATGGTCTTGCCAAAGCCTTGATTTTGGACTTCTTGATATATGTCCTTATTTTAGTTTTGAAACATCTCCTTAAGATAAGAATTATTAGATCAAGTTCATACATTTTAAAAAGGCATTGGATATGGAATGATTTTGTATAAGTTTAGGCAGCTAGAGCAACACAGATCATGTCTTTTCCAGGTGGTTATTTTTTAACTGTATTAAGGAATTGCTTCAACCTCTGCTATCACTACTGTCACTCCTTTGACAGATGGCATTTCCTTAGCAGAGAGAACTTGTCTTACTGTTCTGTCTTCTTACCTGCATGTGGGGAATGGTCCAGACAGAGCCACACCATCAGAGGAAGGAGTGGCAACCCAAGCACTACTCTATAGTAGTTTGATGACCCTCAGTAAAATTCAGTCTATGAAGTCTTATTCCCTCTGATCCAGATCAGAAAGAATACCAGTAAGAGGTTGGGAAGAAATTATGGCCCCCCCCAAAAAAAATATCAACAGACAACAGAAATAAAAGGGGTTAGCAGACCTGAGTTACTCATATATAAATCAGGTATGTATGACCCTATCATCCACAGTGCAAAAGATTATGCCATGTATTACTTTATGTTCTGAAATTCATCAAATCTTTGTATAGGTAGTATATATATATATAGTAAATATATATATATATATATATTTCTCATGTATGTGTAAGTGTATGTGTATGTGTAAGTGTATGTCAGATTAACAGATTATAGATGGCTACATATTCTTTGTTATTGCTCCCAATGAGGAGAGCTCTCTGTGTCACCTCTCCTTGAGTAGTGGGTAGGTTCTGTGACTGCTCTGACCATTAGAATACAACACAAGTGATGCTCTGCCAATTTCTAGGCTCAGGTCTGCTTCTCCTTCCAGTCCTATGAAACTCACTCATGGAACACTGCTGTAAAAGCCCAAGATACATGATGAAGTCCTAGAGGATAAGATGCCAGGTAGACAGAGAGATGCCAAGGGACACTGCAGTGCCAGAAAGATGACATTTTGCAGCTGAACCCTTGAGTCCCAGCCACCTGGATGATGTCATGTGGATCAGAGACAAATCACCCAGCCAAGTCCTACCCAAATTCCTAAACCCACAAAATTATGAGCAACATAAAATGGTCATTTCCAGCCACTGAGTTGTGGGGTATTTTGTTTTGTAATAAGTAATTTAAAATATGCAAAAGTTGATCAGATAATCAGATTTGTTTCCAAAAAAAGTCAAAAACCAATAGGTAGCCGTTGGGTGATAATTAACAAAACAAAGCCAATAAGGGATACTGGTTGGAATGAAGAGGGTGAACAACTTTTGTCAAAGTGGAAAACATGTATTTGTTATAGTTAAAGCTTACACTTAGGCATTTATGATTAATACCCCTTCATCGAAAATTTCAGAAAAAACTGAAGATTAATTTTATAGTTTTGATGTACAGCAGTAGTTTTTCAGAAGATTAAAAGACCTGTGATGGGCACTTTTCCATAGATTAGATTAATAATCTAATGAAGAATAACATCCCTCCTGTAGGAAAACAGATTATTTGCTGGCAGAGGGACTTGAAAAAAAAGAGAAATACAATTCCCTGTGACAATTATGATATAGAAGGGAGAATAACAGATGTTTCAAAGACATAGAATCTTTGTCACCAAAGAGGCAAAAATAAGTAGTATTCAGAAATGTATAAATTTTTCATATTTTTAGGTATTTATCCCAGGGCTAATTTTAAGCCCATTTTGGGTAATGGTGCTGTACTGAAAGCATGAATTTACTTTTGCATTCCTTTAAAAATTCTTTAACACTACAGGACACAATTTTTTATTTAAAAAAAAAAAGACCTCATAAATGTACACAGGCAAAAAAATGGAAAGGATTCAAGAACAGCCAAATTTTGGAAACTGAAAAAGCATCTGAAACTGACTTAGCAGTCAGAAGAGCAGAGAAGCACCCTGATTGATTTACACTGCTAATTGTCCCAAAGAATTGGTGACACAAGTGTTTCTGTGAATGAAGTTTGGCCTGAAAATAGAGAGAATGCTCAATATGTAGTTGAGTTCCTCCCCTACATAGTAACCTCTCCCCACAACCCTGTTACAAGACTGCAGGTATATGCTCTGCAGAGTGTCAGAGGACACCAACATTGGGGGCCAGGTAAAGGCAGGGATACCATACCAACAAACTGGTGATGGATAAGAGAACAAGAACATTCTGAACACTGAGGCCCTTGCTCAACACTGTTCCTTCACTCAGCATTCACATAAGGCAGCCAGACAAGAATTTGAAAGGTTCTTCTCCAGGAAATCTGACCAATTTTCAGGGGGTGACCTCAAGTCAATGGCATCAGAATGCTCTGCAAATAAACAGCTCTAATAAATTAGCCTATAGGAAAACTAAAATGGGTAAACTCACCTACATACAAGGATTCCAATAATCATAGTGTCCACTCTTAAATCCAAGCAAATAACCTAGGGGTGAAAGTTCTGAGAACAAGTAGCTAAAAGGCAAGTCAGCCCCACAGCCTCCAAGTTGTGGGTGAGTGCAAAGAAGTGCCTGCTGAGTGTCTAAGAAATCCAAAGTGCTATGGTGGCTTATGTGCTGAGAATCTGAGAAACACCAGCAAATAATCTCATGAAAATTATTTCAGAGGTACAGAGACTCTCCCTTAGGAAGGAAAAAAAGGCAAAGCCTGGTGCATGGTGGAAAGCATGGGACTAGGGTCAGAAAACCTTGCAGTGCCTATCTTAGTGCTAACTGAAATGCTGCTCACAGGGGACAATAGCCTACCGATAGAAAAGGGAGGCCGGCAGCTTTATCAACAAGCACACAGACAGTTCTCTGTTCACCCAAGATTGAATTCATCCGTTGAGGGAGGTCAAAAGAAACATTCCCCAAGGGACTGCAAATGTCCGTGCATGAAACATTACTGACATTAAAGGGCCTCTGACCCACTGGATGATTACGTTAGCATTTATGTCAGTGAGCATGAAGGTCACAGCACATTACTCTCACCAATTTTGCTATTTACAGCTTGTTTGACCTCAGGCAATTTACTTTACCTCACTGCCCCACAGTTTCCTCATCTGTAAAGTGGGGACAATAATAACACTTCCTCATAGGTATTTGTGAAGATTAAGAGAAAACATTTTTGGCTAATGCATAATAATAATTTAATAAACATTAGCAATTAACTTTATGATTAATATTAATATCCTGTTCAATAACCATGGAATAGTTTGGTCCATGATCAGCCTCTGTCCCCGTGTATGAGAAGATCAGAGTCATCTAATGAAGGAATTGTGAATGATGCATAACTCCAGAAGAGATCCTAGGTTTCACCTCTGCCATCTTATTCCTGCAACAGTGTCTGATACTCACTTGGAACTCCTGAATCCATGTTAAATGAGAAGCAACGAGCTAAATCACTCTGGGAGAAAGAACTCCCATAATCAATGTAATATTGCCAACGTCCCTGCAGTTACTATATATGAGAAGTTTCCTTTTTTATTTTTGTTGTTTTTATTTTCTGCACAATAAATCATGAATATGTTTTCATTGTACAAGATGTAGTGTTTTCATTTGTTGACTTAAGCAAACTTTGAAATGAAAGGAGAATTCATATAATTACAATTGTAAAACCTAAAACAATATTGTTCTTAAAAACAGCAGACAAGGCAGTGTGTTTACTCTAAGGCTTAAGAAAAATGCATATTGTCTGGGTGACTGAAAATACTAAGCAAGGAAAATATTCCAATCATTATATATATTCAGTGATAAATGCTTTAGTTTTTTTTTTTAAGTAAAGGATGTAGAACTGAGTAAATGCTTTTGTTTTCTATCTTAAGTAATGAAGATTATGTGAAAATAAAATGTGCTACTCTTTGAATTTGTGACCAAAATATGTTGAAATAATTCAAATTTTTGAAGATTATAAAGAAGGTGTCAGTCCACTAGCTGCCCAACCTCAGTGTAATATTCCAAATATTTAACAGCTGATTGGGTCTGGGCACTGACCTTTCTCGGTGACTGAAAAAGGAAATTATTGGCTATCAACAGCCTGTCCATCTATTCCTCTGTTTACAGCTGAATATCAGCCTTGTCTGAAACCCACTGTTTTAAAAGATACATGCTTAAGCCACCTTTAAGAAAAAGAATATTCATCAAGCCTGCAATGTGAATTTGTCGTTGTTGTTTTTGAAACAGACACATATAGTCTCCAAACCTTTCACTGTTTGTAAATAGCAAAATATTCAGTTGTCATTTTACTCTATTTCCCATCCCGGGAAAAACTAATGAACTACAGTGGGTCCTTAATCGTTTGGTGTAACTTAAATGCAGTGTTTGCACTAGCCATTTGGAGCAGCATAAAGCCCAGGTTGTGTCTAAATGCAGTATGTTCATTCTTTCATTGATTTTATTTCTCCCACAGAACACGTAAACACTTTCCGTGGGTCTTTGTCAGCTAGATTATTAATTTTTGTTTTAAATTCCAGTGTAGTTTCCTCTAGTCTTAAAAACACCTGTCTTTGCTTCTGCATACTCCCCGAAGAGAAGGTATTATGATTTTTGTTTTTCGAATAGAGCTTCCTTGACAGTACACTTAGGGGAGGTGATTTTCCCTATTGATTTCTTTGCTATTCTCTCCTCATGTAATTTCTCCAGGTGCTTTTTTCCGTGTTCGATTATTTCTTTCTATTCAATTGTATAGAACCCTGAGGTAGATATCACAGAGCCACAGGAAATCTTCCCTTCGCTTCCTCGTTTTTAATTATTTTTATTTGATCTCAGAATCACAACGTACTTTTCCCATTGAGAAAATTTCCTCTTATTACGTAATTAGGGTGTGAGAATAATTTCATTCGTGAATGCGTTTAAACGGAGCGCATGCCGAGGATGATTCCACTGCACTTTCTATTTTCCTTCCAGTAGTAATCCTTCTCAGGATCCCGTAGGTCTCCTCTGCTTACCACGTGGTAGAACTCCGCAGGCTTTTGCCACAGGCTTTTCTCCTAACAAAAGATTAACAATGAAGAATGTAGCAACAGGGGGCCCTGCCGGCGGAGCCTCGCGTTACACTAGCATGGCTAGGAAGCAAGTGCTCTTCTACCTTTCGCTCTCAGAGGCTGAGCACCCATCTCCCACAATGATTTCTGGTGTCTGATTTCTCATTTCCAGTGCCAGATGGTTTGACCCTGAGTGTTCTCCCGTGGCTCTGCGTTGCAGGGCTCAGTGAGACTGGGCTGTCAGTGTGCAGAGGTTGAGGAAAGAGCAGGGCCAGGAGGCTTTAATCGCTTCTAAGGACCTTGAGCGCTAAGAGCAAGGCCAACTCTGTGACAAGCTGTAAGTCCAATTTGCAACCTCATAAACTCTTAAAGAAGGCCATTATCCTGAAGGAAAGACTGTGCAAGTTGAGAAAACAGGATTTTCTCTGTGCTGTTTTTCTGCCCTTTCAATGAAATGAAAGTATTCAATGAAAAATGAATCCTGAGTGGACTTAGACAAAAATGAATCAGGATTTAACAGATGATTTCGTTGACATCAGCTTCCTAGTCCTCATTTCCAGTAAACTGGATTGTCATTGTTCTTTTTTCCTGGTCTCAGGTGAGGAATGATGGCTTTACATCATTTACTGATAGAGAAAGCTTAAAACCAAGAACTAAAAAAACAGCAGAAATTAGAATCAACCTAAACTCCACTCCAAGGATAGCTAGTTGGGAAATATGAACTATTCTGAATTAGAAAAGCAATAAAGAAATGGTTAGAAAGAGAAAAGGAGTTTGGAAAAAAAAAAAAAGAAAGGAATTTCAAGTAGCAATAGGCACAGGGATGGCTACAAAGCAAGGAGAACCCATCGGGTCATATTTAGTCAGGTATCCAAAAACCAGAATGGCTAATTTAGTGCTGCCATGTGAGAAGCTTAGTAGGAGTTAAGAATGCCATTTGTTTTAGCAATAAAAACTAGACTCACCTGGTAGCTATGTCATTTAACACCTCTTTTCCTTTCCAATATTGTGGGAATGACACACCTGCTATGCTTGATATTAGTATATTTAAGGGAAGATTATTTTAAAAGTGATTTGTAAACTGTAGAAATATGAGGGGCTATATTTTACAAGTAAAGTGAGCTCATTGTAGTGTTTGCTGGTGGAAAGAATGAGAAACAAGAATCTATTTGCTGGCAGCAGTCACTGATAGACTGAAACTACAGTAGAACACTACATTTTTTACTACCTTGTATATGTTTTTGGTTTAATTACATGTGCAATTCCCTTAGGAAAAAGTGTATAAGCATCTATGTCATTGCCGTTTGTGTTTTGTTCCTTGTATGGCACATAGCATGAAAAGGCAGTGCATGTCAGTTGAAGAAATGTGAATGCAAAATCAGAGTTACTGGAAGCTAAAGCCCAGCCTGGCCACCCAGTGTATGTGGGACCTCAAGCACACCAAATAACTTCTTTGAAGTTGAAATTTTTCAGCTGTGAAATGAGCATAGCAAGCCTACCTCATAAAGTTGCTGTAAAGATATAACTTACAACTTATGAAAGGCACCTGGTAGAATATTGGCACAGAGACAAGATTTTTATTATCCTATCTCTATCTATTTTGAAAATGATTTCAAGATCTGCACACCCAATCTGACACAGAAAACATTTCCAGGTGTGAATAGTCTCTGAGATGGAATAAATTCAACCTTCATGGTATCCTCAGGCAAATAATTAGGACCCACGTGCTTTCCCTCCAAGACTTGACATCTTCAGCAACTCTTCTGCTCACTGAACTTGTAGTCAAAGTTTTTCTTTGAGCTTGTAATCAAAGAAATTACTACTCTGCCTCCCATAATCCAGAGGAGCCAAAATGAGAAGTCCTCTTAAACATTACCACTTAAACATTATCGCTTAACATGGTCCGGTCCCCAAAGTAGAAGTTGACTCTCTGATCTATTGAGTCATCACAGCTAGGTTCCATTCTTTCTATCAAGTGTTGCTGATCTGCTTACCACTCTATCCATTCCAACCTCTTAGTACTGGCAACTTCAGTGCTTCTTGCTACCAGTCTTCCCTTCTATACCTAGCAAAAGCCCATTCATTGTTCAAGGTTAAAGTCAAGTTCCATCAATTCCCATGAAGGTTTCCTGTCCACTTGTCCCCATACTGACTTTCTAACTCTGAATTCTTATAGTACTTACTTTTTGCACTGTTAACTCTGTGCTTACCTTGCATAATAATCTAATGATAATTCAGGGTAGAGTTCTATATTTTATACCTTATATTATCCATGACAGTCTAAAATTTTGCCATGGATAGGATCTTCTACCTATTTGCAGAGTTGTATAAATGAAACAGACTCCAAAACAGATTCTTTTGAAAACATCACAAAGCACTCTAAGTGATACCCTGTTATTTGGGGACTCTGTTCATTATTCCCAGGAGACAAATGCTTCCTTTTTCCTATTATGCACTTGCCCATTTAGCCATAAGGTGGTCTTTGGTTGCTTTCTTGGCCGCTTTTGATGTTGTTGAAAATGTCAGCAAGTCTAACCAAAATTTGTATGCTAAGGCGACCACAGGAGCAGACACAGATCCTGCCTGCAGTTGTACTAATGGTTCCACAATCCACACAATATTTATTCTGTTTTTCAAAGGAGACACTTTTCATTCCAAAGGCTGTAAATCTAACCCTTTTTCTCCTAAAACAAAATGAAGTTAAACAGGAAGAAAAAAAATGGAGTTGCAGTAGTGATGAGGTAAAGCAATAAATACATGAAACTTGACTAGGTCAAAATAAGGACAAATTCTCGAGGTGACAGAAAGCTGAATCAGTGTATAATGGGTAAAGAAGGAGGACTTATACTGGAAAATTATTGTCTTTCAAACATGTAAAACTATAAGGAAGATGGTTTTGTTGAAGTCCACTCTTTCCTTTAAGAGGCAAAAACCCTGGTCATATTCAAACCATCAGATTTCCCTGACCTCTTTATCTGACTACAAAAGGGACATTTGAACTCAGAGCCTTGTCCAGAACCCATGCCCTACTTGGTCTGAATGGAACAAGAGGAAGCCACATCGAGTTCTCTACCAAGGAGTGGCTCTGAGAAGGTCCTTTGAATCTGAGTGTAGCATGCAGTTCTTCAGTACAAAAAATGTTTTCCTTATTGAATATTCCTGTTATGTTCTAAAAATTGTGTCCAGTCTCCAGTCACAAAAGGAATATTTCACAATATTCAGGCAAATTTCATAAAAAATAATGTTACTGTTAAATGTATTGTAATAATTAAGAAAAGAACTGCATATTAGGAAAGTCTAAGCCAATGAAAAACAGCAGGAAGATCCTAAGACATTTGGCTGGCATTATGGCAAGGTGGGATGGAGCAACCTGATGGGGTGCAAATATTCACCAGCTCCACATTTACACCTTCTCAGGTGGCTCTCCTGGCATTTGCCCAGTGACTGAAGAGCTGTCACCCACCAAGCCAAATTCAAGTTAAACACTCTCAGGAGAGTGCCTTACCACAAAAACAATTTTCTCAACCTCAAACTTCTGATGACAGATGTTAATTAGTTGCCTTACTAATATGTTCTAAAATAGATAAAACTAACAGTTGCAAGATTATTCCAGGGTCTGACTTTTCTATCTGCCAACTCTTAAAGCCAACACTGTACTTTTATTTCCCACCATACTAATCAGAAGTGATAAATTGTTAATGAAAGGCAACTGAGTGCTAGAGATGATAACTAGCTGTCCCAACTACAAAAAAGAACACCTCAAATTTCAAAGCTATCCATTTGAAATTTTAAAATTACCAAATCTGGAATAAAAGGACAGAGGAAACTTTAATTCATGTTCATAAACTTTATTTCCAATAGGTCTAAGTATCTGAAAGCAACATAAACACATACTATGAAATGGACATTTGCAATTTTGCTTAAAATAACAAGTGAGACATAACATTTTGAATTATTATTGATTGTAAGAACCAAAGGTCCTTCACACATATCCCCAAAATCAGCCTGTGAACAAGTGTTCTAAAAGCTAATTTCTTTACCAAAGATTCATCTGAAGATGTTGAAAGGAGGCATAATAGCAATTCAACTACAGAGCTTCCTTTCTCCTAACACGTACCAAGAAAGACAGTATCTGAAAATTAGTCCAGAGAAGAGGATATTCTCATTTGGGCTCCTATTACAATGAAAAACTTTGGGAAATGCTTTGGCGATCTTTGAGACAAGGAGTAAAGAAGATATGATGGGCAAGAAGAGGTGGCAGGGGGTGGAAGGAGCTTAGTAATGGTTTTTAAATTAGGAGGTGACACATGGTCCTTAGAGAGTTCTCAGTGGAACCTGAGGAATGACATCTATGGCAATCACCTGCTTTCCTGCAGCTTAAAAAATTAATATATGGTTACTATTAAATTATCATCATTCCTGTTACTACTACTTTGGAAATGGGAATTTTTTTTTAAAGATTTATTTATTTATTTCTCTCCCCTTGCCCCCACACCCTGGTTGTCTGTTCTCTGTGTCTATTTTGCTGCGTCTTCTTTGTCCACTTCTATTGTTGTCAGTGGCACGGGAATCTGTGTTTCTTTTTGTTGCGTCATCTTGTGTGTCAGCTCTCCGTGTGTGCAGCACCATTCCTGGGCAGGCTACACTTTCTTTCGCACTGGGCAGCTCTCCTTATGGGGCGCACTCCTTGCATGTGGGGCTCCCCTACGCGGGGGACACCCCTGCGTGGCAGGGCACTCCTTGCGCGCATCAGCTCTGTGCATGGGCCAGCTGCACACGGGTCAAGGAGGCCCGGGGTTTGAACTGCAGACCTCCCATGTGGTAGATGGACTCCCTAACCACTGGGCCAAGTCCGCCACCTGAAAATGGGAATTTATGGTTTTTTCCTCTGCAAACAGGGAAAGCAGTAATGCCACCTGAAATGTACCTCAGGTGACAACACTGGCACGTGTGTGTCTTTGCAGCTGGCCTGTGTGCCTAATCTAAGTGCCAGGGCAGTACAATGGGACACAGAGGAGTCCTGAGTTATGCTAGAACCTTTATCAACTAGACAACGGAGCCCTAGCAGATTTTGTTTTACTAACATTAGAATCTTAACTTTAGAATTGGAAGAAAGCCGGCAGTAAAAAGAACAGGTGTAGTTTCAAAAAGAACAAAAAATCCCATTTGCTGATGTCCTGTCATAAGATGAGTCTATCAGTCTCTCTGATTCACTATTTAAGGTATCAACTATAGTCACATGTTTAAACCAGCCTATTTTTAATGCTACTAACTGTTTCTGCAATCAAATACATAAATTCTTATATGTAACACACCTAGGCTAAGCTGATGGGTTAAATCAAATCCAGCCAAAACTTTCCGACATAATTCACCATGATTTTCAATTAAGCCCCATAGGTGATGGGGCTCAGAAAGACACAGACAATCCGAGATGCATTAGTAAACCCAGGTGAATTGATCCTGCAGAATCTTTCAAATCCATTTGTTCACAATAGGACAGATACAACCATTATGTAAGCATTTGTAAAAACCTAACTGGTATTGGTAAATATAGAAGGGAAAAATAATATATAAAAATACTTACTTGAAAAAGTAAACAGTAGAAAGAAATAATGCAAGTCTGCCTGCAGCTAAATTATCATCAAGAGATAATCTGCCACACCATTAAGATTTCACAAGGGACATGTGTTGCAGATTATAATAGAAAGTAAGCTATAAAAAGCAAAGATATTTTTCAGGGTAAAAAGTAAATAGTTGTCAAGAAATGTTTCAAATAAAAGTTGTGTGATATGAGAAAAAAAATAGAAAGAACAGTAACAGGCCTCAATTCTCCCTTGCTATCTCTTTAATATTTGGACAATATACTTTGTGTCATGAACTATCAGAATATCTATTCCTGTAGATAACTGGATGCCTGCAATTATATTTTTTTACAACTTACTCATTTGTTTTTACTTCTAAATTCTTTAAAATTGTATTATTACAGTAAATTATGAAATTTTGCTTTTCCATTTTCTTAAAGAATTTATCAAATATATCTGCATTTTAATAATGTTCACTCCATTTAGAAGATGCATAGCTTTGGCAAGTGAAAGTTTAACTCCCAGACTCAGTTTCAAATTACCTAAAATGAGGACTTTACAGATCTATTGAGAGGGTAAGAGATAATATGTGTTGCTAGACACATTATATGAGACTGGTAACTCTTATTTCTGACAAACTATTAACTTTTAGGCAACTAATTATTCTAAAAGTCTTAAAGGCATTGTCCCCAATATCCACAATGTTCAATAAGCAATCTGAGGCAAAGCATCATCAGAATAATCTTCAGAATGCTAATTTGCCTTTTCTGTTGAAAATAGCTAATAACTTATTTTTTACCACCATTAAATGCTGATTTATAGTTGGGGAAACTCACAATATTGCTTTCCCTGATCATATCATTTAAGATGGAAAGCACTGAAATGGACAAATTAGGTTTTTCAGCAATTTTCCAGAAAAGTGCAATGGTCATAACAGCAGTAAATATAAAATAAAGTAATTCTGTGGGACAACTCAAAAGAATCCAATCAACCTATTTCCACAGATACTGACTAAATGTCTACTATGCGAAAGGCAGCTGGAAGTTAGAAGTGTATCCAGTTGAAGTGAGGGGAGAGTGCTGAGAAATATAATCCCTCCTGACCAGTTCTGGCCCTTCTCTGTCAACCCTCCTGACCAGTGCTTATCTACATTTGATTATCAGATTTGGAGGTATCAAGCATTAGCTTGATTGTAGATGTTAAAAATGGAAAATTGCTTCATGATGCTGAAGATGTGGCCAAAACCTAGAAAGAAGTAATACAGTAGAGCAGAAAGTTGGAGGAAAGCTAGGCTAAAGATTTAAGGCCACAAGAGTTGTGAACAGATATGTTCTCTTTATTTTCTTCATGTGACTTCCTTCCCTAAAGACCTGGTAAAAGAGTAGAGTTCTCATGCCCACACACATACACAATGATAATAACAATTAAATGTAAGACTGATAATACCAAGTATTACTCAGGATATGAAGAACTGAAACTCTTTTAGACTGCAGGTGGAAGTGTAAATTAATAAAACCATTTTGGAAAATGCTTCACAGTGTATATATCCTGTGACCTGGAGATTCTACTCCTGGGTATATACCTAATAGGAATAAGCATGTATGCCACCAAAAAACATATATGAAGATTTTCATAACAGCTTTATTTGTGATGGCCCCAAACTGGAAATAGCTCAAACATACACCAACCATAGAATGGACAAATAGTCTGTATTTTATTCATATAATGAAATACTACACAGCCATACAAAATAATTACTAATGCTCAGAACAACATGAAAATGTTGAGAGAAAAATGTTAGATGCAAAAAAGTACGTAATATGTGATTTCATTTACATGAGGTTCAAAAATAGATGAAAGCCATCTATGGTGACAGAAGTCAAGACATTGGTTACCTTGGAGGGTGAGCAGTTTGAGTGGGAAGGTGCACAAGGATTTTATCTAGGGTGATGAAAATACCCTATATTTTGATCTGGGTGGTGTTCCAAGGAAATGTGCATGTGTAAAAAATTCATCAGGCTCTTCAGGTATGATTTGTGCACATTGACTTAAATATTTATATATAGATAGTCTCCTATCTGATCTCAATCTTATAAATAGGGATTGTCCTACCTGTAGGCCAGAGGATTTTAAAAAATCATCTCTTATTTCCCTTGTAATTCTGTAAGACATGCTTTGAATACTATAATGCACTTGGAATAGTGCCTGCCATATAGGAAGCAATTGGCGTGCGATGATACCAACAACTCTGTCTACCAAAGAAACCAACCTGTTGCAGGCAAGATTGCTTTTGTGAGTATTACTAGGGTAAATTAGGAAAGGTAACTAGGTAAATTGGATAATAGACCCGATCAATTGTATGTGAAGACTATCTAAATTTCTATTGTGTCAATCAGCCATGACCAATATTTTAACCCCACTCTATTGCCTTATATTTGCTGTGTCTCTGTGTGTTCCTTATCAGGTAGCAAGCTCCTGAAAACATGTCTCAAATGCTATGCTCTACCCTAGAAAGAGCCTAGCACAAAGCTGACAGGTGCATGTAGATGTTCAATTCATGTTCATAGTAATCATAATAATGTCATTTGTCAATTACCATTCTATAGCTAACAAAATAATCCTTCTATCAACCCTGTGAAGTCAGTGCTCTTTATTCCCAGCCTGCATATGACGAAACCAGGCTCAGATGTCTGTGCATGACTAAGAATTAGAAAAGCAGTCCCTCCAATGGGTATACAAATCTCCTTTTCTTCCCATTATGCCAAGGACCCTTCCAAGTTGCTACAGTCGTCTGATTATAAAACTGCTTAGACTGAATTTCCAGCTGTAATTTTCATCACCATGGCTCTACTGTAAGTGATTTGTTTGGTACCTCTTTAGTCAGTCAAAGGGATACTGATGCAAAATACCAGAAATTGGTTGGTTTTTATAAAGGATATTTATTTGGGGTAGAAGCTTATGATTACCGGGCCATAAAGCATAAGTTACCTCCCTCACCAAAGTCTATTGCCATATGTTGGAGAAAGCTGGCTGCCCACATCTGCCAGGGTTTGGGCTTCCTGGGTTCCTCTCTTCCCAGGGCTTGCCTCTCTCCGATCTCAGCTGTTCTGCTATCTCTACAAGCCCAGCTGTAGACTTTCAGGCAAACGGCTCATCTCTCTTTCCAGGGCCTTTGCCATGCCTAATTGAGCCTTCTCTCTGCTCCTCCATATGCTTACTTCCTGGGCTCCATCATTAAAACTCTAACCTCCCTTCTCTGTGGTGCAGTTTCTCTGTGAGTCCCACCCACCAAAAGGGTGGGGATGCAACATCCTACTGACATGACCCCATACAAGCCTTAATCATTATTTAATCAAGTAAAAGTGAAACCTCTGAATCCAATATAATCTAATATGCTCAGAGGGACAGACCAATTTATAAGCATAGTCCAATATCTATTTTTGGAATTCATAAACAACATCAAACTGCCACATGGCCCCTGCCAATAACATGGCTGATATCAGAGGCCAGGTTGATCAACACTGCCTGAAAACCCAGAAGGTTCATACTTCTGAAGTAAACATGGTTCATGGACCCACAAAAAGCAAGTACCCACATAGTTCCCACATTTGCTTACAGCTTCACCATCTTCTGAATGCTCTACTGTCACCCCTCAGTATATCCCTGCATTTGTCAGCCAAATGAATCTTCTCAGGTCTCTTTAGCCATTCCCTTAGTATCACATCTAATCATGTATATAAAAATTATAATGTAATTAAGAATAATTTTTATATATAGCAAATGACCCCTTTATTCTCAACAGTTTTTAATCTGTCTTTTTATAAAATCATAAATTTGAAATTTTCTTTCTTGTTCATGTCTAGAAAGATAATCCAACCTCGCTTAGGACAGCCAATGATTTTTTTTACTATGACCTAAGCAGATTGGCACTTTGGTGATAATATGCCACCAATCACAGCCTCTCAGGAAAGAAGTCATTCTTATTTTGCGATCTGTATTGAACAACATTGTCAGTCTACAATTTTTTGACAGTTCCACATCTGTCCCTCATCTAATCCTACTTGACAACCAAAAGTAGATCACATTTATAGAACATCAGCACATTTTTCAGAGACATGGACTTTTTTTTTTCTGTATGGCGATCTGTCAGATTTAATTTACATGTAGGTGGAATGCCCTTTAGTGTTGGCAAATTCATATTCATCACTCACTTTCCATGGATAGTTAAATAATGCAGCATCTCAAAGAAGTCTCATTATCCTGTTATATCCCCTAGATTTCATCCTTTCTAAAGGGGTGCATCTGGTTGTAAGTGCCTTTTACTTGAGAAAAAGGTATTTAAAGAGAGAGAACCAACATCAGTGTAGTGGGGAAGCACAGGGTAACGGAATGAAAGGGCTTGGAGGAATGCGTATATCACTGTTTATGTACAAGGAACTTGCTGGTTTTAACCTTCTACAATTTACTATGTGATCTTAAAACTATTGCCTCGGTTTTCTTATCAGAAAATTCATAGTAAAAATTAAGTGAGGTGGTGTTTAAACTCTGACACAAAACCTAACAAGTAGCTAAGCAAAAAAACAGATCTCTTCACTTGAGAGAATTTTCCTCAGTTTACTTCTCTCAGTTTGACTTCGAAACTTATATTCCTATGCTGTCTTCTGAGGAAAGAGAGAGCCAACTGATGCTGCTGCTAATTGTGGCAATTTATGAGCTGAACTATGCAAGCCTTCTCATTATAATCTGTTTTGACTGAAGTACCATCTAGAGCTCATATTTTGTGTCATTTAGTTTTCTGATAATGGGGCTGGACTTGAGCCAATCTATCGTGAAACAATTTACATTTTCTTATAATTGTGGGATTTACATCACAAATTTATCTCTCAAAGCTATGCTAATCATTTTATCTTGATATATTCTCTTCCAAGTTCTCTCTAAGATTTCAGTAAAGGACTTTATTATCTTCATCAGCATGCCTGATTTGATTCAAATTCTCTGTAACTGCTTCTACTTCTCTCACCTTTCCTAAGAGACGGTTTCTTACCTTCTACTTTATTGTCTGTGTCTTAATGCAAACTGATGAAAGACTCTCCAGTAGATATTGGTAAGTATGTTATTAAACTAGCAATTTTGAAGGCTGCATTAATAACACCTCACATAGCAGCCATAGATGCCTGTCTTAGAAGCTGGGCAACCTTGAACATGTCATGAGGTTACAATGCCTTACTTTTTATCATCTGAAAAATGAAGAAAGCAATATTAATAATAGTATCTATAAATATTAATACTTAAAGGATTGTTGTGTGGAAAAAGCGAATACTATAACACACTTGGAATAGTGCCTGCCATATAGGAAGCACTGAATAAATGCTAGGAATTATTCCTCTTAGAGCTTAAGAACACATACGGAGTAAGTGTGATTATTAAGTGAGATTATTTAAAACAAACACTTGACAACTAGTTTTCTTCATTTTAAATGCTTACTATAGAGTATTATACAGCTTTATTTTCTTTTTCTTCCCTTCTACTGCCTATATACTCCAGTTTTGGGAAGCCCCTGCCTGGAATATAGTAGATGCCATTTGAATGTTTGTTGAGTTTGTAAATGAATGATGCAAAGAGTGAATGAAATTTTTATTTTGTCTCTTTAAATAAAAAGGCTTTATGGTAGTATCAATGATTTAAAGGTGTTCTACACTTATTAGTGATATATGCATTAGAAAGAAATCTGCCAAAGGGAATTGCCCTCTGAATACACACTCTGAAAGGGCCAACTAAACAGAAAACTCATGTTTCCAAGCATTTTGAGAGATAGTGTTTCGAATGTTTCCATCATTTAACTCTAGTAACTTAAGTACAACAAAACCTTGGTATTTTCAAACAATGTGAGATACATTGTATACATGGATAAAAGTAGCTGAATTAAAGAATACACTTGAAAATATTTGTTTCTTCTGAAATATATGAATTCTAATGCCAATAAAATATTATAGGTAGAGTTCTAAATAAGAATAACCATTGAATCATATGAAATTATCTGATCAATTTTAATATAAAATTATTATTAAAATTATTATAAAAATTAAAGCTAATGATGCATATACATATTACTCTTTAAATGATAGATTACTGCAGCAAGTCTCCTTAAGGTAGGAAATCTACATTTTATTTGCAAATTTTTATTTTAATGCAAAATTATTTTTAGCACTGAAATTCAAGTGATACCTGAATTAATATCATTCTATTTACTTATTTTATTTTTTTGTCTTTATTTGTTTTTTTAATGTTACATTAAAAAACTATGAGGTCCCCATATACCTCCCCCACCCCCATCACCCCACTCCTCCGCCCATAACAACAATCTCCTCCATCATCATGAGACATTCATTGCATTTGGTGAATACATCTCTGAGCACCACTGCACCTCATGGTCAGTGGTCCATACCATAGCCCACATTCTCCCACAGTCCACCCAGTGGGTCATGGGAGGACATACAATGTCCAGTAACTGTCCCTGCAGCACCACCCAGGACAACTCCAACCCCCGAAAACACCCCCACATCACATCTCTTCCTCCCACTCCCTACCCCCAGCAGCCACCATGGCCACTTTCTACTACTAATCACAATAGTTCATGAATAGAATATCAGTAAGTCCACTCTATTTAATAGCCATTCTAACAAGTAAAGCAGGGCAAAACTGAAATGGATTGTTACATGACATATTAAGTTTCCTGTCTGGGTTGGATTTAGTAACAATGAATAATTATTTGTAAGCAATATTGTAGAAACAAGAAAATATCTACATTGGTAGTAGTGTTAGCACAATATATTCTGAAGTTGCTTTCATCCTAATAATTTTAATTTTGAATGTATATCATTACTGAACATTGAGCTCTAGTGGTTTTATGTGATTAAACCCTTACTTATTGATAGCAGAGTTAGAAGCAAATCATTTATACATGATATGTGTTTGTTTACCTGAATGCTGTATCACATAGGAGAAAAGCCACTGATTTTATTCCTTCATCGATGTCTTCTTCCATTATATCTATTTGGCTTTCATACAAGCCCAATCAATAGTAAAATTTCAGGGAACCATAGGTATTATCAATTGCTTTGGCAATGGTTTTGTAATCTGTATTCACATTTCATTAGTGTATTTACCAAATAAGAATATTCATAACCTATAATGATAAAGCCTAACACTTTCATTGATCCTCTTTTATTACATATATTTTTCATCTGAAGGAATATTCAATTAGTCCACCTTTTCTTACTTGAGCTATTAAGATTTCAAGGAAAAGTAGCATTTCCTTTTCTGAGAATGCAGGTCAACCTCATTTAGTTCAAAGTGTGCAAGTTTTCATGAATTCTGAATGGATTCCACTTACACATTTGGCCGTTTGACATGAACTACTGAAGAAGGGCTTGCTAGTTGCCCTTTTCTTGGGTAATCTTCTGTCCCCCTCACTAGATAGCTAAAGTAAATATTCATCCCCAGACAGAGCTTCTAAAATAGTATTCAATTTGATTTTTTTTTTCTGGGCATTTGCTAGTCTTACCGTTCTTTTTTAGTCGAACTAACTTGCTTTTATTTTCTTACCTTTCCTCCCACTGTGTATAAACAAACCTCAAGGCAAACCCTGTCTTGCAAGTCTGTTTATCAGCAGAGGAAAGAAAACAAAAAAGCTTTAATCTTAATTCAACTCAATTCAAAAATCATTTATTAAGCACCCATTTCATGTCAGGTGCTGAGCCAGGAAATGGGGAAGCAAAATGGAATTAGTTTCTGACCTCACCAAGTTGATCAGGTAGGTGGATATGTGAAAATAAGAATCCTGTAGTATAATAAAAGCTATAATGTGTTTAATGCAATGTATCATAATCTAAAAGAGTCATGTTGGCCTAGTGGTTAAGAACATGGACATGTGTCCCCCAAAAGAGACCCGTTGAAGTCCTAATCCCCAGGGCCGCAGCATGTGACCTTATTTGGAAATAGAATTTGGCAAGTCAAAACAAGGTCATATGGAAGTAAGGTAGAGCCTTAATCAAAAATGGCTGGTGTCTTTATAAGAAAGCGAGAGGAAAGCGAGGCAAGAAGATGAGTAAGACAGAACACCAGGATTGCTGGAAACTTCAGAGGAAACAAGGTCCTGCCCACTCCTTGATTTCAGCCTTCCAGCCTCCAGAACTGTGAGACAACAAACTTCTGTTGTTTGAAGCCAACCAGTTGTGGTACTTTGTTATGACAGCTCCAGGAAACTAAGATAATGGCAAAATAGAGCAGTTCAAGTTATTATGACATAAATGTTAAAACATTATCAATCTAAAACCAGACCCCAAGAAAATAGGATTGTTTTAAACATGACCAGCCATTATTTCTGCATTTGGTTTTGCCAGGTGCATATAAAATTGAACCAAAATCAACTCCTTGGAGATGGAGTATCTCGGTTGGAGCAGCTAGCTGGTGGATGTGTTTGCTGCACCTCACTGTGCAGAGCATTGGTTGGTGGCAGAAGTGGGGACCTGAGAGTCAGGATTCCAGTTCTGACGTCCTCACTAACTAGCTGTGTAACCTTGGACAACTCACAACTTCTCCAGACTCAGCTTCCATATTTGTAAAATGAGGTACTCAAGAGGTAAGACCAGTACAAAATCAGCTGCCCTAATATTTCATGAGTCTGTGTAGAAGAGAACTGAAAACTAGAATAGGAGAATTTTCTTTTAACATTTGGCATCTTTTGGACAGATTTTTACCTGTGAAGACAACATTGCTATTACAAGATAAGAAAACAAATTGAGGATTAGGTCAAGAGGAAATGAGCCTTTTGAAAGACATTATTTAATAAGGTAAGACAATCATCTTAGACACTTCTAGACCAAGCTACTTTCTCAAGCCATCTATCATCAGCACATCTAAATAAAATTTTATTGACCTTCCTAATAGGCACATACAGTTATGGTCCTGAACTTACAAATCCCCACTGTCCTTTTCCTTATAAAGGCTTTTTATTTTATTTAAATATGCCAGATATGCTCAAAGATTTGGCAGAATCTCTCAAATCACTTAGGAAAACACTTTTCTTTCAGCCTTGATCATAAGTCTACAGCATATACCTGAGCTATCTAAAAGCTTAACAACTAGAAATTTAAAAAAAAAAAAAGTAGCTACACAGAGACCAGACAGTCATGACCAGGATACCAGGTCACAAGAACCATCCCTTAAATAATTTTACCTTTGGCAGCTAACAATTCTTCATTGCTATTTCATTTACTTATTCACTAAACATTTATTTAGCATAAACTATGGACTAGTCAGGGTTCTGGAATCTAGCGATGCAGCATGAACTCCACAGACAAGGTGCTTCTCCCATTCTAGTGACATGAAATAGCTCACACCTTTGGGATTCCATCTGCTCGGGAGTTCTTCCCAGCCAAGCCCTGGGCTGCTCTGTAAACATATCCTCTCTCTATTAGCCCACACACAACCTCTATCCCTGCCTGGGAAATGTCCAATGTTACTTTGAGAAGCATCGATGGAACCACACAATCAGAAGGCATCCTACAGGTATGGCAAACACTTCTAAATGTAAGCTTAATAAATATCAAATCAGTTTTTACCTTTTTTCATTCCAGCCTAGAAAAAGTACAGAGGTTTAGGGCTATCCTGATACTGAACCTGTCCTTATGTATACATTTGAAGTATATTGCTCCTGCCTTCTAGTGCATATAGTAAATCCTGATGCTATTGGGGAACAGAGGTCGAAGAAACAGACCCTGCCTTCCAGGTATTTCCAGTGTAGTAATGAAGGGAAAGGATTAAACAAATACAGTGTAGTGTGATGGGCAATGATGGACATATGCATAATCTAGTCTGAGTGGATTAACACTGGGTACTTACAAGGCAGGCAGATTTGGGAATTCAAGTTGAAGCAGGGTTAAATTCTTGACCTCAAACCCAACCAACAATGGAGCTGGATCTCGGATTGGCCTTTAAACTGAAACAGCATTCTGATTTCCCACGGGGTCTGACATAGACCTAAGGATGGGTCAACTTGCTACGGTGCTGGAACAGTCGCTCTGGAGAAAAAAGTGCTAAGTTAACTTCATGGCCTCGGGTTCTGGGTCCAAGAGACACTAGCTAATGTGAGTAGGAAGATTAAGCATTAAAGGGATAAGGAAGGAAGCTTGTTCTGAGGTGCATCATTAAGCATCTAGTAAGCATTTGCTGTTTACAGCCCTATGCTAGGGACAGGTTAGGGCTAAAAGATGAGCAAACCATTGATCCCTGCTCTCAGATAGCTTGCAATCTAGTTCAGGAAAGAACTCCAATATATATTAAACTAGGAAAAAATGTCCCAATGACAAAAAATTCAGTACCTGCTATGACCTAGTCTCCTACAAACCTAATACAAATCTAGTGAGGTAGGTCGTAATATCACCAATTTACAGATGGGAAAATTGCAGAGTTAAACAAATGTTCACACCAATAAGATGGAAAAGAGAAATGGAAAACAAAGTTGATCTTGTATATGTCCACTCCTAAGACTACTCTTTCATCTACATATGATGCCTGCATCTTTGTGCTCTTTTCTTAATATCTGTGGAACTCCATTTTCTTGACAGCAGAATAAGGTTGCTGGACTAGAATTAGTCAGTATCTGTGCCCCAGAATAATCGGAGCTCCTTGTGAAGAACACAGATGCCTGGAGATTATGTTTCCTCAGATCTAAAATCAGCATTTTGCAAATGTCTCCATGTGATGTCCACACAATGGGTACTTAGAAGCAGGACATCCCAGACGTGCCAAACCAAATTCTGCCTTTTAATAAGATCCCAGGTGATTTGTATGCAAAGTAATGTTTGAAAAGCACTGATGATTCTCTTACAGTTAAATTCCATAGTATAGACATGAAAAGTGGTCCTCAAAAATAAGACATTAAAGAGGGCCAACACAATTGATGAAAACCTAAGGAAGCAGGACTAAAATTGGGAAGGATTTGGATTAGCAGAGAGGAAGGTGAAGGACTTTAGGGATTCAGGAAAACTTCAAGATTAAAACACAGAGTGGACCTAAACTCAGTGATTCAGGGATGGCAAAGAGACGAATTTGATTTAAGAGAAGATTTTATATCCTACCTCTCCTTCAGAATCCAGTTTAAATGCCTTAGACAAGTTTCCTTGTCTTCCTTTCTTCTCTGTAAAGTAAGAACATTAAATAAAGCTCCTAAATCTATTTCACCATGCAGTAGACATGGTCAGGTACTCCAATGGGTGACCCATTTTCAAAGGAAAGCAGTTATTTTGAAATCATTGCCTTGCTGTGCCCACTCAGTCTGATTTGCTGTGGACATTCAGAGGTGACTGTGGTAAGGCTACCAAAGACGTTATTTTCCTTTTGGTGGTGAAGGAGAAAGAGCTTTGCAAACACCGCTGACTGACTACCTAGAAGGGGTGGCAAGCGGTGTCAACTCAGCTGTGGGTGCAGGAGAACAGAAGAGGCAGCATCAGAATGCACTGAAAGCCAGCAAGGTGGTCAGGGAGCATTTGAAACACATTGAAGTCTAGCAAAAGCATAGCCTGAAGGGATGTGGTATGAGGATGAAGCACAGGGACACCTGACTCTGATGCCTGGGTTGCCCGCTCAAAAGGGATGACAGCGCTGGAGTGCAACAGCTCCTGAGGCCAGAGGGCAGAGATGCAAATAAAAGCGTGTACTCTGAAGGCTACAATAGACTTCGCAGGATCCACACATCAGAGAATGCGCCACATTCAGGTTTTGTGTGAAGGGGCGGGAGCAGCTTCACTTCTATGCCACAATGAAGCAGAACCATGGAGACATGAGGCTTGGCTAGGACCCGAAGCTGGCGTCAGCCGCAGGGCTGGAACGCGAATGCACATTTCTGCGGTGACTTCACACCAGACACCCAAAACGTACATTGCCTTTTTGTTTTTGTTCAGTTTGAGTTCCGAATTCCTCTTGCGTGACAGATACATGCTTTCTTTGTTTTGAAATCCTCAGGTTAATTTTTGCCTCATGTTAATTCAGCAAATGTATCATCTCCACTTTAATGTAAAGAGTTCTGTTTGTCTCACCTCAAGTTTTTAGTGGTTAAAATGTGAAATATTTTGGAGAGATATTTAGATTAAAAGCTAGCCGTTCCAATGCAAAGCCCTTCTTAGAGGTGAAAGTAGATATTTTGAACAAAGCAAACTGCCATTAATGAGTGTATTTTAATTGAAACAAACAGAAGACTTAGATATTTAATAGGTGTGATTCAAGGATTAAATTGAAATAAAGAGGTTATGGCATTAGGAACTAAAGAATTTTGCATTTTGTAAGCAGCTGTGCATAAAATAATCAACTACCAGACTTGCATAAATTAATTCTAGTATTCCCTCTCTAAATTCCCTGGAGTTGGTGGGATCCTTTTGGCCCCTCAGTTTGCTCTTAAATGTCACTGGAACCGCTGCTCAGAATTACAACCTAATTACAACATACACATTTGGGGATACTTTTATGTTTAAGAATTTGTGCAAATTTAACGAATGGAACCAGATGAAGTGAAGCAAGGAGAGCCACATGAGAAACATAATGTAGATGCAGAGATGATAAAAAAAACATTAGGCAATATTCCTGACATTTTCTCTTTTAGCATTAAGTGTTTATCAAGGCTGCACACTGCCATAATGGTGATTAATGTTGCATGATATAATGGAAAATGATTGAGTGATATGTTAGAGCAATAGCTACATATCTGAGTGTATACTTAACAGCTTGGCTGGTTTTAATACTTGCCATAATTACAGATAGTAAGCTGGCAGGTTTAGTGATGCCAGGTTTAGCTGGCATTTTAAGAAAGTAATGGCTGAAATAAAATACAACATCTTAATACTACTCCCCCTTCCCATTATCTTTCTCCTGTTAACATGTAAAGTAACTTTGCTATTCTTCAGCAAAATGACTTTGATGTAAAACTTCACTTAGACCAACAGTTCCATAGGTGTTCTGCCAACTAAAGAGCAAAGCAGAACTTCATTCTAACATTCGGAGCACTCACATCAGCTTTCTACATTGTGCCATAATTTGGAGAGATGTGATTTGACCTTCACTAAAATGTAATTTGTAAAGCAGTATAAAATAAGAACTTACTGTAGTTTTTACATTCCTGGTCCTATAAAGTAATTGTAATCTGTTTTCTGTCCAGAGTGGAAGAAAGCCTTTTGCTTGCTTGTTGGGCAATTCCGTGCTCATTTTAAACCAATCCCCACTCCTTTCTCTCTATGGTGAAGAGAATAAAATAAATATTTTATTTCAACAATACAATATAATGAAAGAAATACATTCCAGAAACTTGGTGTTAAGGTAAATTATCTACCTAACAACTAATTGTTTAACAAATGTCTTTCATTACAAAATTGGACACACAATCTTTGGCAAAGGTTGAAAATCTTCAAGCGATTTTAAAATGATTCAAAATTATATTAATCCTTTATGATATATAAATTGAAATTATCTCTGATAAAAATACAGTGATAGTATTAAAATATTTAATACAGTACTGTTTTACCTACAGGTTAGAAATGTAAGCACCAGAAATGAAAAGTGAACATATAAAATAGTTCCAGTCTATGGTTGTTTAATCATTTCTTTGATTTATCCATTGTTTTCCCAGGATTTTAACAATTCCATAAAGCTTCAGTAGCTTGCTTTGATTTTTCACATGCTTTCTAGCTGCTTTAATTCTATTTTTAAAATTATTTCATTTTTTTCATTATTTAATAATTCCATCTAGTTGAACTCACTTGAACTTTCCAGATATCTATACATAGTAATAATAGTTGAAATTCATAATTTCCTAGTTGAAAGGAATTATAAGATCTAGGATGTATTACAAGTTACTTACACAATGAATCAATGTGCTATTGCCGTTTTTAGAGTCAGTAGTTTTTCATAATATCTCTTGATTACTTTACAGTCACAGCCGTTAAAAATGCACAACTCTAGTTCCAGTTCATATTATTTGTTTTTAACATCTGGATATATATGCATACATATGTGTATTTACACATATGTTTATTGCATATGTGTGTGTGTGTATAAAGGCCAAAATATCCAGTTTTTATTAAGCACCAAAGAGATATCTGCTTGAACACTATTTTCTCCTCTAGCTGGTTATAATTTTTAATCTAACATTTTATTTATTAAAGAGTGATGAAAGCAGTTTGTTAAATGCGGGAACTATTTTTATCAGTTTTGCGCTCTGCTTATAATTACCCTAACTTATCTATCACACAAACAAAGAAAATGCAACCAGGTCAGAGTTAAGATCAAGGCCGAGACATAATATCTCTCAATTTTTGAAGGAGAGGCTATTCCTTAGAGTAAAATCAGTAAGAGTTGGGGGGTTACAGAAGACTAAAACTCTTATTTATTAGATTTAGGGGAATATATTCATTGTTAAAGACATTAAGCAGTGGTATCTTTGTATCTGAAACTAATCTCATTATAAGGAGAAATTAGTTCTTCAATTATGTTAATCTAATCTTTCAAACTGCTCAAAATGATTCCCAGTAGAGGACATGTTAAATGATTCTCTGCTTATTGACAACTAGAACTGTAGCCAGACCCTTCAGAAGCTGTCACTTAATATTATCCCCATTTAAGCTTTATTGAGTCCATCGGTATGCATATGCAAGACAGAGTGTTAATAAGGGAGAGAAGGGGAACTTAGACATTCTGTGTTTGTTAAAAGATATTTTTAAAAGTTAGTCGGTCATAAGATATACTGAATTACTTTATAAGCATTTGATGAGATCCTACTGAGTGGAGCAGTGACTTAATTTGTTTTCAACAAAGTACCATTAGCAAAAAGAAAAAAAATCTCTAATTCCAGAGGTCTGCAATTAAAGCATGAAACTCCTTGCCAAAAGTACAAACAGCCTTTGAAGTTTCGTGTTTGGTCTTAAGAAGCTGTTACTGCTCTATAATTCATCTTTTCATTTGAACATAAATGGATGTGTTAGTCTGGGTCCTCTGAGAAGATGCCAAAATGGGATTAAACATGGAAGGGATTTATTAGCAGAAATGCCTGTGAAGGCAATTAGGAAAGGAGCCTGGGGTGGCTGGGGGAGGGAACTCACAGGCCACAAGCAGGTCTGGTCATTCTGAAGGAAAGAGGGAAGGAAGGAAGAAGGGCTAGAAGGGTCTTAGACTTCAGTGCAGTTCAAGGAAGTTAGACAAGGCCAGCAGGGAGTCCTTAAACCAAAGTCAGCTTTCAAAGAAGTTGCCCGTATTACAGAAACGGGCCTACTTTATCCCTGCCATGCTCAGACATTGACTGAAAGCAGCCTAGGAGAAATGTGCCCTTTGTGGAACACAGTGATGGATTGGAGAGTTTAGCAGCTGGGGATCTTAGTCGGTTGTGCTCCTAGTAGGTGGGGGTCTCAGAGGCACATTTTCATGGCAACCAGAATCCAGTAACTTAAATCAATCAGGGACAGGAAAGAAAATGTTCAGAGATACAATTGGACTAAGAATTTTAATTTCAGAGGACAGCTGGCCCTGCACATAGAAATCCTCCTCTTTCTGTTGTGATTATACCACCACTATGACAAATCTTATATTTCATTTATTTTTATTGAGGTAAAATCCATGTCATAGAAATTAACCATTTAAAATACGCAATTCAATGGTTATTAGTAAATTCCCAATGTTGTGCAGTCATCACCCCTATCACATGTTCATCACCCCAGAAGGAAACCCTGAAACCAGTAGCAGTCACTCCCCATTCCCGTCTCCACAGTCCCTGGCAAACACTAATCTGTCTTCTCTCTCTGTGGATATACCTATTATGGATACTTCATATAAATGCAATCACAAATTTGTGATCTTTGTACCTGGCTTCTTTCACATAGCATAATATTTTCTGGGTTACGGAACTGTAGTTGGTGCTGGGGTTTAATATATACCCAGGGGACCTGAATCTCTGGACTGACCATGTGATAGCCAGGCCTTGAGCCTCAACAGACTTCAACTCCTACACTCTGGTTTATTGGACCTACCCCACTCAGCTAACATGGAGTTGAAGAAGGTCAACCACCATACTAGGTAGCTAAGACTGCCTACAACTGAAAGCAGGAGAATTGCATCCAGCATCCATGTGGAATCTAAGCCCCCTCTTGATACGATTTGGAGTGGACACAACCATTCCAAGGTCCACAGGATGGAGGAATAGAGTATGGATTAGAGTGGACTTACTGGTATTCTATTCATGAACTATTGTGATTAGTAATCAAAGAAAATGTGGCATTGGTGTGGAGAAAGTGGCCATGGTGGCTGCTGGGGGTAGAGAATGGAAGGAAGAGATGAGATGTGGGGGAGTTTTTGGGACTTGGAGTTGTCCTGGGTGGTGCTGCGGGGACTGTTATCGGACATTGTATGTCCTTCCATGGCCCACTGGGTGAAATGTGGGAGAGTGAGGGCCATGACGTGGACCATTGACCATGAGGTGCAGCGGTGTATTCAGAGATGTATTCACCAAATGCAATGAATTTGGGGGTGGGGGGTATTTGGGGACCTCATATTTTTTTAATGTAATATTAAAAAATTAAATAAAGACAAAAATAAAAAAAATAAAATAAAATATTTTTTAAAAATATTTTCTGGGTTTATCCATATTACAGCATGTAACAGTACTTAATTTCCTTTTTCGGCTGAATAATCATTTTATCATATGGATCTATCACATTTTGTTTATCCATTCATCAGTTGACTGACATTTGGATGTTTCAACCTTTTGGCTCTTGGCACGTAGTGCTACTATGAATATCAGATACAAGTTATTGTTTCAATACCGGCTTTCAATTATTTTGGGTATAAACCTAAGAACTGAGTTGCTGGGCCATATGGTAGTACTATGTTTAACTTTTTGAGCAATCACCAAACTCTCTTCCACAGTCGCTAAAGTAATTTATATTAGCATCAGCAATGTATGAGAATTCTAATTTCTCCATATCCTTGTCAGCACTTGTTATTTTCCATTTTTTTATTATAACCAGCATAGGGGGTGTGAAGTGGTATCTCACTGTGGTTTTGACTTGCATTACTGTAATGGATTAATTAAGAATTATATATCTTCTTTGTTGAATGTCTATTCAAGTCTTTGCCCATTTTATAATTAAGTTATTTATCATTTTGTTTTTGTATTGTAAATGCTTTTTATATTTTCTGGATATTAATCCTTTATCCAATATATGGTTTGAAATTATTTTCTCCCATACTGTAGGCTGTCTATTAATTTTCTTCATAATTTCCTTTGATGCACAAAAGTTTTTAATTTTGGTGAAATCAAGTTTATCCATTGTTTCTTTCTCACAAATGTTTTTGGTGACATATTTAAGAATCCATTGTCAAATCCCAGGTTACAAAAATTTACTCCTTTATTTGCTTCTAAGAGCTTAATGATTTCATTGTTCAGATTTAGGTCCTTGATTCACCTTTAGTTGATTTTTTAAAAATTTAATTCAAGTATATCATTCATACATGAACATATATAAACAATAAGTATATAGTAAAATTAGCAAACCTAAAAAACAAAAATTTGTAACATTATACAGGGTCCCATATATCAACCCACAACCAACACCTTGCATTGTTGTGAGACATTTGTTTCAAATTATGAAAGAATATCATCAAAATCTTACTACTAACAATAGTCCATATCTTACATTTGGTGTATCTTTCCCCAAACCTATCCTAATAAAAAATATATTATTTTTTAATATATTTTTATTACAGAAGTTTTGAACATACAAAACAATCATGTACATTTGTAGAATTCTTATACAACACCCCTTGATCAACACAACACACCATGGTGGAATATTTGTTACAGATTATGAGATAATCTCATCAGACTATTACCACCAACCATGGTCCATAGTGTACATTTGGCACACTTTTTCCATATCCCCCTATTATCAACATAGTACATCTTTGACATAGATGTATGAATATTATAATATTGCTGCTAACCACAGTCCATAGGTCACACCAATTGTATTTTTCCCTTACTCCTCCACATTCTCACCACCCTGCAATAGTGTTGTACATCTGCTCTAGCTCACAGAAGGACACTCTTCCATGTGTATCATCAACCACAATTCTCATCCACTTCTGTGTTCACTGTTATTCAGTCCCTAGATTATTCTCTAGCTTTCTTTCAATTGACGTTTACATCCCTAGACTATGTTTACCAGTCACATTCCCATTTATAAACCAGCTCCTACTCACTATGATGTGTTACCATCAACTCTATCCATTTCCACACTTTTACAGTAAAGTTAATTAAAACTTCTACATACATTAAGCATCAGTAGTCCATCTCAGCCCTCCTCTTATCTCCTAATAACCTATACTCCAGGTTTTAACTCCATGTGTTCATGCTTTGTATTTAGTTCATATTAATGACACCATGCAATATTTTTCTGGCTTACTTCACTTAGCATAATGTCTTTAAGATTCATCTATGTTATCATATATGTTCCAATTTCATTTCTTCTTACTGCAGCATAGTATTCTGTCATATGAGTATACTACATTTTGCATAATCATTAATTGGTTAATAGATACTTGGGTTATTTCTATCTTTTGGCAAATTTTTGAATAAAGCTGCTATGAAAATCAGTGTCCAAATATCTGTTTGTGTCACAGTTTTTAGTTCCTCTAAATATATTCTCAGAGGAGGAATTGCTGGATCATATTTTGACAGTTCTATATTTAGCTTCCTGAGGAACAATCAAGCTGTCTACCACAGAGCTGCACCATTTTACAGTCCCACCAACAGTGAAGGAGTGTTCCTATTTCTCCACTTCCTATCCAACACTTATTGTTTTCTGATTTTTTAATATTGGCCATTCTATGTGGTGTGAGATGATATCTCATTGTCATTCTGATTTACATTTCCCTAATAGCTAGTGATATGGAACCTTTTTTCATGCACTTTTTGGCCATTGTATTTCCACTTTGGAGAAATGTCTACTTAAATCTTTTGCCCATTTTTAAATTGGATCGTTTGGCCTTTTATTGTTGAGTTGTATGATCTCTTTATACAGAATGGAAATCAAACCATTATCAGATATATGGCTTCCAAATACTTTCTCCCATTGAGTGGGCTGCCTTTTCACCTACTTGATGAAGTCCTTTGAATCACAAAAGTGTTTTTAGTGTGAGGAGGTCCTATTTATCCATGTTTTCTTTCCTGGCTCATGCTTTAAGGTTTAAGAATCTACCACCAACCACCAGGTCTTGAAAACGTTTTCCTACATTTTCTTCATAAGCTTTATGTTTCTTGCCTTTATATTTAGGTCTTTGATCCATTTTGAGTTAATTTTTGTATTAGGTATGAGATTGGGGTCCTCTTTCTTTCTTTTGACTAGGGATATTCATTCTCCCAGCTCCATTTGCTGAATAGACTGTTTTGTCCCAGCTGGTTGGGTTTGATGGGTTTGTCAAAAATCACTTGATCATAGATGTGAAGGTCTGTTTCTGAACCATCAGTTCAGTTCCTTTGCTCTATATGTCTATCTTTATGCCAGTACCATGCTGTTTCTACCACTGTGGATAGGTAGTATGGTTTGTCAGTCAAGCTAAGGGTTTGTCAATTTTGTTAATCTTCTCAAAGATATCCAACTGTTCTGTGGTGCAATATTCTTTGTATGTCTATTAGGTTTAGTCCATTTATCACATTATTCAAGCTCTCTGTTTCTTTACTGATCCTATGCCTAGATGTTCTATCTAATGCTGAGAGTGGTGTATTGAAGTCTCCAACTATTATTGTAGAAACATCTATTTTTCCTTCAGTTTCACCAGTGTTCATCTCATGTATCTTGGGGAATCCTGGCTAGGCAAATACACATTTTTGATTGTTATTTCTTCCTAGTGAATTGCTCCTTTTATTAATATACAATGTCCTTCCCTGTCTCTAATAAAAGTTTTGCTTTTAAAGTCTATTTCATCTGAATAAGTATAGCTACTACGGCTTCTTTTTTTTTTCCCAGCATTTCATTTTCAATTTAGTTTTTATCCTAGGGTCTAAGGTGAGTCTCTTGTAGACAGCATATAGATGGCTCATATATTCTTATCCATTCTGCCAGTCAGAGTCTTTTGATTGGGAAGTTTAATCCATTAACATTCAATGTTATTATTATAAAGGCATATCATTACTATAAAGGCATCTTATTTCACCTATTTTGACCTTTGGGTTTTATTTGTCATATTTTATT
This sequence comes from Dasypus novemcinctus, assembly GCF_030445035.2. Lineage (NCBI taxonomy): Eukaryota > Metazoa > Chordata > Mammalia > Cingulata > Dasypodidae > Dasypus > Dasypus novemcinctus. Next base: position 21,594,504 of record NC_080689.1, on the reverse strand, counting down.
TTTATCACTCTTTTGATACTTCTAGTTATTTTTACTGATATAGTTTTAATTTCTAGACTCTCTTTCAAGTCTCTCTCTCCTCTCTTTTATTTTCAGGCTGTAGCACACCCTTTAGGATTTCTGTAAAGCTGGTCTTTGTTATAAACTCTCTCAGTTTTTGTTTTTCTGTGAATATTCTAAACTAGCCCATATTATTTGAAAGAGAATTGTTTCAAATATAAGATTCTTGGCTGGCAGTTTTTCTCTTGCAATATCTTAAATATATTATTCCACTGCCTTCTTGTCTCTGTGGTTTCTGATGTGAAGTTGACACTTATTCTTTTTGGTTATCCCTTACATGTTATACATTGCTTTATTCTTGTTGCTCTCAGAATTCTATCTTTGTCTTTGGCATTTGACATTCTGATTAGATGTGTCTCAGTGGTGGTCTATTCAGATATATAGATAAGAGCATGTTTTGCATCTTGGACATGGATATCTATGTCCTTCAATAGGGTTGGGAAATTTTCTACCATTATTTCTTCAAATACTCCTGCTGTACCTTTTCCTTTCTCTTCTCCTTCTGGACACCCAGGACATATATGTTTGCATGTCTCTTGCTGTCATTTAGTTCCCTGAGAATTTGTTAAATTTTTTATCATTCTTTTCTTTATCTTTTATTTTGTATGTTCACTTTAAGAGAACATGTCTTTGAGCTCATCAATCCTTTCCGGTGCCTCCTCAAATCTGCTGATATATGACTCCAGTGTATTTTTTATTTTGTTTATTGTGTCTTTCATTCCCACAAAAGCACTATTTTTCTATGTTGTTTTCAAATTCTTCTCTGTGCTTACCCAGCGTCTTCTTAAAATCCTTAATTTCTTTAGCCATCTCCTTGATGGCTAAACTTTTTGCCTGAGTGGTTGCATCATTTACACTCCCTGAAGCAATATATTAAAGTCCTAGAGCCTCTGCACATTGGGAAACTCTTTGTATATCATTATATTTATATTTAATTTGCTAATTTTAGCCATTCTAGTGTGCATGAAGTGATGTCTCATAAGGGTTTTAATTTGTATTTCCCTGATGATTAATAATGTTGAACATCTTTTCATGTGCTTAGTAGCCATTAGTATATATTGTTAAAAGTTTTGGTAGTTTTTTTTTCCTAAGCAATATTTGCTTACACTAAATTTGAGGAATGTTCTCCTATATTTTTTACGGGGAAGTTAATAGTTTTAGCTTTTATATGTGAATCTATGAACAACTTCAAGTTTTGTTTTTTTTTTCCTATAGTGTAAGTTAGGGGTTGATATCCAATTTTCCTCCATGTGTTTATACATTTCCTAAATAGACTATCTTTTCCCCCATTTAATAACCTTGGCATTTTGTCTAAAATCAAATTACCCTATAAATGTAAACTTATATCTCTATGCTTTCTTCTGTTACATTGATCTATTATTCTATTCTTATTCCAATATCACACTCTTGAGTAATGTAGCTTTTTAGTAAGCAGCCCTCCAATTTTGTCTCCCTTTTCAAAATTGTTTCAATATTCTAGGTCTTTTGTATTTCCATATAGAATTCAATACCACATTGTCAATTTTTCTTCTTTAGTTATGCTGGTAATTTGAATGGGATTACATTGGAATGCCAAAAGATGATGAAGCCATCATTCAATATTTGAAATAAGAAGGCAAAGATATATTCTTAATAAAAAGAAAAAAGAAAAATAAAATTTCCAATCTTCCCAAGTTTGTGAACATAGTAATAACCTAGCTATATTAAAATAGGATCTGTTACTATAGCCCTGGAATTATAAAAGACAAAGATGAATTTACTTGCTTACCATAATAAAGGAGAGTTTTACCTGTTAGTTTCTCTGAACACTTATAAAAGTATTACTTTTATATAATGTTTTTGGACAGTGTGAAGTTCAAGGCTTGATGCTTTCAGAGGCATCATATCTGTTGAACTGTGGTTACTTGCATGAGATTGGTTAACACTCAGAGGCATGCTTTTTGAAATTACTCAAAACAGGCTTACTAACATTCACAAATGAGGGGTTCACACTGATTGGTTGATGTAGTTACCTAAGTGAGTTATCATTGAGCCACTGAATAAGTTTAAACTATTTCTAGGGTCACTTGTTATGATGGCTAAAGACCAACCAATATTTTTCTAAGTTCATGGAAACTTTTATTTACTCTATAAATTAGGGTAAATTAAACTCTTAATCACATTGAGTGTTTATTCCAGAATATGATATATATATGCATTTATTTCTATCTTTTAAATTTCTTTCAGCAATGTTTTGTACTCTGTCTGGATATCATATCAAGAAATAATTTATCAAGGTCAATTTCTGTGCAATAATCCTTAACTCATTTAACCACCACTAAATCCATTTACATGTGAATTTACTATTCCATATATTTATCTTTTATTCAGAGTAATTTTTAAAGAAACTGTGAAATTATCTTTAGAGATCTTATATAGAGATTTGAGGGAATTAAAGGACAGGCATCACTTACAAAGTAAATACTTAGCTAAAAATGTTAGTAGGAGGAAGGAAGAGCAAGAACACACATTGCAAATGTATCCCATAACTTCAAACCTTTCCATATCTATGTTTTAGCTATTTATTTGGCCGTCATTCTATTTGTTTGGGATTCATCTCTCTCCCTACTCTAATTCTTATCTCAAAGTAATAATAAATACAATAGTAATAAGCCAGATAGCTGGAAGGACTAATAAAAGCATGGATTTTGCATAATATTCCCAAGATATTGCAAAGCACACTGAATGCTGACTTTCTCTTCAATATGCCAATACTGCTCTCATATTTAATTTGAAGTTCTTTAAAGTCAGCAAAGGGAAAATGGAATTTTCTACTCCAATATATCTTGTTGAACTTCTTTAGTCAGTAGAATATTGCAAAAAATAGGTCACTCCATTTAGTTGGGGGGAAAAGTCAGGCATTGATCATTGCTCATTTTAAACTCATGTGATGAACTATTCAGTTCTAATTGTGATAAAGATTGATTCTTTGAAATTTGAAAATGTCTATAATGTAAATGCACAGAAATGTAGCTGGAATTTAACTGTAACTTGAAAATATGAGCCAAATCTTTTTACTGTAATTTTATTTATTTTTCTTACTTTTTGATCATTGTGATGCTCATGATGCTCATGATATAAGTTGTAATTTAGTCAATGGTCACCAACTTTTATGAACCCATATTCCTATCTGTTAAAAAAATTTATCACAATCCCTCCAATATAAACATTTATAAATGATATCATATATGTGTATAAATGTACAAACATCTACATTTTGGATTTTATAATACATATGCAAAAAGGAAACTAAAGTAGGACAAACTAAACATAAAAATAAAAGTTCTATTATTTTCTTCCCATACTTGAGTAGTTTGTTTTACATTCACCTTATTTTAGATATTATGGCTTGAGAAGATGAATATTCCTAATGTAGAACATTTAACACATAGTAAGTTTGCTGGGTAAGAAGGAAGTTTAGGCCAGTGGTTTCAGTAAACATTAATATCACCCACAGATACTGTTAAAGTAAGGATTGCTGGGCTCCAACCCCATAATGTCTGATGCAGTGGCTCTAAAGTAAAGCCCAAGTTTTTTTTTATTTCTAACAAGCTCTCAGGTGATACCAATGCTGCTGTTCAGGGTACCACACTTTCTTTTGCCCCAAAAAGAAAACTTATGCTAAATATGGGTTAGTGATAACCTACAGATTAAAGCACATGCTTTCCTACTTGGATATTTGTTTAATGTAAAATGTAGCTCTAGGTTAAAATGTATAAATATTAAAAAATCAACTTTTTCAAGTCACCTACAAATGTATATTTTCCCCAAATGAGGCAATTCTTTTCAATGGTAAATTTTAAACCAAATTAAAGCACAAATTAAGCAAATCAGTAATCATTTCTGATAGCAAGTTAGTTATAAGGAGATGAAAGACAATTAGCAAATCACTGAGTTTTCATTTTCCCCTTGGGTGTTTCTTTATTATTTGATGAAATCTTCGACCACACATACCCTGAGCGTACCCTCAGATAGCTGTCCTTTCCCATGGCTGATCCAAATTGTAGGGAGTTCCTTAGAAATGAATAACAATGGCTAATACTTATTTTATTTTAAAAGATCATAGAGCTAATAGTGTTCAGGACAGGATTTGAATCCAGGTATGTGGTCATAGAAACTGTGCACTTGTTTATAGTAAAGGGATTCTAGGTTTGTCCTCTTGGAATGTTTCCAGGCCACCATGTTGTCCCACATCTTAAAGCCTTCTGTTTCTGTCAACTCTGTCACTCTTCATGTCTCTTTATCTGATGCTCTCATTCTACCATGCATACTAGAATTGTATTTTCTGTAGACCAGATGCAACAGGTAAGAAAAGGAATGACTTTTGTGATCATCTAAAGAAATCATATGTGTAGCAGCCAGAGGCCAGGCGTGCTGACTATTCACATGACCATCCTCTAGCTTGATTGGAATGCTAGTCCCATTGCCCCAGGGTACAGTGGCTGAACAACAGAACCGACCCATGAGAGCTCCGCTGAATTGAACACAAATGAGCTGAGCTTTGAGTTTTGCAGTTGCATAAATAAAAATACCTACTCTTCATTGCTCACTATTCATAATTTAATTTGAAAAGCATAGTTTAAGAAGCTAAGCAGTCCCTACCTGCAGCTCCAGAAAAGCATCAGGCATCCAGCTGACTGACTTTTCAACAGGTCAGGGCCTAATCAGTTAAACCTTGAAAACACTCAGTACTCTTTGCCCTGCTCAAACAAAGGCCAGTGTCTCAATATACACAGACTTAATGCCAACCTCACATTTTCTTGCTAATGCAGCTTTCACAGAAAACTGAAAAATATGCAGACACACACATACACACACAGAGTCTAGTTTACCTGGGAAATACTAGGTGTAAAAATTACTAAAATTCTCCCCCAACATCTCACAGTATCTCCAGAATTTTCAGAGGTTCTAAATTAATTGACATCACAATTTTACCTGTTGTAAAGTCAGTCAATTTTACCTCTTGTCAGAGTAGAGTGGTTAAAAGTACGGGCCACTTGTTTAAAAAAACAACAAAAAATAAGGAGAGAAAGAAAAGAAAAGAAATCTATCCTCAAAATAAAGCAATTTAACAGAAGATTAAAGTCATTTTTTAATCCTCAGTCTTCCACCCTAGGAAAGGCCTTCTAAAAACATACTTGAGTATCTGGAAGTTATACTTTACAGTCAAGGCATTGCAGTCCAGTAATAGTAGACGATAACTGTGGCTAGCTCTCCTAACAATGCATTAACTCATTAGCAAACAGGGCAAGGAACTAATAGCAAGAGCTTGAGAGCTATATAATCCTGGGTTTACATCCTGTATTGCCACTTTCTGACGGTGTGACTCTAAGTAAACTACTTTATTTTTTTCCAATTATTTAAAAATTTAATCAGTACCAACATGGTGAGTTTTCTGTGAGGATGAAAAGGATGCAAAAGTGTCTGTCACACAGTACTGGTCATAGATATTATAGCTAAACTTAACATCTTTCTATTTATCTGTGGACTGCTTTTCACTTCTGCAGTGAAAAGAGTTTTAGGGCTATGACCGAAACTCAGAATTTAATATAACTACTTTCCATTGTCTGTTACAGCTCACAATCTAACAACATGTTTTGTTTTTTGTTTTATTTTGTTTTTTGCACCCCTTAGGCTTTGTAATTGGAGAAATTCTCCAATTAGTGCAAATCTCTTTCTACCTCTCTTGATGCATTGAGAGTAGTGTTTAGGATCCAAAACTATTATTTAATGGTTTATTTCCAATTCCAATTCAAGAACCCTATTTCTGTCCATATGCTTTAGATCTAACATACAAATCTTTTTATTCTATCTTTCCAGTAAATTTTAACAATGGTCTCATTTGTAAACTCAGCACCTTCGTTATTTAATATTGTATTCACAAATGGAATATATTTCATTTCCCATTTAAGTTCTTTGAATAATTTAAAAAATAAAATCTTAAATGTGGGGTTTCATAACTTATTTTAATTTTCTGGTATTTATTAGTAATTAGTAATTAAAATTCTAAAGCAATTACTCAAAGACACATTTTATAGCAGAATAAAACAAGGTTAATTTTTTTATTACAAAAAACAAATTCTCTTATGACTAAAAACATTCTGACAGATTTCTTCTTAGCACAAACATATTAATGTTACTGGTATGCTCTTAAACATTTCTTTACTTAATTCCAAATATTCTGGTGGTTTAAGATACTAAGGAAACAATTATGTAACCTCAAACACCTTCTCACAGGGTTGAGATCATGTAAAGACCAAAAATAGAGTCTGGGAACATGAGATCTGGAATTAGGAATATCCAGGATGATTTTTCTTAGAATCCCAACTGTTGGGCTGAGTTCCATTTTTAGACACTGTATCTTAGAGTCCTTAAAATTAAAAAGAGGATGGTAATGTAACCCATTTCTCAGTGTTTGAGCGACATCATTACCTCATTTTGCCATTTTATTACATAAATCTAAAACCCTTCACTCAGGCTGCTGCATCACTTGATCAATTTTTCATTTGTTTCGTTCTCTGGCTGTAACTTTTTAGATCTAATAGCTTCATAGGAACTCATGATTCTTTTCAAATTCATTCCATCCCTTACGATGGTGACTTCTCTAGATTTAAATTAGACCTATGGGAATTCCAGAGAGCTCTTGTGGCTTCCCATATAAAATTTCAAGATAATTATAATGGTAAGGCTAAAGATAAGATTCAGCTGGGGCACAAACACAAAAACACACGCGAAAAAGTATACCACATTAACCAAAAGAAGGGGCAGGAACTTAGAAGCGCCCTATTGAAAATCTCAAGGGGTGCCGTTCACCTGAGTCTTGAGTTGCTAGATACTGTTTAGAGTACTGACAACACACTGGTAACAAAAAAGACAAGTTTCCTGCTTTCCCAGAGCTTACATTCTAAGAGAAAGCCAATAAACAAATGAACAAAAAGTAAAACCAGATCACTACAATTTGTGAAAATAAAGCAGGAACATAGAATAGAGAGTAAAAGTGGACTGCTATGGAAGGGCCAACTTTCAAAGTGTACAGGAAGCCTTGTCTAAAGAAATGATATTGAGCCGGATGAAGAAGGTAGGTCTATGAAAAGCTGGAGAAGGGCTTGAGAGGCAGTAAGATGCAAAGGGTCAAGAACCCAAAGTTTCAATTGCAGCATTTTGAATGGGTGAGTTCTGATGCTATTTTCAGAGATGGAAAAGATTAAGGAAGAAATAGGTGAGTGGTGGAGGATGTAGGAGAGAGGCGGATAAGTAACTATGGAAAACAGTCTTAAGAGCATTAGAGGGCCTGGGGGCCAGAATAAAACTCAGGTGGGTGTGACAGATGGTCACTGACTTTTTATGAAAGGAGAAGCCTTTTTTTAATGGAAAGGAAGACAAAGAAAATGGGCACAGAGAATTAAAAGTTTTAGATTTCGTGCTGGAAGATAAAGTCATTTGGTTTGATTATTATCAATATAGGTGAAAATAAGAAAAAAGAAAGTACGGTTTCTATATTACTTTCAGTAAATTTTAAAAATTACTTCATTTGCTAATAGGATTTTTATGGAAGGAAAAATGTAGATAAAAGTAAAAAGCAAACTCATGCCAACTTTCTCCAATGCGGTTTCCGGATGTGAAAACAGACATTACTGACTGAGGACTTAGGAGTTATCAGAATGGTTTGTCCACAATTATTCTCTGGTAATCAAAACGGTTTTATTTTGCCTTTCTACTATATTTTTTATGCCTTTACTGTAGGTAACAGGGCATGCAATCAGAAGATAAATTTGCTTTGGGGGTGGGAAACATACAGTAAAACGACAGTTTTGTTTAATAAACAATTTTATTCACTAGTTTGGGACTGTCTATTGGCACACTAGAGAAAGAGCTCTCAAACTAAAATCAATACAAATAATAATTGTCTTTCCTGGGAGAAGTCCCAGAGACTAGAGTAAAAAATCTTGCATGTTTGTTAGTTATTATTATTGCTTTAATCACAAGGGTTTTAGTTGCTGCCTCCTAGTTCTGTTTTCTTTCAACAGCTACAATCTTTCTTTCTGCCTTCTATTGATGCAAGACTTTACAGTTACCTGAAGAGGATAATTCCATACTGAAAAATGCATTCATATACACACACACATATACCCCCTGTAGCAGTGTGATATGGTTATGAATTCCAAAAACAGATATTGGATCATGTTTGTAATATGATCTGTACCTGGGAATGATTAAGTTATGATTAGGGCTTTGATTGGGCCATTTTATTAGGCGCCTTGGTGGGTGAGGACTCATAGATAAAAGGCATGGCAAAGGACAGAGCTGAGGGCTGAGGATTATTACTGTTGGGGCTTTTTTTAAAAAAGATTTCTTTTTTATTTATTTCTCTCCCATTCTCCCCACCCCTGCTGTCAGTGCTCTGTGTCCATTCACTGTGTGTTCTGTGTCTGCTTGCATTCTTGTCAGTGGCACTGGGAATCTGTGTCTCTTTTTGTTGTGTCATCTTGCTCTGTCAGTTCTCTGAGTTTGCAGAGTCATTCCTGGGCAGGCTGCACTTTTTTTCATACAGGTGGCTCTCCTTGCAGGGCACACTCCTTGCATGTGGGGCTCCCCTATGCAGGGAACACCCCTGCATGGCACAGCACTCCTTGCATGCATCAGCACTGTGCGTGGGCCAGCTCACCACATGGGTCAGGAGGCCCTGGGTTTGAACCCTGGACATCCCATATGGTAGGAAGATGCTCTATCAGTTGAGCCAAATCCACTTCCCAATATTGGAGTTTTGATGTTGGAGTTTGATGCTGAAGTCTTAAGCTGGAGCCCCAAGAAGTAAGCACACAGAGGAAAGAGAAGCAAGCCCCAGGAAGAGAGAAACCCTGAACCCAGAGAGAAGCAAGACCCTGGAAGGGAGGAACCCAGGAAGCTGAACCCTCACAGACGCCAGTAGCCATCTTGCTCCAATATGTGAAAATAGACTTTGGTGAGGGAAGTAACTTATGCTTTATGGCCTGGTTATCTGTAAGCTCCTACCCCAAATAAATACCCTTTATAAAAACCACCCAATTTCTGGTATTTTACATCAGCACCCCTTTGGCTGACTAATACACCCCCCCCCCCCACACACACACACACATGCACATGCCAACAGCATACAATCCCCCACTCAATTTCCCTATAGCTGTCTGGTAATATGCACTAATCTGGAGTCACCCATTTTATAAAATTACCATAGTGTGTATAATAGTATCTTTATAAACCCTGACTCAGAAAATCAGTTTCTTGTACTGCACAAAGAAAATAATTTCCAACCACTTCCACTTTCTGTGATTATTAGTTCTCTCCTCTATAGCAGTTGCGCCCACTTATACCTTAAGAGCTCAAATAAAAATTGCTACATGTAATTTGACTTAGGAAAAACTATATGTGATAATGTTTTCATTGCATTACAGCCACCCAGGACTGGTGAGAGAAATGTTAACATTTCTAATCCCAGGAATAGAGTTTTAGGAAGAAGAAGGGCAGGAGAAGAAGCTGAAACACTGAAGTGAGAAGGGTGGGTCTCCTGCCCATGGCCAGTCCATGGGGAAGGAAGGAGCAACCTAGTGTCAAGAGAGCAGAAGCCTTGGAAGGGAGGGAGGACAGAGCAAGTTCCTGCCCATAGGGCTGCCCCCTGCTCAGGGTAGCAGGGCCTTCTGTTGAACTTCATATCCTCGTCATGGCACCTCTTCCCTCCAGAGCCCACTACCCCTCCCCCAGGCTGGGGAAGAGGCCCCAGAGAGTCTCTATGTACATTCCAAAAGCAGATATACATCAAATGAGGACTGTCTTTGTTTAAAAATTTCTCTTAGTCTTTCTATATGGTAAGACAAAATTGGTAGGATTCAAATATCAAAAAGATTTTGCACTTAACATCACAATATTCAGTGTATCAGGATGAGAAGGCTCTTGTGAAAGTTAAAAACAGTAACAGGCACATACAGTAAGAAGAAAGAAGATAACATAGGAGAGGGCATATATATAATTAATGAAAAAGATTATATAAGAGGTCAGAGTTTAAAAATAGAAATTAAATTTAGTTTAAATACTTTTACTCCTATTAAAGAAATTTAGGCAGCTTAGATTTTGTATGCAGAGGGTACCAATCAATCCACAAGGCAACCACTGGGATATAAGAAATGTTTCCTGTACTCAAGAATGTTTCCTGTTCATGAGGGAGACAATCAAATAGTTTAAAGAATAGACTTTTTATTGTAAAACCAATGCTTTCAGATGTATATTTTTCTACACATGAGGGACTTGAATTATAGAGTAATCTGCTCACAGCTAATAAGTGTCTGAGATGATATTCAAACTCACCATTCTCTGGCTCAAGGTTCATGCTTTTTCGACCTACAATAAGCCTCCCGACTCACTAAACATTTACGGGAGTTCAGAGAATGGGGCAATTAATTTGGCTGAAAGTTCTCAAAGGGGATTTCTGAAGCAAGGGTTATTTGCTTGAGTTTTTGAAAAATGTATGGGATTTTAAAAAGTAGAGCTGAACCTAACAGATGTAGTGGAGGGAGGACAGCAAGTACTAAGCCAACATGGTGGGAAGAAAAATGTGAAGGGCTGCTGGAGAGAACTGAGCATGCTGAGAAAACATTGAATGTGAGACTGGGTGAGCAGGGGCAGCCAGCTGTGGATGGGCTTGAATGCCAGAGAGAGGACAACAGCAGTTTACAAGGGAGGAAACAGAGGCATGTTCATCCCTGTTGCATAATGAAAGCAAGTTTTGTTTTGCTTTAAAGATTTATTTACTTATTCTCCCCCTTTCTCCTCACCCCCCCACCCCCTGCTGTTTTTGCTCTGTATCCATTAGCTGTGTGATATTCTGTATCTATTTCTCTTTGGGTCTTCTCTTCTCATTTTTTCTCCTCTAGGATTCACCAGGATTCAATCCTGGGGACCTCCGATGTGAAGAGAGGTTCCCTGTCAGCTGCACCACCTCAGGTCCTGGTTTCTGCTGTGCTTCACCTTGATCTCCCGTTCATCTCTCTTGTTGTGTCATCATCTTGCTGCATGACTCACTTGCATGGGCACTGGCTCACTGCACGGGCACTCAGTTTGCCATGCAGACACTCAGTTCGATCCCTGTGGCCTCCTGGTGAAGAAGAAGAGAAAGCGTGCCTGCATGGTGAGCCCGTGCCTGCATGGTGAGCCCGTGCCTGTGTGGAAAGCAAGCTTTTAAAGAGCAGTCTGGGGAAAGAGTCTAAAAGGTCTTGAATGGGAAGACAAGAGAGATAGACAGATCACATGGCAAAAAGCCTCCAAGGGACATTTTTTCTCTATCCCAACTGGCTGTTTGCAATTACCTTCATTTAGAAAGTGGTTGGAGAGAAAAGGGAATATGCTGATATAAGCAGTGCCCTAATCATGAAAAACTTATTGGGCCAGGCCAAGGCCCTTGAAGTTTATGCTGGGGACCAAAGTTTCCTAAATTAGATTGAAGTTACTAGGGCCAAGAATTAATATAATACATTTGAAAATCCATACTTGAAACAAAAGTTAATTGAAAAAAAATAGCATCTCATGTTTACATAAATTTTATTTTGCAACATTTTGTAAGCCATACTGGTAAGTTACATACACATTTATTTAAAAACTTAAATAACTTTATAATATAATAGCATTCTTGTCATTATGTATCTTTTTTCAATTGTCAAACACTAAAGGACTGCCTCTATTATGCCAGGGCTTGCTTATGGAATGTTTTTAATTTAAAAATGGTAAGACCCTCTGCTCCAGGGTAAGTAGAACACCAAAGGATTTTCAGCAGAGGAATATGGTCAGGTTTGCATTCTGATAGCTTGCTGAGGATGAATCTAAGGAGATCCAGACTGGGGGGAGAGTAATGTTGAAGCAAATATAAAGGTGATAGCATGCAAAAGAGCAGTGAGAGCAAGGTCTGAGAGAGGTGGCACCATCAAACAGTATTCAGGAAGTGAAGTTGGTGAACTGGGGTTTCACAGAAGAGAGAGAGTAAAAGAGAGGAAAGAATCACGTATGACTTTCAGGTTTCTTGCCAGGATAACAAGAGGGATGGTGGTTCTAGGAAATGACATAGGGAATATGGGGGGAAAGAGAAGGTTTGAAAGAAATCAATTCATTTACTACTGTGCGACAGGCTGAGTTTGAGGTACTTGTTTAAGGTGACCATTCATCGTGGTTTGCCAGAAACTGCTGGTTTATACATTTTGTCTTAATTTATTTAGCAATAATGCTCTCTATCCTCTCAAAAGTGTCTTGCTTTGGTTAATAAATTATGTGGATGTTCTTAACCAATAAAACCTCCAGCTGGAGAAGTCCTTCAGGTGGTTGAGTTTGAGTCTGAATCTCAAAATAGAAGTCTGGCCATGACTCTGGAATGATCTGAATATTGGTAGTATTTGAACCTGGGAGTGAGGTTGGAATCACTCAGAGAGAGTGCATTTCTGTCATTATGGCTAATGGTGAGATCTTTGTTGGGCACAACACTTCAGTGACAAGTGAGTAGAGAACCTCAGGTAGATATATATAATCAGAGAAATACAAAGAAGGAAAAAACAAACACCCAAAATTCCTCCTTGAATTTGGCAATTGCAGCATTATTGTGAAAAATGGCAAGAATGTATTAGGTAGAGTTCAGAGTAAAGGGCAGATTGCAGTGGGTTAATAAGTAAAGAAGAGCAGAGGATTTTGATATATTTCTATAAAAAGGAAGGACACTTGATGGCAGTTAAAGCACTGTGTAAGGTAAACGACAAGGAGGTTTTTGTTCTTGTTTGGGGATCAGAGAGACTTAAGGCTGAGGAGGAAAATTCAGGAGAGAGAGAGTGTGGGGAACGGAACAGATAGAATTAAATATGAAAAGGTGCAGGTTAGAAAAATGGATTACCAGTGATGCAGATGCCTGCAGAGTGAGGGTGTAAAAGAAATCAGAGGCAGATATCAAAGGCTTGGGCTTGAACTGGGTGATGCCACCACATCTTCTGTACCTGAAGCTGTTGGGTTACGTTATAAACAGAAGGTCATGATCAAGACTGGACATAGTTCAGGGTTGAAGGATGGAAAGAGATTTGTCACTGAGGGGAACTTTACACAGATATTGAAAGAATTCATGAAAGGGCAGGATGTTGCAGATTCTCTGTAGGTAGTCCTGATTCAATATCACCAGGATTATTTTTATGAAAGGAAGATGGTTCAAGCTTCAAGCCAGATAGTTACTCCCTGGTTTCCCACCATGGGGAGGGGTGGGAAGTGGTAAAATGAGCTAAATTCATTCATTCTATGGGTAGGGAGATTTCACCTAGATTCTAAATACTGAAATTGATCCTGGGGTCTTGGAAGCTCTAGTGCAAATTCTGACATTGTATTGGAGCTCCCAGATGTAAACACCAAAGAATTTTTGCCCCTGGTAAAATTTAGGAAAACTGCCTGATACCTTAAATGAATTTTTCTCACTAGGAAGCAACTCAGAGTAATCTAGAAACATGAAACACACTTTTGGGTGGAAGTTGAAGCAATCAGGTATGTTCTGACATCTGGAAAATAGAAATAGTAGCAAGAACTGAAGCACAGACAGACAGTATAAGGAAATAGGGCAATGTGTGGTGTCTTGAGTAGATTCCAGAACATAAATCCTCAACGCTACTTCTCACCCACTTGGTGAAATTGTACAAGTTGCTTAACTCTCCAGCCTCAAAACTCCTCATGCACCACCCCAAATAGGGTATGTGAGGGTAAGATATTTTTAAGACCTTTCCTGTTTTAAACTCTTTGGTGAATATAGCCAAAGGATTATGAAAAAGCCCATGGCAAGAATCTTGTTATTAAAGGAACACTGTCTTTCCAGGAATAAATTAATAAATCTATTTTGATTTTTTTTTAAAGATTTATTTTTTTATTTCTCTCCCCTTCCCCCCCACCTCCGTTGTCTGTTCTCTGTGTCTATTTGCTGCATCTTGTTTCTTTGTCCGCTTCTGTTGTCAGCGACACGAGAATCTGTGTCTTTTCTTGTTGCATCATCTTGTTGTGTCAGCTCTCTGTGTGTGCGGCACAATTCCTGGGCAGGCTGCACTTTCTTTCGCACTGGGCGGCTCTCCTTACAGTACGCACTCCCTGCGCGTGGGGCTCCCCTACATGAGGGACACCCCTGTGTGGCACAGCACTCCTTGTGCGCAGCAGCACTGCACATGGGCCAGCTCCACACGGGTTAAGGAGGCCCAGGGTTTGAACCGCGGACCTCCCATGTGGTAGTCAGATGCCCTGACCACTGGGCCAAGTCCGCCGCCCTATTTTGATTTTAATTGAACTACAAAAGTCAAGGATATCCTTAGAGATTTAGTAGAAACAATTTTGAATCCAAATATTCAATCAGTGAGAGAGATTCAGAACTCAGATAACTAACAATGGATCAGTGAGGTATTGACCCAAACTCTGAGGGATTGGAAATAACTGGGTTGTAGTGTTCGTGTCCAGGCAACGTGGGCAGCAAGCCAGATGTAGGAAATGAAGGTACACAGCAACAAGATTAGACCAATCCCATATGGGTATCATACAAAGGTAACTGCCCTTTAGAGTAGAAATGGTTCCTGCCTTGAAATTAAAGCCTAGAGCTTGATTTAATGGATTCTTAGTAGATATTGAGTTCTGTCCAAATCTGTGCTGGGCACTGGAATCAAGAAATAAATCTAGTAATGCCTCTACCTTCAAGGAGTTTATAATTTAAGTAGTATTGACTGTGAGGACAGGGTCAAGAAGGGATATCTACCAGAAAAGGCCAAAAAATAGTCTGTTCTCAATAAGAGATTTCCTCAGGCCATCAGTTCCCCATAGGTTTGCCAGCTCCCACCATTTGTTAATTTTGATGAGTTAGTTCTGAAAAATCAATTATTTCCAATAATTCTGCACAGGTGATATCCATAAAAATCTTTCCACATCTATATTGAGTTAGTGCCACCAATTAAAAAAATGAGGTTATAAAGAAAACTTAAAAACTCTCTACTGCAAACCAACATAACACCCATAGCCTGAGTTGTACAACAATCTGACATGTGAAATGACTAGTTAAGGGTATATTTTTCATCCATGTTCTTTGGCTTTGCACAGAAGTGGATTTTTTCTGTACTTTCGAAAAAGGAAAGGAAGACTTCTCCTTTATCCTCTGAAGCTTACTATGGTGTGAATTCAGAAATCTGTGTTTAACACAGATAATAACACATATTTATCCCTAAACCTTTTTCTATCCCATGGTCACTCCAGAGAGAGCTGTGTGGGAGGCAGATGAATACTAAATCAGCTATAGGGAATAACATTCAATAAATTTTCCATTTAGTACACTCAGCATCACGACTGTGGACATTTCGTAACTTGTAAGTTCATTTATAAAGATAAACACCCAACTAGGTCATATCCTTGGTCCATCCAGTCCAGTGTTTTAACTCTAAAAGAAGCACCAAAGTATGTATGCATAGAGCACAGTTATAATCCTTGAAACAGTAGCAAAAGTTTAGGGTTATTTCCCAAATAATTTATATTCTGTAATAAATTTTATTATATATTTTCCAATGCTATTTAAGACCTTTACTTTAAATTTCAGTGTGTCCTAAATCAAAAACTAGTTGGTATCCAGTGTAAGTGAACTTCTTTTGAACCTTAAGAAGATGATCTTTAATACGAGATCATTGTCAAAGATTTTATCAAATTTTTAAAATATTTTTATTATTTTAAGAGCCTCTTTACCCCTCACAAAATTGTTGTTACACTGATAGCCAATGTTTTATAAAAATCCTTCTCCCCTCCTCTTTTTTTAATTTAATTTAATTTTTTAATTAACTTTTTTCAAAGTTAATAGATCACACAAAATATTTCATTAAAAAACTTGAGTTTCCCATATACCCCACTCCCCACCCTCCACCCCATCATTTTTTAATTGTATTTTTTCTAAAGATACATATATCACAAAAAATGTTACATTAAAAAATATAAGAAGTTCCCATATACCCCCCCTCCACCCCACTCCTCCCACATGTGAACAACCTCTTTCATCATTGTGGCACACTCATTGCATTTGGTGAATACATTTTGGACCACTGCTGTACCGCAAGGATTATAGTTTATACTGTAGTTTACACTTTCCCCCAGCCCATTCAGTGGGTTATGGCAGGATATATAATGTCCAGCATCTGTCCCTGTGATGTAATTCAGTACTCCAAGTCCCAAAAATGCCCCTATATCACACATCTTCTTCCCTCTTCCTTCCCTCAGCAACTACCATGGCCACTTTCTCCACATCAATGCTACAATTTCTTCCATTACTAGTCACAAGAGCTCTATAGTAGAATATCAGTAAGTCCACTCTTATCCATATTTTATGGACCCTGGGATGATGATGTCCACTCCACCTCTATATCAAGAAGGGGCTTAGATTCCACATGGATGATGGGTGCAATTCTCCTGCTTGCAGTTGTAGGCACTCTCACTTCCATGGTTTGGTGGTTGACCATCTTCTCCTCCCTGTTAGGTGACCTGGGTAAGTACAATGAACAAGAGAATAGGAGTTGCAACTCTGCTGATGCTCAGGGACCAGCGGGTACATGGACAGTCCATAGATTCAAGTCTCCTGAGTATTCACCAACCCTAATACCAACCACAGGTTCAATAAAAGTGACAGACGAGGCATGTGTAGAAAGGTGACATCTGAGTCCAACTCCATCACACTCAGGAATCCAAATTTCAAAGTAGGGCCCACTGGCAAGGCACTGAACTACAGAGCCATTTGCCATGGCTGCAGAACTTAGGGTTTCTATAGCACTAAGGAACCCCACTACCTGGGTTTGTATCTACTTTGGCTGTCTCGGGTTTTGCTGACGTGTGCATAAGTGCAAACCCCTGTGATGACCTCCCAACTCTTTTTTGAAAACTCTTAGCCATATAAACTCTTTTGTCTTTGCCATTTCCCCCTTTTATTCAAGGTAAAAAAGCAGTTTTTAATGCATGATCCTGCATGTAGGCTGAGGTATTCTACTGGTCTGAGTTGACCCTTTTATTCAAGGTCTCTTTCTAGTGGCATCACCAGCTAGTGATTGCTAGTAATCCCTCGGTGCCAGGAAGGCTCATCCCTGGGAGTCATGTCCCACACTTGGGGGAAAGTAATGCATTTACATGCTGAGTTTGGCTTAGAGAGTGGCCACATTTGAGCAGCATAGAGGCTTTCAGGAGGTAATTCTTAGGCACCCTGCAGCTCCAGGTCTAGTTCATACTTCAGGCACACAGGCTCATAAGTATAGTTGTCAATATCAATGGCTCATCATTGGACCATCATTCTTTGTTGATCTTTGCTGAAGCCATTGGGGGATTGTTGCTGTTTCATTGAGGAATGTGATAGAGCTCTCCTGGGTAGGAACTCAGCACTCCCTCAGTTTTCATTTTTAACTGTAACTACTATGAAAATACTCAACATATATCTGAACATTTTTATGTACTTTATATGCATGCCCTGGAAAACTCCCCCCCCAACCATGTGCCCCCATCAATAATATCCCACACAGTGTTACTCCCCTGCCATAGTTGAAACTCTCTGTGTCCAAAACTTCTTCAAAAATGGAGCCTAATATATTGCAAAATTCAATTAATAGGAAAATGAAATATAGTGATGGGATCAAAAATTAGAAATGGAATACATACAAATTTAGAAAAACTAAAATAAAGTAAAAATAAATTGGGGTATTAAGAAATGAAAAATATTATAAAGCTTTGTTTTTAATGTTTTTCCTTTCCTCACTGTAATAGGTATTGCCCTGTACATATAGTAGCAAGGCAATTTCTTTCATTTCTTCCTCAGTGTCTACATCCTTTTGTTCCCTAGTTTTTAATTTTGTCTTCAAAAAAGTTTTTGATCACAGTAATTCACATATATAATATAGGGGACTCCCATATATCCAACATCAAACCCTTTTCCCCCTTAACCAGCAATGATCTTTTTACATGTTCATGTTATATTTGCTGCAGCTGATGTACAGATATTGAAACATAGCTATCAAACATGGCTCCATTTTGGTTTACATTCTGGCTTATAATTTAGAACGTACAATTTTCTAAAATTTTAGTTACCTTATGTTTTACATTACAGTTAATATTTTTGTCTATAGACTTTTATGCATTTTTGGAGTAATTTAACATGTCCTATATCCATGATTGCATGGTCTTGTGGAACATTTCCATTGCTCCCCAGTTACCCTACTTCCATCTATTCTAAATCTCTCTCCCCCCACCCTCAGGACCCACAGTGACAATCAATCTTCACTACCTAAAGGACCAGATTCACAGATACTTGCAACAATGCTGAGGGCTTGACATACTAGACCACCCTAACCCACTGGGAGCCCCCAGTTCTCTCGAGAGACACAATTCCCTCTGTTTGAGAACATCAGGTCTGCCCAGGATGAGGGTACAACTTTCCACTCATTATATGGGTATCCACCCAATAATATAACACACTATGACAAAATGAGCACTCACACTCTCCCTAGAAACCTGCCCCTGTGCCAGATGCCCCCCCCCTTAAGCACCTTAAGCAGGTAATCCTTTATTATTATATTTTCTAAAAAGTTTTCTCAACATTATAGTTTCAACCACATACCTGATAATCTCTCATGTTCAACTATTTCCCCCAACCCTGCCCCAATTCCTTGGGCCATCTCACCCATCCTCCCAATTCTAGCCCCCCTTGAGCCCACAAAGACCCACCCAAAGGTATCCCTATGTCCCCATCTTACCACTCCCCTGCACAAATACTTACCTCCAGCTTATCATAGATCTCACCCATGTAGGTGTCAGCTAACAACCTTCCTCTCCCCCCCAAATTCCTTTAAGCCTATCATCCAGTCTCTAGCTATCTGAGAGAGCTTGGTTTGCTTATTTCTTATCAGGGAGGTCATGTAGTATTTGTCCTTCAATGCTGAGCTTGCTTCACTCAACATAAGGTCCTCAAGATTCAACCATGTTATCCCATGTGTTTGTATTTTATTCCTTCTTATAGTTTAGTAGTAATCCATTGTATGTATATACCATATTTTATTTATCCATTCATCTGTTGATGGGCATTTGGGTTGATTTCAACTTTTGGCAATAGTGAATTATGCTGCTATGAACATTGGTGTGCATGTATTGGTTTGTGTCCTTGTTTTCAGTTCTTCTGGGTATATACCCAGCAGTGGAATTGCTGAGTCGTATGGCAAATCTATAGCTAGTTTTTTGAGAACCACCAAGATGTCCTCCAGAATGACCAGATCCTTCTGCATTCTCACCAGCATGGATGAGTATTCCCATTCCTCCACATCCTTTACAACACTTGTAGTCTTCTGTTTTTGTTTTTGTTTTTGTTTTTGTTTTTGATAACCACCAGTCTTCTGGGAGTAAGATGATATCTCATTGTAGTTTTGATTTGCATTTCCCTGATAGCTAGTGACGTTGAGCATCTTTTCATGCGCTTTTTAGCCATTTGTATCACCTCTTTGGAGAAGCATCTGTTCAAATCTCTTGCCCATTTTTAAAATTGGTTGTTTGTCTTCTTATTTTTGAGATATAGGAGTTCTTCATATATGTAGGATATAAGTCTCCTATCAGATACATGGTTACCAAATATTTTCTCCCATTGGGTAGGCTGTCTTTTCACTTTCTTGACAAACTCCTTTGAGGTGCAGAAGGCTTTAATTCTGAGGAAGTCCCATTTATCTATTTGTTCTTTTGCTACTCGTGCTTTGGATGTGAAGTTCATGAAGCCATTTTCTATTACAAGGTCCAGTAGATGTTTCCTAACCTTGTTTTCCAAGGTCTTTATGGTCTTGGCTCTTATATTTATGTCTTTGATCCATCTTGAGATTTTTGTATAAGCTGTGAGATGGTAATCCTCACTCATTCTTTTGCATATGGATACCCAGTTCTCCAGGCACCATTTGTTGAAGAAGCCATTCTTTCCCAGTTGAGTGGGCTTGGTGGTCTTGTTGAATATCATATGACTGTATATATGAGGATCTAAATCAGAGCTCTCAGTTTGGTCCCATTGATCTGTGTGTCTATCCTTGTGCTAATACCATGCCTTTTTCAGTACTGTAGCTTTGTAGTATGTCTTGAAGTCAGGTAGTGTGATTTCTCCAATTTCATTTTTCTTTGTCAATATGCCTTTGGCTATTTGGGGCCTCTTTCCTTTCCAAATAAATTTCATAGCTACTTTTTCTAGTTCATTAAAAAATGCTGTGTTGATTTTTATTGGGATTTTATTGAATCTGTAGATCAGTTTTAATAGGATAGACATCTTATTAATATAGTATTCCTATCCATAAACAGGGATTATTCTTCCATTTATTTCAGTCTTCTTTGATTTCCTTGAACGGTGTTGTGTAGCTTTCTGTGTATAAATCTTTTACGTCTTTAGTTAAATTTATTCCTAGGTACTTGATTTTATAATTTACTATTGTAAATGATATTTGTTTCTTGATTTCCTCCTCAGATTGCTCATTATTGGTGTACAGAAATGCTACTGATTTTTGAGCATTGATCTTATAACCTGCGTCTTTACTGAAATAAGTTCTAGAAGCTTTGTTGTAGACTTCTCAGGGCTTTCTATGTATAGGATCATGTCATCTGCAAATAGTGAAATTTTGACTACTTCCTTTCCAATTTGGATGTAGTTTATACTTGTTCTTGGCTCAGTGCTTCAGCACCGCTAACAAAATGTTAAATAGAAGGGGTGATATTGGGGATCCTTGTCTTGTTCCTGATCTTAGAGGGAAATATTTTAGGATTTCAGCAATGTAAGTGATGTGAGCCTTTATCATGTTCAGAAAGTTTTCTTCTATTCCTATCTTTTGCAGTGTTTTTATCAAGAAAGGGTGCTTTATTTGTCAAATGCTTTTTCTGCATCTATAGATAAGATCATGTGATTTTTTTTCCTTCAATCTGTTTATGTGATGTATTACATTAATTGATTTTCTTATGTTGAACCATCCTTTCATACCAGAAATGAAACCCACTTGGTCATGGTGTATAATTCATTTAATGTGTTGTTGAATATGATTAGCAAGCATTTTGTTGAGGATTTTCACACCTAGGTTCATCAAAGAGATTTGTCTGTAATTTTCCTTGCTTGTGGTGCCTTTGTTTGGCTTTGGTATTAGGGTAATGTTGGCATTATAGAATGAGTTCCTTCTATTTTGATTTTTTGGAAGAGTTTAAGCAAGATTGGTGTTAGCTCTTTCTGGAATGTTAGGGAGAATTAATCTGTGAAGCCATCTGGCCCAGGGTTCTTCTTAGTTGGGAGGTTTTTAATGACTGATTCTATCTCTTGTGATTGGTTTGTTGAAATCATCAGTTTCTTCTTTCATCAATGTAGGCTGCTTATGTGTTTCTAGGAATTTGTCCATTTCCTCTGAATTGTCATTTTTGTTGGAATATAGTTTTTCAAAGTAGCCTCTTATGATAGTCTTTTTCTGTGGGGTCAGTGGTAATATCCCCTTTCTCAGTTCTTATTTTGTGTATTTGCATCTCCTCTTTTTTTCTTTGTTAGTCTAGCTAAGGGTTTGTCAATTTTATTGATCTTCTCAAAGAACCAGCTCTTTGTTTTATTTTTTCTAGTGCTTTCTTATTTTCTATTTCATTTAGTTCTGCTCTGATCTTTGTTATTTCTTTCTTTCTTCTTCCTTTGGGGTTAGTTTGTTGTTTTTTTACTAATTTCTCCAAGTGTGCAGTTAATTCTTCAATTTTAGCTCTTTCTTCTTTTTAGATATATGAATTTGTGACTATGAATTTCCCTCTCACTACATTTTTCACTGCATCCCATAAGTTTTGATATGTTGTGTTATCATTTTATTAGTTTCAAGATAGTTATTGATTTCTTTTTATATTTCCTCCTTGACCCACTGTTTTTCTAAGAGTGTGTTGTTTAACTTCCATATCTTGGTGCCAAATCCAAGTCTCTGGCCATTGCAGATTTCCAGGTTCATTCCACTGTGGTCAGAGAAATTATTTTGTATGATTTCAATCTTTCTGCATTCAATGGGACTTTCTTTGTGTCCTAGCATGTGATCTGTCTTGAAAAATGATCCATGCGCACTTGAGAAGAATATTTATACTGCTGTATTTGTGTGTAATGTTCTGTATATTTCTATTAGGTACATTTCCTCTAATATATTGTTCAAAGTCTTTGTTTCTTTTGGGATGTTCTGTCCAATGGTGGTACTTGTGTATTAAAGTCCCCAAGTATAATTGTAGAGGCATCTATTTCTTCACTTAGTTTTTCCAGTGTTTGACTCACATATTTGGAGACCCCCTTATTAGGGGCATAAATGTTTATGAGTGTTCTTTCTTCTTGAAAGATTATCCCTTTCACTAATATGTAGTATCCATCTTTGTCTCTTACAATAGTTTTGCATTTAAAGTCTATTTTGTCCAGTAATAATATAGCTACTCTTGCCCTTTTTTGGTTATTGTTGGCCTGCAAGATTGTTTTGCAGCCATTCACTTTCAATCTCCTTGAATCCTTGGGTCTAAGATGTGTTTCTTGTAGATAGCATATAGATGGGTCATATTTCTTTATCCAATCTTCCAATCTGTGTCTCTTGACAGGTGAGTTTAATCCATTGACATTCACTATTATTACTTTCAAGGAATTACTTATATTAGCCATATTTTCTTTGGATTTGTGTTTGTCATATTTTGTTTGATTTTTTTTTTCCTTTTGTCTTTTTAGTTGTTCTTACACTCTCCTCCAACTGTGTCTCTCCTGTTTTTTCTTTCCTCCTGCAAAACTTCCTTTAGTATTTCTTGAAGGGCAGGTTTCCTATTGGCATATTCTCTTAGTTTCTGTTTATCTGTGAATATTTTGAACTCTCCATCATTTTTGAATGCTAGCTTTGCTGGACTGAGTATTCTTGGATGGAAATTTTTTTCTTTTAGAACCTTGACTATGTCATACTACTGTCTTTTTGCCTCCATGATTTCAGATGAGAAATCAACACTTACTCTTATGGCACCTCCTTTGTATGTGATGGTTCTCTTTTCTTTTGCTGCTTTTAGTATTTTCTCTTTGTCTTGAGCATTGGATAATTTGATAAGTATATGTCTTGGGGAAGGTCTGTTGGGATTTATTCTGTTTGAGGTGCATTGTGCTTTCTGTACATGTGCATCCATCTCCCTCAATAGGTTTGTTAAGTTTTCAACCATATTTCCTCCAACACTGCTTCTTTCCCCTTTCCCTTCTTTTCTCCTTCTCGGATGCCTATAACGCATATGTTTGCATGTTTTGTGTTGTCACTCAGGTCCCTAAGTCCCTGCTGCATTTTTTCTATCTTTCTATCAAACAATTCTACTCTCTGTTTGATTTCAGATGTACTGTCTTCCACATCATTAATTCTTTCCTCTGCCTATTCAAATCTGCAGTTATTTGCTGAGAGTGTATTTTTGATTTCTTTAATTGTGGTGTTCATCACCATCATATCCATTATCTTTTTGTGTATGATTACAATTTCCTCTGTATGTTCTCCAAGTGTTTTCTTAAAATCCTTAATCTCTTCATTTACTTCATTAAATTTGGTCCCTGATATGTTTTCAGAGCTTTGATTAGTTATTCAGTGTTCCACTCTTCTTCCTGGTTTTTAGTTTGTTCATTGGATTGGTCATGTTTTCCTGATTATTGGTTTGGTTTCTAGTTTTTGTTGCTGCCTGGTCATCATTTTATCTTGACAGGTTTAATCAGTTGATGAGCTTCTTTGTCTAGTCTCAGGGTTTAATTAGGTGTTGTTTTTGCATGCATGTTAAATCTTCTCTTTGTCACTTTTCTTCTTATTCTATTTCCTTGTTGTTGGCTAAGTTCCCTTGAAGAAAAATATTAGGGCCCAAGAAAGCAAAAGGGGTAAGAAAAGAGAAATATAATAGAAGTATTGATAATAAATGTTAGCAGAAGAACCATGTGAGATCTAAGAGAATGGATATTAAAGTCATGTAAGCTGTGTACAGTTATAACAGTAAAAAAGTGGAGTACCTATAATGAGATAGTAAACTGAATATGTGGAGGAATATAGCATGAAGTAAAGGCCAATGCAGTCAAGAGAGAGGGAACGAGAAAAGAAAGGCAATACCATAAAGAGTTAATAAAAGATAGAAAACAGAATAGAGGTATTAGATGTAAAAAGTCAGAAAAATTGGGGACTAAACAAAGAGAGGTGGAATTTAAGAGAAACAATAAATGATGGAGGATAGAAAGATGTAAAGGAAAGGGGATAGCATTGGTAACAAGAATCAGTACACACAGAAAAGAGGAACTCAAGGATGAGGAAGCACAGCAAATAAGAAACACTGCCTGCAGCACCCAATTAAAAAAAAAAAAAAGAAGAAGAACAAAAAGGGGGTGAGGGAAGCAAGCAAGAAAAAGAAAAAGAAAAAGAAAAAAGTGCCACGAGGGGATAAAGAGAAAGGAAAAACAAGAAAACAAAGCAACAAAAAAGACCAGACAAAGCCTCATGTAAGGAATCCTCTTTGCAATTGAATAAACTGCTTAGAAGCCTGACCTTACCCCTTTCTCCCTTCCTTGCTTGTCTCTCTCCCAGATCAGTAGGAAGGCTGTGTGAGGGGTCCCGTAGGAAATTCAAATGGGTCCCTGGTGAACCAACTCACCAGAGAAAATAATGACTCTCGATTTCTTGAGAGAGTGAAACCACATCTTGCCAAGAACCCTAAATATGCTATTGGAAGCCTGCAAAGCATGTCCTACTGTCCCTCTCCCTTAGGTGTGCTACAGGGGGGATAGTTAATTTCCTGACTCCACCTTCTCCCAGAACAAATTTCCTATCCCAGGGCATTTAGGTAAACTGGGCTCTCTCAGCAGATTCGCCTCTCTTCTCTTCCTAGGCTCTCCCCTATCCAGCTGGTATGCTCCACCAAACTCAAAACGGGAGGGGGGGGGGTGGTCCTGTACTCCTTCGGCCCCTCTGCACCTCCCACCAAAACCCTCCCACTCCTGGAGTTAGTCCAAGACCAGAGGGCTAGGGGAATGCCGGGTTTCAGGGAGTGCCAGGTTCAGGAAACCGAGGCCACGGAAAATGCGGACCTGGGTATGTGGGTCTGTGGAATGTGAGTTACCGGAATTCAGGGAACTTAGGCTTGGGGATCACGTGTTTGGGGAACATGGGGCTCAGGAACACTGCTCACTACCAGCGGTTTTAAGGGAACGCTATAGTCCTCAGCCCTAGGGGGAAGGGTTTAGCCTTCCCACAGCTTCCAGCTTCAGTGTTAGAAACCCTCAGCTTTACCTCGAGCAAGCACTACTTTTGTCACAGTCTCACCAGATCAATATCCAGACACATCCTGCTTTGTGGGTTCCCAACAGGCCGCTCCAGCAGGATTCTGTCCCCACTCAGCTGGTCCTTTGCAAGAGAGATGATGAGGGTGTACTCACTCAGACGCCATCTTGCCCCACCTCCCTCTCCCCTCCTTTTAATCATTTTATTTCACATTCTTTCACTACTTCTTAGTTATTTTGATTCTAGAGTGACATGGCAAAATCTGCATGTGTTCCTAAAGTATTCTAAATGAAAGGCCGCCGTCAGAGTTTTTTGTATAAGTAAAGAATAAGTTATAGTCTTTTGCCACACCTAAACAAAATTCAACATGCGCCCAGAATAAACCTTGTGATTCAAAACAGTGACTTCTCTGTGTTTCTCTAACCCCATATGAATATGATTCTGGCCTGCCTTTCAGGTTTATAGGCTTAAATTTACTGTTAACTTTATGATGAAGTTGGATGTCAGTGTTTTCATTCAGATTACTTTTCATGTAAAAGAAAATCCGGTCTTTTCTCAATCTTTGATGAGATGGCTGTGGCTATATGCAATGGCTGTTGGAATTATGCCATATTCACGAGTACAGCAGCAGTGGTGTTTTAGCATTCTTTCATCCTATCTCATCATATCGGCAGTAACATATGAGGATTTCAGGAGGAAGTGGATTGGCAAACCTTGAACAGAATTAGGGGGTTCCATGTAAAATGAAACCAAGGGTTACAGCACTTTAAAATTGATCACTTAAAATATGTAGATCACAAACTTTTTGCTAATTTTTTCTATTCAGTCTTTGGTTTCTTCTTGTGGTAATCACTCTGTGGTAGATGCTATTTCTCTTTTTTCATAGAAAACTCAGAAATAGGTAAGCTCGTTTAGTGTGAATTTTTCTCCATGTCATCAAAACTCCCTCCATGTCCTTTGCATTACAATACCAATGTTAATTTTGCATTTGTTGTCTGTCTCTTCTTTGCAATTAATTGTGTCTAAAGAAGCCAAGATGATCCACATGGTACATAGAGCTCAAGAAATGACCTTTTCCTGAGAAATAAACTCTCTGTGTCCTGGAGACAGATAGGAAAGGCAGGTTAAATATCCCAATTTGCTCTCCCACCAATCTTCGGAGCTCTCCTGCATCATGGTGGAATTTAAATAAAGGTGCTGGTACCCATAAAATAGAAACTCTATGAATCTATATAAACCTTAATACATGTTTTGTTGTGGAAGATAGATATCAAAAATCCACTATAATAGTATATAGTAGGTGGTGGTGTTTGTGTGAATTGGAAAGCTAGAATTTGGTAGAAGGAAGGGGTTGGTGATTTCTACAGAGCACTAGACATTAGAGTCCCTGGTCTGGAAGAAGAGAACGGAAGGGGAAAGTTGGATTTTAGAGGAAAAAATAATAATTTCACAATGAGTAACTCATCTGTGAGAGGAGCTCTAAATTACACATTTATAGGTCTATAGACTATAGCCTCTGCTTATTTGTTTGATAAGCCTTTATTATCTTCTTGTGTCAGCCAGTGTTCCAGGTGTTGGAAATACAAAAGGAAAAACAAAACTAAAGAAAACAGGTCCTTACCTGTTAGGGGCTTCCATTCTAGGAGAATAGATTGGATAGTTGGACACCATAAATTTAAAGACCCATTTAATGTCATTGCAAAGTGAATTTAAGTATTTAGAGTAGCCCACAAACAAAAGACAAAAGTATCTGAATGCTATGCAGTCTTTGAGAATTTGCCTTTCATGAAGTAAAAAGGAAAACAACACCAATTTGATTAGCTACTATTTAAAAGGTATATTTATCTTGCTTAGTTCTAGTCACAAATAACTTGGCATTTGCATTACTGAAGTCAGTTTCCAAGTGGCTTTGAAGAGCACTGAAATGTTCTTGGAATTTGGCCAGAGCAACTTTGGCTTCCCCATCTGCACTAGCATGAAAATACTGGTGCATTAACTGTCGCATCTATGACAACTAGGATACTAGAATATCTAATTGCATCATTTTTAAAAGATGGAGTAGAGTAATACTTTTAAGTACAGACACTTTAGGGAAGGGTTTTAGGTCAGTCTGTGAATGTTTCCCAACTTGATTCTAAGGCCCTCAATTTGCAAACACAATTTAACTAATATTTTGTTATTATTGAGATTTTTTTTAAGAAATGACAATTTTTCTATGTGAATTAGCCTATTCTAGGCAATGAGTACATGAAATAAATTGAATATAATACAAGCGAAATTGAAGTAGAGATCTATGGATAAAGAAAAATATTCAGTATAACACTTATAGTCACTCCTATTTCAGTAGAAAATATCCTAATAGTTATTACCCTTCTCATGCCAATCTTGGCAAAATTTTTACCTCATTAGTTCCAATAAGAAATAGAAATTCCAAGAGTTTCCAGAGTGGAAGATATATAATGCAGACAGGATTATATCTCCTCACTTATCCTAGTGCCTTTGATAAAATGTGCAAGATTTAAAGAGGTAGGCTGAAGATACATTTAATTGGGAAACATCACTGGGCCAACATTAGCTTGTTCCATTAGCTAGAATCTATTATCTGAAGTGAAAAAAAATTAAAAGCAGAAGCACTACAACAGCTTGTGATGTTATACTTGTTGATATTAACGCAATGTAATGAGATGCAAGAACTACCAAAGCTCCTCATTAACAGGGATTAGAGGAAGTGATTAGTTACAGTTCCCATATACCCTCTGTGGCAATATGATATTATTCATGAATTTCAATAAGAAATATTGACTGTGTTTGTAAATTGGTCCATTTTCTGGGTGTGATATCTGAGAATATGAGACCAGTTTAATTCAGAGGTTTCACTTCTGCTTTATTAAATCAAGATTAGGGCTTTAATTCAACCATGTCATTAGTGCCACTCAGAGTTGAGTCCCCGCCCATTTGGCAGGCTAAGACATGGATGCTCAATCAAGAACATGGAAACAGATACACAAGAGAGAATGCCCCATAGATGTGGAAGAGGATTCTGTGGCCCCAGGAATAGAATTGAGCCATTCAACTGATAGTTTACAGGTGACCTTGTGAAGCAATTAGAGCAGCTGAGCCCAGAAAGAAATGAACCCTGGAAAGAGAGACAAGCCTTATGCCAGGCTACAGCTGAGATTGGAAGAAGCTGGACTCACAGAGCCTTAAGAGGGAAGAGGAAACCTGAACCCTCTCAGATGTCACCTGCCATCTTGTGTCAACATGTGGTAACAGACTTTGGGTGAGAAAATACATCTTATGGTACCTTGAGTTGGACTCTTTAGGGCCTTGTAACTGTAAGTTTCTACCCCCAATAAATACCCTTAATAAAAGCCAACAGAGTTCTGGTACTTTGCATCAGTACCCTCTTTGCTTACTAATACACCCTCCAACATAGTTAAAGTAAGAAATTTTTCCACTCTCAAAATAATGTTTTCCCAATATGCATTGAATAACACTTTCTGATTCATCAGTAAAGAATTTCAAATACAATGCATTTTGAATAAGGTTATAAACAGACCATCTGATTCAGTCAAATGAAAGAAAAGATATTTAAATTAGATTTTGCGATGTAGTGATATAACCAGGGCATATTTTTATTTTTATTTCCCAGAGGAAATGATGCTTGAATCATAATTGAAAGGTAGAAGATTTTCTAGTCCACTAATTTTCAAACATTTCTTTTAAATC
Source organism: Dasypus novemcinctus (assembly GCF_030445035.2). NCBI lineage: Eukaryota > Metazoa > Chordata > Mammalia > Cingulata > Dasypodidae > Dasypus > Dasypus novemcinctus. Next base: position 21,565,378 of record NC_080689.1, on the reverse strand, counting down.
TACAGAAGCTTTTATTCCAAAGCAATCTTACAAAGAAATTCAGTAAAGTAAAAGCCATTCTAGTTGATGTATAATCTTTCAGGAGTGGGCACTGTATTAGTCAGCCAAAGTGGTGCTGATGCAAAATACCAGAAATCTGTTGGCTTTTATAAAGGGTATTTATTTGGGGTAGAAGCTTACAATCACAAGGCCATAAAGTGTAAGTTACTTCCCTCACCAAAATCTGTTGCCACATGTTGGCGCAACCATGGCTGCCAGTCTCTGCAAGGGTTCAGCCTTCCTCTTCCTCTTATGGCTCCATGGTTCCAGCTTCTTCAGTCTCAGTTGTAGGCTAGAATAAGGCTCATTTCTCTCCATGGGGCTCATTTCTTTCTGGGTTTTCTCAGATGTTCAGGGCTCTGGTCTCTTCAGCTGCAAACTATGAGACAAACGGCTTGACTCTTTCCCTGGGGCTCCAGCAACCAAAACTAAACTCTCTCTGCTCTCCTTCTTCATGTATTTACATCCCTGTATTTATACACAGATACTTTTAGTAAGTATCTGTATATATAACCCACAGCTATAGGCTAGCTGTAGGCAGGGACTCAAATCAAGTCCCTTAGTGACGTGGTCAAATAAAAGCACTAATTTTGATTCCATAAAGTAAAAATGAAACCTCTGAATCTAATACACCCAGAGGAACAGACCAGTTTACAAACACAATCTAATATCTATTTTTGGAATTCATAAACAATACAAAACTGCCACACTCCACCTCTGAATTCCAAAAAGATATCACAATATTTTAAAAATACTTAAATCAGTAACAGTGCTAAGTACAAATTCATATCACAATCACCTTAAAGAAATAGTTTGTCTTGGGGCAAAGTCCCATCTGGCTGTACACCTCTGAAACTTACAGAACCATTTATCTGTTTCCAATATACAAAGGGGCAGGCAAAGGATAAACATTTTCATTATCAGAAGGAGAAATTGGTAGGGAAGCATGAGTCATGGGTCCCCTTCAGTTCCATAAACCTGCAGGACATACTCCATTAGATTTCAAAGTCTGAGTCATTCTTAAGATGATGGTTTCTTCTCCCTGGGGCCTCACAGGGGCCCATCCTTTCCACATGTTTGCCCAACCACCATTTTATTGGCTCCACCCTCATCAAGCATCTGGGTGGCAACCAAGCTCCAGACCTCATCCTCCAAGAGCATTGGGGTGATGGTCACACTTCACCCAATCTTTGGGGTAGAGTCTCAACCCTCTTAGAACAGGGAGGGAGAGGCAACATTCTCCCTAATCTCTGGCCCTCAGGCCCAGCCCTTTCAAAGCAGTGAGTTGGTGACATGGGCTTCCCTAATCTTTGGGGGACAACAAGCCCACCCCTCTCAGACCTGTGGGGTGTCAACCTTACTCTCCCCAGCCCTTGGGGAATGTACTCCACCCTCTCTGTAGCCTGAGGTTGCAAAACACTCCCTGAACATTGGGCTGGAACAATCACTCTCTTCAACTGCCAGTGCAAACTTACCCTCTCTGAATATATGGGTGGGGCTCCTCTCTTGGCCCAAGAAGATGTCTTAATTTCAGATCTCAGCTTCCATGGTTTTCTTCTTAAAGCCATTTTCCCTTCCATATTTCCCCTTCATATCCCTTTTAGTCCAGGCTGACAGTGGTTTTGTTCTTGCAGCTGTCATATAAAGCTTATTGTTTAGCATGCAGGAAGCAGGGTCCAAGCCATCAGACAGTAAGACTTTCCACAAGTCTTTCCTGGATAACTGCATTTCAAATCCGGACTTACAAGTTCCATGTTTAGCCAATTCCTCAAATGGGGCACAATTGTCCAGGGGTTTGATTTCCAGAGGCTTGGAATTTCCAGAATCAGTTTCCGTTTCCTTTGTGCCCAATAATTCAGTTCTCAGCTTATCTCTCTTGTTTGACATTTTACTTAAAGCTGCCAAGAGAGGCCAAGCTGCATTCCCCAAGTTTACTTTGGAAAGTTCTTCAGCTAAATGCCCAGACTTGCCACTTTTAAATTCTGTCTTCCATAAAGCATCAGGAGTCAGTCTTGCTAAGATCTCTGCCACTTTAAAACACAGATAGTCTTTTCTCCAGTTTCCAATAATAGTTTCATCATTTACTTCTAAGCCCTCATAAAAAGTCTTCTTAGCATCCATATTCTACCACAATCTCTTCAAAGCACTCTAGGCCTTTTCTATCAAATATCTCACAATTATTAATACTTCCTATTAAAGCCTTACCAAAAATAACTTTAGGCTCCCTACTACCACCAGTCTCATCAAAGCAATCTAGGCCTTTTCCATCAAGTATCTCACAGTTCCTCCACAAAATCCTGCTTACTCATTTATAAAACTGTTCCAGCATTTTGGTCATTCATTAGCATGACTATTCTCTCTCTCTCCCTGTTCCTCAGACCCCATCTTTAATTTCACTGAGTCCTCTTCCCACTTCCTACTTGTAGACTTTTCCCCAAGTGTAGGGTTTGAGCTTCTCTGTTCTTCCTCCCTCTCAAAAATATAATTTTACTCTTGTCCCCCATTCAAATCCCCAGAGCATTCTCTCTCCTCAGAGGAGAGCAACGGTAACCTCAGAATGTCAAAAGCATCTAGGAATCTTTTTACAACTTATTGTTTCTGTTTCTAACTCTTCTGCCTGTAGACAACATGATTAGGGGTTACATGTAGTAGAATTTGAATTGCAGGAGAACTTGAAGCAGAAAATTATTTATTTGAAAGCTTTGTCCAGGAAAAGAAGAGAAACCAAACAAAACCAAGCATTCCCCAGAAATACAGAGGAGTTGAAGATACAACAGGCCAGCTCTGTTAAAGTGAATGTCCCCAACGTTACACAAAACTTACTGTATGTTGGTCTGTTTCTGTGGTTCTGTCTTGACTTGTTTTTCTCCTTAAATAATAGGAGACAATTGGGATTTTGCCTGTCTGTAGCCTTCACACATGGTCAGACTCTGTTTGCACAGCTGGAATAATAGCACCAAAACATCCTTCATTCTGATTCTCATGAAGTCAAAGGCTCTCTGAAGGTTCAGATATAGTACACCACACTTATGTGTTACATAGAAAACACATCTGTGTATCATGGGAGAGATTATTTTATTACCATCTGTGGAAGGTGACACTGCTGGTCACAAAGGTACTTATTGCAAAGTTTGCCTTCATTCTTAGTGAGGTGTGCCATGTTCCCAACAAGTCATTTTGCTCAATTACATCTGTTTCCTTCATCAATAGTATAGAAATAACTCTTTAACTCATATGTAAGTTCATAGCTAAAGACTTTTTTATCATAGCAGTTGTTATGTTTGATCTATCAACAAATTTGACAAAGGTCAGGCCAAATATTATCCCCATGTGTTAGAGAAGGGAACTGATAGTAAGTTAATAAGTAGAAGAAGTAAGTCTGAAAGTGGGGAGAGGAAGTGGCTTAAGCAGTTGGACTCCCACCTCCCACAAGGGATATCCTGGGCTTGGTCCCAGTGTGTTCTAAAAAAGATGAGCAGATGCCACAACCAACAGATGCCACAATGAGCCGATGGCACAACTGCCACAACCAGCAGACACCACAATCAGCAGACTACACAACTAGCAGATGGCACAGCCAGCAGGAAGCAGATGTGGCTCATGTGGTTGGGCACTCACTTCCTACATGGAAGGCCCCAGGTTTGGTTCCCAGTGCCTCCTAGAGAAGATGAGCAGACACAGCAAGCAGATAGATGAGGGAGGCATCTCAGGGGGTAGGGGAAGGTGTGGATAAAAAATAGTAAATAAAATAAATATTTTTTTAAAAAAAGAGGTAAGTGTGAAAGTGAAATCTACTGTTTCCTCACTCAGGTTTTGACAACTAAGCAAAACTAGTGTGCTTGAAACGCAATTATGAATGAGAGTCTATACTACAGAAAGAGAGAACATAAGGATCCCTGAGAGACTCTAAACCACATGAAATATAATAAAAGTACAAAATAAAAATAAGTGAAAGTTTGACACTTATCTTGGACAGTTCTACAGAGTTTTGAGCCTCAGAATCCTGTAGCAAACATCAATGAAACATGACCCTTTCAACACCTAATTCCCTCTTGCTGCCACCACATGTTTATGTGGGTCACAATATTTTTATTGTTGCTATTCCCCAGATTATTGGCATCAACACTAGTTTTCAAGAAGAAAAAATACAAGAGATACCAACAAGATTCGTAGAAAGCTTAATTCCACCTTTGCCCCTGTGCATTTTGTTTTTCACATTCAACTTTCTTGTTTAAAATGTAATTGTTGAAATTGTATGTGTAATGTTGTTAAATGTTTTTATTTTAAGCCTTCACACACGCAGATTTTTTTAAAGCAGCCATTGGCAGGAGAGACAAATGATTTCAACAATATATGGACTCCATGATAAGTAATTAATATTTGCATTAATTTGGGAAAGATTAATGATAGTAGATCTGTGATTTACCCTGAGCAACATTAACACATGCTTAGCAAAAGCTAAGAAACTTCTTACACAAGTGCGGATAGAAGGAAGACAAAATAAGAATGAGTGTAAGAAACATCTTATAGTATATGCACTACTCCAAATTATATTACCTTTTTTTAAAGCCCTGAATACACAAATTTCCCTAGAAGACATACAGTGGGGCTGGAGACCAACTATAAGCCATACTCCCCACTGAGTACCAATGATTGTCCAGGTAAAATCCTGATAAGAGTGCATGTAAAGAGGAAAAGCAGTTACAAAAAGAGAGGGCTACATTGAAGTGTAATAATTTTTTTAAACTTTAGAATGGCTTTAGATTTACAGGAAAAATCATAAAGTTAGTGCGGAGAATTCTGTATACCCCACACCCAGTTTTCCTATTAATAAAATCTTGCATACTTTGTACATAATGTCACAATTAATGAACTAATAAATATATTATTATTAATGAAAGTGCATACTTTCTGCAGATTTTCTTAGTTTTTCCCTAATGTGTGCTAACACTAACCCCCAAGTATTATTCAATTAAACATTTTGTAGAATGTCCCTTAACTGGAATTTGTCTGAAGTTTTCTCATGATTAGTCTGGGGGTGTAGGTTTTAGGAGAAGGACTACAGAGGTAATGTGTCACTGTCATCACATCATATCATCATGTTCTCATCACATCATATCAAGGAAATAGACTAACAGCTTGACATTACTGATGTTACCCTTGAGTTAGTGTTAGTTGTTCAGATAGTGTCTGCAAAGGTTATCCACTGTCAAGTTACTCTTAATACCCTGTTCCATTCTGAGCCCACAGTTAAGGATTGGAAAGTCATGCTCTATAACCTTGAGAGTTGAGTATCTACATAAATTATTTGCCTGTAAAATGTGTCCATTCTTTCCCAGAAAGAAAATAATTTATTTATTCAATCATTTTTATGAGTATGTGCTTCTGGATTTTTTTTATATTTCAGATTATTATGCAACACTAATTTGTATATGTTATTATACAAATTTTTCCAGCCTTGACCTTTTGGAGCTCCTTCAGTCGGCTTCTGTACCCCTTTGCTAAATCCCTATCAATATGGTGTGTGTATCTGTGTGTGTGTGTGTTGGACACTACCTTACTTTCTGACACCATATGATGCTCCGAGCTCATCTGATATATTTCCTACTCCTGTCCAAGAATCAGCCATTTCTTTAAGGAATAAAAAGCTTTTAAAGACAAAAAAGTTATATATTCAAATCCTGACTCCACCCTTATTCATTTATGACCTTGGGTGAGTTATTTCACATCTCTGAGACTCGGTTTCCTCACTTTTAAAATGAGAATGCTACTAACACTAACCCCCAAGTATTATTAATAGGCTTGAATGAGAAAACAGATGTAAAAGCCCTGTTCTTAGCACTTTAAATACTTAGCAAATATTCATTTGTTTCCATTTCTCCTTTTCTTTATCACCAGTTAGCAGAGCTCCCTATTTCTTTCCTACCAGTTGCCTCCATGAATCACTGCCCATATTCTGTGTAGAAGCTCCTAAGAACATTAGCCTGGAACAATCACTCTAGTTACTTACAATCTAGGGACTGTTCTCTTTGTAGATAAACTAAAACTTACAAACACATACACAGGAGGCACGCACAGCCACATACAACTATGTTTGTGATAGTTTGCATGAATACATTTCTGAGCTAACATGTATGAGAAATGTTTTATATGAAATGTATCATAGCAACAATTTTGTGAAAGCAGTATTTCCAGTGTGAATTTAGGAAAAAAGGAAAAATATTTGTCAAATGAGTAGTTGCCATAACAACTGCATGCAGGGTATTTTGTTGTTGTTGTTGCATTTTTTTTTTTTGTGATCACTTCATCATATTAACATTTCAGTTTCCATGACAACAAAATGCACTTAGCATTATCTCTAATTACATGTCCCAGTATTTTTTCTTCAATGAATTAAGGTCTTTCATTTTATACTGAAGACATCAAGGCTATTTGGATAAATGTAATGTAAAATTTACCAAAGCCAATACTTATCATGAAAAATGATCAAAATCAAATAAGGTAGCATTATGACTATTATGCATTTTTTCTATCTTAATCACGTTTATCAAGAAGGTTTAAGAAAATACACCAGAAATGACTAAAGGGATTTATCTAAATTTTTAGCACAGGTTATAGCCAAAGGAAAGAAGCAGTTAGCTCAGAGAGTCAGACCCTTTTCTGTGTTAATATTAGTATGTTTTTATAGTACAACTTACCTTTTAATCACTTAGTGACATGAAACACCAAACTCTGGTCCCAATGTAGCTCATTTATCTACAAAAGCTTTTATATAAGGGAAGCTATTTCTGCTGAAGCTTCAATTGTAAATTTTTTTGTTTGTTTGTTTTTCCCCCACTAACAGTACCATTCCTAGTGCTCTTTCTGTTTTGTAAATTTTTCTTTCTTCATTCCTTCCTCTTCTCCTCTCTTTTCCTCTTGCATTTCTTCCACCTTCTTCTTTTCTCACTTGGCCTGCAAAGCCCATGTTATATGATACTATGGTACTAGTAACAACAATGGTCATAGTAGTAAAACAGGTCAGGGATGAGGTGTTCAATGAACAACTTTCTTGGGTCAAACTCAAGGTGAGAAACCTACAACTAAAATTTCTCAGACGTTCAAAAGCAATTACTTTATAGGAAGGAGAGTTGAAGGTGGGGTCTCGGGATCCAGAGCTTTTTGGCGTAAGCTTTCAGAATTACTTAGTCTGAAGGGCTCATTATCTTAAGAAGTTGACTCTATAATATACTAACGGGAATAGAAAAAGTGCGTGCACATGGCTGCAATTCAGCAACTGCAAGAGATGGATAATCATTTTTCTGTATCTATTTTTGTTTAGATATATCTTCAACAGCTATAGCAAAAAGCTCAATATAAAATTGAATCTGCAAAGGTTCTGCAGCTGCTAATTTGCCTAGAATCAACTGAATGCAAATCAGTATAGTGATATCCACTTGATTTCATTATCTTTCTTTGCCTTTTATAATCCAACCTCTGTAATTTCAATTATAATATTAGGAGCCAAAGCAACCACGGTACAATTCCATAATTAAATTATTTTTACTGTTGTCAGCATTACCTTTACAGCAAGATCCTCAGATTAAAATTTTTTACTTACATTTAACTCTCAGAATTCCTCAGAAAATCTTTTGTATGAAACAGGTCGTAACACGTACCTTGCTTTCACATTTAAGAACACCGAAAAATAGATTCAACTATCATAGAAAACACACTAACTTAGGTAATTGCAGATAATTTATCTAACCTAAAAATTCATCTGTGAGTTAGAGTACTATTTCAGCTGCATGTAAAACAGACCCAAAGCTAATGTGTTCATTTCCTAGCAAAAGAATAGAGGCAGAGTGCAAGATCAACTGCTCTTTCCTTTTGAACATGAGTTATAAGTCTCATACTTCCCTTATGTTAACAATCTATTGTCCAGAACTTAGTCTCACAGCCACACCTGTTGAGGGGGGTGTCTGATTGGGCATATGACAGCTAAATTAGATTATTCTAATTATATAAGGGAAAAGAGACTAGATATTGGACAATAACTGTCAATTACTTTCAATTTCCTTTATCAATAGAAAGTGGTTTGTGTGCAGGTGTGTTTCTAATTTATCAAAATTCAAAGGTGCTATAGAGGAAACCAAGATAAAAGTGTGGCTTGAAAAGTCTTACTGCTTTGGAAGATGGCACTTTGACTCATTCCCTGCTAAGATATCTACTCCTAGTAAGTGGTCTCATCATTAGCAGCTCAGCAATCATTGATCTTCTCCCTAGTTACCCAGAGTGCTCAAGAAGAGGTCACTTTGTCTGCAAGAGCTGCTTTTTTTTCAGTATTCATTGTTATAGGAAGCAATATTTTCTAGTTCTTTATGGCTTTCACAGAAGGAATGTATTTGTTACTTCTTCCAGAGGAATTAACTGTAGTTATGGAGGTCTACTTGCTTCCTTACTGGCAACTTTCTATTTAATTATTTTCTTTTCTCTTACAAGCTTGTCACACACACACAAAACACATGCACATCTCTCTAGCATCAACGCGGGAAGGGGATATTTGCAGTTTTCAATGTTGTGTTATCAAATCGCTTGGTGGAAAAAAATTTTTAAATTAGAGAACAATTAGCCATTTATAATTCAATGTTCCTAGCATGAGTCCTGGAGCTCCCCATAGGTGAAATGTTAAGTGATAAGAAATCTAACAGTTTCCTCCACTCCCATCCTCTGGTTTGCATTCTTAGTAAGCCTAATCATTCTTTCCATCTATTTGCTTTGAGTGAAGAAGTATAAAAGTGATAGCTTAAAAAATGTCCATGTTTATAAAATCCTTAAATTTGAATAGTATGGGCCTATAATTTTAAAAGTTAGCTGGAAAAATATGCCCCAAAATATCAGGGCCTAACTATAGCCCTCTTTTTGCACACAAAAGTATGGAAAAATAACTCTAAGCACTTAAGTCCTGTAGGAAGTGCCTACCACAATCAAATAGGTCTTAACCTGAAAAGGTTCTATAAGGTCATTCTTGGTTAATTCCTATGAAAACATTGGTGTTTTGGACATATTTTGCCAAGAAACCAGTCAAGAAAAAGAAGTACAGACTACTTTCAATAATTTTTAGGTTGTTTAGACATTACTTCTGGACAGTGATTTTATCGATTGTCTACTTGAAATATTTTTAGCATGTCCAAGAAGATTTGACATCAAGTTCTGGAATAGCAATGTAATTTCCCATAAGAGATGTTTTTTATGACAATGTAACTCTTACTTATAAAATGCTTGAATTACAATGATTCATCATTTCTACTACACACAATCTAGGGCACAGACCAACATGATAACTCATACAGGATCTAAGACTGGGTTTTCTAGAAGCAAAGCTTCGGTCAATGATTCAAGTATGCATGATTTAGTGAGGAAGTGCAATTCAGAATTCTGGTCAAGGTCCATCTCAGTCCACTGCGTATGCGGATCTATCCTGTGATCCTTGTCCTGTTTACCCAACATATAATCTAAGTACACTTAGCATTGGTAGAATCTTCACATTAGTCTCTGACATATAGACTATTAGAATCCAGCCCCCCCCCCCCCACCATGGGTCAGTTCAAAGTTAGACTTTACCTGGGACCTTGTCCTTGTTTCTGTTAGCAATAATCCTTTGCAGGATGTTTCTGAATTGCACTTCCTTACTAAATCATATGAATTTACTTCTCAACTACTGTCCTGGGTGCTGCGGATTTAGAAAAAAACAAAACAGACTGGCCAAATACCTGCAATCATGTAGCTTACGTTCTGGTGCTCAGAGTCTCCAAACCAACTAGGGTAGAAGAAGGACCCAGGAGGAGTAAAATCCCCATGAAAAGTGTAAAGGGAGTTTCTTATGCCTGGCACAATCTCCTCCTGCATGCAGGATCCTGCTCTGCATGGGAGGTACTAGAAGTAGCCACAAGTCCCAGTGACGAACTCTGGAGCATCTGTAAGCATCTTGTGTTGTTTCTTGCTTTTTAAAAAATCTACTAATTTGTATATATTTTCCATTGAAGTAAATTTATATTTGTTTCTTTTGGCACTTTTCCCTTAACTCTATTACTCTATAAGAGCAAAACTATTAGTCATACTATATAACATGAATTATCACTGCACTATAATCTGAGTTGAATTGCGCCTTACCACAAAATTCTCATTCAAACCTTGCTTTGTTTTGAAGCATTTTGCACTGCTCTCTTTGGATTTTATGCAGTTGCTATTAAGTCTTAATGTGAATATTTAAAGTCATCTGGCTAAAGGTGACTCAAACTTCTGTGAATGTTCCCTGGGAAACATTCTAATGGATTAAGAGTGCCACAGTGCTGCATTGTAATCTGCGCTCCATTTTGTTGTTATAATCTTTATTAGAATAATAGAACTTTTGTGGCTGTTTTCTAACTATTCTAAAGCTTGTATCTCTGTATTCTCCTAGAGAGTTCACACAGTCTGTATATTATGGATGTTGTGTATATTATGTGTTTTAATTTTCTTTAGTTTTAATTTTATTAGAGTGATTCAGTCGTATTGTCCATAACATTCTCTCAGATGACTTTAAATTTCTAATTGTATTCAGTGAAAAAGTCCTATTGGAAAGTTTTATTTTGAGCTTTATATGCTATGTTTTTCCAGCTATATAAGAGTTAAGAAATTGCAAAAATAGTATTATAGTATTAACAGAATTATAATAGCTCAGTAATGGAAGCAAATAGTTCAATTTGTGAAGTATAAACCCTATAAGTAAATCAAATTGATATAATCTCAGGAGAAATGGTGAGTGAATGCTCATGGTATCATTATTTACAATTGCCAAAACCTAGAAATATCCCATATGCCCATCATCATGTAGATAGATTTAAAAAGGGCTGTATATGCAGACAATGAAACACTATCTCTCCTTTGCAATGAAAAGTAATGAACTAATGCTATACACAAGCCCATGGATGAACTGCCAAAATATTATGTTGGGGGAAAGAAGCCATAGAAAAAGAAAAGGTCATACAATATGATTCAATTTATACAAAATTTAAATTAGCCTATAGTGACACAAAACTGATTAGTGTTTAGCTGGAGTGAAGGTGGAGAAAAAGCTCAATGGCAGAGGGGTACCAGTAACCTCTTAGGTGAGGGCAGTATTCTGTCCCTTGATTATGGTGGTGGTTACATAAATGCATACAATTGACAAGACCCACCAAAGTGTACACTTCCAATGGATTCATTTATTTCATGCACTTTATAAGCAAAAATGTGGGAGGGTGGTAGAGGGAAAATTATGTATAAGGTCAAGATAATCTAGTTTATCATTAGAGTTATCCTCAACATTAAATTCTCAAATGCCTTAGAATTTCTTCAAAATGGTGATGAAAAAGTCTAGATGTGCAATCCAAATGCTCACACTGCTTTTTCATTATATACACTCACATACACACAAACACATTTGGCAATTAAATTTCCAGTGCAAAGGACACTTCTGCTATCCCCTTTACACTACTAAGTCAAGTTCTAAAACAAGATTTAAAAAACCTTCCTCCAAATGAAAATACAGGAAGATTCTTAAAGCAAACGAAGAATAGAAATTTCCAATTTCTGAGTGAAACATGCAGTCCGAATTCCTGACTTCTACAATGCTTATGATGCTAACCACTTTTTGGAGGGAGAAAACATACCAGATATCCCCACATCCTGCTGCTCAGCCAACAGCAAAAGTGACCCTCTCCACCAGCTATAGTGTGAAGTAATCACTGTAGCACTTTGGCCCCTAGAAACTGGGTAATGGAGGTAAAGTCAACATTTTCAGGGGTAGCTTCTATTTCTTTAGGAAATGCAAAAGTAAGCCGTTGTACCACAGACAAGAGTTTAATATGCAGCACTTTGCCAAGCAGAGCACCAGACCAGATTCAATCCAACTAACATGCATACACGCAACATACTCCTTATGACCCTTCCCTGTTTTATATTTTTCCCAAAGCACTTTTCATCTTACAATAAGCTCTGTATTTTGTTTTGGCTTCCTCTCCACCAACTCTGAGAAGATTTTTTTCTGTTTTGTTAACTACTGTATTCCTGAGGCCTATAAGAGTTCCTGATACACAGTAAGCAATGAATAAATATTGATGAGCAAATAATGAGTGAATGAAAGTTTGTGATACAAAAAGGAGTGGATATGTCAAATACAAAGATTGGGACCGAATTGTTTAATAAACTGGTAGGATTACGCAAGAAAAGTTTTCTTTCCATTTTTTATAGGCAATCCTCCAAGGTACTCAATGAATAGGCATATATACTATATATACACTATACTATACTCCAGCATTTTCCATACTGTTCAAATTATTGTTCCATGGGATCTTGATATGCATTGTTTATGAGAAGATGTCTATGAATAAATACATTTTAGAAATATACATTATGTCAATTTCATGGAGAAGCATAAAACACAATATTTTATTAAGAGCCCTGAGAAAACCTGTTATAAAATAAAATTTTAAAAGCACATAACATTTATATGTTGAGTTCGGTTTAGAGAGAGGCCACATTTGAGCAACAAGGAGGTTCTCAGGAGGTAACTTTTAGGCATCCTATAATACTAGGCTAAGTTTCAATTTCAAAAGTAAAGGTTCATAAGTACAGTCATCAATATCAAGGGCCTGTCAAAGGACCATCCTCCTTCACCAGTCACTGCCCTTGTACTTGATGGATTCTTGGTGTTCCATTACAGAATGTAGCAGACCTCCCCAGGATGGGAATTTGATACTCTTTTGGTTACTGTGTGTATCTCCGCCCACCATGAAAATGCCCCATGAACACCTAAACACATTTATATGCCTTACAGTTGTTCTCCAAATGAACTTCCTCCCATGCATCCCCCATCACTGTCACCCCACACCAATGATCCTCACCTGCCACAGTAGTAGCCCTTCTGTGATCTAAAACTCCTTTGAAAATGAAGCAAACAAAATAACCATATACAATTAATAAGAAAATGAAAGAATAATGATAGTTTTAAAAATAAGAAATAAAATACAAAAAAAAATTAAAATAAAGATTTGGAATAATAAAAAATCATGAAAAAATGTTTTTAAAAAATTTTTGACATTATGTCTTTCATAACTGTAAGATCTGTTGTCTTGTATGCAGTGACACTTTCTTCTGTTTATTCCCCACAGTGCCTTACTTTTTTCATTTTGTCTTCAAAGAAGTTTTAAGTTACAGAAAAGATGTGAACAGAATATAGAGTTTCCCATATACCCAACATTCTCATCCTTTTTCACTTTGCCCTATTAATAACATTTTATATGTGGATGGTGCATTTGTTACAATTGGTGTACAAATATTGGAATATAGCTACTAACCATGATCAATGGTTTACATTATGGTTTACATTTTGGACCATACAATATTATAAATTTTGATGGCATTTAACACATCCTGTATCCATCATTGCAAGATCATGTAGAACACTTCCATCATCCCCAAAATGTCCCATGTTCCATCTATTCTATTCCTCCCTCTCCCTTCCCTTGGGACTCCAGCAAACACCAGGCTTCACTCCTTGAAGAGCAAGATTCATAGTTACTTGCAACAACATTGAGAGCTTGGCATCCTGCTCTATCCTCCCCTATTAGGTACTGCCTATGCTCTCAAGAGATTCACACCCCTCTATTTTAGAACATATCAGGACTCCCCAGGATGGGAGTCCTACACTTTCCTGCTCATTATATGGGTCTCCACCCATTGATACAACCCACCATTATAAAATGATCACTCACACACTCCCCAGAGGCCTGCCATAGCCTCTCCCCCACATCCAACACCCTAAACTAGTAACCATCCCCTGCCATATTTGCAAAAGAACATTCCCAATATGGTAGTTTCAACCACATACCCGCAAATTCCCAGAGCTCACCTGCTCTCCACAACCCTCTCCCCAGTTCCATGGACAGGCCAACCTACCCTCCCCACCTTACCCCCCCCCATTCCCCCACAAACCAATACCACTAAAGCCAGCAGCATCACTGCACAACTGTCATGCCCATTCACTGCAAAATTACACCCTTCCATCTTATCATAGATCTTGCCCATATGGGCATTGGCCTTCTTCCTTTCTGTTTCTTGTAAACCTATCTTCCAGGCTCTAGTTCTGTGAGTCTGCTCCACTTGTTTAATTCATATCAGTGAGGTCATGTAATATTTGTCCTTCAGTGCCTGGCTTGCTTCACTCAACATAAGGTCTTCAAGATCCATGTTATCCCATGTATTAATACTGCATTTCTTCTTATAGCTGAGTGATATTCCACTGTATGTTTATACTATAATTTGTTTATGCATCTGTTGAAGGACATTTGTGTTGATTCCAACTTTTGGCAATAGTGAATAATGCCACTATGAACTTTGGTGTGCATATATCTGTTTGTGTCCCTGCTTTCAATTCTTCTGGGATTGCTAGATCATAATGCAGTTCTATAGTTAGTTTCATGAAAACTGCCAAACAGTCCTCCACAATAGCTACACCATTCTACATTCCCACCAGCAGTGGATAAAGTGTTCCCATTTCCCCACATCCTCTTCAAAACTTGAGGCTTCTGTTTTTTTTAGTAGCTACCAGTCTAATGAGTGTAAGATGATATCTCATTGTAGTTTTGATTTGCCTTTCCCTAATAGCCAGTGATGTCGGGCATCTTTTCATGTGCTTTTTAGCCATTAATATTTCTTCTTTGTACAAGTGTCTATTCAAATCACTTGCCCATTTTTTAAATGGGTTGTTTGTCTTTTTATATTCAAGGTGTAGGATTTCTTTATATATACTAAATATTAGGTCCCTATCATATATATGGTTTACCAAATATTTTCTTCCATTGAGTAGACTGCTTTTTCACTCTTTTGGCAAACTTCTTTGAGGTGCAAAAGTTTACCTTCCCCAAGCATGGGATGTGACATCCAGGAATTAGCCTCCCTGGTACCAACAGATTACTACCAAGCTCAAACTAGCAATGCAACTAGAAAAAGACATTGACCAAAAGGGGAAAAGGTAAAGACAAATGAGTTTACCTGGTTAAGAGATGTCAAAGTGAATTGGGAGGTCATTCCAGAGGTTACTCTTATGCATGCTTCAGCAGGATCGCAAAGACTGCCAAAGTAAATACTGTCTCAAATAACAGGGGTTCTGAGGACTCTGGAGACATGCAGACACTATAGGCACAGCAGACAGCTCAGGGGTTTGGTGTCCTGCCACTGGACCTACTTTGGAATGTATGCTCCCCAGTGTGACAGAGTAGGACTCAGTTGAGATTTCCCTACACATGGCTCTTTTGCCCCTTCTATTTGAACCTATACTTACAACTAGAGTTGATAAGTGTGTGTCCAAGAGACATAAATATTTGGGTTGTGCATGTGTCAGCTGGGCTCTTAATCTCAATAGAGTTGCAATACCCTCTCTTCAGTTCATTGAACTCACCCAGGAACTAACAAGGGCATGATGATGGACAATGTCCATCCCAAGGAACACAGTCAGTCTGCAGCTACAAGTAAGATAGTCCCATCCATATGCCCCACAGAATTGAAGTCACCTCTCAATTAGAGGTAGAGTGGGCATCACCATCCCAGAATTCTCAGGGAAGGGGAATGAACTAAGGACTAGACTAGACTTACTGAAAGTCTACTATAAACTTACTGCGATTCTAGCAATGGAAGTACTTATGTCAGTGATGTGAAGGCAGTGGCTACTGGAGGTTTGAGGGGAGGGAAAGGGAAAAACAAGTGCAATATGGGGGCATTTGTGGGACTTGGGAATTTTGTCCGAAAACACATTGCAATGACAAATACAGGTCATTATATATCTTGCCATAACTTGCGCAGGAGAGATGTAAACTATAATCCACATTTAGTGGCAATGTGGATTATATGCTCCAAAATGTGTTCATCAATTTTAAAAAATGTTCCACATTAAAGAAGGTTGTTTTTAATGTGGGAGGAGTAAGAAGCAGGGCATATTGGAATCCCCTATATTTTTGTGTAACATTTATGTAATCTAAGTATTTTTTTAATTAAAAAGTATATATATAAAAAAACTCATAACAGCAGACTAGTTTTAATTTTGCCTAGTGCACTTTCCCAAAACCATTTGATGATAATGACCCCACCATGAAACATATGTTAGCATCTCATTTCATGATACCATTCAGTGGAGGATGATTTAGGAATTTCTAGCACATTCAAATTTTTCATCATCACTGGTGGCAAAGAAAAACAATGTTGCCCTTCAAGAGCTCCAAACAGAGAGAGAAAATGTCACAGAGCAAGTACCCAGAAGATGAACTCAACATTACCCGTAGGAGAAGGGGGAGGCCAGAAGAGATTGCCATGTGCATTGCCATGTGACAGGGGAGCCAAGGATCAAGAATAACCAGCACCCAGCCCAAGAATGCCAGTCTTCCAGAAGGAAACATTGCCTTGAAAAGGCCTTGAATATATTGGGCTTCATTTTTCAAGAAGTTTTGGACCACAAAGATGTTCAACTATGGCAGGGGAGGAATACTGGGGTGGGATATTATTGACAGGGGCACATGGTTGGCAGGGAGTTCTCCAGGGCATATATCTAGGGTACATAAAAATGTTTGCATATTTTCATACAATTAAAAACGACAACTGAGGGAGTGCTGAGTTCCTAGCCAAGGGAGCTTTATCACAGTCCCTAAAGGAACAGCAACAATCCCCCAAGTCCAACGGCAAAGACCAAAAAAGAATGAAGGTCCAAAAATGAGCCCTTCGTACTAATGACTATGCTTGTGAGCCTGTTCACCTAAAATAAGAACAAGGCCTAGAGCTGCAGGGTGCCTAAGCATTACCTCCTGAAAGCCTCTGTGTTGCTCAAATGTGGCCAGTCTCAAAGCCAAACTCAGCATGTAAATGTATTGCCTTCCCCCCCAGCGTGGGACATGACTCCCAGGGATGAGCTTCCCTGGCACTGAGGAAATACTACCAAGTACCAGCTGATGATGTAACTAGAAAATTACCTTGAATAAAGGGTCAACTCTAACCAGCAGAATTCTCAGTCTACATATACTATTAGGAGTTAAAAATGCTTTTTGACCTGAATAAAAGGGGGAAATGGAAAAGACAAATGAGTTTATATGGCTATGAGTCTCCAAAAAGAGCCAGGAGGTTATCAGAGGGGTTGCCCTTATGCACACCTGAGCAGAGTCCCAAAAACAGATAAAGTAGATACAACTCCAGGTATTGGTTCTTCTGAAGGATACGGAGACCCACTGGTTCTATGGTCATGGCAGATGGAGTTCAGTGCCATGTCAGTTGGCCCCACTTTGGAGTTTGTGTTTCTGTGTAATGGAGCTGGACTCAGATGTGATCTTTGCCCATAAGCCTCTCCTGTTACTTTTACCGGAACTGTAGTTGGTGCTGGGGTTTAATGTATACCCAGGGGACCTGAATCTCTGGACTGACCATGTGATAGCCAGGCCCTGAGCCTCAACAGACTTGCAACCCCTTTATTCTTGTTTATTGGACTTACCCCACTCAGCTAACATGTAGGTGAAGAAGATCAACCAATACACCAGGGAGCCAAGAGTGCCTACAGCTGAAAGCAGGAGAATTGCATTCAGCATCCATGTGGAATCTAAACCCCCTCTTGATGTAGATGTGGAGTTGACACAACCATTCTAAGGTCCACAGGATGGAGGAATAGAGAATGGATTAGAGTGGATTTACTAATATTCTATTCATGAACTATTGTGATTAGTAATCGAAGAAAATGTGGCATTGGTGTGGAGAAAGTGGCCATGGTGGCTGCTGGGTGTAGGGAGTGGGAGGAAGAGATGTGATGTGGGGGTATTTTCGGGGGTTGGAGTTGTCGGGGGTTGGTGCTGCAGGGACAGTTACCGGAAATTGTATGTCTTTTCATGGCCCACTGGGTGGACTGTGGGAGAATGTGGGCTATGGTGTGGACCATTGATCAGGAGGTGCAGTGGTGCTCAGAGATGTAGTCACCAAATGCAATGAATGTCTCATGATGATGGAGGAGGTTGTTGTTATGGGGGGAAAGAGTGGGGTGAGGGGGGTGGGGGGTATATGGGGACCTCATATTTTTTTAATGTAACATTAAAAAAATAAAGACAAAAAGAAATAAATCCCTAAGAAAATAAATTTTCACTGTTTAACCCAACCCATTTCATGGTATTTGCTTGAACAGCCTAGGAAACTAAAACAGAAGTTGTAATACCAATACAGCATTCCAAAAATAGTGTTCCAGTTATTCCTGTAAAAGATTTGCCTTACTCTCTTTCATTTATTGTTGTGATTCACTTCTTGTTTGGATGAATTCAATTCTCAAACAACTATTTTCAGTCACAATATAAAAAATTTGAGAGAAACATCCGTCTTTGAAAAAATGTTTGCAAAATATCTGAGAAAGTGCTTTGTCATTAAATTACAGTTTTGCTCTTCAGTAAAAATGAAGACAAGCATCCTCCCAACCCATGTATCTCTTCAAAAAAGGAAAAAACACAAATAAGCACTAAACTTTTGAAAAGATGCTTGAATTTTTTAAATTAGCATATATTAATTCATGATAATTCACAAAATTAATAATTCTCAAAACCTGCAAGCTTTTGGAGAAATCAGCACTCTTAAATACATCAGTGTTACAACTACCTTTCTTGCCCGATAAGTACCAGAATTGAATCTATTTTCACCCTAACTATTCCAGTCTTAGAATTTATGTAAAGGAAAGATTTGGTCAGATGTACAATGATTGTTCATATTTATTGCAACTCTTTTTTAATTGAGAAAAACCCATTTACTATTAAAATATAGGAGGATTTATAACATAGCAAAACAATGTGGGCTTTTGAATCTGTACAATCCAGTTATATTTGCCCCTGAAATCCTGGCTGTGTCCTAAGTTCTTTAAATATCAGTTCCTCATTTGATACAAAGAAACCCTTACAATGAATATCACACAGAGTCTACAAAAGTAAAAGTAATTAATGTATGTGAAATGCTTTGCCTGGAACATAACAAATACCCAAACAGTTAAATATGTGTGTGTGCATATGTATGTGTTTGCATGTTTGTATAAACTAATTCAATGGAATATTACAAAGCTCCTCAAACAAATGTCATACATCTATGTACTGGCATAGAAAATGTTTATGATATATTGCTAAATAAAAAACAACTCAGGTCTAGCATATACATCAGGTATAGCATATTTATATCATATGCCCACTCTATATTACATATCATACCACAAAAAGTACATATCAAACTACTAGCAATATTTATCTAAGAAAACAGAGATTAAAGACCGGGGAAGGGGATTGGGAGTAAGACGAGACGTCCATATTCTATCTTATATACTTATGCATTGTTTAAATGTATTTTTTAAATTTTGCATTGTTTTTATAAGTTAGCAACAATAAATATGTCACCACTAGAAAAGATATCAAAGTGGAACAAGCTTATTAGTTATATCTCCATGTAAGACTCTTTGAAGCTTTCCTGTGAAGGCAAAGATGTTATTCATTGTCTTCCGTATTTTGGATAAAAGAAAATATATTAGTCCACCCATGGACTCAAAATTAGGTATATCTGAGATTTATAGAGTCCAACTACTAATCCTTTTTATTATAAAACAACTTCCAATCATTTATTTTCCAATCTTAAGAACTGAATTCCCCATGACTTAATTAATACTAATATAGAATTATAATGAGATTTAATAATGAACTCAGAGAATACCATTTAAAAATTTGTTTTGAAACTCTTCTGGATTTGAAAGTGATGTGAGATACTGAATTGAAATGCAAAGAGCAAGCTAGTCTCCAAATTAGAGGTCAATTCTCAGATTATATATTTAAACAGATATGTTTGTAAATTCCACATTTGAAAGGAAAGACTTAAATACTGTTTCCAGGTTTGCTTAAATAATCTCTCACTGATGATCTTCTTGTGAGGTCTGGAACAATAGCAAAGACTCATCAAAAGTTCATTTTATCTGGAGTTCAACTCCAAGAGTCTGCACCAGTGTTGTGAGTGGAGAAATTCTTGTCACACAAGAAGGCATTGGTGAATTTATTACTAGTTCTATGAAAATATGGGGATACTTTGCTATCAGAGAAGAAAGTTCACCATCCTTTTATTAACATGAATTTATTCTGGAGCTAAACCAATATTTCTGGAATTCATGAAGTCAGAAACCTTTTATCTTCAGAACACCATTTTTTGTCTCCCCAGAAAAATATGTCAGGCAGTGAAACCTCTAATATTGATTTATTTAGAATACAGCATAATTCAAAGCAAATGCTTTATTGTAAATGTGGCAATGAAATATATTTTGAATCAAGCAATTGCTATTCCAAACCTGAAGAGGAAGCATATTGCTCTTTACTGAACAAAATAAATAATCTGAAGCCACTCAATTAAGATAACATTTTTAGAACACTTATAGATCACTTTAATAAGATTTTATTGAAGTTATCCCTAAGCTTTCTCATTTTAATTCAATCTCTATTTTCTAAGTGTATCCTTTGGGGGAGATGAAAACATTTGATCATAGTAGTCAATGTATTACCCATCTATGGAGTCAAGATACATAACAAGTCCTCTCACATGCACACACTTTCATCTCCAGTCCAAACCACCAGCATCTCACACCCGGACTTCTGCCATCATCATTGTCAATATTCCCTCACCTTTTCAGTACTTGCCCCCTGTGGTCTATTTTCCTAACAGCAGCCAAAGTGATGCGGATGACCTGTGTGACTTGGCCCAGCATCTCACCCTATTCTCTCCTCTTGCAGTGCTGTGGCAGCACTGGCCTAGAGGGTGATACCAACCTCTCTCATCTGCATTTCTGCACAGAAAGGTCTGCCCACATGTCTTGTCTTTGTTCCCTCTCTTCATTTAGGGCTCTGCTTCTATGCCACCTTAACAGACTCCTCTTCTGAGAGGTCTATATGCAATGGGGCCTGCCATCATTCTGATTTCATTACCCCTGGTATCACATATTTGAGGTTTTTGTTTGTTCCTTTGTTTTTACGACTGTTATCTCTTGCCACTAGAATGTATGCTCCAAAGGGTGTGGGTTTTGATTGTTTTCAAAATCAGACACATAGTTGATATCTAGTATTATTAGTCAAATGAATTCAGATCCAAAGAAATATCTTGGTATTATTTCATGTCTTTAACATTCTCCACTCACCCTAATATGCAAAATAATCAATATATTGTTTTTTGTATTTGTTAACACTTCCATATTCTTCTTAAACATGAAGCTCCATGCTAATCATTTGAATGTTATGAGTATTATCATAACTTTAAGTGTGTTTAGCAGGATAATATTTGTTAGAGTGTTCAATAGCTTTGCTTTCCAGGTAATTCCTAATATCTCATATTCTACCTATTTGGGAGCAGCAGCATTTTCCAGAGTTACTGCTAAGGAAAAGGATAATGTAGTAAAACAATAGAAGCTAATTTCAACTTCTGAGTTAAAATTTGACATTTTAAAATCATAGAAGAGGCAACTGAGTAGAGAAAAGACTTTTTCAGTCTCAGAATGCTGGTTTTCTTGTTTCAAAATTCTTCTGCCATGAAGAACTTCAGCCTTGGCAGAAAAATATGTCTTGTCTAATCAATTCAAGAATATGCCATGCAGTATAATGTGAAATTAAATGTTTCCAACTTCAAAGGAGTTAGTCTATGAAGAGAAAGAGAAGGGAGAAGAGAAGACAGATAAAAGGGAGGCCAGAGTGGATCCAAGACCAGCCTTGGTGAGTGGTAGAGCAAAGGTGCTTTGGGTCCTGCCCCAATCATGAGTGTGCATTAAGGTGGGAGTGAAAAGGGAAAACAATATACCCCTGCAACAAGGTTGGGAATCAGAAAATTAGGTACCTATGACTTTTATTTTCTAGGAGAAGCCCACATGGGTGCCAGATATTTTTTGAGAAATGCTGCCACAAAGCATGAAGCAGGCTTACAGAAGCTCCATGTGTCCCAGTGTTAAGCAGAATACAGCAAAAGCTTGTTCTGTGATGCAGTGGCCCAAATATGGTCCTTGGATAGATGTATGCACGAATTACATAGCGCTGCTTTGCACTATGTTTAGTGTGGGGGTTAATGGGCAAGGAGTAGTTTAATTAGAATGTCAGCTTTGGGAGTTGATGGTGGAGCTGTTTAATGTTTCCTCCTTGAATTGTCCTAGGAAGTGGTAGTTCTTCATCTATGGTTTACAAGACCATAATAATGTTTATACAACTAGGGCATCTTCATTTCACGAGTTTATTTTCGATAAGGCCTGCTAAGGGTATTAGAATGAGAATGATTGTGAAGTATAGGATTGATGCTAGTTGTCTGATGATGATAAATGGCTGTTCAACTGGTTGGCCTCCAATTCATGTAAGGATTAGTAGATTTGCTGCTAGGAGTCAGAATAGGCACTGGCTGATGGGTCGGAATATAAGGCTTCGTTTTTCTGCTGTGTGAAGTAATGGAATAATCGCTAGGACTAGAATAAAGAAAATTAGGGCTAGTACTCCTAGTTTGTTTGGGATAGAGCATAAAATTGCATAGGCAAACAGGAAATATCATTCTGGTTTAATATGTGATGGGGTATTAAATAGGTTTGCTGGGGTGTAATTATCTGGGTCTTCTAGTAAATCTGGGTAAAATAGGATTAGTGTTATTAAAAGCAGGATAAAGAAGATTAGCTCTAGAATGTCTTTGATCATGTAATATGGGTGGAAAGGGATTTTATCTATGTTTGATGAGATTCCTGTAGGGTTGTTAGACCCTGTTTCGTGTAGAAATAATAGGTGAATTACTACGAACGCTGTGATGATGAATGGAAGAATAAAATGGAAGGGGAAAAAGTGTGTTAGGGTTGCTTTATCTACAGAGAAGCGACCTCAGATTCATTCTACTAGGTTAGTTCCAATGTAGGGAATAGCGGATAGTAAGTAATTACTGTGTCTCCTCAGAATGATATTTGTCCTCATGGTAGGAAGTAACCTCTAAATGCTGTAGCTATAACTGTAAATAGTAGGATAATTCCAATGTTTCAGGTGTCTAAGAAAGTATATGAGCCGTAATATAGACTTCGGCCAATGTGGAGGTATAGACACATAAAGAATAATGATGCTCCGTTAGCCGTAGTTTACGTCTTGGCAGATGTGGGTTACAGATGTAAAGGCTGTTACAAGTGTCTGATGTGTAGTATATAGCTAGGAACAAGCTATATACTACACATCAAGGATTTGTATTGCTAGGCAAATTCCTAGTAGTGAACCAAAATTTCATCATGCTGAGATGCTTGTTGGTGCAGGTAAATCAATGAATGATTGACTGATGATTTTTTTTTTTTTTCATTCAATCCTTCACTTTTATTTTTTTTTTTTAATTTTTTAATTTTTTATTGACTTTGTAATAATATTACATTAAAAATATATATGTGAGGTCCCATTCAACCCCACCCCCCCACCCCCCCTCTCCCCCCCCCCCCAACAACACTCGTTCCCATCATCATGACACATCCATTGGATTTGGTAAGTACATCTTTGGGCACCTCTGCACCTCATATACATTGGTTCACATCATGGCCCATACTCTCCTCTATTCCATCAAGTGGGCCCTGTGAGGATTTACAATGTCCGGTGATTACCTCTGAAGCACCATCCAGGGCAGCTCCATGTCCCGAAGACGCCTCCACCTCTCATCTCTTCCTGCCTTTCCCCATACCCTTTGTCCATTATGTCCACTTTTCCCAATCCAATGCCACCTCTTCTATGTGGACACTGGATTGGTTGTGTCCATTGCACCTTTATGTCAAGAGGAGGCTCAGATTCCACCTGGATGCTGGATGCAATCCTCCCATTTTCAGTTGTAATCACTCTAGGCTCCATGGTGTGGTGGTTGTCCTTCTTCACCTCCATCTTAGCTGAGTGTGGTAAGTCCAATAAATCAGATTGTAGGTGCTGGAGTCTGTTGAGGCTCAGGATCTGGCTATCACATTGTCAGTCCAGAGATTCAAATCCCCTAAATATATCTTAAACCCCAACATTAACTGCACCTCCAGCACATTAGCATGAAAGTCTTATGAAGGGAGATCCCATCTGAGTCCAGATTCATCACACATAAACACCATTTCCAAAGAGGGGCCATCTGCCCTGGTAGTTAACCCCATCGGCCATGACCATAACTCCCATGGGTCTCTTTAGCCCTCAAAGGAACCAATATCTGGGGGTTGTATCTGCTTTATCTGTCTCTCTGACTCTGCTCAGTTGTGCATGAGGGCAAACCTTCTGCCAGCCTCCAGACTCTTTTTTAGAAACTCGTAGCCATATAAACTCATTTCTCCTTTCCATTTCCCCCTTACTTTAGGTCAAACAGCATTTTAAAGTCATGGTATTTTATGTAGACATGGATATTCTGCTGATCCGCATTGAACCTTCCGTATAAGGTCATTTTCCAGTTGCATCATCAGTTGGTAGTTGATAGTGGTCCCTCGTTGCCAGGGAGGCTCATCCCCGGGTGTCATGTCCCACGCTGGGGGGAAGGCATTGCATTTACATGCTGAGTTTGGCTTCGAGACTGGCCACATTTGAGTAACATGAAGGCTGACAGAAGGAAATTCCCAGGTACAAAGTTGCTCTAGGCCTTGTTCTTATTTTGGGTTTATCAGCTCACAAGCATAGTCATTAGCATCTGGGGCTCACTGTTGAACCCTCACTCCCTCCCGGTCCCCACCACTGTACCTGGGAGACTGTCGCTGCTCCCCTAGGGACCACGACAGAGCACCACTGGCCAGGAACCCAGTACCCCCCCTACTGTGGTTTTTAATTGTTGCCACTATGAGTATATCCAAACATTACCATGCACCCTGGACATATGTTCTGTACAGCTCCCTGTCAGTCATATATCACCTGTCATTGGTATCCCATACCAGTATCCCTCCATTGCCATTGTTGAAACACTCTGTGATCCAGAACTCCCCGAAATTTGAAGCCCAATATAATTTGACTGATGATTTTTAAGAGTGGGTGGGTTTTGCGGATGTTGGTTATTAGTTTTTGTACTTGAATTTACAACGATAGTTTTTCGTATCATTGGTCGTGGTTAGTCCCATGCTGGAACATAATGATATATATAGTTTTCTTGTTGAGCGTAGTTTTTGTAATTAGCTTTGTTGGTTTTTCTTCAAAACCGTCTCCTATTTATGGGGGATTAGGGTTAATTGTTGGGGGAGGGGTAGGCTGTGGGGTTGTTATGTGTTTAGGTGGGTTTTTTTTAGGGCTAATGGTTTTTTTTGGTTTATTTAGGTGATATGTTGGTAGTATTTGGTTATACTACTGCTGTAGCTACTGAGGAGTATCCTGAGGCTTGAGGTTCTAATGTAGTTATTTTGGGTGCTTGTTTGTTGGCTTGTTAGTTGAGATTATGGTGATTGCTTGAATGATTAGTGAGGGTGGGCCGGGATTGGTGTTTTGTAGTTCAAAGGATATAGAGGATTGGGTTGTTTTGGGTGGGGATGGGGTGGGTACTATTCGTGAAGATTATGCTGGTGGGTCGGCTTTGTGTAATTATGGGGGATGATTAGTAGTTTTAGCTGGGCGGTCTTTATTTGTTAGTATTTTTATTGTGATTGAGATTATTTTTTGTCTACATTGAGGGTTTATATTAGTAATCTTTTATTAGTAGTATTAGTACATATACTCCTGAGAATTTGATACTTTTGGTGCTACTGTAAATAGCTTCTTATAAATTTTATTATGCTTACTGCTAATATAGATAAATGCAATTTATTGCTCTGCAATAACATTTTATCCAGTCACCCTTCTAGGTTTTGTTATTACTTTGAAATTTTATCTATATTTTCTCTTGCATTTTCTATATACACCGTCACAGCATGCATGAAGAATAATTATTTTTTCCTTTTCCTGCTTTATAAAATGCATTTTATTTCTTCACTGAATGGGTTAGAAACCTCTGTTCAAATGTTGATTTAAAATCATGATAGCAAGCACGCTTACCTGGGCCTGTTCTTAACTTTTCATCACCTAGTTGGCCACCATCTCATGTAGATATTCTTTATCATGTTAGGAATCATTCTATTCTCAGTTTATTGAGTTTTTTATATGACTGGATGTTGATTTTTTCATATGATTTTTCTGAATCTATTGAGATGATCCTTTGATTTTCTCCCTTTTCTAGATACACATTTACAAACTATACCATTTGATTCTTTAATGATAAACCAACTTTACATTGCTGGGAGATTTATAATGCTATTGCTAGATTTGGTTTGCTGACATTTGAATCTATATTAACCTGTGAGATCTTTCTCTAAGTTTCCCTTTATGTATACCCCTCTTTCATTATGGTATTCATTTTTATTCCAGCCTCATATGAGAAGTTGGTATTTTCCCTTTTACTTTCCTCTAGAAAAAGTGTGTAAGATTAGCATTATTTCTTCCTTAAATGTTAAGTAGAATTTACCAGTGAAGACATATTGTATTGGAGTTTATTTTGTAAGATTTAATATATTTAATTATGGATTACATTTTTTCATGGTTAGAGGATTATTCAGACTTTGTATTTCTTTTTGTGTCAACTTAGCAAATTCCATACTGCTAGTTATATTATCACTTATATAAATTCCCAAGTATATTGGCATTAAGTTGTCCAAAATATCCTCTAGTCCTCTTTTTAATATCTGCAGCATCCATAGTTATGTCTCTTTTTACATTTCCTGACATAGTGTTTGGGTATGTAACTTCTCTGTCTCTTTCCCTCTCATCATTCTCACAATAAGCGTTATCCTTTGAATGTTTTTTTGCCCACAAGTCAACTTTGGCTCTGTACACCCTTGATTATTGTATGCTCATTTTATATTTAATCAATTCCTGTTCTCATCTTTATCATTGATTTCTTTTGGTGTAATTTCCTGTACTTTACTTCTTGAGATATATACTGAGCCACTGATTTTCAGCTTTGCGTCTTTTCTTATAAAAGCATTTGAGACTAGAATCATTCCTCTAATGCCTGGTTTGCTGCATTCCACATTTTATACCATATGATTTTCAAATGACTCATGTTAATTTTTTCTCATTTCCATTGTGATTTGTACTTTGACTTATGGGATATTAATTGCCAAAATTTAGATTTTTCTCTGTTATTTCAATTACTGATTTCTAGCTCATTTACACTGGAGAGATTATACTCTGTATCGTTTTTGCTTTCAGTTTCCAAAATCTATTAAGATTTGATTTGTGACCCAGCACATGAACAATTTTTGTGAATGCTAATTGTGCGCTAGAAAAGATTATGGATATTGCATTTGTTGGGTTACTTTGTTATAGCTGTTCATTATGTATAACCTATCAAGCATTTGTTCTAGGCTTCTACTTGTTCAGTATTTGTTTCCCGCTTGTTCCCTGAAATCTTTAGAGAAGTGTTTTTAAAAATCTCCCTCTGATCATGGATGTGTCTATTTCTCTTTGTAGTTCTGATCATTTTGTTTCATGTATATTTGAAGCTAATTTAGAATTTAAAATTCTATACCTTCAAGAAATATATTATTATAACTTTCTGCTAAGTTGTACCTTTCTCATTTGAAATGTCCCTTTTAATCCATAACCTGAATACCTCATTTATCTGATATTAAGATAGCCACATTAGCATTCTTCTGAATAGTGTTTACATGCTAAACCTTCCTTAATGTACTTAAGTTCAATATTTCTGTAAACTTATTTTGTAAATGTGTCTCTAGTAGCAGATTAGAGTTAGGCTTGTTGAGAGGATAATATAAATAAGTTTCAAAAATGGTCACAAAATTATTGGACACTCTCCATCAAGAGCTTGCATCATTTTCTCCTATCATTGAATCTGGACAAGCTTTTGACTGCTTCTATCAGTAAAATATGTCAAACATGATGTCATATACCTTCTGAGGAAAGCTCATTTAAAAAAATGCAGCTGTTACATTGTTTGCTTAAACAATTGCTAATTTTCTGAGATAATATATATGAATTTCAAATACTCCAAGACTACCCTGCTATGAGGAAGATGAAGCCACATACAGAGACTCTGTTTGACAGTCCCACCTGAGTCCAGTATTCCAGCCATTGCAAAGTGCCAGACATATCAGAAAAACAAGCTTCCTTGACCAGTGAGTCACCTGTAGGCTATAAAACTTCCGAATGGAAGCACCAGATATCATTGAATAGCAGTAAGCTCTCACTGCTGTGCCCTTCAGATTTCTGACCCAAATTTCAGAATCTATGTTAAATAAAAATTGTTACTTTATTTTACTAGGTTTTGAAATAATAACTTTTTAGAAAAAGGAAGTAAAAAGTGCTGGAATATTGTTTCCAATATTTAATTTTAACCTCCCTTAAATCTTTTATTTTAGATCTATACCTTGTACAGTAAATAGATTTATATTTTGCTTTAATCCAGTCATATGATCTTAGTCATTTAACTGGGAATTTAGTTTATGTAATAAAAATACTAAGAGGATATGTGTTTGTATCTGCCATCTTCATATGTGCTCTCTATTTGATCTTCTTGTTTTAAGTTTCATTTTACTTTTCTCTATGGCTTATATTTAGATTGCTTGAGAAATCTATTACTACTTATTTCCCCTTTGCTTAGAATACACACACACACACACACACACATACATATACACACACAATTCTTTTTGTGGTTACTTAGAAGATTACAAAATGCTTCCTTGAATTATTAAGTCTAATGTTATAACATGGTACTTAAATAACTGTATTTACCTTTCTCCTTGACTTAGTGACTTGTAACTATGTGTCTTAAATCTATATGTATTATTTAATATATTCTTTATTCAGTTTGGCTTACACATATTTACCATTTTTATGGAGTTTTGTACCTCCTATACCTTTTATATTCCTTTGTTATGAGAATGTCCTACTTAGTATTAATTTACTAGCAACTCTCCAGAGTGTTTTTGTTTGTTTTTCATTTGTTTTGTTTTGTTTTTGTGTGAAAGTGCCATGGTTACATCTTTATTACTGAAAAATATGTTTTGAGTACAAATTCTAGGTTGAATTTTATTAAGAACTTTAAAGATAATATTCTATTGCTTTTTTGTGGAGTGGGTTCAACTATTTGTTTCTTCAGAATGCAGAAGTAAGTCGAATTCGACTTTCTTTTAATGTAATTTGTGTATTTTTCACTGCATTGAATATATTTTCCCTGTCTTTGATTTTCCACAATTTTGCTAGGAAGGGCTTATAATGGATTTCCTTTTATTTAATTTTTAAAGCAATTTTATTGAAATGTATTCATAAAGTATACAATCCATTCAAAGCCTACAATCTATTGTATTTGGTATAATAAAAGAGTTGTACATTCATCACTTCAGTCAATATTAGTGTTTTCATTGCTCCAATAATAATAAAAAATAATAATAAACAAAAAAAAGAAAATCTCTACCCCTTAGTACTCAACTTTCAATCTCTCTATTCTTCCCCGTCCATTTATTACTACTATTTCCATCTCTCTAATTTATTTGTATTTATATTTTATATATATGGAGTCAAACAATATGTAGAACCTTTGTCTAGTTTCTTTCACTTAGCATATTTCCTTTTTTTACCATTGATGGAAGATTATTAATATATTACTATTCCCTACTGTCCATAGTTTGCTTTGGTTGTATTTTTGCCCAAATATTATCCTGACATGAACATGTTGCAACATTAACATACAGTTATTCTGTTTCAAAGGAAAACAGTCTCATATTACACATACTCATTTTTCACATGAGGATTTTGCTGTACTATACAGTCCCTTGTTTCATTTTTTTAGCTTTCCTTCTAGTGAAATACAAGAACTTAGATTTTTCCATTCAACCATTGTCATACTCATATATTAGCACTGCTCATTATAGACACTATGATATGCTTTAACCATTTTTATTCATTTCCAAAGATTTATGAACAACCTTTTTACCAACTCTGCACAGATTAATTGTCAGTTTTTCATTATCTAGCCTCATTCTATTTTCTGGTGACCTATATTCTAGTTACTAACTCCAGGTGTTTTCTCAATATATTTACTTCATAATAGCAAAAAAGTACAATATTTGTCCCTTTGTGTTTGGCTTGCTTCACTCATGCTAATGTCGTCCAGTTTAATCCACATTGTCATATGCATGATGACTTTATTTTTTCTTCCAGCTGAATCATATTCCGTCCTATGCATGTACCACAATTTGTTTATCCATTAATTGGTTGATGGACACCTGGGTTATTTCCATCTTTTGATAATTGTGAATAATGCCACTATGAACCTTGGTGTGCAGATGTTGATTCATGTCACTACTCTTAGTTCTTCTGCTTATATATCGGTGGTAGTATTGCTAGGTCATATGGCATATCTATATTTAACTTGCTTAGGAACTGCCGAACAGTTCTCCAAAGTCGCTGTACCATTCTATATTCCTACCAACAGTGAATAAGTATTCCATCTCTCTGTTTCCTCTACAACACTTATAGTTTTCTGACTTTTTAATATTGGCCATTCTTGTGTGAAATTATATGTCAGGCCACCTTTGATTTGCATTTTCCTAATCACTAGTGATGATGAACATTTTTTGCTTTTTTTTTTTTTGCCATTTGTATTTTTTCTTTGGACAAATATCTATTCAAGTCTTTTGCCCATTTTTTAAATCAGCATGTTTGTCTTTTTATTATTGAGTTGTAGGATCTCTTTATATATCATGAGCATTAAACCTTTATCAGAAATGTGAGTTCCAAATATTTTCTCCCATTGAGTCAGCTGCCTTTTCACTCTCTTGATAAAATCCTTTGAGGTGCAAAAGTGTTTAATTTTGAGATGGTCCCATTTATCTATTTTTTTCTTTCATTGCTCATGTTTTGGGTGCAAGGTTTAAGAGACCTACCACCTAACACAAAATTTGGAAAATGTTTCCCTACATTATCTAGGAGTTTTAGGCTCCTGGATTTTATATTTAGGTCTTTAATCCATTTTGAGTTGATTCTTGCATAAGGAGTGATGTTTATGGATATCCAGTTCTCCAAGAACCATTTGTTAAGAGACTGTTTTATCCCAGTAAAGAGGACTTGGTAGGTTTTTCAAAAACCAGTTGACCATAGAGATGAGAGTCTATTTCTGAAGTGTCAATTCTATTCCATTGATCAATGTGTCTATCTTTTTGCCAATAACTTTTTATTTAATTATGAGGGATTCTTGGAACATCTTGAATCTATAGCTTGATGCATTTTATCATTTTGAACAAAAATTTAGGCTTTTATCTACTAAATATTCCTTCATTCCATTCTCTCACTTATTTTCTTCTGGGACTTTAATTATGGTAAATTAATATTTCTTACTGTTTATTGCTGTATCATTTTGCCTGCCACCTTCTTTTCTATATTTTCCTTTGTTCTTTCTTCCTTTTTTTCCCTGTTTTTCATTCTTGGAAGAGTTTTTCTGACCTATATATCATTTCTATTTTCATTTGTGCTTAGTCATTTTTAAATATACCCATTCAATTTAGATCTTAGTTTTGAAGACTTTTTCAATTTTAGAAGATCTTTATTTTCCTTTCATTTCTGCTACTTTCCTAATTCATATAGCTATCTACAGAAATTACCTGTCTGGTTTCCTCTCCTCCAGCTTGAAAACACAAGCATAGTTATTTTGAAGCCTTTTTCTCCTAACTACAAATCTGAATTCCCCAAGGCTCTCTTTCATTTTCCATGGTTTTGGTTGGTTCTCATTCCTTTTGTCACATATCACTGTGTATCTAGTTATCTTCTTTTGTGTGTCAGACATTGTATATGAAAAATTGCTCTTAAAAATACTTTCAGGCTTAAAATGATTGTGTACTCCTCCTGAGAGATTTTTTTTTCTTTGCTTCTGTCAGGTTCCTGGGAATGCTAGTAATCTGGAATAACCATAGTCCAATTTCTGTTGTTACGTGATTCATTGCTAGGCTTCAGTCTCTATGAGGGATATTCTAGTTCCATTTTATTCTTAATTTTAGAAAGCAGAACTTTGATGTCCTAAATGAAGCAGTGGAGAGTTTATCAGGACCTATCCTATCTTTGAAAAGTTCAAGACTCTAACTTTTATTCCCTTTGTCACCTAGTTCTGTTAAACATTTGCTTAGCTTCTGGATCACTTCTTTCAGAATTGGAAAATGCCCCTAAAGGAAAGGAAACCCTAGAGTACAGTCTTACTACCACTGAGTTTTCCTTATTCTCTTATATTTTACCAAGGACACCTTTACTATCTGCTTTGTAATCCTTCATGTCAAAGGGAATTTTAAAAAATTACTTTAAATTTTTAATGTATTTGTCCAACTTACCTGTTTGTATAACATAAACAACATTAATCAGGCTGCCATTACTTTAAGCAGGTGTTAGTTGTAAATGAAGAAATTAACATGAAAGTAGATGCCAGAGTTCCAGAATAGTGGGATGGTGAGACCAAGGGTCCCAGATGATGTATATCTCAACTGATGCTATGTTAGCCTAATGATTAAGAAAGACTTGTCACTCAAAATTCACCAAACAATATCCCTTTTATTTCTTTTTAGATATTATAAATATTGATATTAAATGTTACAAGTTACTCAGTTAATGTAAGATATTAATAAAACAACAATAACAATGAATCTGCTTTGGTCCATAGTTACACTCCCCCATTATTTTTGTTCATGTTGCAGTCTTGAGGTATTTGGGATAATGTATGAACTGACTGTTTCAAGCTGAGAGGGGACTTAGATATTATGGGGCTGATTAATTGCTTTGCTTTCAGTTAAAGATACTTCTTGTTTTGGGGATGAGACATGCCTATCATTACCTTTTTGTTAGCTGTCCAGGGCAATAACAAAGGTATATCACTAGAGCAGGGTGTTTATAGCAAGGTGGCATATGGCAAAGAATGTTAAATCTAAATCTTTTTGTTGTTGTCTTAAATAAAATTTTATAGAAATATAGCATTCATACATGAACATGCATAAACAATAAGTGTATAGTGGAAGTTAAGAACTTACAAAACAAACATGCATATTATCATGCAGGGGTCCCATGTATTGCCCCACCACCAACACCTTGATTTGTTATGAAACTTTAATTACAAACTATGAAATAATATCATCAAATTATTGCTGCTACCTATAGCCCAAATCTTACTTTTGGTTTGTTTTCTCCCAGCTCAAGTATTAACACCTTGTATTAGTATTATACATTTTTTATAATTCATGAGCTAATGTTCTCATATTTGTCCTGTTAACCACAGTTAACCATCTTCCACCACTGGATTCCCTGTGTTACACAGCCCCATGATTTGAACAATCCATTCAAATTATACACTCAGTGGCTCTAATTTCATCACAGAGTTGTGCTATCATCACCTTTAGAATATTGTTACTACTCCCAAAGGAAATATCCCATACCCCCTATAATAGTCTCATAAAATTGATATAATATCTTCTCAGTCACTGCTGGAAAAATGTTACTCTCCTTCTGTTAACTATGGTCCATAAGTTACATTAGTTGTAATTTTCCCATGTACCACCATCTTCTTAACACTTTGGAAAAGAACAACATTCTTATATTTATGCTATTAATCACAATAATTAAGGGTAATAGTCAAGGATACACTGAATCCTTAAGGGAAAAGATGTATGGGGAAAACATCTTAATTGACTGAGATGAACCTCTGTTGTCTGAGTTTACCTGAATTGTCCAAGATTATTGGAACACATTAAAAACATTCATAGAGTAAATCGAACTATATTTTTGCACACTATCATTTGGGCACTACTGCACATACCTGGGCACTAATCTATACCTGATACATATCCATTCATACCTAATCACAGGTAAGACCTCTATTGTAAATCCAAATTGACCCATGTTTTCAGAAAACTTTGAATTCCTCTCTGGATGATTTTCTATCAGATTCAATTTTGTATGAAATTTAGAAAATTTTTCACTCATCTTTAATCTAATAAAATTAGCAATAATTACAAGTTCTAGTTGTTAAATCTTGTATATATTAAGAATAGTGTTAAGCTTTTTTAGATATATTAGAGAAGCAGAAGAGTCTACTCACCTGGTTTTAATTCTTAGCTCTGCCTCTTACAAGCATTGTGATCTTCTGAAGTTTACCTAATTTCTGTATACTTCAGATTCATTGCCTTTAAAATGAGAAGAACTATTAGCACCTTCCTCAAAAGACCCATCTAACAACTGAATGAGTTTTTTTCATGCAAAATTTTAAAAACTGGGTCTGGTAGGGATAGAATGTTCAATAATTCTTGACTACTGTTATCTCTAAATTTAAAATAGCCCTAGAAGATTGATCTTTAAATCCCAGTTTTACAGGACAGCAGACTTAGTGATGTAAATCAACTTTTCCAAAATTTTCAAAGTAAGTGGCAGAGCCAGAAATGAACTGTTTATCCTGTTCCAAATTTTATAGTGTATTTATTTTATTACAATAGTCTTGTTTAATTTCAGCATATGTTCTCATTTCCAGTTTGACTGAAATCAAGACCACAACATTGACAATAACAAATTCCTTCCCCCAAAACCCAAATCTCTCTGTATATATAATTTTATCCTTTCCCCTGTTTCTTTATTTCCTTGACTAAATCATATGTCTTAGTTTTCATCATTCTCTCTCTCCATTGGATATCTCCCCTACTCATAAATACACTTTTTTTTCTCGATTCTGCAATAAATAAACAAATACCCATAAAAGTAAACTCAAACTCCTTCATGAAATTCTATTTTTTTCCTTTTCATATCCAGCATTTTAAAAAATTAATCTCATTCACTGCCCCAGAACAACCATCCACTACTTAATCCTTTATATTTAGCTTTCATTTCTACCATTTATTGCAAACTATTCACTCTATCTCTTTGACCGTCCTTCAAGATTTGACAGTTCACACTGAACTCTTGACCATTTCATTAGTTTTTAGGCTCTGAACTGTCCAAGATTCCCACATATTTCAATTATTTTGCACTGGTTAACTTTGTAAAAAAATGTTCTAATCTTCCCCCCATCTTCTAAATGTTGAAATTCTCCTAGCTCTCTGAACTAAGCATTCTTTCTCTTGGATTTGTGGTTACATCCACTCTTAAACCTTGACCATAAATATATAGATGTTTCTAAGTCTTTATCTTTGGGTCTTCCAGTTCTACCCAAATCCAGGCCATTTTCAATGCTTAGAGAATTCTTCAGTTTTGTGTTCCTTTGATTTTTAACTTCAATATAAATGATTCGAGTTTACAAACTACACTTACTAAGTGGAAATAGAATCTAGGCTTTCTTTTCCCAACAACATTCATTCTCACTTGTTCAAACTTTTCTTTGTACCCAGTTGTTCTACAGGAACTGAGTCATATACTTCCAGGACCTTAGATAAAGTACATTAACTATGTGAGTATTTTAAAGATAATAAAGATATTTCATGTCTCTTTATTTAGGCATTTAAATTTGCCAACTTTTAATACAAACTTCCTCTTCTGACATCAGCATAGAAGGAAGAGATTTGATACAGTTTTCTTTATCATGATTTTCCATAACTTGATGTTTGTTATCAACTTAACCTCCTATCTACTTTTCTACTCCAACCTGTGATGGGCTAGTAAATATTTAACAAGCTCTCTAGGGGTGGGTGGTGATGTGGAGCCCTGATTCTTAGTGTATCCCTATAGCCATGGTATACATACTCCCACTAAATATACTAACTGTTTAAATATACTAACATGACATCATTGACCACAGATTTGGGAAAAGATGTGCATAGTCGGTTTTCACAAGCAGGTATGAGCCTGCTCCAGTATAGCACTGAATCCAACTAACCAAATTCTATGCCTTTATCTTTTCCTTTTTAGGCTTTTGGTGTCAGGGCATTCAACTTTCATAGCAGCAGATTGTTTGATTTCCTAAAACCAAGTAAAAAAATGCTTCCAAATAATAATCCTATCATTTGGGGGAAGGGGAGGATAGAGTTCTTATTCACTTAGTTATTTGCTGAAAATTATTTATTAAGTGCTTGTTATGTGGTAAGAGAAAAAAAAATAGAATACTGGGAATACATGTAAGGAAAAGAGACAAGATTTTGCTCCAAAGAGCTTATATTCTTGTTGGGTCAGACAAACAGCGAAAATGAAATAAATAAAATAGTTTTCTCATAGTAAAATGGGCATTCGAGAAATAAAGGGATGTTATTACATACTGATCTTGGTTTAATACAACAGAATAGTCCCTAGCCTACATGTGCAATTATGGAAATTCATTTTAACTTGTCTTGTGAAATTTGATGCTGTTTTCAGAACTTTCAGAATTCAAATGACTTTACTATATAATGGGGAAATTTTTTAATAGAATTTTATTGAAGTAAATCATTCATACATGAACATACATAAACAATAAGTGTAAGTGAAAGTTGTGAAATTACAAAATATACATGTATATCATCATACAGGGTTCCCATAGTTCATGAGAGAGTGTTCTCATATTAATTCCCTTAACCACAGTCTATCTTCCACCACAGGATTCCCTGTATTATGTAATCCCATGTATAATCCATTTGAAGTTTACACTCCGGGGCTCTCAATTTATTCACAGAGTTTTGCTGTCATCATCTCAGTCAATTTTAGTATGTTCCCATTACTCAAAAAAAGAAAAATCTCATAACTCTTTATACCCCCCTATTTTTGTCCCTTAAATTGATATGTCTTCTTTGCCATTGCTGTAAAAATATTACACCATTACTGTTAACTACCAACCATAAGTTACATTAGTTGTACTTTTCCCATATATCAAATGTTGAGATTTAATGGCATGCATAAAGTAAACATGTATATGCTTCCTCTTCCCATTCTGCAATGTCCAAAGAGAAGGAAAGTTGTAAAAAGGTATAAGATCATTAACCTTAATATTTAAAGTAACGAAGATCAGTTGGAGAGGGAGAAGAGTCATTTCTTCTATGGTTTGAGGGCACATTAGGATTTTTTGTGACTCTTCAAAGAATTATTTCTAAAAATCTTTCACAGAGATAAAATTATGCCATTGACAAGACTTTAATTAGAATCATAATTTATCACTGAGCAACAGTAAGCAATTATGTTGTAACAACTGCCAATTAGTTTCCACATAATATCATCCCAGGGAAATGATGACAGTCTTTAGTTCTTGCTCTAATAACTACATGCAAATAGTAGAATACTTACTTACCTAAATGATAAGCATTTATAAATTTATTATAAATCACAGCCATGAGTTTTGTTTCTATTCTGTATTTCACAAATATTTCCTATTATGATTATAGGAGGGTAGAAGTATGACAATATTTTCTTATTTTGATAGCTACAATTTTTACACCCTTCCTTAGATAACCAGACCTAATTCAGTCAACTGATTTGGGAATGTAAGTGCATGTACTATTATTTTCATTACCACGTTATTTGTTTATGTAGCATCTCTCTCCCTCAAGGATCTCAAGGTGATTTAAAAACATTAATTGCCAAATATACATGGGGTTCCTTTGAGATACGGAAACCTGAAATTGTACTAATCAAAAATTATAGTCCAATCCCCATCTTACCCACACCCACACATATAAAAAGTATATTTATAAAATAACCCCTTCTAGGCTCTGGAAGTGCAACTGTTCTGGAGTGGGCGATGCAAAATCAATGCAGGCAAACTACTTAGGTCAGCCTGGCAGAAGGACACCTGGGAATCTCGGCCTGCTATATGTGTGATTCACCTATGTGGGAAAACAAAAATGAGAGGGTATGAAGCTAAGTGCAAACATTACTAAATTCTGATTATAGCAACACATTTTTAACTTCAAGCATACACCCTTCAGAGACGGAAGGAAAATTCCACCTCAGCCATTAGTGAGGTTCCTTCTGCATTCTAGTATTGCTTTAGAATCTCATAGGCTTATGGGTATTTATAGAGGGTCTATAATAACTGATCTCTCTCACTCTTGGCATCCTGACTGGTGAGGGACTCTCACCTCTGTGTCCTGTGCCTAGCATACTGCCTTTCTGATCACACGATGCAGCAGGCCCTCTAAGGTCTCGCCCCACATTGAGGTATGGCTGAGGAGGGGCACAAGGGTCCCCACAGTGAGAGGAACATGCACAAGATTTTGTACTTTCCCAGGATTGGGGAATTTGAATACGCATCTCCACTCAACTACTTCTAGGTCCCCTATGTGGTCTCTTAAATGGGTTTGATATTTTGGAAAGAAAACTCTCAAAAATAAATGTCTTGCAGGGAATTATTGTTTACCCCTGCCAGAAACCTCACTTGAAGTAAGAAATTTCAGTGTGTATGTGTGTTTAATATAATATAATATAATATAATATAATGTAATGTAATGTAATATAATATAATATTATTCTTGAATGGAGGAAAGGAAAAGCATGAAGAAAATGTAAATTTATACCACAAAATATTATTCTGCCACAATAAGATAGAAGATGAGAAAGGAGGAAGGAGGAGGAAGTGGAGGAGGAGAAGAAAGGCAGAAGTAGATAATGAATTCTTCAAAGACAGAATCTTCTTTGACTTTTTTCCTCTAGTGAATAATAAATGGCTTTCTAGCAAGGTGTCCAAAAAGGGCCAGGAGTAGAGTAAAACAAGAGAAGCACCTAAGGTGCAGAATTTAAGATGTTACTGACTCTCAGGCTTCTGCACATGCAGGGCCAGCCTTTGCATGAACCCAAGGGTAAATGTCTCCTTACATTTAAACCCCAACTGCCTCACTTACTTCGCCCTAGACAAAGAGCCAGATAGTGAATACTTTAGGCTTTGCAGACCATGTGGACACGTATGCACCTACTCAAATGTGTTGTGATAACAAAGAAGCATTCATAGTGCATAAACAAATGAACATGGATGTGCTCTAAATGTAAATTTATTTGTAAATTGAGGATCTGACCAGCTTTGGCCCAGGGGCTTCAGGGTTGCAACTCTGTAGAGAGTATTATATATATGATCAGTTATTTTTGATGAATGAATGAATAAATGGATTTTTAGAGAGAAAAAAATGCTCCAGAGAAGATCTAAAAAGGAATATTTTCCACACTTTATAGGTGAGTATATTCAGACTCAAAAAGGTCAAACAAGAGGTAAAATAACTGCTAAAGCAAAGCCATTACGTAATTTCTAGTCTGACCTCAAAGCCTGTGCTCTTACAATTGTATCATTAAAAAAAAAGAAGTTAGCCTAGTCTGGGTGCATTTATCACATACTGGACTCAGAAATTTTCAAATTACTGAAACAATCTCTGACCCAAAATGTAGTTAACATAGAAAGGAATAATGAAAATGAATATGATATGCTTTTCTAAATAACAGGTAGGTTTAATGATAACAAAATAAAATGTAACAAAACGTGGGATACAACTGAAGCAATGTTTACAAGAATTTAGGACTTAAATACATGATTTAAAAATGAAAAAAAATAAAGCCTGAAAATTACTCAACTAAGCATCTGTCTCAAGAAGTTATAAAATAATGGAAAAGTAAACTTTAATACTGCAGAAGAAAATAATAAGGATAGAGCAAAAATAAATAAAGCAGAAAACAAAGTTATTGTAATAGATGTAAGGCCAAAGATTATTTTCCTGAAAAAATTAATAAGACTTTTGTGAGACTGATCAAGAAAAAAAAAAAGAGTAGGTCTAAATACCAACATTAGTAATAAAAAGGAAACATCAATATAGATCAGACATTAAAAAGATAGGACTTCTCTCATGAACATTACAAATATATAATACTAATACAGGGTGTTAATAGCAGAGTGTGTTAGGGGAAAATCCACCAAATGTAAGATATGAACTATAGTTAATAGTAATATTTTGACAGTGTTCTTTCATTTGTAACAAATGTTCCACAACAATGCAAGGTTTTGGTAGTAGCTGTGATACATAAGAGCTCTGTTTGGTATACCTGTTTGTTTTGTAAGTTCACAACTTTCACAATATACTTACTGTTTATGTGTGTCCATGTATGAATGATACACTTCAATAAAATTTTTAAATGAAAAAAGATAGGGGGATAATATTTTAAAAGCCTGGTTGATAAATTTAAAAGTTTGGTTGAAATGAAATAATTCCTAGAAAACATAACTTATAAAACTAAAAAAGAGGAAATAGAAAACCTATATAGTCCTTTATTAAAGACATTGACTTGATAATTTCAGGTTAGTGAAATAAATGAGGCACCAAGTGCCACCAGTTACTAAATAAGTCAGTTCTTTTCCCTTGCTTTATTTTTCCTTTATGAAGATAAGGAGGTTGAACTATGTTATCATTTCACAAATAAAACTCCAGACAGATATAGTTCCATCAGACAATTCTGACAACCATCTAAGGAAGAAGTAATGTCATACTTAGAGAATTACAGAGGATAGAAAAACAGGGTATTACTCTCAACTCTTTATGATGTCATTATTACCTAGTTGTCAAAGCCCAAAAAGAAAAGAAAAAACTCAAGCCAACCTCACACATGAGTATAAATGCAGAATTCTAAATCAAATATAAGCAAAAATGTTTCAATATTAAATACCATTACAACTGTGGTAGTTTGAAACCACATTTACCCCAGAAAAACATGTTCTTAAATGTCTTCCATTCCTATGGGTGTGAACCCATTGTGAAGAGAACATTTTGACAAGGCTACTTCAGTTAAAATATGACCCACCTCAATCAGGATGGTTCATAATCCTATTACTGGAGTCCTTTATAAACAGAATGAATTTGACATGAGAAAGAGAAAGCCACAGAAAACAAGATGCTGAAACAGAACCTAAAAGAGAAGAAAGAGAACTGGAGCTGCTACCATGTGCCTTGCCATGTGACAAGCCAAAGACCAAGAGTTGCCAGCAGCAAATACCAGAGAATCATAGTCTTCGGAAAAAAGCATTGCCTTGATGATGCCTTGATTTGGACAATTTCCCTGTCTCAAAACTAAGCAAATAAATTCCCATTGTTTAAGTCAACCCACTTTATGGTATTTCTGGAGCAGTCTAGGAAACTAAAGCAGTGACCAAATAACATTTATTTCAGAAACACAATGTTATTATAATATTAGAAAATCAACCAAGGTATTCTATCAGAGTAAAGAAGAAAACTCATGTGATTGGATCATTAGATGCAGAAAATATTTCATGAAATTTATCATCTAATCATGATTAAAACAGAAAATCTGGATGAATAGGGAATGGAAGGGATATATCCTAATTTGCTGTAGAATATCTAGCAATAACTTGCAGCAAATATTTTAGTTAAGGGTGAAAAGTCATACTTTCTCTGTGAAATTAGAAACAAGATAAGGATATCTACTCTCACCTTACTTAAAAAATCTAGATATCCATGATGCACAAACACATTGTATACCCCACCACACACATATACACACAATTACCTTAAAACATAGTCCAAAGTCACCTATTTTGTTTAGGGATATGTCTTGGTTTCCCAGAGCTGCCATGACCCATACCACACAAAGAGCTACCTTAAACAATAAGAATTTATTGACTCATGATTTTAAAGGTCAGAAATCCCAAATCAAGGCATCAGCTAGGCCATACTTCTCCCCTGCAGTCAGTAGTATTCTGGTGATGGCAGTTGTTCATCATGGGCAACATCCTTGGTCTTGTCCTGTGGCTTTCCCTGACTTCTCTTTATAAAACCTCCAGTAACATGAAATAAGGCCCAACTTGTATCTCATTGGCCATATTTAAATAGCCTCTGAGAAGATTATTTTCACAAAAGAGCCATACTTCAACCAATAATACATCTTCAAAGGGTCCTCTTTACAGTTGACTTCATACCCATAGGAACACATATTAAGAACATGTCTTTTTTGTGGTACATAATTCAATTTACCACAGGATATAAGCTTTCCTAGTAAAATTGTTTAAAAAAAAAAGTGATTACAGCAAAAGTAAGGATTGTAGTTCCCTTCAGAGAGGTAGGGATGTGGGCTATGGGTGGGAGGCGCTTCATCTCTTTGTAGATCACCTAAGCTGTCTGTGACTTGTGGGTGTGGGACAGTAAGAGGCTGCAGTCCTGCCCTTGGTGACCATGGCAACGACTCCAGTCCCAGGAAACAGTTTAGCAATGCAAGCTCTATAAACTTTAAATATTCAGGGAAAATGCAAACCAAATGTGCTAAAAGCTTATCTAGAATGTATAAGGTTCACGCTAAAAGCTTATGTAGGATGTAGAAGATATATGCTGATTCAAGCCTATTGAGCACTGAAACAAAGAACAATTTAACCCTTCCTCTCTATATAAATGGAACTCAAAATTCTTGTTCAGGGCTCGGGTTTGAAATGGAAAGCTTCCGAGTCCAGCCGTCAATAAATCATTTTTCCTTCTCAAAATCATTACTGAGTCCTGGCCTTTCTATACGCAAATAATTGAACCTCTCTCAACTTCTACAACAGTAGGAAGATATCAAGTAAAAATAAAGTTGATCACATTTATTCAAAATCATGCTATAATATGTAGCAGCAGTAACAATAGAGAGTTAGATTTCTGGGATCATATCAACCAATGTATTATAGCACTTTTAGAAAAGAACCACACAGCAAACCAAGAAGGTTGTATCAAATACAATTTTCCCTGTCTGGCAGAATTCTAATCAGATGTAGGTGCATTATGTGTGACACTTTTGCTCTGTGTCAGGCCCTTTCACCTTTGGGCTCCTTACAGGGATTTTTTTCAGTTCCCTTTGTAGGTTCTGCCTCTTCTAGGTAGATACTTATCTGCGGTCACCCCTCGGGCTGAAGTGTGGTTTGCTGGCCTGGCAGGGGGCGGTGGCCGCGGTAGGCCTATTCCAAACCGCTGTCCCCATAATAGGGTGGTTGGTCGGGCCCACCGCCACCCCTGAAGGAAGCTCGGCATGGGCGCAGAGTGCCCTCGGGTCTCCCCTTCTCGGCAGCCATGCTTCCGCGGCCACCCCTCCTCCCGGATGGCGCCACACGATGCCTTGTGGGGCGGCACCCTTCTTCTTTCTCCCTGCGCAGGCGCAGGGCGGAAAAATTCCAGTCTGCCCTTTTCCCCTCCCCCGACAGCAGCAACAGCCAGGTGTGGGCGGAAAAATCCAGTCTGCCCTTTTCCCTCCCCCCGACAGCAGCAACAGCCAGGCATGGGTGGGAAACTCAAGTCTGCCCTCTACCCCAGCAACAGCAGCCACCAATCACTAAACCCTGCCACTTCCCCCAGCAACAGCAACAGCCAATCCCTAATCACCACCCCTCCCCCATCCAGTACCACCCACTGACCTTTCTCCAGCAACCAATCTGAACAGGGCGTGGCTTCGACCAATCAGCCTTCCCCAGCCCCTATAAAACTGTTGCCTCTCCCTCAATAAAGTGGACTTGCGTGTTTACCTTGTCTCCGCGGTAGTTCTTCTGCTGTGTGCCCTCCAGTCCTGAGAGCCCCCGACAAGGGCCTGGCCTCCCTTGTCCCCAGTCCGTCGCCTGATTCTCCGGGCGACCCCTTCGTCGCCAGCTTCGCCGGGCGACCCCGTCAGCCGAACCGCGCAACCCCTGTGAGACCGACCCCTCGTCTGCTGCCGGACCGACCCCTCGTCCCAAGTGGGACCGACCCCTCGTCCCAAGTGGGACCGACCCCTCGTCCGCAGCCAGACCCCACCTCTACCGACCGAGCAA
Organism: Dasypus novemcinctus; assembly: GCF_030445035.2. Lineage (NCBI taxonomy): Eukaryota > Metazoa > Chordata > Mammalia > Cingulata > Dasypodidae > Dasypus > Dasypus novemcinctus. The sequence goes on along the minus strand of NC_080689.1, from coordinate 21,521,599 downwards.
ACCGTCGCACTTATCACCCTCCTCAACATCTTCATCTAATAGGTAATTCCCTGCCTCTTCCTTCTAATATGGCTTGTGCCTAGCAGAAACCCTATTGTGAGACAGAGCTTTTCAAATCCAGTTATAAATGGTTACCTTCCTTGGTAACCCTACAAGTACATCTCCCCCCAGTTTGCAGCTTTGTCTCTGAAACCATGAGAAAGTCACTTTGCGTCCATACTCCTATTATTAGGTGGACTTAGTCTTCAGCCCCCCAACAACAGCCACATCAGAATGTAATCAGCATGTTTGGGGTTATTTCGTCTTGTGTAACAGGATTAGCAGAATGTTGGCTGGCCGATCCAGGCTGAGCTGAACCAAGCCCAGATTGAACCCTTCCTGTAGTATGCCTTCCCCAGAATGTACAGCCTGAAGTCACTTCCTGCTGACTTCCCATCTCCTAGCTTCTCATCTCAAGTAAAGAGCAACTCACACAAAAGCTCTCTCTCTCCATTTGCACAGCAAAGTTTACAGACACAGCTCATAGAGATATATCAAGGAAAGGAAATCTCCTAGGCACTCGATACAGGCTTAGAGTCACAGCTCTGCCTCAGTCACCCATAGGATTTGTTTTACCATTTTTGTTTAGAATCTCAGGCTACAGGAGCTCTTTAAAAAAAAAAAAATTAGTTTCCTGAGGATTATTGCTGCATTATAAGATGGACCTTAAAGTTTACATTCATATGTTTTTTTCTTCCTGAAACAAAGGAACAGTCTTCTCCAAAGGAAAATCCAAGTATCAAACTCCTATAAAGCAGAAAGTGCTTTCTGCTTGTGAATAACAGTTTAAAGCAAAACCTTTACATTGTTATTCAGTTTCAGTCAGTCTTATAAAATGAGAAACCTCGATACGATATTCTTTAGGAGCTTTTTGGACAGTTGTATGAGTTCATGTTTCAGATATTTCCCTAAAGAATTAAAACAAGAAAAATAAACAGCAGAGTCTCTCTGTTTGTCTTAGGTTCGGGGTTCTGGCCTTTGGTATTCTTCCTAATTGTGAATCATTCAGTACATGGACAAGAGCAATTGCCTGAGGAGCCTAGTGTGGAGCCCCATGCCTAGATGGAAGGATCTAGAAGCCGGTCACTTTGGTTACGCTTATGGCCATCAAGCTGGTGTTTGTGGCATCTGGCATTGTCCTATGGGGAAGAAGTAACAGTTGAAGATGAATTGATACCAGCTTTCCAATGTAAATGTCCACTTTTTCTTATTTGAAATATATCATTCATACATAAATATACATAAACAATAAATATATAATAGTTATGAACTTACAAAACAAACATATATACATCACTTTTGAAGCAAATAGAGAAAAGTTGTAGATGCATGTTAGTAGCTTTCTCCAGGTCAATTAAGTTACCCACTAAACTGGTGTTCACTAAGAATTTCAGTAAGTTTCAGAGTAATTCAAGAAGGCAGAACAGACTGTTTCCTTATCCTAACATGCTTTGCAGGGAACAGAAGTCACCTTGGGTATGATAATGTGGGAATATGAGTCCTAATTAAAATGCAGTGGTAGTTCACATATGCTTTCCTCACTGTTAACCCCTGCAATTTTTTCAAAGTGAATTTGCAAACCCCAGGATAAACAGAAAACAAAGCTCATTATCTTACAAATGGGAAAAAGAATTTGCAAAAACACAAAAGAACTCTAACTTTCTTGCTTACACATTCTTATACTGATTCCCAGGATATATTCCAAAACGCTTTCTCCTCTTTTTTCCTCTCCTTTTGTATCTTACTGTCACAGCATTCCATATAGATTAATTCATGGAACTATAAATACTTTCCCAGGTGCAGGACTTTTAGAAGTTGATAATTATTCAAAAAACACTGAAGATTTGCAATTAAATCACTGATAAAAATAATCCCATATAAGTAAATGATGTAAAAATGTATAAATGTATAGCATGTCTATATCTATATATCTTTTATTCAGCACATGCTGGCTGATATACTTTGGGGGTTACATTTGGTGCCGGGTGGAGACAATATCCAGTCATTAAAAACTGTGTTGGAAGAACCGCCAAGCCTCATTTGGCAGCTATAGTGATGTGTGACAGAATTTAATGAAATATCATAGCTTTTCAATTAAAATTTTATATACTGGAGGTTTACGTAAATCACAGCAAATAATTTTCAAATCTAGAGCTTAGTGAGGCATCAGAAAATGAACTCTGTGCTATCTCGAAGCATTCATGTAAAGACTTCATCATTATTTTTCATCATTAAAAAAAAATCACTTTTCCCCCAAATAATAAATATTGAGAGAAGTGAGTATTCTATAATACATCTATTTTATTTTAAATGAGTTATCCATTTCTGAAGAGCCTAAAGAAAATTAAGCTTTATCAAAAGTCCTATTCATCTTTTCCAAACTAGAATTAATGGCCTGTCATTTTACTTTGCAGTTCTTTCAATTCTGTGATTATGGAGCAGTGGTTTTCTGATTTGTTTCTTTCAGTGTGGGAAGCTGACTGTATACTGTGGTTATCTGATATTTGTCTGGAAAAAGCGTTATCACCAGTTTTATTGTGGGATGTTATGGTCCAGAATCCTTACCAGTGGCTTGGCCTGAGTCAGAAAAGAGGAAAAACAATCAGCACCTCCCTTTTTTCATGCACAATTATAACAGCAACAGATGCTCACGGTTTTTAAAAAACTGATTACATTGCTTCGAACAATCCTCTTAGATGAAATTGGTAGATGCCAGATTGTCATTATGAGACTATCCAGAAAAGGAAAGGCATTTTTTAGATGGAAGCAGTGCTATGTATTTATTTTTATTATGTATGTGCCTGTATATGACAAACTAATGGCCCTAGGAGTTATCAAATTAGTAGGTCTCTGCATCTGCTGATTTCTCTATTTCTCAATCTCATAGTTAATTTATTTAACTGCCTCCTCATTAGGAATTCTTAGTAAATAATAGCACCATTTAATTGGGTAGGCCTTTTATGTTTAGCAAAATTCTTCAAGAGCTATACCTTATTACTTGAGCTTCATAATACTGCTGGTTACTGATATGATTTTACTGATAAAGACCCTGAAGTTCAGAGAAGGTTTATGACTTGCTTCAAGGATACCCTGCCTTTTCTAAAGCTGGAATAAAGAAAATACCCTCATTCCTGGGGAGGGGGGGTGGTGATCATTCTACTCTACCATATAGCCACCAAAAGTGATGTTTCTTCATGAATTGTGCAATTTGTCGGGAATACATATGCAAATTAAGAGCTATTTCTCATTTTACAGCATTTGATGTGGGCTTCTTTGTATATAAATAGCTCCGAATAGGAATAGTAGACATCAAATACATGGATAATTATAATCAGAAAAAGTGGCAAAAATAACCAGCTAGTTATTGCAAGACCCTAGGCAGCTGATAGACTAGTTGAGAGACTTTCAAATAAAGGACTTGAGGAAGACAAGGCTGGAATGCTAGCGCTGATCTTTCTCTTTCCTACATTATCAGGAGCACATGTGCGGCTGGCAGTTATCCTCACTCACTTTCCTTCTGTTCCTTCACCTGTATCTCCCCTCAATTCCTCAGATTCTCCAACTGTCTTCCCAGTGACCTTAAATATCAAGGAAAAGGATAGAAGATATGATTTTCTGTTCTGTCCTCACCAAATGTGTTTCCCCCTACTAAGAAGTAACAAATATCAGTGACGACTTCTACCAGTACACCTTTACTTAATGGCAATGCGTTTTGACATATATTATCTCATTTGATCCTTGAGAGGATCATTGTGAAACAGGCCAAGATAAAAAACACATTTGAGAGAGAGACCACAAAGAGTAAGTGGGTGAAGTGGTTCCTTCAAGATTCCACAGCTCCTAAGAGGAGGTCAGGAATAGTAATTCAAATATTTTTGCTCCAAATCCCGTGTTCTTTTAGCCATATCTGTGAGACCAGAGAAATCTGCCCTCAAAATATTATTTTGCTTCTTTTATCCTCTCACTAGAGGACAGAAATACCTCAGAATTATTTCACAAAGCCATTCTCACCTCTCTCTGGTAGATAAAAAAAGGATTCATCAGGACTTTTTCCCTTTTTCCTGTCCAGTCATCTAAAATGGTGACAGGAGGTCTCTTTCCATTAGGGAAATGTAAGCATGGGGCCAACCAAGGCAGGAAACAGGTTTTGTGTTGCCTGAAACATATAATTTGGGTAGACCCTTTTTAGAAAAGTGATCTAAAATTATAAATAGAAAACGAGGTATGAATGCCAATGTCTATTTAAAAATAATAAAGAAATGCCAACGAATAACAAATTTTAAAATTCTGACAAACATGGAAAAATCTAGAAAATTAACGTATTATATATTTATTTATTTACTTGTTTATTTACTAACAAATCTCTAAAAATATGATTTTCCTACAATATCCTCTTCATATGACAAAAATTTTGTTGTATAATTTTCAATAGAGAAGGCAAAAATAAGGTTCACTTTTTCCACTGGCATGTTTTTCCTTTACCACACACATACTTTGGGAGTCAAACCTTGAAGTCACGTTCATATACTTCGATATGACCTCTGGCCTCAAACTTCGGGTTTGGACAAGCAGGAATAGTGGGAAGGAAGAGCATTCCCAGAAGTCATTTCTACACCAAAAGGGGAGGAAAAAGAAAGGAAGAAAGAACAAGGCTAGTCGGTGCTCTCTACAGGAAGAATTCAGCGACTTTCCAGGTAAACATCTAATCTATCCCTAACGATTATTATAGAACATACACATAGCCACATTTGACAATACTCCTCACACTGCTGAAATTTAGGATGAGCAGTAGCCTATAGGTGCCTCTCTTGCTTGAGAAAGGGTAGCAGAAGGATGTTTTTCCCATAAGCACAGAGCAAAAAGAATTCTGTTCTCTGAAATTGCTCTAATCAGGCCCTGACTGTGACCTGCTTTTCAATCTATTCATTCTTTCAAAACACACACGCACGCACATACACACACACACGACCTTCACTATGCCAGGCACTAGGCTAAGCGCAAGAGACCCAACAGTGAACAGGGCAGCGTTTCCATCTATGGTACTACAGAGCTCATTTTCAGTGCTGAGCAAATTGGGCACCTGGAGGGAATTTCTACTTCCAGATGTGTATAAGATCCTGGGGTGGGAAAATTGAGTTTCTTGGGAATCCCTGAGCTATTGTTTTTTCAGGAATTTATGGAATTCTTGACTCTGGACTGAAAGTAGAACTAACTGGAATATTACATGGTTTTGCTCATCACAGAGATTAGCATTACGTAGGTGCACATTCTCTCACTGACATTTGGCCTTCTGAGTCCTCGTAATCCTGTAGCAATAGTGGTGGTAGCCATATAAAATTAAAGAAACACTTTAAGCCAGAAAAGAAATAGTTCCTCACATGTACTCTCTATGACAGTGCTGAGCTGAACTACCCCATTATTGTAAAATCCATACCGTAGGAGAAAAGTGTGTTTGTTGTTACTGTCATTTTTCCCTTTCTCTTCCTAATTTAAAAATACCTCTTACAGGCGAAATTGTCTGAATTGCTTCCCAGAGACAAGGACTTTTGCTTTTTCTCTCCTGGGCTCCAGAAGGCATTTATGAATCACATTTCCAGTCCCAAAATGGACGACTTTGATTCATTTAATTCACTTACTTACATATTAAACACTAGATTTTCTACAAAGGGAGTCAGCCAGATTGCATTCTTGACAGTTTTTCTCAGGATGGTACAACACAAAGAGCACGGGCTTCAAGGTCAGGCTGACTTGAGTTTGATCCCAACTTTGCTGCTGAAAAATCATGCAGCAATTTAAGCCACACTTAAGCATTTTAAGTTTTCTGAGCTTCAATTTTCCCTTCTGTAAAATGGGGATGATGATACCTACACTGTATGGTGATGGGGAAGATTCAAATAATATCTGAAAAGCACTTACAGGAGCATCTAGTAAATCTTGGACAAACATTAAATGGTGACTACTATTTTCAAATTTAAAGAAAGTTACAAAGTCAAGTTTTAGGGCCAGTAAAATCTCCTATACTCTGCCATTATTAAATGTATTAGATTTTACAAGACTTTTAGATTTATTGGTGTGTATATGCTATGTGTGTCTTATTTCTACTTCCTCTAAGTTCAGCTTATGTTATAATGTCATGGGAAAAAATGAGTGAATTATCAACTAATTTTAAGATGATTTTTAAAATTAGTATGTATCTTCCAATTATTTATAAATTTGAAATCTTTTTTGAGGGAGGTTACCATTCCATCCCATTTATTTTATTTTATTTTTTATTAGAGGTATGGGCTTACAGAACAATCATGCATAAAGTACAGGTTTCCCATTAACACCTGGCATTGGTGTAGTACATTTGTTACAACTGATGAAAGCACATTTTAATAATTATACTATTAACTATAGTCCATGCTTTAACATAGGGTTCACTGTGGTGTGCAGTTCCATGAATTGTTTTAAATTTTTATTCTAGTAACACATTCAATCAAAAATTTCTCCTTTTAACCATATTCAGTATATAATTAACTGCTGTTAATTATGTTCACAATGTAGAGCTACCTTCACCACCATCCATTACCAAACTTTTGCATCGTCCAAGAGAAACACTGCATTTTAAGCTTTAACTCCCTATTTCCTACTCCTACCCTGTCCCACGGTAACCTATATTCTAGACTCTGACTCTCTGAGTTTGCTTATTCAAATTATTTCCTATCAGTGAGATCATACAATAGTTGTCCTTTTGTGTCTGGCTTATTTCACTCAAATGGTAACTTCAAGGTTCATCCATGTTGTTGCCTGTATCAGAACTTCATTATTTTTTACAGCTGAATAATATTCCATTGTGTGTATATACCACATTTTATTTGTCCATTCATCAGTTGATGGACACTTGAGTCGGTGCCGTCTTTTGGCTATGGTAAATAATGGTGCTATGAACACTGGGGCGCAAATATCTGTTTGAATCCCTGCTTTAAATTCTTCAGGGTCTATACCTGGAAGTGGTATTGCTGGGCCATATGGTAATTCTACACTTAACTTTCTGAGGAACTGCTAAACTGTCTTCCACAGTAGTGCTCCAGAATAATTTTAAAGATACCAGGACCTTTCAGCAGAATTTAGATAAGTACTCATTTGATATATCACGTTTTGAGGCACATTTTCATCATTGCCTATTGTTTCTGTGACAAAAACTTGATATTTTAAATAAAACTCTCATTTTAAGAACTTTATTTTATGACATCAAAATGTCCTTCCAAAGCTATAATCCTTTGTTTGTGAAATCATAATTTATTTCAATGGAAATATGATTATGACTTCAAAAAAGGGAACCAACAGGATAAACAGATGACACTTTTCAAAAAGTATCTTTTTTCATGCAAACATCTCTGGCAATAAAGTGAGAGTTGAGAAAATAGAAAATGCATGATGAGCTGATAAAACTGTGGCTAAATATACTGTTTCTAAAATTTTCTCAGCTCCAGGTGCTTAAATGTACACAGCTCATTTATGGTGGCTCTAAGTGTTAACTCTGCAGTCATTTCCTTTCACTTGATTTGGGGATACTTTCAATATTTTGCAAAAGTTTTTACCTTACTTAATTCTTCCATTTTACCATTCCTGTCATGGATTTTTGTTTGTTTGTTTGTTTCTCTTTTGTTTTGTTTTTACTTTTCAAACTCTAATTTCATCCAAATGGATGAAAGGTCTTGTTTATGTCAGCAGCTTTCAGGATGCATTCTACAAATTACATTGTAAATCATTGATTTTCTTACATTATATATTTACAATATCCAAACATATTAATTTAGAACATTGTGTATAATACATTGGTCTATTGATTGTGGTAGATACACTATGATTAACTTCTCCAATCTGAATTTTTCCCTAAAATTCTCTCAATTACTTTATTATCATATTCAAGAATATTTTTTCTGAATTCTTATTGTTGACCCTACTTCATTTTTCTAATCTAATGATCCACCCAACTCCTTCTTGATTATTTCTCCTTCACTGGGGTCTCTGAAATGCCTCTCTCATGGTTTTCTTTCGATGTCTCTGATCACTCCTCACTATCTTTTCCATGCTTTCTTACATGGTTCAGCCCCTAAAGCAGACAATTCATAAAACCTCCAATCTTGACTTTTTGCTTTTATTTCTCTTGTTTATACTTTGGTAGAGTTCCCCCTGAAACTGATGCCCTAGAATACCTCTGCTAATTAATCTCCCAGATCAAACTCTTCAGATTTCAATTTCTAATTTGCCCATAGGATTTCTCCTAGTGGATGTCCAAACATCATGTCACACACAATAATCCTAGAGCAACTTCTTTTTCGAAAATCTATTCCCCTTCTCTACCATTTCTTGCTGCTAGTGGCCTCAACATTCATCTAACCTTCTAAATTAAAAGCCATCAGAAAATATTTCATTTTCCTCATTCTCTAAATCCAGTATGTCATTATAACAAAACATTTCCTCATTTAAAATGCCTCTTTTCTCTACATTCCTATTGCCAGTCCCCTAGTCAGAGCCTTCTGCACCACAAACCATACACCTCCCAGCTGTCTTCTGGTCTCACCGTTACTCAGCCTGACATGGAAAAAATAGAATGATCATCTCAAAACTGTCCATTAAGCACACAAGTCCTGATTTAAAGAACATGATGTAGCTCTCTATTTTCCATCACCCACTTCCAATCCAATATCTTCTTCCCCATCTTATTTGCACAACCTGACTTCTGAATAATTCCCATCAGAGGGTTTGTAATCCAGTAGTCCTTCTTTCCCACATGTTTTCCTGTTGATATTCCTCTAACCAAGAAGATAAAATTCTCATTTCCAATTAATCAATTTCTACTCCTCCGTCAAAATTCACCAAGGTTCTCTGCTTCTAACAAGTGTACACACACTGATCTCTCCTATTTCTAATATCCTATTGCATTGCCTTACTAAACCAATTGGCACAATGCTAAAACGTGCCTGAGGCTGCCTGGAGGACTCTCTTAAGACAGGCCTCATACAGTGGCTGCATCTTAGCGAATTCACCATCATTCCAGCTGCGATTCCCATTCTGATCATCAGGTATGATCAGTCCCTGGGTAGGGACAGAAAGAGAGAGAGAAAAAAGACTAGATTGATTCATAGTCTAACCCAAATCCACAACCTCATGAACTTAGAAAACCATTCAGACATTCCTAAGTCTTCAATTCCTTATGGCTAAAATTGAGACATTAATATCAACCTTCCCTAATACACTACCCTGTTACAAAAATTAAATAAGATAATTCATGTGGAAGAAATTTGAAAAGCATTATACAAATGTACAGGATTATTATTAATTTGTGCTAACAAAATTCATGAGATACTTAGTTCTAAGCCATAAAGTTAATTTAATAATTTATAAGAAGGAATAAATATTTCCACTGAGTAGAGAGATGTGTGTGCTCTTGAATTCAACTGTATTTGAATTAAAGAATCTGAGGAAATGAGTAAATAATTATAAGTGTTGAAAAACACTCAGGGAATTGAATGGTCTTGAGGGACAGCATGCAGTAGTTCTTGGCCTTATGGGGGACAGTGGGTAGGTGAAGGGATAGGATTCATGGAATCCTCTTCCCAACCCCACTATAGTATGGGAATTCATGATAGCTTTGAGAACAGAAGATGGTTATATTTTCTGAATTTATGTATTCCCCATGCAGTAGGAGACCAGTTGTACCTTATCACTGATAATTAACCCATAAAGATAACTAACTTATAATGTTTTAAGGTCTCTCAAAATCATATTAATACTATCTGCAAGAATAAGCTTCCTCCTCTGCATTCCATTATACATTTATTTGCAGAATCCAGGGCTCTTTCATTTGAGTTTCCTGCTTTCCTATCTCATATACGATATTGGAAATATTTTAAGCCCATGTTCAATGCAAAGTTGCATCAGATGTCCTTTTTAATTTATTTGTAAAGAAGCTTTAGATTACATAAATGTTATGTCAAAAATATAGGGGATTCCCATAAACCCCACCCTTTCCCCTCCAACACTATCCTACAACATCCTTCATTAGTGTGGTCATTTGTTACAATTGATGAACACATACTGAAACATTGTACTAGCCAAGGACTATAGTTTACATTATAGTATACACTTTGCACCGTACAATTTTATAGGTTTTGACAAGTGTATAATGGCCTAAATCTGTCATTGCAATGTCACGCAAGAGATGTCCTTTTAAATTCTCCCAAACAACAGACACTTTTTAAATATTGATGATCGATTGATTGTGGATGAAGTGCAGTCTAGCATTCTCATGGAACCTGATCATGAAGAATGCTTATCCAGGATTTTTATCCCATGTTCTCCTTTATCTTCCCTTTTGCCATATGCCCTCAATTCCTACAGCATCGAATGGGGTTAACAATGATTGCAAAAGCACCAAGTGTGTTCAAAGTCAATTGTAGAAGCATTACAAATATGATCACAGAAACCAGCACTTTGGAGATAAAATATCAATTATTACTTTACTAAGACATTGGAAAAAACTGAGCAGCACAGAAAAGCATTAATAGCTAGACATTGTTTACAATATGAAAGGAAAGAAAGCTGTGAGGACACAGTCCTCTAGGCACCACATGCAGAGACTGATCATCTGAAAGGATGATACTCACTGATGCTCCATTTTCTTCACAAGCATGAAGCAATTCGTTTCCTCCACCAATTTTATGGGCAATTATTGATGATGATACTCTGCTACAAGCAGCACTGTAACAAGATCATTCTTTTCCTCATTTTGCAGAAAATTATTTTGATTCCACTTTATTCTCTAGAGAATGATTTACATTTACATGTTGGATAATTCAATTAAACTAGAATTTTCAAGCACCTACAATGCAGTACTCTCTCTGATTCTCCAAGAGAAACACCTTTCTATATTTTCCCTCCATTGACTTTGTAGATAGAAACTATATTCTTTTTAAGTATTCTTTTACACACCTATTCCACAAAATATGACATACCCCCAATTAGGCTATGAACTATTTTAGACAGAAGGCCTACATTAAATGTTCCTGTAAATGTACCCATGGCAGTGCCTGGCATATAGCAAATATTCGAAAAGAATTGTGGAATTTATGAATGAATGCTCACCAAATGCTTGCCTGCAAGAGACTTAAAATCCAGTTAAAGACACAAATATACACAATTAAAAGACAATATTAACTTCAACTTCCAATCATGGCAGAGTTCCCAGCTCTATCATAAGCAACTATAAAATTAGTCAAACTCACTTAAAGAAGGAAACCGCATGTATTCTTCAACTCTATGCATGAGAACAGTTTCCCAAAAATAGCACAGATAAATGGAGCCCAAGCAGGCACAGAGATCTGCCTGATCTGATGAGGCAGGTATTAAGAGTTGGACATTGTAGAGACTGCAGAAATCTTCAGAGCAAAATACCAGTAAGGGTGGAGTTGTTGGCATCATGGATTCCAGAAGTCTGTGTAGAATGTTCTTGTCCAAGATATGGGGTACGCATGCACAAAGTAGGACTATACAAGATTTATTAGTAAGTGGCTACTATGGAGTTTAGAACAGAACTGAGAGAGAAAAGATCTAGCTGCTCTGGGAGACATTGCAGTTTTGTACTGAGCAGAGCAGAAAGACCTTGTCCACAGCATGGGCATCCAGATGAAACACAGACTGTCCATCCCATAGAAGTGAAAACTGCACAATATAGTGAAAGTTCTTCTAGATACAGCTTAACAGTATCTAATAACAAGGCTTGAAAAGATCCACAGAAAAGTCAAAGTTTGGAATTTAAGTTCTGCCGTATCTAGAGAAGCTCAGTAAGTATTTTGGGCTTTCTAGTGACCCACCCTAATAAAACTTTACAAGTTCAGGTTGTTAAGCCAGTAAACGAGCATCCTGCTAGAATACAAGATCACATACTTTAGAGGAAAACAGAATAGAGCCTCTATTGTACCATCCATAATGTCCAATACAATAAAAAATTAGTCAATTTGAATAAAACAAAACAGGAAATGTGAACCACAGTCAAGAAAAAAGAAGACAGAAAAAAAAGACCTAATATGATAACCCAGATATTATGCTTAGAAATTTAGCATACAAAGTCTTAAAGAGGTACACATAAAACTAAAAATATAATTATGCAAAATGAGCTAAACTCTCCAATTAAAGAACAAAGATTTTCTGAGTATCAAAATAAAACCTAGCTGTATGCTATTAACTTAAAAGAATGCATTTTAAGTATGTAAATACAGTTAAGTATGTAGATATATAGAAATTAAAGGAATTATAATTTTAATGCATGAACACAGAAGGAATCTCAGCAGAGCAATAGAAATTATAATAAAGAGAACAAAAGGATATTTTTAACTTAGAAAGTTTCAGTTATAAATTTAACTGAAATGAAAATTTTACTAGAGGAGCTTAACAGCAGATTGAAGATGAAAGAAGAAAAAGAGAGTGAAATTTAAGACAGTTCAGGAGAAATTATTGAATCCAAACAGAAGGAAGAAATGATTTAAAGAAAATGAAAAAGAGCCCCAGAGACCTATTAAACAATATCAAGAAGTTCAACTTTTGAAACTGAAGTCACAGAAGAGGAGGAGAATGACAATGGGGCAGGAAAAAAAATATGAAGGCAGAATTGTCAAAAAATCCACAGACCTTATGAAACACATTAACTTGCATATAAAAGAAATTAGAACCCCAAGAAGGATAAATACAAAGAAAATTGCACATTATTTTAAAAAGTAAATGGACAACCTTAAAATCATACCGGAAAACAAATATCACATTATGAACAGAAAAACAATGCAATGAGAAATGCTTAACATCTCATTTTGAAAAATTGAGGCTAGAGAACAATAAACCTTACATTTAAAGAGTTGAATAAACAAAGAAAGAATATCGAATCTGAATTCTATATTCAACAAAAATATCTTTCAAAGCAGGGAAGAAATAAAGACATTTTCAGATGAATAAAATAGTGAAAAATTTGTAACAGTACACATACATTACAAGAAATACTAAATGACGTTCTTTCAGCTAATCAGGAAGAAATGAAAATACTAAATATGTATGTCCTAATAACAGAAACTTAAACTATGTTTAGCTTTATAAGAAAAGGCCAAACTCTCTCCCCAAGTAGCTGTACCACTTTGTACTCCTATCAGCTATGAATGAGATTTCATGCTGCTCTACTTCCTTGCCAACATTTGGTACTATAAGTGTTTTTTTGGATTTTAGCCATTTTAGGATGTGCGTAGTGGTACCTCATTGTTCAATTTGCAATTTCTTAATGGAACCCGATATTGAGCATTTTTCATATGCTTACTTGCCATCTGTACATCTTCTTTGATGAGATGTCTCTTGAAATCTTTTGCCCATCTTGTGATTGGGTTGTTTATTTTCTCATTGTTGAGTTAGAAAAGTTCTTTGGATATAAGCCCTTTATCAAATATATCTTTTACCACTATTTTCTTCCAGTCTGAGGCTTGTCTTTTCATTCTGTATAATAGTATCTTTCTCAGAGTTTTCAGCTTTAATCAAGTATAACATCAAATTTCTTTTCATGGATCATCTTGCTTTGGGTGTTCTATTTAAAAAATCATTTTGGGAAACAGATGTGTCTCAAGTAATCGAACTCCCCCTTCCACATAGGAGGTCCTGGGTTCAGCTCCCAATGCCTCCTAAAGAAGACAAGCAAGGCAGTGAGCTGATGCAATGGGCTGGCATGGCAAGCTGATGCAACAAGGTGATGAAATAAGAAACACAAGGAGGAAAATATGAGAGACAATAAAGCATGGAGAGGAAGTGGCTCAAGTGATTAGGTGCCTTCCTCCCACATGGGAGGTCCAGCGTTTGGTACCCAGGGCCTCCTAAAAGGAAGATGAATACACAATGAACAGACATGGTGAGTGCAACAACGATGAGGGGAGGAATAAATAAATGAAATAAGTTTTTTTAAAAAACTATTCATTGCCAAATCCAATGTCACCTAAATTTCCTATGTTATACTCTAGAAGTTTCCTAAATTTTCATTTTATATTTAGGACTATGATTCATGAGTTAATTATTGTGAAAGACATATAGGTATGTGTCTAGATTCTTTTTTTTTTTTTTGCATATAGATGCCCAATTTTTCCAGCACTATTTTTTGAAAAGTTTTTTCTCCAGTCAACTGCCTTATTCTTTTGTCATTTTACTATATTTTTGTGGGTCTACTTCTGAGCTTTATATTCTGTTCCATAGATCTATTAGTCTATTCTTTCTCTAATGTCACACTATATTTCAGCATTGTGTGACTCTTTTGTCTTTCCATATAAACTTCAGAAACAGTTTGTAAATATTCACAAAGTAACTCGCTGGTATTTTTCATAAGGATTGCATTGAATCTATAGATGAAGTTGGGAAGAATTGATATCTTAACAATAGTGAGCCTTCTTGTCCTAAACATGAAATATTTATTTATTTAGATCTTGAATTGATTTATTTCATCAGAGTTTATATATATATATATATATATATATGTATGTATGCATATATATATGCATATCCTGTACATATTTTGTTAGATTTCCTCCTAAGTACTTCATTTTTTTTGATGCTATTGTAAGTAGTAATGTGTTTTAATCTCAAATTCCAATTTTTCATGCTGGTATATAGGAAAGCAACTGGATTTGTATATTGATCTTGTATCCTGTAATCTTGTCATACTCCTTTAGTCCCAGGTTATTTGTGGATTTCTTGGGACTGTTTACATAGAAAGTCATGTTTTTTACTATCAAGAACAGTTTTATTTCTTCCTTTCCAAACTGTACACTTTTTATTTTCCTTTTTTTAAATTATTTATTTATTTATTTCTCCCCTCTCCCTCCATTGTCTGCTCTCTGTGTCCATTCACTGTGTGTTCTTGTGTCTGCTTGTATTCTCATTAGGCAGCTCTGGGAACCAATCCTGGGACCTTCCAGAGTGGGAGAGAGGTGATCCTTCTCTAGTGCCACCTCAGCTCCCTGGTCTGCTGCATCTCTTATTATCTCTCCTCTGTGTCTCTTTTTGTTGCATCATTTTGCTGTGCCAACTCTCCACATGTGCCAGCACTCCTGTGCAGGGCAGCACTCTGTATGAACCAGTACTCTGCATGGGCCAGCTCACCACAAGGGCCAGCTTGCTTTCACCCTATATGGTAGATGGGAACCCAATTGCATGAGCTATATCTGCTTCCCTCTTTTTCTTTTCTTATTGCATTGGCAAGGATTTCCAATACAAAGGTGAATAGGAGTGATTAGAGGGGACATCCTTGCCTTGTCTCCAGTCTTAAGGACTTTTGAGAATTGAGTCACAAATTCCAAAAAAAGGCATGTTCAGGTCCCAAATGCAGGCCCTGCGGTTTGTAAATCCATTGTAAATAAGACTACTAATGAGATTGCTTCAGCTAATATATGACCCAACTGAAACAGGATGTGTCTAAATCCTATTACTGGAGACCTTATAGAGAAAGCCTCAGAAGGAGAAAGTCACGAGGAGCAGCCATAAGTGGAAGTCAATGGAACCCAGAGGAGAAAAAAGACACCCATGTGCATTGACATGTGACAGAAAATCCAAGAAACCTCAAAGATTGCCAGTCAACAAGAAGATATCAACCCCAGGAAGAAACAAGCCTTTTACCCTCTAAAGCCATAAGCCAATAAATTCCTGTTGTTAAGCCAACTCATTGTATGTGTGTTTTTGCAGCCAGGAAATGGAAACAGAGGTAAAGTATCTACTTTATCACTATTAAATATGATAAAGTTCTTTTCTATTGATGAAGTTCTTTTCCATTAAATGAACGAAGTTCTTTTCTATTGCTACACTTCTAATAGTTATAATCAAGAATAAATATTGGATTATGTCAAATGTTTTTTCTGTATTTATCAATATGATCATATGATTTTTCTTTTTCAGCCTGCTGATGTGGCAGAATGCATCACTTGATTTTCAAATTTCAAAGCAGTCTTGCATACCTGGAATAAATCATAGTTGATCTTGGTACATAGCTATTTTCATATAGTGTTGCATTTGATTTTTTAATATTTTGTTGAGAATTTTTACATCTATGTTAATGCGAGATATTAATCTGTAATTTTACTTTCTTTTAATGTATTTACCTGGTTTTGTTATTAGGGTGCAATAGATCTCATAGGATGAGCTAGGAAGAGTTCCTCCTATTTTCTGGAAATGATTGAAGAGAAGTGGTTATCATTTCTTCCCTAAATGTTTGGTAGAATTCACCAGTGAAACCATCTATGCCTACTGCTTTCTGATTTGGAAGGAGATTGATTACAGATTCAATTTCTTTAATAGATTTAGGCTTATTCAGGTTATCTATTTCTTCTTTGGTGAGTTTTGGTAGATTTGCCTTTCAAGGAAAGGAATTGGTCCATTTCATCTAGTTATCAGACTTTCAAGCACAGAGTTACTCATAATATTCCTTAATTATTTTTTATTAATATCCATAGGATCAGTATTGATAGCTCTTTCTTCTTTTCTGAGATTAGTAATTTGTGTTTTCTCTCCTTTTTTCTTGATTGACCTGGTTAGAGTTTTATAAATTTTATTGATCTTATTTAAAATTGGCTTTTGATTTGATTTTCTCTATTGAATTCCCATTTTTGATTCACTGACTTCTGCTCTAATTTTTATTATTTATTTTCTGCTGCTTGCATTAGGTTTATACTTCTTCTCTTAATCTTGATGCCAAAGGTGGAAGTTTAAGTTATTGATTTTGGTTCTTTCTTCTTTTCTAATATATGCATTCAACACTATAAATTTCCCTCCACACTCCTTTCATAACACCCAAATTTTGATAAGTTGTATTTCATTTTAATTTAGTTCAAAATGCTTTTTAATTTCTCTTGAGGTGTGTTTTTTTAGAACTACACATTATTCAGAAGTGAATGGCTTATTCTCCAAATAATTTGGGATTTTCCAGATATTTTTCTGTTGTTGATTTCTAGTTTAAGTCCATTGTGGTCTGAGAGCATATTTTGTATGATTACTCTTTTTCATATTTGTTATAATGTTTTTTATGGGCCAGAATATGGTTAATTTTGGTAAATGTTCCATGTGAGTGACAGAAAAATGTATATTCTGCTCCTGTTAGATTAAGTATTCTGAAAATGTCTACTGACTCCAGTTGAGTGATGGTACTGTTCAGGTCAACTATATACTTGCTGATTTTGGATCTCCTGAAACTGTCAATTACTGATAGTGGGATGTTGATGTCTCTAATTATAATAGCAGATTTGTCTATTTTTCCCATAAGTTATGTTAGTTATCACCTTGTATATTTTAATGCTCAATAATGAGTGTATAAACATTAAAAAGTATGTAATTTTGTCAAATTGACCCCTTTATCCTTATGTAATATATATCTTTATCCATTAATTTTTCTTGTGCTCAATTCTGCTTTATCTGACATTAACATAATTATTCTAGCTTTCATTAGATTAGTGTCAGCATGATATATCTTTCTCTACCCCTTTCCCCTTTACTTTTATTTTTAAGATTTATTTATTTATTTATTTCTCTCCCTTTCCTCCCCCCCACCTCCCCAAATACCCTGGGTGTCTGCTCTCTGTGTCCATTCACTGCGTCCTCTTCTTTGTCCGCTTCTGTTGTTGTCAGCGGCATGGGAATCTGTGTTTCTTTTTGTTGTGTCTGCTCTCTGTGTGTATGGCACCATTCTTGAGCAGGCTGCACTTTCTTTCACACTGGGCGGCTCTCCTTACGGGGCACACTCCTTGCACATGGGGATCCCCCAGCACGGGGACACCCCTGCGTGGCAGGGCACTCCTTGAGTGCATCAGCACTGTGCATGGGCCAGCTCCACATGGGTCAAGGAGGCTTGGGGTTTGAACTGCGGACCTCCCATGTGGTAGACGGACGCCCTAACCACTGGGCCAAATGCTTTATAACCAATATGAGTGTGTCATGGACAACATATTGTTGGATCTTGTTTTCTTATTCACTCTGCCATACTCCAACTTGGTTTTTTTTCAGGAAAGTTGTGGGTTTACAGAGCAACCATATATAGAATGCAGTATTTCCATACACCACTTGAATGTTAATACCTTTCATTGGTGTAGAACTTTTGTTAAAATTAATGATAGCATGTCTTTATATAATTGCACTAATGATTAAAATCCATGGTTTAATTTAGGGGTCCTTATTTGTATAGTGTTGTTCTATGGATTTTTAAAAAAAGTATTCTTTTACCATATATACAATCTAACATTTCCCCTTTTAATAACATTCTGGTTTATATTGCAATGTTGTTAATTGCATTCACAATGTTGTGCTATGATCAACCACCATCCATTATCAAAACATTTCCATCACTGCAAATGGGAGCCCTGTACATTTTAAGGCTTAATTTCCCATTGCCTAACTCTACCCCAACCCCTGGTAACCTACGTTCTAGATTCTTACTCTATGAATTTGCTAATTGTTTCAAATCAGTGAGATCATACAATATTTGTCCTTTTGTGTCTGGCTTATTTCACTAAACATAATATCTTCAAAGTTCATACATGTTGTCACATGTATCAGGACTTCATTCCTTGTTACAGCTGAATGATATTCCATTGCATGTATATACCATATTTTATTTATCTATTCATCAGGTGATGAACATTTGATTTACTTCTAATTTTTGGCAATTTTGAATAATGCTGTTACAAACATCAGTGTGCAATATCTTTTGGAGTCCCTGCTTTCAATTCATTTGGGTATATACTTATCAGTATGATTGCCAGGTCATATGGTGGCTCTATAATTAGCTTTCTGAGGAACTGCCAAAATGTCTTCCACAGTAGCTATACCATTTTACACTGCCACCAGTAATGAATGAGCATTTCTGTATCTCTGCTTCCTCTCCAACACATCATTTTTTATAATAGCAGCTAATCTAATGGTTGTGAAATAGTATCTCATTAAGGTTTTGATTTGCATTTTCCTGATGGCAAATGATGTTGAACTTTTCATGTGCTTTCTGGTCATTTTTATATCTCCTTGGGAAAGATGTCTATTCCAGGGTTTTTTGGCCACTTTTTAATTCTGTTGTTTGTATTATTGTTAAGGATTTCTTTATATATTCTGGGTATTAAGCCTTTATCAGATATGCAGTTTCCAAATATTCGCTCCCATTGGGTAGGTTGTCATTTTACTTTCATGATAGTAAATTGAGGCCCAAAGTTTTTAATTTTGATGAGGTCCCATTTATCTATTTTTTCTTTTGTTACTTGTTCTTCGTGTATAAATTCTAGGAAACCATTGCCTAACACAATATCCTGAAGATGTTTCCCTATATTTTCTTCCAGAAATTTGATAGTTCTCTTATATGTAGGTTTTAATTCATTTTTAATTGATTCTTGTCTAAGGTGTGAAGTAAAGGTCATCCTTCTCACCACTCTTAATATTGCATAGAATATCTAGTTAGAAGATCAATAAGAACAATATTTGAATGATACTTTAAACCAACTAAGCTTAACACACATATATCGGACACCTTAACCAACAAAAACAGAATACACATTTTTCTCAAGTGTGCATGGAACATTCTCTAGGATTAACCATATGTTTGGTCACAAAACAAGTCTTAATAAATTAAAAAATACTGAAATCATATAACGCATATTCTCCAACCACCATGAAATGAAGCCTAGAAGTCAATAACACAGGGAGAAAGGTAAAATTCACAAATATCTGAAAATTAAATGACATAACCTTAAACAACCAACAAGTTAAGTGGAAAACAGAAGCAAAATTAGGAAATATCTTGAGGCAAAGGAAATGAAAATACAAAATACCAAAATTTATAGGATACAGTGAAGGTAGTTTGGAGAGGGAAATTTACAGTTCTAAATGCTTATATTAAATATGAAGAAAGTAAATCAGAGACCTAACCTTAAAGCTGGAAGAGCTAGAGAAAGAAGAGCAAAATAAATCCAAAGAAAGCAGAAGGAAAGAAATATCAATGATTAGAGTGTAGATAAATGAAACAGAAAAGGAAAAAAAAGAATGAGAATCATCAAAAGCAAAGAATGCTTCTTTGAAAAGATCAATAAAATTGATAAACATTTAGCTAGAATGACAAAGAAAAAAAGAGAGAGGATACAAATATCCAAAAGCAGAATTGAAAAAGAGAACATTATGTCTGACCCTGCTGAAATAGAAAAGATTATACATAGATACTATGAACAACTGTATGCCAATAAATTAGATAACTTAGAT